>NC_090379.1:27463114-28088114 GCF_036365525.1 Heterodontus francisci
CACGTCTCGCACGTGCACCATGCACTTTTTGAAGCTTGCTGCTGAGAATGCCGGCGAGCTAATATAATGCAGCCCATTAACTCTGTTTCTCTCTCTCTCTCTCTATAGATGCTGCCGGATCTGCAGAGTATTTCCAGCATTTTCTGTTTCTGTCTCAGATTTTCATCATCTGTAGTACTTTGCTCTTCAGAAAATTCACTTTGATATTCTTAATATTTTAGTATCCTTTATGTTTGAATATTTTCAGAAATAATTAGAAGGAAAATAACTTGCATTTTAAACAATTCAGATGGTTGAATGAAGCAGTTTTCATCCTACAAGAGTCAACATCAGCATTATGGGCTGAATTTTATGAGCCCCTCAATGCTATGGGTTGCGGCGGGGCAGGGGCTATAAAATTCTGCAGAGAGAGGCCTGCCTCGAGAAGAGCCCGCTGCATATTACCGGCAGATAAGTCACATTGCCCACTATCTCAATGTGAGTGTCATTCAGTAACCACTGTCGTCTTCACTAGTCTCGGCCATTGTGCAGAGTGTCCCAGCAGCATTCATCATTGCTTCAGCATCTGTGCACTTTAACATGGAATTCAGGTTGCCAAGGAGATTGTCGGATTCCAACATCTGTGTCTGGTGTGGCCACTCTGCCGCCAAGCGGCATATTCAAAAGCCTAAATTAGATGCAAATTCACATAACTGCTCGCGGCAGTTGTCCCATGCCTATTTTACGGCCGTCGTTCGTCCCTCCTGCGCCTTCGGCATTCTCTATGGAGATCCGAGGTGAGAACCTGGTGGGGAGGGGGGAGGAGTTGGGGAACGGGGAAAACACTTTTGATTGGATGTGGGAAGGGGGTTGAAGGACAAAAGTTAGAATGTTGGGGGATAAAGTTCGGGTAGGGAAAAAGGCATGTTTTGGTTATCTCGGGCAATAAAATGACCATTGTGGGGGCTTGAGGAAGGGCCTCCATATCATTATTATTTGCAATAAAAAAAAATGCTTGCTTTACCTTTAAAAATTAAAATTACTTCTAACGGCTTAAAGCCCTTTAAAGATGGCGCCGGCCCCTGCATAGTGACGCCGGACGCCGTTGCTATCCCAACCAGGGCCCAGACTCGAGAGAGGAAGGTTTTTTTGGACCAACTGGGCTCGGATTGCTGATCCAATGTTTGGGTTGTTGCTGAAAGTTGACTTGATATTTCTCTTATGATTCTATTCTGTGGCAGTTATTTTACAGCACAGTAGCTCACCTGGCCACTTCAGAGAGCATTAACAGTCAGACACATATTGTGCAGTACTGGAGTTACATAGAGATCAGTCAAGATAGGTTTTGCTATGCTCCCTTCATTAAAGGACATTAGTGAACCAGTTAGGTTTTTGCAGAAATCTGGCACAATTGATCAGAGTTATTTACTTTAGTTTCCTAATTTACCAAGGTGGAATTGGATTGCACAATCTTCTGAGTTCCAATATTATAAGCCCAGCATCACCATGCATACATACATATATATTATATTAAGAAACTTTGCCTCCATTTCAAAAACAAATTTTAACATCAATTTACTTTCCAAGGCATTATTCAACCCTGTTTTAACAATCCGTGCCAGGACATCATTCAGCATGGCATTTCTTAATAAATATCTTTTCCTAAATCATAAAAATCTTCAGCAAACTGGTTCCACGTCAATGCTTGTGATTTATGTATAATCGCTATTGGTGTTCCTTAGTGTTCTGCTATTAATCTACATTGATATTACCAAAGGAGCAATGTCATCAGGAATGTTTAACTGGAGAGTGGCAAAGGTGGGATAATCCCACTAAACCTTTGAAAAAGTGCCCTAACAAACATTGAAGGGTTTCTAAAGCATAATATTTAGGATTTTATCGGCTTGTAAAATGCTTCAAAATGTTTGCCTAGTGGGACTACTGTAGTTACACTTGAAGTTAACTTTATTTAATTGTTTTAATGATTTTAATAACAATTTTATTACAACCTTCATTAAATTCGCATCTGTTTCAAGCTTGCTTTATTTATCAAATGCCATGCAATTGAAAACCCCTGTCTACTGCATAAAATGCAGAAACAACATAGTAATCGCTAAGTAAGAGATTCTGACCCTAAATTGAACAAATGTACTTTAAAAATAATTCCATCAAGAAGTGATTTTCATAGTTTCATAACTGGCACAGTTATTGTGGATGAAATTGAATGAAATCATCTGAGACCAATATGCCAGGCATTTTTCAGGGATTTTTGGGTCATAGTACATGCCACTGCAAAACTAGTCATCTCTGTTCCCATTTTCCATCCAGAAAACAAATATAACAATGACCAATTTCTACCTCCTACTTTCCTCGGAGTGAGTTGGTCTTGGCATCCTACATGCTCAAACAGGAAATCTTCAAACCACTTTTAATAGTCAAGTGAAGTTTCCATTTGTGTTGGATGGCAGTCCATCCCAAACTTGACCAGAAAGTTCACCAAGATTAAAAAGTAGCTGAAAATCAGGCGGAATGGATTTCCTGTTTTCAGGGCATAGCAAAAATGAAAATTTGCCTCCAGATCTCCTGATATTGCAAAGTCCCCAATTTAAGGGAAAAGCTGAACATCAAAGCAATCTCACCCCTTGAAAATAATCACCAGCACAGCAGTTGAGTATTTTACAGCTGGAGCTAATGGAACATTACATCATCACTCAATTACTTAACTTTCCTGTTTGTTATTTTCCTCCTCAAATCATACTAATGCATGAAGTATTTTTAAGAAATAAGTCACCTCATGAGGTGAGGCTGCAATGTTCTGTGCCAAGGAACAGGCAAAGGAAATCGTAGTATGTCAGCTTCTGTCGCAACTGCTTCTGGGTCCTGCAAGTACTATGGATAGAACTGAAGCTAGCTGCCACGTCCTTCCAAACGTGGCACACTGCCGACATGTTAGGAAAGTACCCTGGAGTGCCAGGCAGGACAAATTCTCCTTGTGCCCATCTCATGAGGTTTTCAACTTCACCAACTGTCAAACAAGGAACTAGTTGTGGCACCTCTCTACCATTTCCCCCGCAGGCTCCATTTTATACCCTTACTTTAGGTTTATCTTCCCTTGCCTTTCTTTCACCCAATACAGTTTTTGGAAAAAAACTGGCAAATATCAAAATTAATATTTTCAGCTGTTTTAAAGTCCACAAGATTTTTTTCCCCCGATGTGACCATGTCTGTACAGGTAAGTCTTTAGAAAGGCTGTCAATGATTTGTTTTGGGTTGGTGGCGGTGTCAGATATCTTCCCCATGCTTCCAATTGTTCTTTCTGTGCTTGATCATATGCTTGCAGAGAATGTATCCAAATGCTTTAGATGGTTTGACCTCATGAACTTGGAGAGGTCTGGTCACTGTGCTATTTATGTAACACATGCCTGAGGTGCAGCAGTCAATGCAATGGGATTACATAATTAAATTACTGATATACTATTGACATTTAATGTACAGATAGGCTTCTCTGATTTTTAAAAAATTATCTGATCTGTTCTATCTACCAAAACATTTCTGCTTTTATTAAACTAGGATGTGAGTCAGTGTCAATGTCCATGCCTGCATGGGATGTAAAGCTCTGCAGCATTACCGTATTGATATATTACTGCTTTCGTATTGATCTGAAATGATTTCAGATATATATTGATCAGATTCAGGTGATCTGATTTCCAAGCACACCAAAGGTAGAGGGGCGTGTGATCATCATTTGAAGTATTCTATCACTGCTTAGGCTTCATACTGAGTGTAATGAAACTCAAGCCTGGTGACAGCCCCTGTTTTTGACATTCCAAGAGGCTCCTCAGAAAGCTGTAATTTTATTTTGAATTTCAGCATATTTAATGTTGGGGGAGAGACATACCTCTGTCCGCTCTCCTCCTGACTTGGGCCTGGGGATTTACATGGCTGCAATGACCCTGTACAGGCACAGGATCAGCTCCACCCACCTTCAGGAAGCCCTGGAAATTCTGGGCATTGTAAAGGGAACCAAGACCTGATGACCCTGGTCTCTGCCCACCACCACTCCAGTCTTCCAACCCTGCCACATTTTCATGACCTTTGTACTCAGGAAATAGCCATTCCCTGGGGTGTAGCGAAGGCCAGGAAAATTGGCCCAATATTTATATTTATGAACTCTGTGCATAGACTTTTATTCAGTGACATTTTCTTGTTATAAATCCATTTAAGTTGTTCTGCTATGCCTCAGAATTATAATATTTGTACTTTTAGTTAAGAGCTATGCTATTTTCTGAAGAAAGCAAGGTTCAATAGTGATGTCTTTTACATGAGCTTTGGTGCACAAAAGAGCTTGTTAATGTTTGCCATTTCTCACAATTATTCATTTGTTGAGATCCTGAAAATCCCCCTAAGTGATCATAAACATATTTAAAGAACATCTGCCCTTCATTGTTACAATAAATAGTTATCCCTTCACAGCTATTCAGCATAACATACAAATATAATGAAACATGTCAACACGCATAGAAACACAGCCATCTGTTTTGTAAAGGTAATAGGTGGTGCCTTCAGTAAGTGTTAGAAATTTATCTAGGGATCTGAAGTAATGGAGAATTATCCTTGTATTTTTAGAAAGAAATCAATAAATAGTTGTTCATCTTGACTTTTAATGGCTGATACATAACTATTATGGAGCGAGAAAGATTAAGAAGTTCATTTTTAATTCCCCTTTGACTTTGAATTCTACTTGGCTGTGCAGGATATAACTAAAGCTTCCCTATTTAAAATAGTAATTCAATGATTTTCAGAGTCCTGTGTAGCCAATCCTTGTAGATGTAACCTCTCTACCCCACACCCATTCATTTCTGACTAGTAGCTGACTTTCTTGGGAGGAGAGAAATGGTGGTACTTTGTGGCCAAGATGACTCCAAGATGATGCACCGGTAATGGAAGATCAGAACCAAGGATGGATGTTCTGTGGCAGATTTAATAATCAGCTACATAAGCTAGGCTAGTTTGCAGCACTGTTGCTGATTGACTTGCGAGCCCTACTCATTAGTGGAACTTGGAAGGGTACTGGGAGCTGGAATTCATGTCAACCAGCTCTAGATTACTGATATCCTGAAGATCAGGGTGGTCCTGGATGGACAAACAACAGGATGTTTACTAGTGTTCATTTCCTGTAGTATCATTGTACACACCAGGGAATTCTTAAATGTTGGTATCATGCTAACTTGTGTTTGTACCCTGTGTTGCTATAGGGAGAGATTATGCACTCCATGTTGGGCAAATAGAAGCTCTATCTGTTTGGCTTTCTCAGCAGTTTGACTTGGAAACTGATATAGTGTTGGGTCTCTCTGCATGTCAGACATCTGGCTAGGCAAAATACATATTTCCCCATGTTGGAAATCCTCCTACCAATTACATGCATTACGGATTATACCTTGGTGAAATGTAATGACTACAGGAAGAATCCTATAGGATCCAGACTCTTGATGATGAAATTAAGAAATCTCATTCTCCATGACACTCTGCTTAGTATCTTGCTGTGGGAATAGGCAACTCTTTGAGTCTGCCAAAGTAGAGGTCAGAAACAGGCAGCAGATGGGCCAATACGGAACATTGCCAACAGGGAGAGGATGAAGGATTTCAAATTTCTGGGTCTTGTTTAATTTCCTGAACACAATAAGAGCGACAGTTTGCAATTATATAGCATTTGTCCCAGGCACTTTATTGCAACATAAAAAAAATGAACATTGAACCAAAGAAGGATATACAAATGCATGGGGTATAAGGAACAAATTGAATGAATTGCAGGCAAAAATTCAACTTGGAGGTACCACATGGCAACTATTACTGAGACATGGCTGCAAGATGGTCAGGACTGGGAACTAAATATACCAGGTTATAAGGCCTAAAGGAAAGATAGGGAAAATGGTAGAGAGGGAGAAGTAGCCTTAATGATTAAGGATGAAATCACTTCAATGATCAGAGAGGATATAACAAGAGGAGGCAGGCAGTGGAGACTTGATGGGTAGAAATTAGAAGCAGAAAAGGATTTAAGACAGTAGTGGGAGTTGTGTATAGGCCACCTATAGGGGGTTTACCTTTCATATAATTTGGGATAACAGACTAGCACATGACAAAAGGTAGTGAATTTCTTGAGTGGGTCCAGAATAGTTTCCTGCAATAATATGTCCTAGAACCAGCAAGGGCACAGGCCATATTAGATTTAGTAATGAGTAATGAGCCAGATTTAGTTAAAGCCTAAAAATTTGCCAACATTTATCTAATGGCGATCATAATATGGTCGAGTCTGACATTGTGTTTGAAGGGGAGAACTCAGAAACAGCTACCAAGATTCTAGATTTAAGTACGGGTGACATCAATGCAATGAGACAGAGACTGTCCACAGTAAACTGGGCAAAGCTATTAATGGGTAAAACATCAGAAAAACAGTGGGAGTTGTTCAAAATAGAATTTAAGGTAATACAAAACTTGTTTATACCTCTAGAACTCTGCTTGCCAAAAGAAAAAACAGCTATGCATGACTAAAGAGGTAAGAAAATAAAACTGAAAGAAAAAGCATACAAAAATGCAAAAAAAGCACAGATCCTGGAGAATGGGAAAGATACAAAGAACAGCAAAGAGTGACAAAGCAGATAGTAAGAGCTACAAAATGGGAGTATGAAAATAAACTTACCAGAGATATCAATATCAACACAAAAATGTTACAATTTTATTAGGAAGAAGAAGATAGTCAGGAACAATGTAAGCCCCTTGGAAACTGATAATGGTCATATTGTCAATGAAAATACAGAAATGGTGGACATGTTAAATAATTACTTTGCATTAGTATTTAGAGTAGAGGAAGAGAATACCATGCTAATCCCAAGGAAATTAATATTGAATCAAGGATGGGCTCACCAAATTACCATAATCAAAATAACAGTGATGAAGAAAATAATGGCACTAAAAAGTGACAAACACCCAGGACCAGAGGTTTCCATCCCAGGGTTTTAAAGGAAGTAATTGAGAACATTGCCGATGCCAATCAGAGGCTGACAGCTCTTTTGCTCAGCAGCTCCAGCTGGGACAACACCCACCAGAGGCCCAGGATTGCAGGGTGACCCAGGCCAGAGGTAGGTGATGGCGGGAGGGGTTTCATGGGGTGGGGGTCATGAGGGAAGGCAGCAAGGGCAGGGGAGTGGCTCTCAGTAGGCCCCCACTTCCTGATGCCAGGTCCCTTGATCAGGCACTGAGTGCCTTTTGAACAAGGGACCACTCCGGGAAACCACAAACAACCCCACATGGGTTTGTATGTCATGGTTCCCACTTGATGACAGGCCTGCCTGCCACTAGGTTAATACCAAAAGCAGTGGGAAGAGGCCCTTAACTGGGCATTAATTACCCCTTAAGGGACTCAATTGGTGACAGGGCGGGAAGGCCTTGACTCCGCCTCTGACTTAATCTTGGTGGAGGCAGGAAGGTGGCGGGGTCCTCGCCCAGCACCATCCCACCGATTTCAATGCTCTCACCATATCCATACTCACCATGTGAGAGAGCATAAAATACTGTCTATTCTGCTTTTCTATTCTTACTACAAAAGTGGAAACCTCACCCTTACCAATATTATATTCCATCTGCCAACTTGTTGCCCACTCACTTATCATGTCTATATCTCTTTGCAGCCCCTTTGTGTTCTCCTCACAGCTTACATCTCTGCCTAGCGGTGTATCATCAGCAAACTTGGATACATTACTCTGTCTCTCTGTCTCCGTCATTGATATAGATTGTAAATATCTGAAGCCCCAGCATCGATCCTTGCGGCACTCCACTAGTTACAGTCTACCAACTTGAAAATGTCCTGTGTATCCTTACTCTCTGCTTCCTGTCTGTTAACCAATCCTCCATCCATGCTAATACGTTACCCGCAACTCCATGAGCTCTTACCTTGTATATTAACATTTTGTGTGGCACTTTATTGAATGCCTTTTGGAAATCCAAATATATTACATCTACTGGCTCCCCTTTATCTATCTTACTAGTTGCACCTTCAAAAACTCGAATGAATTTGCCAAACATGATTTCTCTTTCCTAAAACCATCTTTACTCTCTCTGATCATGCTTTGATTTTCTAAGTGCATTGTTAAGATTTCCTTAATAATAGATTCCAGCATTTTCCCAATGACGAATAGCTGACAAACCTGCTTTAATCCTCTCCAAAACCATCATCAACACAGGTTAACAAGGATATCGGACCAACAATCAGACAACACTGAGGCAGTGGAGTGGTTGAGGTGTTGGGAAGATAGATTTCGGTGTCATCAGTGTACACGTGGAAGATGATCCTATGTCTGCACATGACATTGTGAAGGTGTAGTATGTTGATGTTGAAGAGAGTACCAAGACTAGATTCCTGTGGGACAAAAACAAGAAATGCTGGATTCACTCAGCAGGTCTGGCAGCATCTGTGGAAAGAGAAGCAGAGTTAACGTTTCGGGTCAGTGACCCTTCTTCGGAACTGACAAATATTAGAAAAGTCACAGATTATAAACAAGTGAGGTGGGGGTTGGGGGTCTTGGGTCTTGCCCCCTCAGGCCCCCTCCCCCAACTCTTTTTCCGGTACATTGATGACTGTATCGGTGCCGTTTCCTGCTCCCGCCCCGAACTAGAAAACTTTATCAACTTTGCTTCCAATTTCCACCCTTCTCTCACCTTTACATGGTCCATCTCTGACACTTCCCTTCCCTTCCTCGACTTCTCTGTCTCCATCTCTGGGGATAGGTTGTCTACCAATATCCATTATAAGCCCACTGACTCCCACAGCTACCTCGACTACACTTCTTCACACCCTACCTCCTGTAAGGACTCCATTCCATTCTCCCAGTTTCTCCGTCTCCGACGCATCTGCTCTGATGATGCTACCTTCCATGACGGTGCTTCTGATATGACCTCCTTTTTCCTCAACCGAGGATTTCCCCCCACTGTGGTTGACAGGGCCCTCAACCGTGTCCGACCCATTCCCCGCACCTCTATCCTCACCCCTTCCCCTCCCTCCCAGAACCGTGACAGGGTTCCCCTTGTCCTCACTTTTCATCCCACCAGCCTCCATATCCAAAGGATCATCCTCCGCCATTTTCGCCACCTCCAGCGTGATGCCACTACCAGTCGCATCTTCCCCTCCCTTCCCCTGTCAGCATTCCGAAGGGATCGTTCCCTCCGCGACACCCTGGTCCACTCCTCCATTACCCCCACCACCTCGTCCCCGTCCCAGGGCACCTTCCCTTGCAATCGCAGGAGGTGTAATACCTGCCCATTTACCTCCTCTCTCCTCACTATCCCAGGCCCCAAACACTCCTTTCAGGTGAAGCAGCGATTTACTTGTACTTCTTTCAATGTAGTATACTGTATTCGCTGCTCACAGTGTGGTCTCCTCTACATTGGGGAGACCAAGCGCAGACTGGGTGACCGCTTTGCGGAACATCTCCGCTCAGTCCGCAAGCAGGACCCTGAGCTTCCGGTTGCTTGCCATTTCAACACTCCCCCCTTCTCTCATGCTCACATCTCTGTCCTGGGATTGCTGCAGTGTTCCAGTGAACATCAACGCAAGCTCGAGGAACAGCATCTCATCTACCGATTAGGCACACTACAGCCTGCCGGACTGAACATTGAGTTCAATAATTTCAGAGCATGACAGCCCCCCACTTTACTTTCATTTTTAGTCATTTTTAGTTATTTTTTCTTCCTTTTTTTTTACATTCCTTTTTACATTTTTTACAATCTTTTTTTGCATTTATTTCATTTCATCTTAGTTTGTTCAGTTTGCTTACCCACTGTTTTTTTCAGGTTGTTTTTCTTCAGGTTTGCACTTGCTGCTGTTCAATATTCAGTATATTCACACCTAATCTGTACTAATGCTTTGTCTTTCAACACACCATTAACATATTGTTTGCCTTTGCTCCGTGACCTTTTGGTCAGCTATGTGACCTTTTGGTCAGCTATGTGGCCTGGTCCAATCTGCACCTTCTCCTTTGTTATCTCTTGCCCAACCCCCACCTCACTTATTTATAATCTGTGACTTTTCTAATATTTGTCAGTTCCGAAGAAGGGTCACTGACCCGAAACGTTAACTCTGCTTCTCTTTCCACAGATGCTGCCAGACCTGCTGAGTGAATCCAGCATTTCTTGTTTTTGTTTCAGATTTCCAGCATCCGCAGTATTTTGCTTTTATTTTAGATTCCTGTGGGACTCAGAAGGTAATGGTGCGGGAGAGGAAAGAGCAGCCATTGCTGGAAACGATCTAACTACGATCAGATAAGTAAAAGTGGAACCAAGTGAAGGCAATCCCATTGATCTGGAAACCAGAAGAGCATGGTTGGAACAGGATAACGTGGTTCACCATTTCAAAGGCAGAAGAGAGGTTTCGGAGAGATAATGCATGGTCATGGTCACAGATGCTGTAACTTCCAGCTACACAGGAGAAGTTACAGAGAAGCATCCTTAGAAAATTTTGAAACCTACCTCCCAGTGGAAATCTCAGAGCTGTATGATCCTTAATGCGCTTAAACCGATAACAGGAATCAGTCAGGCAGTATTTCAAAAAATGGATGAATGCAATGGAGAAGCCCATTGCACAATGTCAGGTTTTCAAGCAACTAAAAAGCCATCTATTAAAGCCCTTGGACAGTTTTGTGCCATATAATATTGTCTGTGAGTTTATAGGCTTTTTTGCAACATGTATGCTTTAACAATTGAAGGTATACTGAAATTGCATTGTCTTTTGTTATGAATTCCAATAAAAATCAAAATGGGAGTTCAGATGAAACTTCCAGGGTGCATGATTTTGTTAGAGTCACAGAAAGGAGCATCATGTTTATGGCAAAGGAAGGCAGGGAGAGCAGTTTTATTTGAGTGGCTGCTCAGGGGTGAAATGTAATGGCATTTGTAAAACTTGATTTCCTACCGCAGCAAGTCCAGAGACACAAATCATGTCCGCTTTGAGGCTTTGCATTCCATTAAATGTTCCCATCGACTAAGTACAGGTTTATGCTTTACATCAATTCTTGATTTACATCAACTTCTACTCTTTTCAACCACAGTGGCTTTCTGCACTTTGGGCCTTCACGTCACCTTGGTTTTCCAATTTAAAAAGTGCACATCATATATCTGTAGATAAAGTGCTGACAGCAAATTGCCAAGATAGTTTTAAATATTTTGATTTATTTCCTCAGTCTTCTTCGTCCACCACTCTTCATTCATTAGCTGGAACAACAACAGCTTGCATTTATATAGTGCCGTTAACATAGGAAAGCATTCCAAAATGCTTCACTGGAGCGTTATCTGACAAAGTTTGACACCAGGGCATATAGAGATATTAGGACAGGTGACCAAAAGCTTGGCCAAAGAGTTTGTTTTAAGGAGCATCTGCAAGGAGGAGAAAGAGGTAGAGAAGCAGAAAAGTATAGGGAGGGAATTCCAGAGCTAAGGGCTCAGACAGCTAAAGACACGGCTGCCAATGGTGGGGTGAAGAAAGTTGTAACTACGCAACAGGCCTAAATGAGACTTCTTGGATGGTTGTAGGAAAAGGAAGACAATCTGGCTGTGACCTCTCCAAAACCATCAATGCAGGTTAACAAGGCTGTAAAAATAAAAGCAAGCCAGGTACCTGTATTTATCTCTAGATGGATGAAATTGATAAGCAAAGAATTTATGCTGAACTGGTACCAAATCTTGGGTAAACCAGACCTGGAGTACAGAGTATAATTCTGGTGGTCCTATTATAAAAAAGATATAGAGGAACTGGAGAGGCTGCAAAAAATATTTTACAAGGATGATACCAGAAATGCAGAGCTACATATATCAGGAGAGGATGAAAGAAGTAGGCTAAAGAGTCACCTAATAGAGGTATTTAAAATTATGAAAGAATTTGATGGATTAGACATAGAGAGAATGTTCCCACTTGCAGGGAAGAGCGAAACGAGAGGCCATCAGTATAAACTTGTCACCAAGAAATCAAATAGAGATTCAAAAGAAATTTCTTTACAAGAGAGTGGTGAGAAGGGAACTTGCTCACACTGAGTGGTTGAAGTGAATAGTATAGATGCATTTAAACAGAGGCTAGATTAGCATATGAGGGAGAAGGGAATGGAGGATTATACAGAGACAGATGAGGAAGGATGGGAGGAAGTTCTAGTGGAGCATAAATGCCAGAATAGACTGGTTGGGACAAATTACCTGTTTCTGTGCTGTATTGAAGTGATTTATGACTTTAACCTCTTATAGGGACTAAACCAAATCAAGCGTGCATCCCTATGAATCTCCCTTAATTAAGTTCAAACCAGATAAATTCTTATAGACATTTATTTGGGTCCAAAGAACTGAACTAGTCTACCCTCAAAGAAAGAAAACTAACAGAGAATATTACTATCTTTCAGGTAGCCATAATTAATAAAAAATAGGCTAAGTCATACATATCCCAGATATTATAAGGGTCTGGGAAGCTCTCTTAAATCCGTATCTCCCCACTTAAAGAGACACGGAGAGGGGGTTCTAGTAGTTGTAAACAGAATGCTACTTGAGACAATTTATTAACTTTTATATATTTATTAAAGAATTGAACATGCAATACAATTTACGTGGATAAGTATACCACAATATCAAAGATTACTAAGGATGTAACACATAATCTTATTTCTAAAATAGAATCCAGAAGTTTAACCTTGATAATGTTACAACAAAATATCTTAGAATATCCATCAAAATTTAAAGTAAATTTTTATCTTAAATTCCCTGAGTAAACTGAAGGTTGAGAAGCATTCATGAGGAATTCAATACTTCTAGTTTCTTGACTCAAAAATTCTCATGTTTATACGGTTTCTAAGCTATCATCTGACCTTTTAGCATATGAGTATTACCTTTTGGTGTGTGTTTTTCCTGCTTTTGAGATCCATATGTATGGTAATATCATTACCTACCATTCCCACTTATCATTTGCTAGAAATCCTCTGCTCTTGAAATTGTGAGCTTTTATCTGGTCAAAATGTTTATAATTGGGTTTACTTGGCATCTGTTTCTGTAAGTACTATTTCATTTTATTATTTTATTATCTATAATTGTTTTTATGGTACCTTGAACTCTTCTTTTGAGTCAGTCTGTCTTTTTACCAACACTATCAACTAATTAAATTTATAGCTACCTCTTACTGACATCACACAGGATGTTTCAATGTGTGTTTATCCTCCAATTAACTGCCAACAGAGACACTGAAATGGATTTTCCAACTTAAAAGTTGTTTCTGGTTCACATTCTATTCTAACAGGGACTTTCGAAGACCTTGGAATTTTTATCTCTACTTTCTTAAAGGGAAATTTCAGTGAGTCTTGAAAACTGACCATTTATTCAATCTTTAATTCTAAAAGGTATAATATATTAACTATATCTAAATGCTACCTAATTAAGCCTATTATACCTATGTTTCATCACAGTATATCCAATGTAATGTGATCCTATGTAATAACAGTCAGTGTGAATAACTAACAGAAATCATCTCCAACTGTTATATTAACTTAGAACTAGTTTGCTTAACTACTATAACAAATTCTTCCAAAGTGTTTGACCCTAAAAAGAGAACTTTTTACATTTGTGGGAAAAAATGCTTCTCTCTTATATTTCTAATCCGAATTTGCAAATCATTTCTCTGAATTTACAAATTCACTTAAACTTTTTTTTAATTTGGTAGGTTTAGGTAGAACAAATTGCTCAATTTCTGTGTTGCTGTGAGTGAGGTAAATTAATAAAAACAGCTATCACAAGAGGCTGCTGTTTTCAATCTCCTTGAATCTCTTTGTAACAAAGGGGAAATTAATGATGTCCATCTTTTAAACTTAATCACTCTTGCATGTTGTAGATTAATCTTGAAAATATAAATGACCCACTTTATCACATATTGTATTAAAATGTGAAGTGACAGTCATCTGTCTGATCAGTTTGGGAATAAAATGCTGTTTCATACCTTACTGCCAAGAACATTCTTAAAATAATGCAAGAATTATGATTAAATTTGCTCGTTTATTTTTGATTATGCATAGAGGAGATTCAATTTACATTCACATTGAATTTGAATGGAGTGAAAGTTGCCAAAATCTGTTAGTGCATAAATCTCACTACTAGTTGTTGATTGACAAATTTATCATCTTGTACAAAATGAAGGTATTTAAATTCATATCCCACTCTGAAGCATATTAGTAATCAAATATATATTTGCAATTTGTTTGGCACTGACAAAGAGCACAGAAACTTAACCTGTCCCACCAAAAGCAGTAAGAATGGGGCTGAATTTTATTACAAGGCTGCAGGTGGCACTGCAAGTGGTGCTGCTTCCACTCGGGCATCCAGCGGCTGGCCGAACACCATCTGAACAATTACCTGAGGGGAGGCACAGGGCCCGTCCAATTAGAAAGTGGAGGTGGAAAACGAGGTGCTGATGACAGCGCCAGCAGACTCCATGACAGGTGCTGCTGCCATATTTAAAGGGCTGCCAGCCCTGCATTCACGGCTGCCTGATTTGAAGGAGTGCTGGCTTGACGGGTCTGAAGACCTCTCTTGCTGCCTGACTGGCCTCAAGACCCACTGGCTGCCAGACTGGCCTCAAAAGCCTCCTGCCCGGCTACAGCTGACACCCAAGGAGCTGAACGGGAGCCTGCAGTGACCATGGCGGAAGGAAGACTCCTGGTGGCACCACAGTTTAGCGATGCCTCCCTGGAAGTTCTCCTCCAGGCTGCAAGAGCAAGGTGGGAGGTCCTCTTCCCAAAGGCTTGGAAGAAGAGGCTGGCCCCCCTCACCAAACAAGTCTAACAGAGATTACAGAGGAGGTCAGCAGCTGTAGGATCACCCCCCGAACCTGGGTGCGGTGCCGCAAATGTGTCAATGACCACCTTCATGCTGCCAGGGTGAGTAATCCATATTGCTTTCCTTTTTGGGGCTTCCATGTGGCAGCGCGAGAGGGTGCGCATGGTGGGGAGGGAGTGACCACCCAGTCAGTGGTAAGGGGATCAGGAAGTGACATATCCTGTCAGATAGATGGCTGCATCTTGATGAGAGGTGCCCGTCTGTCATTGGTGATCCACACAAGGTCCCTTGAGCCCTCGCATTGAGCAGGCATTTGTGTTGCCCCATCATGGACAAATGGGTTGCCACCATCATAGGTGTTGTGCTAGTCTGCATGGGGAAACTAACAGTGTTACTACTTGTGCTTGCAGGATAAATGGGCTCACAACTACAGGGAATGGGCCAAGTCCACTAGAGAGGTTCTAGACCCCGATGGAACTGGCTGGGTTCCATTGCTGATGGTGAAATATGAGTGTCATCACAGGACAGTGAGTGAACGAGTGCAGGGGCATAAGGGTGCATCTGTCCCACACATGAGGCATAGTGCTCAGTTGTCCAACACTGGACATATGAAGAGCCACTTCAGGCATAGCTGGGATGGGGAAATGGGAAGACCTAAACCCCTCACTATTTGCTTTCTCTCATGCAGGTCAAATCCCAAAGGATGCAGAGCTTGAGAGACTGGGGATCAGCTGGCCATCTCTGAGGAGGATGAGGGAACCTCAGAGGGTGCAGTGTTACATTGTTCCCTCGCACCCTCCATTAGCACAGATACTCTCAGGTCGGTGGGCATGACTTACCTTCCGGGAGCGGACCTGTGGGGAGAAGGCTGAGCGAGAGAAGAGGATAAATTGAGCCTGAGGATCGACGCCCAGTCATTTACCTTCCGGGAGCAAAGCGGACCTGTGGGGAGAACGCCGAGCGAGAGAAAAGGAGAAATTGAGCCCAAGGATCGTGGCCCAGTCACTTACCTTCCGGGAGCGGAATGGATAGCAGTCCAGGAGCACCAGAGTTTGAAACACAAGTCAACAGTGACATCACAGGAAAGCTGCAAGGTGATTGGTTGGTGAGTAACAGCTGTTAGTGCCTGGAAATTGCTTAAAAAATCAGCGGAAAGTTCTTTTTTTAAACCAACCTTATAAGTGAGAAGGTTAGTACTACTAAAGTGTGTTTTTTTAAATTAGTGTAATTTATTAAGGACTTTGGATTGGAGTGGGTAGTGTTTGGAGTAGAACAAGGCCCCTGGCATAATTAGTATTTTTTAATTAAAGGGAGTAACTCAGTAAACTAAAGGTAAGTCATGGCAAGAGAGCTCGCACTCCTTCTGCACTATGTGGGAAATCAGGGACGCTTCCAGTGTCCCTGATGACCATGTGTGCAGGAAGTATATCCATCTGCAGCTAATGGCTACCCGCATTACGGAGCTGAAGCTGCGGGTGGATTCACTGTGGAGTATCTGCGATGCTGAGGACATCGTGGATAGCATGTTTAGCGAGGGGGTCACAGGCAGAAAAGGGATGGGTGACCACCAGGCGGAGTAGTAGGCGCAGGCAGGTAGTGCAGAAGTCCCCTGTGGCCATCCCCCTCTCAAACAAATATATCACTTTGAATACTGTTGGGGGGTGGAGGGGGGTTGCCCTGCAGGGGAAAGCAGCAACAGCAAAGTTCGTGGCACCACGGATGGCTCTGCTACACAGCAGGAGGGGAAAAAGACTGGGAGAGCCATAGCGATAGGAAATTAAATTATAAGGGGAACAGACAGGCGTTTCAATGGCCACAAACGAGACTCCATGATGGTATGTTGCCTCCCTGGTGCTAGGGTCAAGGATGTCTCAGAGCTGCTGCAGGACATTCTCAAGGAGGAGGGTGAACAGCCAGTGGTTGTGGTACATGTCGGTACCAACGACTTAGGTAGAAAAAGGGATGAGGTCCTGCAAGATGAATTTAAGGAGTTAGGAGCTAAATTAAAAAACAGGACCTCAAAGGTAGTAATCTCAGGATTACTTCCTGTGCCACGTGTTAGTGAGTATAGGAACAGGAGAATAGACCAGATGAATGCGTGGCTGGAGAAATGGTGCAGGTGGGAGGGATTTAGATTCCTGGGACATTGGGACCGGTTCTGGGGAAGGTGGGATCTGTACAAGCAGGACGGGTTACACCCAGGCAGGACCGGAACCGATGTCCTTGCGGGGGTGTTTGCTAGTGCTAGAATGGCAGGGGGATGCGAACCTGAGCGGGGAGACTGAGGAGGAGGAAACAAGGATAGAAATGAAAGACAGGAAATGAAAAGGGAATAGTGGAAGGTATTGAAATAAAAGGCAAGAAACAAATAGGGCCATAGTGCGAAATAATGCTAAGATGACTAACAATGTTAACAAGACAAGGCTAAAGGCATTGTGTCTCAATGCGCAGTGTATTCGCTGAATTAACCGCGCAAACAGATGTAAATGGATACAATATAGTTGCGATTACAGAGACATAGCTGCAGGGTGACCGGGGATGGGAACCGAACATCCAAGGGTATTCAATATTTAGAAAGGACAGGTAAAAAGGGAAAGGAGGTGGAATAGCATTGTTAGTAAAAGAGGAAATCAATACAATAGTGAGGAAGGATATTAGCTCAGAGAATCCTGATGTGGAATCTGTATGGGTGGAGCTAAGAAACACCAAGGGGCAGAAAACATTGGTGGCAGTTGTATATAGACCCCCAAACAGCAGTGGTGATGTAGAGGATGGCATTAAACAGGAAATTAGAGATGCATGCAATAAGGGTGCAACTGTAAATATGGGTGAGTTTAATCCACATATAGATTGAGCAAACCAAATTAGCAATAATACTGGAGAGGAGGAATTCCTGGAGTGCGTATGTGATGGTTTTTTGGATCAATTCGTTGAGGAACCAACTAGAGAACAGGCCATCCTAGACCGGGTATCGTGTAATGAGAAAGGATTAGTTAATCTTGTGTGGGGTCCCTTGGGGAAGAGTGACCATAACATGATAGAATTCTTCATTAAGATGGCAAGTGAGAAAGTTGATTCAGAGACAAGTGTCCTGAATCTAAATAAAGGAAACTATGAAGGTATGAGGCACGAGTTGGCTATGATAGATTGGGCAACGTTACTTAAGGGTTGATAGTGGAAAGGCAATGGCTAGCATTTAAAGAGCATGTGGAAGATTTACAACAATTTTTCATTCCTGTCTGGTGCAAAAATAAAACAGGAAGGGTGGCTCAACTGTGGTTTATAAAAGAAATTAGGGATAGGATTAGATCCAAGGTGGAGAAATATAAAATGGCCAGAACAAGTAGCAAACCTGAGGATTGGTAGCAGTTTAGAATTCAGCAAAGGAGGACAAAGGGATTAAGAAGGGGAAAATGGAGTATGAGAGTAAGCTTGCAGAGAACATAAAAACTGACTGGAAAAGTTTCTATAGATATGTGAAGAGAAAAAGATTAGTGAAGACAAATGTGGGTCCCTTACAGTCAGAAATGGGGGAATTTATAATGGGGAACAAAGAAATGGCAGACCAATTAAATACATACTTTGGTTCTGTCTTCACAAAGGAGGACACAAATTACCTTCCAGAAATGTTGGGGAACATAGAGTCGAGTGAGAAGGAGGAACTGTATGAAATCAGTATTAGTAGGGAAATGGTGTTAGGGAAATTGATGGGATTGAAGGCCGATAAATCCCCAGGGCCTGATAATCTACATCTCAGAGTACTTAAGGAAGTGGCCCTAGAAATAGTAGATGCATTGCTGGGCATTTTTCAAAATTCTATAGATTCTAGAACAGTTCCAATGGATTGGAGGGTAGTGAATGTAACCCCACTATTTAAAAAAGGAGGTAGAGAGAAAACATGGAATTTTAGACCGGTTAGCCTGACATCAATAGTGGGGAAAATGCTAGAGTCCGTTATAAAAGATGTAATAGCAGAGCACTTGGAAAACAATGACAGGATCAGACAAAGTCAAAATGGATTTACGAAAGGGAAATCATGCTTGACAAATCTACTGGAATTTTTTGAGGATGTAACTAGTAGAATAGATAAGGGAGAACCAGTGGATGTGGTGTATTTGGACTTTCAGAAGGCTTTCAATAAGGTCCCACATCAGAGATTAGCGTGAAAAATTAAAGCACATGGGATTGGGGGTAAGGTACTGACATGGATAGAGAACTGGTTGGCAGACAGGAAACAAAGAGTAGGAATAAACGGGTATTTTACTGAGTGTCAGGCAGTGACTAGTGGGATAACGCAGGAATCAGTGCTAGGACCCCAGCTATTCACAATATATATTAATGATATAGATGAGGGAATTAAATGTAATATATCCAAGTTTGCAGACGACACAAAGCTGGGTGGGAGTGTGAGCTGTGAGGAGGATGCAGAGAAGCTCCAGTGTGATTTGAACAGGTTGTGTGAGTGGGCAAATACATGGCAGATGCAGTATAATGTGGATAAATGTGAGGTTATCCACTTTGGTGGCAAAAACAGAAAGGCAGATTATTATCTGAACGGCGATAGATTGGGAAAGGAGGAGGTGCAGCGAGACCTGGGTGTCCTTGTGCACCAGTCACTGAAAGTAAGCATTCAGATGCAGCAGGCATAGCGAGAGGATTCGAGTACAGGAGCAAGGATGTCTTGCTGCAATTATACAAGGCCTTGGTGAGATCACATCTGGAGTATTGTGTGCAGTTTTGGTCTCCTTATTTGAGGAAGGATGTTCTTGCTATGGAGGGAGTGCAGCGAAGGTTCACCAGACAGATTCCTGGGATGGCAGGATTGACGTATGAAGAGTGATTGGGTCGATTAGGCTTGTATTCGCTAGAGATTAGAAGAATGAGAGGGGATCTCACAGAAACCTACAAAAGTCTAACAGGACTGGGCAGATTAGATGTAGGAAGGATGTTCCCGATGGCGGGGGAGTCCAGGACCAGGAATCACAGACTAAGGATGAGGAGTAAGCCATTTAGGACTGAGATGAGTAGAGATTTCTTCACCCAGAGAGTGGTGAACCTGTGGAATTCTCTACTACAGAAAGCAGTTGAGGCCAAATCATTAAATATATTCAAGTAAGAGTTAGATATAATTCTTGGGGCTAATGGGATCAAGGGGTAGGGGGAGAAAGTGGGAGCAGGTTACTGAGTTTGGATGATCAGCCATGATCGTATTGATTGGTGGAGCAGGCTCGAAGGGCCGAATGGCCTACTCCGGCTCGTATTTTTCTATGTTTCTATGTGGTCCCGATTTGATCCAGGGTCACAACCTGGTGAGCACACCACAGACATGCGCGAGCAGCTGACAGAGGCTGTGACAGCTAAGGCCACTTACAGTTGGAGGACTGTGGGACGCTAGGCCAATGTTGAGCTTAGGTTGATGACCTGCTGCTACAGCTGTTGGCAACATGGCACCTGCTGCAGCTGCAGTGAGAGTCGATGGATCATTTGCTGAAGTTGCTGGAGGCTATGTGCAGCCATGCACAAACGATGGAGGAGTCCATCCGGGCCATGAGTGCTGCCATGTCTCTGGTGTGTGCACACATGGCTTCCTCCATCAAGACCTGGCGACCCTCATAGAGAGCCAGCTCCAGCAGACCACTCAGCATGCCATCGCCTTGTCCATGAGCTCTATACAGCAGTGGCAAGGCGAGAGGGGGACGAGGAGCCTGGAGTATCTGCCAGATCCTTGTCCTTCTCTGGTCAGCAGGGAGGTACAAGGGTGCCTTGCAAGGGAGGAAGAGTGACTGCCGTGCTTCTGGGGGCTTCGTTCAGGTCACTCAAAGTTTGACCAGAAGCTTCTCAGCCCCTCTGAAAGTGACCTCAGCATCTCCAGTAGCTGTGATGACAGAGGAGGTTTCTGCACCTGTGCAGGAGCCACTCAGCATGCTGGAGCCCTTCAGACCTCAAGCAGCCAGAGGGAGGTCACTGAGGTCACCCCAAGCTATGGGCAGCCCCATCAGCAGCCTGCCTCCATGTCAGCTGCAAGCGCAGAGGGAGCCCAGGTAGGAGCAATGAGTTGCTGCACTTGGAGTTCATGGGTGTTGAGATGTTGTACATATGTAGTCTTGCTTCTGTTGTGCTACTCAATAAATGTTTGACTCACTGCTATTGGTCATCCTTTCAATTCTTGCTGCCAAGTTATCTCTCATCTGCAGCCTTGCTCCCTCAATGAACTGTTAGCATTGGACTAGGCCACATCTGATCAGCTCCTCAGCTTTATCGGTGTGCATTGCAAACCTGGGCACTGGAGTGGATGGAGGCGACAGCAGGCCTGCATAAAGGTGAGGCGCTATTGCACTGATTGTGAAAGGGCATCAGGCTAAGTATGAGATCATCCCAAGCCTCCCTTGCGCATCTCTCATTTGCCCTTGCCTCTGGTCCAAGGAGATTTCTCGTCTTCTGCTGCCTACTCAGTGGCCTCCTTCACATTCTCCTTATCAGATGAGGAATGGGGATCGAGGATGTCCTCATTATTCAAGACCTATCCCCTCCTTAGCATAAGGTCGTGCAGAGTGCCACCGAAAACCACGATGCATGAGACTGTTGCTGGGGATACTGAAGTGCTCCACCAGAGTGATCTAGGCACCTGAATCTCATCTTCAGCAACCCAATGACCTGCTTGATGGTTGCTTGGATGGACCCATGGCAGGTATTCTACCTCTCCTCCTCTGCTATGTGTGGGTTTCTCACAGGCATGTCTTCAGTGGGTAGCCCTTGCCATCAAAAATCCATCCCTGAAGGCACGTGGGGGGCTGGAACAGTCCTGGGAATGCTGTAGAATGTATGCATTGTGGCTATTGCCCAGTTACCTTGCATACACCCAAAGGATGCACTTTTGATGGTCACAGATTTTAAAATTCTCATCCTTGTTTACAAATACTTCCATGGCCTCAACCTTCCCTTTTCCTGTAATCTCCTCCAGCCCACAACTCTCCAAGATATCTGCTCTCCTTTAATTCTGGGCTCTTGTGAATCCCTGATTTTAATCGCTCCGCCATTGGTGGCTGCCCTTCAGTTGTCTCGGCTCCAAGCTCTGGAATACCCTCCCTACACCTCTCTGCCTCTCCACCTTTCTTCCCTTCTTTAATATACTCCTTAAAACCTACCACCCTTACCAAGCTTTTGGTCATGTGACCTAATATTTTCTTTTGTGACTTGGTCTCATAATGTGTTTTATAATGTTCCTGTAAAGCACTTTGTGACACTTAATTACATTAAAGGCAGTATATAAATATAAGTTGGTGTTGTCGTATTGCGAGAATGGAATCCCTTTTCTGTTGATGAAGGCCGCTGGCAGGTCATAGGAGCCTTGATGACCACATGTGTGCAGTTGATGACACCTTGCACCTGGGGAACCCAGTGATGGCCCCAAAGCCGATGGGCCTCTCTGCCTGACTGTCCGGGTTGGTTCGATAGCGCACATAGTCACCAGTGCTCTTGAATAGGGCACCTTGTTATGGCCACATGAACACAGTTGTTCAACTCCCACCTGACCACAGCAAACGTTTTTTGTTATTAGGGTTTAACCCTTTTGTGTTTTATTTGTCAAATAATCAGACAGCAACAGGTTTTCTATTAGGTTTAAAATAGAAGAGTAATTATTTATTGAGTAATATGCTTATCCCGAAATTGTTGCAACTGCATCCACTCATGGATTTACTCACACACACACACACACACACACACACACACTCACTCTTTCTCACACACACACACTCTCTTTCTCACACACACACACTCTCTTTCTCACACACACACACTCTCTTTCTCACACACACACACACACACACACACACACTCACACACACTCTCACTCTCACTCACTCTCTCACACACACACACACACACACACACACACACACACACACACACACACACACACACGAAGAAAGAGATGAATAGGGGTAAGTGATTTTCAGGAGTGGTAGGGTTTCAGGGTTCACGGTAAACCTTTTGCAATTCTCTTGGAAGTCAGGTTCTCATTGGTTGCAGGCCTAAGGTGTTTGTAGATTTTTCTCTTGGTTGAAAGTTCAGTTTGAAGACAGAGGATCATTTCCAATTCACTGCTGCACAAGTTAAAAATACAGAATTTACAGTAGGTGCCTCCCTTCCGGCTTGCTGGATCTTCTTCCTGCTCCTTGTTGAACAAGCTGTTTGCTGATGCTTCTTTCTGGGTGTCTCTCCTCTCTCCCTCTTGAGGGCTGCCTTTTTACGATAAAGGTTTATCACATCATATTCTGGTAGCGATGCTTTGGTCTCTCGCCCAACATGCCTCTAGTGGATCCCTGGAAAGACCTGGAGACCTAGAAATTGAGAGCCACGGACATTGGGTGTCCGCCTGTCCCCTCGGGTCTCATGTGCATTCCTCACAATCCTGATGTGCCCCTGCCATGCCTGGACCTCCCTCCCTATGAGCTGCTTCTCCTCCTTGGGGTGTGGGGGACCATAAACTCTGAGTGGATTAGGCCCATGGCAGGTGGAATCTCTGTTGATGTGTGTTCTGTCCAGGCAACCTCCCCCATGCCTTTCCCTGGCTAGCCACTTGGGATCAAGTGCCATTGCCTCTCTGTGACCCTTACTGCACACCCCCTCAGTGCTGGAACCATTACCCTCCTTCTGCCATCGCCCAACATTGCCCCCCCTTTCAGCATCCTCCCTTCCACTGCACATTGCTCTCCAGATGCTAGTTGGCAGAGGCAGTACTGAACTCCTGCCTCCTTGCTGCCTCCTTTAATCAAGCAGGGCTCTGAAGCCCCATGGCTCCCATGCACCATTGATAAAATTGAAAATGCGCTGTAAAATCCAAATTAATTGTCCCTTTAAATACTTTAATTGGCATTCTTCTGCGTTGGTTGTTGAAATTTGCCCTCGATGGCTCCCTCCGCTGGTAAAATCCGGAAGTGACGTCATCACACTTCCAGCTGAAAACGTCCCGACTGCATTTTATGGCCACCCCTACTTCCGAGCTCGTACTTAGTAGGCAAGTAAAAGTCCGACCATTATTGCAGTGTCTCATTACGACCAGGTGAGAAAGGGGTCTAGGGTTCCCTCTCAGCCTTCACCTGGTCTAACCGTAACAGGGTTTAACTTTTAAAACAAATGTAAGGTAAAGAAACCAGCCAAATAGGTTTCCTTAGGTTTAAAGAAGAAAGGTTGAACTTTATTAGACTTAAACTCTAATTTGGTTAATGCCTACATATATGGGAGGCGCCCACGCTAGCATGCATATATGATGTACACATGCAGATAGAGACAGAAAAGAGCTGAAGAAATACAGTGGAAAAGTTTGAGGCAATATCTGAAGATGGTTTTGGTTACTGTTTGAGCTCGCTGTAGAGTCCTTGATTGCAGGTTAGTCTTACTTTTCCTTGGGGCCCAGTGTTCTTCTTAAACCTTGTTCAGTGTTGGAGACTTTTCTCTCTTTGAGGTTCACGTCTCTTTAGTGGGTCCAGAGGCTGGTGAGGAAGAGATGGAGCAGACAGGAGAGGTCGTTTCAGTCCAGGAGCAAACAGTCTTTTTGAGTTCAAACTCTCTGTGGCTAGTTCAAAAAACCCCTGGACCAGCCAGTTGGTCATGTGACCAGCTGGTTTGACCAGTCCTGGCTTTTGTGGATTGTATCACTGCAGCAGTCTTTGGAATGTTCTTTCTTGCACCTTCAATGTCTGGTGATCAAAATCCATTGTGGGTTAATTGGACCAGGGAATAGCCCATTGTATCCATAAGCACTGTCTGCTAATATGCAAATGTCCTTCCAGCCAAGTGTCTGGTGATTTTTTTAAAAGGTCCTTTCTTCACTCCAGCAACAGTTGAAAATCAATGTCTGTATGACAATATTAATATGCCTTATTCTTGGAAGGTGGGGGCCTCCATGACAGTCTGCGCTTCAAAAGTACTTCATTATTGTAAATCTTTGGAGCATCCTGAGGTTGCAAAATACACTATATAAATGGAAGTCTTTCTTTCTTACTACCAATTTGATCTTCTTGAATCATCTGGGTTAGAAGCAGCAGCATCTTTCACAGTTACTGACACCTTTGAAGATGTTATAAGCTGGTTGCTGGACCCTATTTTTTATGCTTTCCTCACTGTCCCATTTGCTTCACTCTTTCTTAGAACTTTATCTCTTCTTCGCAATGCCAATTAATGTAGGCATGGATCTAGATTTTATTTTCACCAATTACTTCTGGTACTTAGTGCCCATTGGCACTAAAACTCAAATTATTGAATGATACAAATTGTATATTCTTGGCACTATATGAATATTAGTTTTATTTTAATAAAGTTGGCATATTTTTATACTGCTTGCGCTGACTTTTAAAGCAACATTGGTCAGAAAGTTCCTGCAATTGCAATATTGCCAACAAATGCCATAAGTTAGACTGCTGTGCATCTCAATCCTATAGTGGTGAGTTTACACCAAAATTTTCTGGAAAACTGAGTTTGAATACATCGCTTCGAGCATAACTGTGAATCAGAAATGGCTAATTTTAGGACAGCGGTGGTAAAATGGAGATGGTCTCTCATCTCCCTTATTGTCCCTTTGGTAAAAAGCAATTCATCAACATGCCAATATCTTGTATTGAAAAGTTCCTAAACTATGTCTACAGAGCATCTTGTAGGTTCTTTAAGTTTGACTTAGAGTATGTGGATGGTAGCCACTTGAATTGTGCACAATAATGGTTTTCTTTCTGTATGCCAATTGTGGAACCTGTTGAGGTTAGGATTGCCAAGATCATTCTGGTTATAAAGGTTCATTAGCAATGTCAATAAAACAGAAAGTGACTTCCAATATTCCTATTTGTAATAACCAGAAGTAAAACTGCCTCTGTACTGCAAGAATACAGGTTTAATATAACTTGACAAACACAAAAATTGACCAAATTTTGCTAGTGTGCTTCACAAGGTCAAAAGACCTTTTCAAAATAAAAACTGCTGAATGTTGTAAGCTGTTTCTCACAGATATGGAAGACCTTGGGCAAGAGTGAACAGCTGAGACTGTAACTGGTACAAGACATTCCTAAATCTGATAAGGGGAATTAGAGAATCCAGGAAACAGCTCATTGACCGGGAACTGAACTTGAGGGTGGGCTTTTACTCCATGGTTTTAGACAAAAACACAACATATGATTAGACCATTTGTATTAAGAAGAAGTTTTATAAGGTCCTGTCGTTATAACACCCAGGTCCATCCTTGAAAAAGGGTATAAAAGATGTTACAAAAAGATACTCAGGACTGCAGTCAGGACACAGAGATTTGGTCTATCACCCAGGAAGACCTATAATCAATGCAGAACTGATCATTCGTGGGCGATTGTATGTACAGTCTCTTGTAACATTATTAATGCATTGCTCAAGCTATAATTTTGAATCTACCTATAGTAAAGTGAATATTTAAGTGGAGCTTGTGTGTGTACCATTTCTTGAAAAATCTCAGGTCTGAATCTTAAACCTCTGAAAGCACTGGATACTGCAAAGACGATGGGCCCTGACAATCTCCTGACAATAGTACTGAAGACTGGCGCTCCAGAACAACTGCACCCCCAGTTAAGGTCTTCCAGTACAGCTACAACACTGGCATCTACCTGACAATGTGGAAAATTGCCCAGGTATGTCCTGTACACAAAAAACAGGACAAATCCAACTCTGCCAATTACCGTCCCATCAATCAACTCTCGATCATCAGCAAAGTGATGGAAGGGGTTGTCGACAGTGCTATCAAGTGGCACAGTTTGGGTTCCGTCAGAGCCACTCATCTCCTGAC
This sequence comes from Heterodontus francisci, assembly GCF_036365525.1. Classification (NCBI taxonomy): domain Eukaryota; kingdom Metazoa; phylum Chordata; class Chondrichthyes; order Heterodontiformes; family Heterodontidae; genus Heterodontus; species Heterodontus francisci. The sequence goes on from NC_090379.1 coordinate 27,489,738, forward strand.
TTCATTACAGCCTTGGTCCAAACATGGACAAAAGAACTGAAGTCGAGGTGCGGTAAGAGTGACTGCCTTTGACATAAAGGCAGCATTTGATTGAGTATGGCATCAAGAAACCCTAGCAAAATTGGAGTCAATGGGAATTGAGGGAAAACTCCCTGCTGGTAGGAATCATATGTAGCACAAATGAAGATAGTTGTGGTTGTTGGATGTCAATCATCTCAGTCCCAGGACATCACTGCAGGAGTTCTAAAGGGCAATGTCTGAGGCCCAACCATCTTCAGCTGCTTCATCAATGACCTTCCGTCCATTATAAGGTCAGAAGTGGGGATGTTTGCTGATGATTGAACAATGTTCAGCACCGTTCGTGACTCCTCAAATACTGAAGCAGCCCGTGTCCAGTTGCCGCAAGACCTGGACAACATCCAGGCTTGGGCTGATAAGTGGCAAGTAACATTCTTGCCACACAAGTGCCAGGCAATGACCATCTCAAACAAGAGAGAATCTAACCATCTCTCCTTGACGTTCAATGGCATTACCATCGCTGAGTCCCCTACTATCAACATCCTGGGGTTACCTTTGACCTGACACTGAACTGGGCCAGCCACATAAATGCTGTGGCTACAAGAGCAGGTCAGAGGCTAGGAATTCTGCGGCAAGTAACTCACCTCCTGATTCCCCAAAGCCTATCCACTATCTACAAGGCACAAGTCAGGAGTGTGAAGGAATACTCTCCACTTACCTGGATGGGTGCAGCTCCAACAACACTCAGAAGCTCGATACTATCCAGGACAAAGCAGCCCACTTGATTGGACCCCATCCATCACCTTCGACGTTCACTTCCGCTACCACCAATGCACATTGGCAGCAGTTTGTACCATCTACAAGATGCACTGCAGCAACTCACCAAGGCTCCTTTGACAGCACCTTCCAAATCCGCAACCTCTACCACCTAGAAGGAGAAGGGCAGCAAACGCATGGGAACACCACCTGCAAGTTTCCCTCCAAGACACACACCATCCTGAATTGGAACTATATCAGCATTCCTTCACTGTCGCTATGACAAAATCCTGGAACTCCCTTCCTAATAGCATTGTGTGTGTACCTACACCCCAAGAACTGCAGTGGTTCAAGAAGGCGGCTCAACACCACTTTCTCGAGGTTAGTTAGGACTGGGCCATAAGTGCTGGCCTTGCCAGCAATGCCCACATCCTATGAAAGAATTTAAAAAGTAATTGTGTCAACTTTGCCTCACTCTTGCTTCTGAATCATAAGGATGTGGTTTCAACTTCGACTCCAGAGACCTGATAGTCTAGGTTGACACTTCAGTGCAGTACTGATGGAGCACTGCTCTGTAAGAAGTGCTGTTTTTCAGTTGAGACGTTAAACCACAGCCCCGAATGCCCTCTCAGGTGGATGTAAAATATCCCATGACGCTTACAAAGAAGAGCAGGGGAATGATCCTTGGTGTCTTGGCTAACGTTTAGCCCTCAACGAACATCATTAAAAACAGATGATCTGGTTATTTATTACATTCTGTTTGTGGGACCTTGCTTGTTGAAAATTAGCAGCTGTGTTTCCTATGTTACAACAGTGACTGCAATTCCAATGTATTTTAGTGGCTATAAATGCTTTGAGACATCTTGAGGTCATGAAAGACGGTGGATAAATATAAATTATTTTCTTAATCCGCGATTGCCATTGATTTTTACTTAGTTATTCATTGTTTCAACAAGGAAAATGGCAGAATTTCTATGAAATTATGGCATGATGCGAGTGATGGTGCAAGTCATTTCCAAGGAAATTCCCAGCCCATGTATTTGTTAGATGAGCTACACTGGGTGTAAACTGGATGTTTTATATTATTCATTTTGGCTGCTAGGGAAACTTCTGTTTTTGAAATATTCTCTTATTAGCTAACATTTTAGCTACTGGGAAATGATATAACCTATAGTTTACTATCATATCCCTTTGAGAGGAATAATGATATTGTAAACTGACTAAGGGCTGAATTTTATCAGCACGCCGTGCTCTGCCGCTCTTCCAACATGGAAGTGCTGCTGCACAGCGCCCGTGATATTTTGTGTGGGGGCTGATTTAAATAGAGCAGGCGGAGCGGCCACCCTGATGATGAAGAGGGGGCAGCCACCGCATCCCCGGCAACGGCTACGGCGCCACCACACAGGTGCCGGTGCCATTTTTAAAGGGCTTTAAGCCCTGCGCAGAGATTTACAGTTTTAAAGGTACAGTGTGCTTTTTTTTTAAACAAATAATTATGATATGGAGGCCCTTCCCCAAAACTCCCAATGGTCATATCATTGCCTGATGTTAACAAAACATGCCTTATTCCCTACCCAAACTCTTCCCCCCCACAACCTTCTAACTTTTGCCCTTCAACCCCTTCCCACCATCCTCACAGCCAATAAAAAGTGTTTTCCCTACTCCCCACTCATCCCACCCTCAAAATTTCATTGCTCCCCCCTCCCCACCATGTTCTCGCCTCACAACTCCGTATGGAGTTCTGAAGGCGCATGAGCTGTGTTCGTCGGCCATAAAATCGGCGTGGGACAGCCACCGCCTGCAGGTAAGTTCATTTACATATTATTATTATACATTTAAATATTTAGATGAAGGGCCTGCCACCATGTGGGGGCCGGACCGATGCGCCACCCCGCCTTTCCCGACGTCGGGTGTTGAGGCGGGCTTCTCCCCGTTGAATTTTAAGGGCCCTCCTGCTGCGACCCACGACACAGAGGGGCTGGTAAAATTCAGCCCTAAAGGGTGATCCACAGTTCTTGTCTAAATACAATAGTAATATGTTGGAATCTGAGACTAATGATCAAGCCTAGTTATTAAGTGCTCCTCTTAACAGAATTGTACAATAATTAATAAAAATCTGCACTGAAACAACAGAATTATTATTCTTTTTAAAATATTTTCACACAAGTTGCCTGAATCTAGCATAAATGGCTTAGTAGACAAATGCAATAACTTGGTGCTGTATTGAACCACAGCCCACAGATATTCCAGATTAGATCCCTAAATTAATTAATCTCAGTTGGGGCAGAGGAATGTTCTTGCATTAACATCAATGTCAGTATTGCAAAGAATCAGACAGGGTTCCTACTCAGAGTACTTTCCTACAACCCCTTGCTTGTGCGAGGATATTGAGTGAAGATTGATCTCAGCTGCGAGGTTCCCCTTGGTTGAGTGGCCTTACAGCTCAGACTCATATATGAAGGTTCAAGGAGGTATCAGGACGACCTAAATGGCACCCAGGGAATTGTGCTGCAGTATACAACAGTACCATCAGCGGGGATGGGGAGAAATTGGAACAGATCCTGCCATTTAAGTTGGCAGCATTTCAGTAAACCACAACATAAGGCATATTTATTTATTTTTAAAAGTAGTCTGAATATATAATATATATTAATGAGAACTAAGTTGAAATGTATTAATTATTAATGTATTAATTTTAGGAACAAAGGGGGAAGATTTCCTTTACATTATCTCTTTACAATTTTGCTACAAATAGGTAATAAAGGGAAACTTTCTCCAGAGCATTGCCAAATTTGCATTTAACTGAAGTTATGTATCAGTCACTATTTCAAAGATTCTTTTGGAGGCGTTCATCATTGTACAAATTTGCCCTTCTAAACGACTAATGAGTTAATTGTCCCTACTTTCTTTTGTTCTTATATACAACTTAATGTCAGACTGATTTGAAATTTGGGTCAGTCACATAAGAATAAAGCCGAGAGGTTTTCATCACCTGTCACGACCAGGTGAGAAAGGGGTCTAGGGTTCCCTCTCAACCTGGTCTTACCATAACAGGGTTTAATTTTTTTAACACTTATTTGTTTAGCTCTCCCTTAGTGAATCCTTGTTCACTAACTTCCAATTATAAGGCAAAGAAACTAGCCAAACAGGTTTTCTTAGGTTTAGAGAAAAAGGTTTAATTTTATTAAACTTAAACTCTAATTCGGTTAATACCTACGGATACGCTAGCATGCATATGCGATACACTCAGGCAGATAGAGACAGAAAAGAGCAGAAGAAATAAAGTGGAAAATTTTGAGGCAATACCTGAAGATGGTTTCGGTTACTGTTCATCTAGCTTGCTGTAAAGTCCATGATTGTAGGTAGGTCTTGCTTTTTGTTAGCGCCCAGCATTCTTCTTAAACCTTGTTTAATGTAGGAGACTTTTCTCTCTTTGAAGTTCATGTGTCCTCACTGGGTCCAGAGCCTTGTGAGACAGAGATGGGAGCAGACAGGAGCGGTCTTCTCATTCCAGGAGCAAAAACGTTCTCAGTTCAAACTCTTTGTACAATTCAGAAAAACCTAGGTTGCCAAGCAGGTTACTCATGTGACTAGCTGGTCGGACCACGTCTGTTTGTGGATTTTCTTGTCTTAGCCGACCCTGACCTGTCTCTTCTTACACACAATACCTGGTGCTCAAAGTCCATCGTGGATTAAATTGGAGCAAGAAATAGCCCCTTTGTCCCTCCATGCACTGTCTGTTAATATGCAAAAATGTTTTTCCAGCCAAGTGTCTGGTGATCTGTTTAACAAGTCATTTCTTCACTCCAGTAACAGTTTAAAATCAATGTTCATATGACAAAATTAATATGCCTCATTCTTGGCAGGTGGGGGCCTGCATGACATCACCCCACATCCAAAACAGTAGGTCAGATATATTCTCAATTTCAATGCAAGGTCTGGGAAGTCTCTCTTACAGTCTTTTGTTATTGACATTCATTTAATAATTGTATTCTAATATCAAATTCAGATGAAAAATGGCATAAAATTAACATTTGCAGTTAAGTGCACTGTAATAATTGTTGAATGGATACATTTAAATAAAATTCTGTTATTTGTCAGTTGACAAAATGCACCTTATGATAGATGATCCACAACCATAATAAGCAGTAAATTTTAGGTATCTAAATTTTAGATATCTACATTTACTGACATTCCCTGCACATCATATATATACGCCAGTTCTAGTTTCTAGTTTTCATCGTTTATTTTCTTGATTCTGTTCCATTTTTATGTCCCCACTGCTGTACCCTGCTTTAGTCTTTTCAGAAAGATAATCTAGGCAACAGAGTTCTCTCGACATTTTCTGATTAAAGCCTGTCCAGAGTTGCTCAAATCAAAGTGACTTTCCTTGGGCAGAGTGAGGTCTCACCAATCTTTCCACTTCTTTCCATCAAAAATCCTGTCAAAGGACTGCCAAAATGCATCTAAAGTGGACAAGCAAGCTTAAATGTAATTTTGAATTATTGATTTGAACTTGGCAATGTTTTCTACTGAGAATCCAATCTAGAGCTACCAGGCTGCTAAGTTCAATTAAAACTATAATTTAAGTGTCCTACAGCTTTGTAGATACTGAAACCTCATGTTACTTAAGCCAACTCCATATCTATGTATGCCACATTGATTTAATTTTGTTTTCATCAAACACAAAGGAATTCTGTTACCTGAGCAGGTGGAAATCTTCATCAGGCTCTGCCAAAAGGAATTCTGAAATGACACCACCGCTTAGTTAAATCTGTAGGATTATTTGTACATTGTTTCACTGTTCACTGTCCTATTTGACCCTGAGCTCAGCTTCCAACTCGATATCCTATCCAACACCAAGATCACTATTATTCCCCTCTACCCACTGCTGCTGAAATCCTCCTCCATGCCTCTAACTTTTAGACGACTATTCCAATGCTTAGCTGGCTGGCCTCCCACCTACCATCCTCTGTAAATTTAAGCTCGTCCAATACTGTCCTGTCTCTATCCTAACTCGCACCAAGTCCTATGCACCCATCAGCCCTGTACTCGCTAACCTACATTGGGTCCCAGTCTGGGAACACCTCAATTTTAGAATTTTTGTCTTTGTTTTCAAATCCCTCTATGGCCTTGACTCTGCCTATCTCTTCAACCTCCTCCAGACTTGCAACCCTATGATATCTCTGCGTTTCTCTAATGCTCTCCTCTTGCACATACCCATTTGTCTTTGCTCCACCACTGTTAGCTAAGCTCTGGAATTTCCTCCCTAAACATCCTCACCTCTCTACCTCTTTTCCTCCTTTAAGTTGCTCCTTAGAACATACCTCTTTTACCAAATTTTCCATCACTTAATGTCCCTTTTTCTGGCTTGGTATCAAACTTTGTCTGATAGTTTTCCTGTGAAGTACCGTGGGACTTTTTAATATGTTAAAGGCAATATATAAATGCAATTTGATGTTGTTGCATACGCATGATTTTGATCTACATGCTGGGTAATATAATGCAACTTGGAATTTTTCTGGGTGTCTGGATCTGGAAGTAGTAATATAATCTGAAATATGTACCCCTAGAGATTGTGCATTAGTTTAAAATAAAATCAATTTTTAAAAAAACTTTTCTGCATAGTAAGTATCTTAATTATGGCATTTTTATACTCTTTGATTAATATTTCATGTCAAAATTCACCACCATATTTATAATAATTCAGAAAACATAAAATAAATTGAATATCCTATCAATTGTTTCAACAATAGTTGTATACATAAATAATGTGGTTACATGAGCAGCTCAGAGACTGGGATTCTGTGGTGAGTGACTCACCTCCTGATTCCCAAAACCCTGTCCACTATCTACAAGGCACAAGTCAGAAGTGTGATGGAATACTCTCCACTTGGCTGGATGAGTGCAACTCCAACAACACTCAAGAAGCTCGACATCATCCAGGACAAAGCAGCCCACTTGATCAGCACCCCATTCAACATCTTAAACATTCACTCTCTCCACCACAGTGATAGCAGTGTGTACTATCTGCAAGATGCACTGCAGCAATTCATCAACCTCCTTCAACAGCACCTTCCAAACCCGCAACCTCTACCAATTAGAAGGACGAGGGCAGCAGATGTTTGGGAACACGCAAGTTCCCCTCTGAAGTCACACATTATCCAGACTTGGAACTATATCACCACTGTCACTGGGTCAAACTCCTTCCTGAATAACACTCTGGGTGTACCGACACCACATGGACTGCAGCAGATCAAAAAGGCAGCTCTCCACCACTTTCTCCAGGGTAATTAGTGATGGGCAATAAATGTTGGCTTTGCCAACGATGCCCACATCCCATGAAAGAATAAAAAACTGTTTATAGCTGTATTTATCACACTTGCAATATCAAAGATGGAATTCAAAGTGAGTCTGTTTAGATGCTTGACACTAGATGGTGCTGTGGTATTAACTGCTGTGTCTAATTCTAAAACTCATTCATGCATTCCATTTTTGTATTCTAGACAATTAACAAGCTTGGCATGTTGCTACCATCACTGATATGAACGTCACCCTTTCAGCTTGATTGGTCATTAGGACAGCTTCCTTTCTGTACCACTATATTACATTTCATGCACACTTGGACACTTTGCTCATTGGAGGCTAGAAGCAGCACCAGCCCGCACAATATGAAATATCCATTTTGAGAATTTTTTTCCGTTTTGAAAGCTCAGCTCAGTTCAGCAGCTCCACAACTCAAACAGTGGAGCCGGTGAACTACAGGTTGTAATGAGAAGCTTTTAATGTTGTCTGGTGCAACATAAATAAGATGCATGGAGTCCAGGTTGTTGAAGATATCAAAACAGGTTTATTAAACAGCTAACTATACACAACGCAGAATTAACCATTTACAGGACTTGCCTCTTGCTATTACAGAAGCAGAGTGACTGTGGCTCCAAGTCACATGACTACATCCTGGCACTTAGCTAAAAGTAAAAATACATGAAATTAAATAACATCAAAATTATTTACATATGGATAGCGATTGTGAAATTTACAAATATAGAGGCTCAAAAGTACATATATTATCTTGGTAGTTTGATAACTCTTGCTTGAGGATTTTGCATCTCATCTGTTGCTGTTCTTTCTGAAGTTTCTCCCTCTGCATTCAGTTTCTGTTGCTCTGCCGTCAGCTTGCTAACATATTCTGTTGCTTTTCTCAGGATGACCACTTTTGAGCCTTTGTTGTTCTTGGAAAGCTCCGGCACCTCATCTTGAAGAGCCAATAGACAATGCTTCAACTCATTCCTCCTGTGCCTCTTCAGGACAATGCATGTCCTTCGCAACTCCACATCCTTTGCGTCTGAAGGATTGGGGCTGCAGGTTGAGGTCTTGTTGGGGGAAGAGTACTTGGTCTCATGGAGAGATCTGTCTGTTCTGGCTCATTGTGGTGCTGGCGGTTCTCTGGAGAGCAGAAGTGAAGGTGCGGCATAGTTCTGCTGTTGCTGGGTTTCCAGACTGCACCGTTGGATGCTGGCCAGCTGGTGCAAGTGGGTTCCGGTACTTGGGGATTTCCCCTTGGCAATGCTGTTGTGGATAGTTATGGTATTGAAGTCCTTGCACGCTGGTAATTCTGTCACTGCTGGTCCGCTCGTTTCTACTAGGTAGAACATTTATGGTTTCCATGCCGACTTACTATCGCTGCATTGCATTGTTAATGTGCCACTGCACGGGATGAGTGACCCATTATATGCAGATAGTTTGGCAGTTGTCAGTTGTATCATTGATTTCCAACAACTCTGGTACATTTCTTTAAGGATTCGGACTGGTAGGATATTTGCACTAATGTCGGTGTCAATCTTGACCTTGAGTGTATGTTTGCCAGCTTTCATTGGGCACATGGTGTTGATAGTGGCGAAAGCTTCCAGTTGTTGGACGACATCAATGTGATGTGTCAGGTTCACAATGTGGAATATCTGTCCCTCTTCTGTCTGTGAACTACTTCTCTCTGAGCCTTGTCTCAGGTCTGCCTTGCTTGTGTATCGGCTTGTATTTATGTAGGTCTCTGGCGCTTTCTTTGCTGCTGTTGTCGTATTTTCTGTTTGTCTGCATCTGACTGTGACTTCTGGCTGCGCCTTTGGAGCCAGAATTCCTGCATAGGCAGGCCCAGTGTCCTTTTGCGTTGCACGCCTTGCACAGGTCTCAAAATTCAGGGCAGTTTCGCCGTGAGTGGGACAGACAGCACTTATCAAACAGCTTACTTGCTCTTTTCGATCTGGTTATGGTGCCGATACTGTTGGCTGCACCGAGTACTTGCAGTGCTATTGTCCAGCTACAATGGCTTCGTATTTCCTTCCATTTTCCAGCAGTGCATCAATGCTGTGACCTTTCTTTTTCCCCAAGCGGTCTTTGTGAAATTCTTCAATTTGATCACCAGTTCCATTAACCGCGCTGACATCTCAGTTTCTGAGCAATGGTGTTTGTTGCCCTTACTATGGCATCTGCTGATGAACTGGTCTATTGATTCCTCTGGCTGTTGCCTGCAGGACATCAATTCCAGTCGGTGAATTCGAAAATTCACTCTCAATTGAAGCTGATCTTCCAGCACTTTCCCTATCTTTGTGGGATCTTTCTGGTTCTGTTCAGATAATCCAGAGGTACTGATTCTGTGCAACCCCTCATTTCCAATCACTATTATTATTTTTACGGCCTGTTTTTCCGGTTCTACAATTACTTGGTCTGTAAAGCATAACTGCATTGTTTGTTGGAACATAGAGTCACAGAGAGATACAGCACTGAAACAGGCCCTTCGGCCCACCGAGTCTGTGCCAACCAACAACCACCCATTTATACTAATCCTACATTAATCCCATATTCTCTACCACATCCCCACATTCTCCTACCACCTACCTACACTAGGGGCAATTTACAATGGCCAATTTACCTATCAACCTGCAAGCCTTTGGCTGTGGGAGGAAACCGGAGCACCCGACGGAAACCCACGTGGCCACAGGGAGAACTTGCAAACTCCGCACAGGCAGTACCCAGAACTGAACCCAGATCGCTGGAGCTGTGAGGCTGCGGTGCTAACCACTGCGCCACTGTGCCGCCCTGTTGGAATTCGGAAAGGATATCCAAAACTTTCCAGTTCATACTGGGAAAATTCGTATCCATGTTCCTGCTTTCTTTTGCTTTAAAACTTGCTTTAAGACCTGATTATGTGACTCTGTGCTGCTTTTGCTTTTCAAAAAACCTGTCTATTCTCTAGACTAGCTGATTTGATGGACAGGAGCAAGTGTTTTGCAGCACTTGTCTGTTTATCTATCTTCCAGCACTCTAGACTGTCTGTATATACAGCTGTGCAATAGACATTTCAAGTGCTTCTTTGCTAGAATTTGTTTATATTGCTAGTCAGTAGGAAATTCTTCATGCTTGAGTGCTTTTATGCGTTTTTAAAACTTTGGCTGTGAATGAAAGCTCTTTGCGCTGGAGTGATTTAATAGTTTTCTCTTTATAGCTTCAGCTGTGAGCTGTGTGAATGGAGGAGTCCCACATTTTTTGCTGTTGGGCGCCTTCTGTAGTGGCACAGACCATGATCAGCTCAAGAGAGGAACTGCCCCCCACTTTTTTCATGGAGCCTTCAAAAAATGTCAACCATTTAAGCACTTCAGGGCTTCTTTTTTTAATGGGGATTCCTCTACCAATGGCAGACTGACTCACCCACTCACAGTGATTGATTTGCAGCCTGTCATTCAGCATTCTGTCTTCTACAGCTTGGGATAAGTTCTTTTTTTCTTACTGTTTGAAACAGTTTTTTTTCGAACTTTCACTTTTTGAGCTGTAGGTAGTTTTTAAGGCTGTTTTCTTGTGGTCTTCAATTTTGGATTCTGTCTTCTCACCACAGCTGTCACCATGTAATGAGAAGAATTCTGTGTTGTCTGATGCAACACAAATAAGATGTGTGGAGTCCAGGTTGTTGAAGATCTCGAAACAGGTTTATTAAACAGCGAACTAATATATACAATGCAGAGCTTGCCTCTTGGTGTTACAGTAGCAGAGTGACTCTGGCTTTGAGTCACATAACTACTTAGCTCATTAGCGCACTCGGATCTGAAAGAGTCATCACTCTTAAAGGCAATCACACAACACAGGTCCTTTAGTTCATTATGCAGTATACTTTCAAACATGCAGAGTTGACCCATAACGATTTGGCAACTCAGAACTAAGAAATCACATACCTCCACAATTAGTCTTTTGCAATTGATTAGTAGAGAAACATGTGAGCTTGTTGTTGTTATTGCACGAACACAATTAGGTGGGACGTCACAACGCCACAGGGTCAAGTTCTTAACAGTAATCGCCAGTAGTGCAGGTGAGGACCATGTGAAAAGGGGACAGGATAAGGCCATGTGCTTGTTTCTATCCATTTTCCATCCCTCTCCCTGAACAGATTTTCCAAACAAATTATTTTTCATCAATAAAGGCCTCTTACATAAGATGAGTAAAAGTGTGTCATGTTACAACCGAGGCTGGAGGAGTGCACTGTCTTTTCTAGTTCCACTTCTCCACAGGTTACAACATTTAAAAAAAAATGTTTACCCAGTTACCGATACAGTCAATCATATACTCTACTCTTTATCCCAGAATAAAACACACCAACCGGGTTTCTTTAATAAACAACAAAATTATCAGTTTATCATAAAACAAGACTTAACCAGTCATGAAGCAAAGCATTAACACACAGATTGAAATATGAAAGTTCCACTTTTTAAATTCCCCACACGCAAACTCACACACAGACTGAAAAAATACAGAAATTCTCTCTGCAGAGGTCTGTTACAAAAAAAAAACAAAAAAATACATTGGACAAATACTTTCTAATTCTGGAAGAAACAAGAGTAGGTATAGAAATATGTCAGTTGTCCCTTGTTGGTGTAGCATCCCAAATACGTGTGGATGGCTGTCACTGGGATCGTTCTAAAGTAGTTTTTTTCAGGTGATGTTGAGGATCAGTTTGTCAGGCTTTCTAGGAGAAATGCAGCATCAGGAGTTTCTGGCAGGCTTTTCAGGGGAAATGCAGCATCAGTTTCTCTATTTCTTACACTTGATTCTCAGGAAGTTCTCAAAGAGATGGAAGAGGGTGAGCTGATGGTGGCTGCTCTCTTGGCTGATTTTCTCCAACTGTCTTCAAAACAGTTTACATCCCAATCTGCTGTCCAAAGTGAAAGTAAAAACAATATCTCAAGAGTCAAGCCTCTTGACCCCTATAAATCTTGGCCTGTCACTTCTCAGTAAACATCTTTTGCTGGTCACCAAGGTTTCAGTTGCTTATTGCTTAAAGCAAATGACTTCCAGCAAGGCTGTTTTTAAACAACATCTCAGTGTCCTTTCAATGAACTGTCAACAATAAAGCAAAGTCCAGCTTCTATGAAATCTTCAGCCTCCTCCACAAATCCATCTCCACAATTTAAATATAAGTCCTCAAAAACATATACTTAACAAAAAATACTTTTGTAACATTCATTAAAGGCCCTGAGAATTAAATTTAAAATACTTAACTTGGGCCCAGGCATATTTTAGAATCTTTTCTCACCTGGATCACATTATTTGCCTTGTAAGCCTATTCTGACTGGGCCTGAGAGAGCTTAATGAGTAAAAGGACATAGGATTTTTGTGAATTTATTTTGTTTCATTTTAGAAGCACGTTTATTGTGTTGTATTGTTTCTGTTGCCATTTTTGTAAACAATTTAATGCATGTATTTTATTCATATTTTTCTCGTACAGTTTATATATTATAGCCAAAATAGGTATTTTTATTTAGAAATGCTAAAAATGGCCGATTATTGTTTCCTAAATTAAGAATAAAGTGAAGCATTTATAAGATTATAAAATTTATAAGATTTTAGTATAACAGATGAAAACAATGGACATAAAAAATAGCTCTTTTGATACAAACGTTCATGAGAGTTTCATCTAAGTGTAACCTTAGTCCTTTGGTGGTTAGCAAGCCCAGATCAAATTAATGACAAGGGTTCATTTGAATCTGTTACAAATAACCTGTTTCATGGTCAAAGTAGTAGAACATAAAAGAAGGTCTGCCAGGGAGATCAGCACGCACCAGAGCCTCACTACTTGCACCTATTATTATCCAATAAAATGTATCTGCAAGCTCTGGCACATCCACCTGGCAATGACTATGGGACAGTGCCTCCACAGCTTGTGGGTCAACATGATCTATACCATCTGTTGTAAGGATACTAGCAGCCAACATCCAATACAGGGATATTGCTGCCAGTGGCATTCAAGATCACCACCGTGTTCAGGATTTGTGCCTCTGCCGCATTCCAGCTGGTCATTACAGTGTGTATTGCCTACTGGTGCAGTGGGTGCTGACTGTCTGTTTGCCCCCAAGAGGGAACTGGATCAGTTCTTGACGGGGCAGTGCTTGCTTCATATAGAAGGTAAGTTGTTTACAGAGAGCACTTGATCCAGGTGATTGCCTGGACTGTTTGAATCACCTGAAGAGGTCAGAGAGTAATTTTACAGAATACTTTTTCCCTCATTGGCCATGGGTTATTCTCTGTTTGTTTGCCTCTCCAAGGTGGTTACATGGCTGTAGGGCTCGGAGAAAGGGGTAGTTAGGAAGTATCTAATCATGATGCTTTGGCCATCAGTGTGGAGCAGGTTGGAGGACCAGCTGTTCTTTTTCTGTCTATCATTTTGGTGTGTTCATATGTATCAGCTGTTGTACTGAAGACATGTATCTAACAGGTGTCTGCATAAACCAGTATGGCCAGTGCTTTCATCTTTACTGCTATTGAAGGACAGCATTGTATGATTACTCAATGATGCTGCATTGCTGCCTTTCCTAAAGTACAAGGGTGTCATCAGCCACATAGTCATCAGACCAACAGTTTCCTTTTCTTCCTTGGTCCTCCTCACTATTCATTATATTCTGCAGTGTTACCTGCTCAAACTCATTAACTGCATCCTCTGGGATAGGTGATTGGTTGTCACTGAGCAAGTGTTGGTGAAAGAAATGCGGGGCCTTGTTCAGAGCTACTGTAAATGTTGGCAGACTACTCGACCAGCTCTACAGTGATGCTATAAAGGTGGCTGCCAACAAAAATCTCCAAATGTAGCCAGCATTACAAGATAATCTATGTAAGAGGGTGATGTCAAGATGTAAGGGTAGGATGATACCAGCCACAAGTTTGAGGGAGGCCTGCTGCTTCACCCTCTTCTGACCTCTTGTAAGTGAAAAATGTCCAAAGTAGACTATTCCAAAAGTTCACAGGCTTGTGATTTCTGAGCCTTCCTCTACATTGAAGGAGCACACGTAGATGTCGATTTTAAATCATGGTTCATAGGCAGCAATAGGGCCAATGATTTACCACAGCATTACCACTGCTGATTGGCCCACTGTATATTTCAGGCGAAAGACCCCTTTGAGTATGAAAATCAAGATCTAATGACGTACATAAGACTCCCGCTTGCTGTTTTAGGAGAGGTTGGAGCATGCGCCATGCACTCTCTGACAAATTTTCACTGTCAATAGAGCTGAAGGGGCCCTGAAAAGTCACGTTTTAAATTATTTTTGTGGGGCCAGGGGAAGTAGGAATGCAACATAAGTGAGGTTTGTGCCTCAAAAAGGCTCCAGCCTCTTCACCTGTGGTCCTGCCGATCAACTGCTCAAAAAGTAAAATTGACCTTGATATCTATAGTCCTTGTCATATTATTAATTGAACACGAGATGGCCCCTGATGGGAGTAAGCATCAAGTTGTAAGTACACGTCAATATCCTCTTGTATTGACAGAATATTCTGCAGGATCTGGAAATAATAGCAGCTAGTTATTACCACAGCGATCTGAATGTTGATTCAGCTATAACAGTGTCATCAAAGATGAAGGAAAATTGAATATTGGACAGCTTAGTTACTTAGGTGACCGTCTACCTGGTCACTGAGATATTTTTGTATAGTCTTGCCATTAATTGATTAAATCAGAGAATATCAAATGGGGTCGAGCTGGGGTGATGATGCAGAACCACTTAATTTTTGTTTTGAGGGCAGTGAACTTGCAGCAGATGCCCAAAAGAGTGCAAGTTTGCTTCCTACCTGAAGGCTGCACCATACACATTAGTTAAGCATCTGATCGCTTTTGCACAGTTTAAAGATAAAATATATGAGGAGTTGGTGCAAGTGGTCAAAGAACAGCTGAGCTCAAAGCGAGTGGGTGTTGTGGCGGGCTTAGAATATTATTTGCGCGTTCATGAGATCTGCATTCAAAACCAAATCAGACAGATGAGCTCAGGATCTTCTCTGTCTTTTAGAGCTGTGTAAATAATTTGGGGCAGTCCTTACCTGGTATCCAGTAAATGCAACTTCATTGTAAATAATCATAATTTGTCACTATTTCAGTCGGACTAATTGCAGAATTCATAAGGATAGTTGATGGGAAAAATGGAACAACCACTTGCATATAGTTGGAGATTATCTTCTAAGACTGGCAGTTAGCGTACAATGTTGGGACAACTGTCTCTCAGTGATAAGATCAAAATGTACTACAATATTGTTACGCCAATGCGTTTTGTTGAATGATAGTTTTCGTTGGTCCACTGACTGGAGATTTGAAATAATATTTTTTTTAAAAGACATTTTTAAAGACCAGCTTAAAGGACGCCTTTGCTTGCAGCTTAAGATGATCACCTAGTCTGCTGCATTGTAACCTACATTGTAAAGAACTGTGAGGAGGGAGACAAAATTTCCCAGCAAGAACCAAGACCCAGGAAGTTTAACGGAACTATCTGCTCCTTTCAGCAAGCAGAGAAATACTGCTAACTGCTATGCTTGAATCACTGAGTGACTGTCATGTGACAAGCCCCTCCCCATCTATTGTTTTAAGCTTGTGTTTTTCTCTGCAGCAGAGAAGAAGCAACTGGACTCTGACATGAGCAGACTCTAACTGGGGGTCTCTCTCTCTCTCTCTCCATTCCAGCTTGAAAGCTTTCAAATCCTGCTGTTGACTGTAGCCCGAGTATACACAGGTAGTCAATCAGAAACCACATTGGAGGAAATCATCCGCATCACTATCTCCAAGAGACTCATCAAACCTGTCATCTACCTCCTCAAACTAAAAGCCTCTGAACCACTGAATTCAGCTAGAAGCCAGCCAAATCACCAAACTTCGTGGACTGTATTCCTTTTTATTTCCCAACTCTGTAACCTATTTGTGTATGAATCTGTAGTGTGTTTGTGAGAGTGAAAGTTGGTGCATTGTTTATTATTTTAATAGTTCGGTTTAGGTACAATAAAGTTAACCTCTTTCTTTGTTAACTCAAGAAAATCTGTCTGATTACTTACTTGCTATGATTATAACAAGAACCAGTCACAAATCTATTGAATTGACCAGTACATCCACTCAAAGAAAGAATTAAACCTCTTGTGGTCAAACAAGGAGAGGGAAAAGAGGGAAGCCCTTCGACCACTCCTCACTTGACTGTAACGATATGCTTAGAATTGTAGAGAACGGTTTTCTTATTGTGATCATTATCTTTTAAAATTAGTTTTCTTCATTTTGCCTCTTCCTATCCCTGTACCTGTTCTCGAATTATTGATTAATCATCAGAGGGCTTCGGTTACAATTGACACCAATAATAGATCAAAGATCTCATCACTGTTCTTCAGCCATGCAATGACCAGTTTCTAATATTGCATTGCATTCGTTTTGACACTTCACTGCTTTATCTCATATCACTTTATATAGGTTAAATATGACTGATATCTCATGATCCTCTGTCACTCCGCCTCTCCTTGATTGTCTGGTGCCAGCCTTGGCTCAGTGATCGCACACTCACCTCTGAGTCAGAAAATTGTAGGTTCAAGTCCCATTCCATAGGCTTTAGCATGTGATCCAAGGGGACACTTCATTGTAGTACAGAGGGAGTATTGATCAATTCAAGGTGTGCTTTTCAGATGAGATGTTAAACCAAGGCCTTATCAGCCCTCTCAGGTGGATGTAAACGATCCAATATCATTATTCAAAGAAGTCAGGGGAGTTCTCACTGGTGGCCTGGCCAATATCACTCAAGCAGCTTATCTTGTCACTCTCACATTTCTGTTTGTGGGAGCTTTCTGTGAGCGAATCACCATGTTTCCTACATTACAATGGTGATGTGGAGTATTTTGCAAATGACTCAGTGTCTGAGCACATTTTCCACATTGGTTTGCTCCCCAATAACTGACACGTTACTTCCCGAAAGGATATCTTTATATTTTATTTACACAAAAAGTAATCCATGGTCATCAGATTTTATTAGCCAGTGATTCGGCAAATGTTGCCCATTCTCTACAGTTAAAATTATGCTGTGGAGGTGTCATTTAATATTGCCTGTTTCACCTGCATGAGGAAGTTAATGGACCTTGTGTTGATTGTGGGCTAATGCTATATGGAGCTGTTTTGTCTTTTGGAAATGGCCAAGCCAGGAAGATCCGTGTTCTTTTCCAGATGGAGCAACAGAAGTTTCAAAATGGACTGGTTGCCATGCTTGTTTGTCTGTGAGCAGATTACACTGACACCAACTTGCATTTATATAGCACCTTTAACTGAGTAACATGTCCCAAGTCGCTTTACAGGAGCATTAACCCCGAGCAACATAAGAAGATATGAGGACTGATGACCAAAAGCTTGGTCAAAGAAGTAAGTTTTAAAGAGTGTCTTAAAGGAGGAAAGAGATTTAAAAAGGTGGGGAGGTGTAGGGAGGGAATTTCAGAATTTAGGGTCTAGGCAGCTGAAGGCACAGCCACCAATGGTGGAATGATAAAAATTGGGGATGCTCAAGAGACCAGACTTGGAGGAATACAGAGATTTTGGAGGTTTGTAGGGCTGGAGGAGGTTACAGAGATAGGGAGGAGTGAGGTCATGAAGAGATTTGAAAGCTAGGATGAGCATTTTAAAATTAAGGCATTGCTGAACCAGGAGCCATTGTGGGTCAGTGAGCAGAGTGGTGAATGGGACTTGCTGCGATTAAGACAACAGAGTTTTGGTTGAGTTCAAACTTATGTGGGATATAAGATGGAAATCCAACCAGAGGAGCGTTGGAATAGTCGAAAATAGAGGTAGCAAAGGCAATAAGGAATGAGGGTTTCAGCAGAAGATGAACTGAGGCAGGGGCAAAGTCAGGTGATGTTACGAAGGTGGAAGGATTTGGTTTTAGTAATGGAATGGATAGGTTGTGAGAAGTTCAACTCAGGGTCAAATATGATACCAAGTTTGCAAGCAGAAGTAATATGAGAATGGTAGGTGTGTTAAATAGCCTCACTTGGTATCACCCTGAATTAGAAAGTTATGAATTCAAGCCTCACTTTGGGACTGGAATATGTAACCTAAAATATTACTCCAGTCAACATATGATGTCAACCGAGGACCTTTTTTTAAAAAAAAAACATATGCAGGGTGTAGGCAACACTGGTAAGACCATCCTTAGTTACACTGAACTGAGTGGCATGTTAAGAGGGCAATTAAGAGTCAAGTATGTGACTGGAGTCATACGTAGAAAGACCAAGTAAAGATGGCATGTTTTCTTAAATAAAAGACATTAGCGAACCAGTTGGGGTTTTCATGACAATTTGACAATGCCAGCTTTTTATTTACAGATTTGTTTTTTAAACTGAATTCAAATTCTCCAACTGCCATGGTGGACTTGAACTCGTTTTCCCTGGATTATTAGTCCAGGCCTCTGGATCACAAGTCTAGTAGCGTATTCGTTGTTAATATCAGGCATATATTAAAACTCCCATGGTACTATCTCATGTTTATTAGGGGCTAATCCAGTGTTCCAGGTAATAATGCTTCTCTTCAGCTCCCAAAAGAGGAGGTTAAGTGATTATTCATCTTGTTATGTATGTGCAGAAAAAGGGGAATCACTGTACTTATGCGTAATTCATCAGATGTAAAGCCTTGCTTGAAATAATATGGTGCTTTATAAATACAGGTCTTTTTAGTTCTCTATATAGACAGATTCTCAGCAAAGTGAGAAAGATTCCTCTGCCATAAAGATTACAGACAGAATGAAAATCTTTTCTATACCGTCATTAGTATTATTTTTCCCTTCACATTATGCTGGCGTTTATCGTCCTTTCCCAATTTACCTGTGTGAATGAGGTAATGGTGTTAGGTATTAGGTGCATTAATCCTATCCCAGTTTTGTTTTGTAACCATGCTTTTAAAAAAATAAAAATTGGATGGAATCCATGTTCCTGGTGGCTGTTTGGATCTTGTTATAGGCCTCTTGTTCTCATATGTTCAGGTGGCGGATGATGGCCATGTGTATACCTTGTCTCTAAGCAGCCAGCCTCTGGTTCTTCATCGTGGCCTGAAGATATCAGGAATGACAGACTGCCTCAGGTTGATGCTGCCAGGATAGTGGGCATTCATCAACATGATGGTTTGGGCATGATTGCGTGTTAATGGAGTGAAACTCTTTGCAGTTCATGTACCTCTCCCTGCTGAGATGCAGGACCTGCAGAGCCGTATACGTGCAACCAAGAGCTCCCTTCACCAGTGGGAATCCTGCTACCCTGGTAAAGCCACGTTCCCGCATATCCTGTTTCTCTCTGGATAGAGAGAAAACAATGAACTTTCATGTCCTCACATGCAAAGTCTCTGTCACCTCCTGGATGCAGTAATGTACAGTGAACTGGGGTAGGTTTACAATGTTGTCCACTTAATTGGCCATTTGACCTCTGGGCCGGAGGTCAGTCTCCACCTTCTCTGCCTCTGGTGAACAGTTTTAGGAGCAGAGCAGTAGGAAAATATAATAAAACAAACAACTCTCCTCATTCCATTTCAGTTCTGCCATAGCTTTAAGTGTCTTTTAGCTATTGTATGTATATTTTAAAAAATCCTCATTGTTACTTAAACTATATCCTGTAATTTATGTTTGTTCTTTTTGCTCCTTATTTTTTTTAACTTGATGTGGCCTGCTTTTACAAACAGCATTGCATTATTGTATTGCCAAGAGTAACACACATTACTTTTCCATGGTGTAAAACACGTTATTTGCACTGTCAGATTCATCTACTTTCCATTGCATGAATAATAGATTTAAGCCTGTTTATTTAGCCTGCTTTTGTTCCCCAAATGGCAATACATATTTTATTTATTATTCAACTAACACATCAATAAATTTTTCATTGCTTTCTTATTCTGTCCCTTCGACCTCTTTAGTTCGTCAATTGTCAGTCACGCGTCATCCCAGTTTTCTCTTTAATCTGTCTGATGTACTCTGTGTGTCACCTGTTGCTCAGTGGTAACACTCTCACTTCAGAAAGTTGTGGGATCAAGCCCCACTCCAGAAAATTGGCTGACACTCCAGTGCAGTACTGAAGGAGAGCTGCACTCTTTGACGTTCCAACTTTCAGAGGAGTTATTAAACCAAGCAGCCATCTGACCTCTCACATGGATGTTAAACATCCCATGGTGCATTTTTGAAGAGCAAGGGTGTTCTAACCAAGGTCCTGGTCAATATTTATCCTTCAACCAGCAAGACTAAAACAGATTATCTGCTCATTCCCTCATTGCTATTTGTGTGAGTTTGCTGTGTGCAAATTGGCTGCCACATTTCCAACATTCCAACAGTGACTACATTTCATAAGTACTTCATTGGCTGTAAAGCACTTTGGGATGTCCTGAGGTAATGAAAGGCCCTATATAAATGCAAGTTCTTTCTTTTAATTCTATGTAGTTTCCATCCATATGCTCCAATCATCAAAACCCATTCCAATTTGGCCTTAGAAAATGTGTACAAAAATTATAGCTTCATACAAAGGAGACCAGAGATTCCTGGTATGGGAGGGAGCTTTTTCTTCCAAGAGCATTTTTAAATGCATCTTTTCATCATGGCTCACAATTTACAAGCAGTTTGACATCTTTGTGTCTGAAGGGAAAGAAAAGTGACAGTGATATGAAACAAACAAAGGATTGCATTAAACAGGACGTGAATTTTCAATGCCTGCTGTATTGGAAGGTTTCTTACTTGCAAATGGAAAAATATCATTATCTCTAGCAAAATAAGGCTTGTATTCACACTTACTGGCCCGAGACATTCACATCCATCAGGAGCCTCAGTGTTCAAGGAAAAAGGCAATGTAAGTGCTGTGTGACTTTATAGTTCTATATTTTTCAACTGAACAAAATACATAAGACAATAACATATTTCACAATAGGAATGTTTTTATATAAACAATATCTATTGATGTCGAACAATGGGCTAGGTCCCTGATTTGCATATTTAAACAGCCTTCTACCTGTTTTGGTCAGAAGTGCTGGCCTGCCCCAATTAAAGGCTGGCTTGAAATTTGATTCAGGCAGTAAAATGGATGCACAAGGGCCCCCATCAAATTTTCAACTGCAGGTTGCCCATTTTCTCAGCTGAAAAATGTGGGGCCAACACTACCCTCATTCTCTAATGACTACTTAATATCCTACATTACACTGCGTTTTACATTCGAAGCCACTCTGGATGAAGGAATTATCGATGCACCTTATTTGAGTTGAACTCAGATTCCGAATAAAGCATACAAGAAATAGGAGCAGGAGTAGGCCATACAATCCCTCAAGGCTGCTCCACCATTCAACAAGATCATGACTGATGTTTATTAGCTGACTAAATTTATTTTCCTGAAAAAGGCCACTCAGAACACCTACCAAAATAGCACAAGCTCTCCTTGACCGTAGTAAGTACAGAGAGTATATCTACCAGCAGGCTGCAATGTGCTTTTGTACTTACGTTTGGTTGAATTTCACCTAGGAACACTCCCTTTCCCACCTTTTGTAGTTCAATCTTTATCTCTCTCTGTCTCCCAGAGTTCAGGCTTAAATGATCGAGTAGGCTTCAAACTATCTGGAAAGCAAATTAAAAGCTTAATGTTTCCTCAACAGTCCCATTTTCAGGTTGAATATCCCACAAGTGGATGTTGTTCATGTGAATTTTTTCCTGAATTTATTAATATTGGACGGAAATTGGAGACAGAAGTAATTTCCTGGAAACTAAGCACGTTGGAGTCAGCCACCATTTTGCAACCTTTCTCAACCTTTAAATTTATAGTGCGCTATAAATTTATACAAGAATGATCATTTACATAGTGTCCCAAGGCACTTCTCAATAGCATTATAAACACTGAGCAACAAGAGTTGATTTTAGGGCAGATGGCCAAAAGCTTGGTCAAAAAGGTAGGTTTTAAGAAGCATCTTAAAGAAGGAAACAGAGGTGGAGAGGTTGAGGGAGGAAATTCCAGAGTTTAGGACTAGGCAGCTAAAGGCACAGCCACCAATAGTGGATTAAAATTGGGAATGTTCAAGAGGCTGGGATTAGATGAGCACAGAGGGTTGCGGGGTTGGAGGACATTACAGAGATAGGGATGGTTGAGGTCATGTAGGGATTTGAAAACTAGGATGAGAATTTTACGATCGAGGCATTGCTTAACCGGGAGTCAGGGCAGCGAGCACAGGAATGATGGGTGAATGGGACTTGGTGCTACTTAGATTATGGGCAGCAGAATTTTGGATGACCTCAAATTTACAAAGGATTGAACATGGGAGGATAACCAGGAGTATGTCAGAATATTCAAGAGGTCACAAAGGCATGGCTGAACGTACATATATTTATACACAATGTTCTGCCTCTGTCTACTTCTATGTCATGGATTTTGTCACAGCTGACGTCTGATGTATGCTATAGTGTTAACTCCAAGTGACAAGATACATGCTGTCCATGAGAGAAAGCGTAATGTTTGAGAACTGGACCAACTTGGTGTTGGATGAGCATCTCCAGTAGACATCACAGTTGTATAAGTTATGCACAGTTGCTAGAGGATATGCAAGGCACTCATGAGATATACACGAACCTAATTCAGGCTGTTAATGAAACTTTGATCTCAATAACTTCAGGCAGTACGATCTGGCTAGAATGAGCCAGACAGAATGGTTTAATGTGCTTCACTCCAGCTGGGGCCTCCAGGTATAAAAGGGTATTAATCCTGTGGGATATCAACTGGTGCTACGATTCATGAATTGCATCCTCTCAAATGGTATCAAATAATATTCTACAAGATCATACAGGGCTGTACAATGCTTCAATATTTATGAAAAAAGTCTTTAAATACCCATCAGTTACTTAATCTGATGCTTAAATTCCTTTTTGCATTCCTAGTTTTGCTATTACTGTAATTTATGTAAACTGTACTTTTCCAGCTGGTTTATTGAATGCGCTCGACCTATTTAATCAAAATGAAAATCTGAAGTGGAACCATAAGCTAAACATCAAATTGTCCCAACCTGCAATGGATAAAAATACATTCCCTCAAATGAAAAGATAACTATAACTTCAATGCACATAGGCTAAGTGCAAGCCTTTTTTTATTTGTTAATGAGAAGTGGGCATCGCTGGCTAGGCCAGCATTTATTGTCCATCCCTAATTACCTTCTCAAAGAATGCTGACACAGAGAGTGTTTCTATTGATTCAGTTTAGTTGCCATAATTGAAGGCTTTTATTCTGATCTAAGACAGGTTGTTGACTGGATGGAGGTTTGAGGAACTGATTACAATACACTATCCTTGTACTTGGATCTTAGAAGTAGATTTTAATCTTGTGCAATAGCGTTAAATGGGTTATACTGAGTTGGCAGCCTACTTTACAAATCTCCCGATTGTTATTGCCAGGTAAAACAGGCTGCTGATTCACCTTTACTCATTTTGCACTATTGCACCAATTCCAAATCTACCCCACTGACTTTTAAACCATAAGGCATTACTATCCATGTAATCCCTGATATAATGCCAAAATATTCAATGTGAATATATACATTCATTGATTGCTAAAATAATATAAATTGCCAAGTAGAGTGCTTGCATTGATAACAAAACCGGGATCATGTACCCTAAACTTCCTCAAGATCACTGAAAGTGCGCATGCAGGTCGAGCAAGCAATTGGAAGGCAAATTGCATGTTGGCATTTATTGCAAGGGGATTGGAATACAGGAATAAGGAAATCTTGCTACAATTGTGCAGGGTTTTTATGAGACCACATCTGGAGTACTGTGTGCAGTTTGGTTTCCACATTTAAGAAGGGATATACTTGCACTGGAGACAGTACAGTGAAGGTTCACTAAATTGGTCCCTGTGATGAGAGGCTGAGTAAGTTGGGCCTATATTCTCTGGAGTTTAGAAGAATGAGAGGTGATCACATTGAAACGTACAAGATTCCAAAGGGGCTAGATAGGGTAAACACTGAGAGATTGTTTCTGCTGGTCGGGGAATGTAAAACACGGAGGCACAATCTCAGGATAAGGGGCCGATCATTTTGGACTGAGCTAAGGAGAAATTACTTCACTCAAAGAGTTTTGAGTCTTTGGAATTCTCTATCCCAGAGGGTTGTGGATGCTCCATCATTGAATCCATTTAAGGCTGGGATAGACAGATTTTTGGTTGCTCAGGGAATCAAGGAATATGGGGACAGGAAAGTGGAGCTGAAGCCTAAGATCAGCCATGATCGTATTGAATGGCAGAACAGGCTTGATGGGCCATATAGTTTACTCCTGCCCCTGTTTCTTGTTTGTCTTCTTGTGATGGATACCAGTGACGTGTTGGAGCAAAATTGCACAATTTTTTCCCCCTAAATAAGCATGGCTATCATGCTGGACTGAGTAAAACTGACAATAAGACATCAAAACTCAGGAGCAGGAGAAAAATGAGTAAGATTGCTTTTTGGTTTGATAGTGAACGATAATGAGTAAAGAAAGAAAGTTGAGTATAGGTGCTTTGCCTATTCCTCAGGTGCTACACTGCAATGCAGTCTTTTCAACAGTAGGCCTTCGAGCTTTGTGGTATGCATAGATTGGATGGATGACGATGAGTAGGGTATAAGAAGTTCATAGTGGGAGCCTTCATACAATTCTATTTAAAGAAAAGGCATTTTTTTTATTTGTTTGTGGGCATCACTGGCAAGGGCAGCATTTATTGCCTTTCTCAAATTGCCCTTGAACTGAGTGGCTTTTTTAAAGAGTCAACTGCATTACTGTGGGTCTGGAGTCACATGTAGGTCAGACCAGGTAAGAACAGCAGATTTCCTTCCTTAAAGGACATGAGTGAATCAGATGGGTTTTTACAATGATTTCATTGTCACCATTGGACTAGCTTTTAATTCCAGATATATTATTGGAATTCAAATTTCACCATTTACCATGGTGGGATTTAAACCTATGTCCACAGAACTTTAGCCTGGGTTCTGAATTACTACTATGTCACCAGTCGTTCTTTGACACAGCACCACCCCTTCCATGTTAGTAGGGGGAAGTTCATCACTATAAAATGCCATGTGTATACATTGTACTTGTAGCACACTATTTATAACTCCTGAAGACATTAATCAAAAAGGTAAACTGTAAAAGCTCCAAATAATGTACAAATGACTGATGTAAGCAAATCAATACACTGAAGTTAATGTTTTGCTATCAGGAACTAATTTTTTTTGTAACATCTTCATTCCTGCTAACATGTTAATGAATTTACCCTGCATCTTTTCAATTGATTTTATATCCTTCCTTTAATGAGCTAAGACCACACACAATACTTCAACTGAGGTGTACACGTTTAACATTTCCTCCTTGCATTTTTATTTTATGCATCTAAGATAAAAACAAGGATTCTGTTTGCCCTTTTCAGAAGCTTGTTTACTTCTGCTTGTCCCTTTTAAAAGTCAGTACATTTTTATACCAAGGTCCCTTAATCACCCTATTCCATTTTAAAATCTTCCTGTTTGAGACGTATTGCCTTTCCCTATTCTTATTTCCAAAATATATTACAACACATCTTTCTCCATAAAGTTCTAATGTGAACTACCAAAGTGTGTGTGTTGGCAGGCATTTTGAAGTGTGAATTCCAGGGCCGAGGAACTGCTGGAGCCCTTCAGGTAGGTCACCTATAATTGGTAGGTATATCCTATAATTTCACCTCTATTTGATTTCCCTCATTCGTGGTCTATTCTTCCCGAAATGTTCCTTCCTGCAGCTCAGCAACAAATCTTCTGGACTGCATCAATCTGTGCTAGTGTTTGTTATTGTAGGAGTGGGTGACCCAGGATTCTGTGGGATGCTTGATTGAGGCTATTCGTAGAATAGAAGGAGGCCCTTTGGCCCATTGTGCTCTTTGAAAGATCACTCCAATTAGTCCCACTGTCCCTGCTCATTTCCTAAAGCCCGACAAAATAGAATCACAGGGCTAGATTTTACCAGCCCGCTGGGGATGGGCTAGGACACGGGAATGCTGGCAAGATGGCGCCAGAAGGTGGCGAGTGGCATGCCTGTCGTCTTCCCACCGTCATGCCATCCTGCCAGCAGTGGGAAGAGTAGCAGAGACCCGCCTGCCCCGAGCCCAATTGAGCCACTTGTGGCCAATTAAGGGCCCCTTCCCACCTCTGCTGGCAGTTAACCAGTAGTGAGGGGCTCTCCCCCACGTAGGGAGAATAGCAAGTAAACACTGAAGGCATTCCGGCAAGCTCCAGAGGGAGCCCCTCTTTTTTGGATACTCTTTGGCCCAGGGAGGGGCCCACTGCTGGCAATGGACACCCTGGGGCAAAGGCGCTGCCTGCCCTCAGCGACCACGCCCCCACGCCCCACTGCTGCTGAGGTTTGCCTGTGGCCCCAGTGCCGCCAGACCTTACTTACTTGGCTGTGAGGATGCATGGCCAGTGATGTGCCCTCATCCTCCAGGTGAAGCCCCATGAATGGCCACTGTTCATAGTGGCACTGCTAAGCTACTGGCCCTCAGATAGGCTGGCAACTCTTGGGTACTAGCAGCTGCCCTTAATAGGGATGGCCATCCCAGTGGCCCTGCACCCCCTCCCCCTATACCCATCGCTTTCGGCCCTGACAGCGGGAACCCTGCCACCACCATAAAACCCAACCCACAGAATCTTAAAACATATGAAGAATCACATAGAATCTTAAAACACAGCGAGAAGCTATTCAGTCCATTGATCAAGCTCTGCCAACCCCTCTGCTTGGGTATCTAGAGGAACAGCAGAAGAGTAGATTTAAAAATATTGACTGTAAAACATTCCTCGAAACACAGCTTCTGATGACAATGGCTGGGAATTTGAAACTGTCAGTGTTTGCTGTCATTACTGTGTAAATCTGACATCAGACACTGGCGTTTTCATATGTTCAGTTAAAAGTGGTAATTCAGAAGATAACCTGCTCTTCCACAGGATGCCCTGTTGCGGTCTTCGCTGATGGAATTACCACAGCGATCAATGTACTGGTGTGAACTTGGACTAATTGCCGACTTGTTCCGCATTGTAAAGGACAGAAAATGCTCGGGCTTGTCAGGGGAGATGCCAAGAGCCTGTCTTGCTGCCAATTAAAATTTGTGCATATTTAGTGAAGCCAGCATTCAACCAGAAAGAGATTTTTATATGGAAGAAACTTACTCAAAATGTCTGTGAGGCCTAGGTTTTTTCACATTTATGTAACTTCTTCAGTTTTTTTCACACATATATGACATATGTCCTCGAACTTTTTTTTTATTCGTTCCTGGGATGTGAGCATCGCTGGCTAGGCCAGCATTGTTACCCATCCATAATTGCCCTTGAATAGGTGGTAGTGAGCCACTGCTTAAACTGATTAAAGCAGAAGCCTGTGAATAAGAAGGAGGGAGAAAAATATATTTTCCACCTTTTGACAGTGGCTGATAAGGAGGAACTTTTACCCACTCTAGAGATCAGTGGATGGGGTAGCTGTTGAACAGGCAGATACAGAGTGCAGAGAGTCTGTGAGGAAGGTTAGACAGTTGACAGGGCAAAGTTGCAGCCAGTATGATGGGTTGAAGTGTGTCTATTTTAACGCAAGAAGTGTCAGGAATAAGGGTGATGAACTTGGAGCATGGATCAGTACTTGGAGCTACGATGTTGTGGCCATTACAGAGACTTGGATATCACAGGGGCAGGAATGGATGTTGGATATTCCGGGGTTTAGATGTTTCAAAAGGAATAGGGAGGGAGGTAAAAGAGGTGGGGGAGTGGCATTGCGAATCAGGGATAGTATCACAGCTGCAGAAAGGGAGGTCGTCGAGGAGGGTTTGTCTACTGAGTCAGTATGGGTGGAAGTCAGAAACAGGAAAGGAGCAGTCACTTTATTGGGAGTTTTCTATAGACCCCCCCAATAGCAACAGAGACACGGAGGAACAGATTGGGAGGCAGATTTTGGAAAGGTGCAGAAGTAACAGGGTTGTTGTCATGGGTGACTTCAACTTCCCTAATATTGATTGGAACCTCCTTAGTGCAAATAGTTTGGATGGAGCAGATTTTGTCAGGTGTGTCCAGGAAGGTTTTCTGACTCAATATGTAGATAGGCCGACTAGAGGGGAGGCTATGTTGGATTTGGTGCTTGGCAACGAACCAGGCCAGGTGGCAGATCTCTCGGTGGGAGAGTATTTCGGTGATAGTGATCACAACTCCCTGACCTTTACTATAGTCATGGAGAGGGATAGGAGCAGACGGGATGGGAAAATATTTAATTGGGGGAGGGGGAATTACAATGTTATTAGGCAGGAACTGGGGAGCTTAAATTGGGAACAGATGTTCTCAGGGAAATGCACGACAGAAATGTGGAGGTTGTTTAGGGAGCACTTGCTGCGACTGCTGGATAGGTTTGTCCCGATGAGGCAAGGAAGGGATGGTAGGGTGAAGGAACCTTGGATGACAAGAGATGTCAACAGCTAGTCAAGAGGAAGAAGGAAGCTTACTTATGGTTGAGGAAGCAAGGATCAGACAGGGCTCCAGAGGGTTACAAGGTAGCCAGGAAGGAACTGAAGAATGGACTTAGGAGAGCTAGAAGGGGACATGAAAAAGTCTTGGTGGGTAGGATTAAGGAAAATCCCATGGCGTTCTACACTTATGTGAGGAACAAGAGGATGGCCAGAGTGAGGGTAGGGCCAATCAGGGATAGTGGAGGGAACTTGTGCCTGGAGTCAGAGGAGGTAGGGGAGGTCCTAAATGAATACTTTGCTTCAGTATTCACTAGTGAGAGGGACCTTGTCATTTGTGAGGACAGCGTGAAACAGGCTGATATGCTCGAACAGGTTGATGTTAAGAAGGAGGATGTGCCTGAAATTTTGAAAGACATGAGGAAAGATAAGTCCCCGGGGCCAGACGGGATATACCCAAGGTTGTTATGGGAAGCGAGGGAAGAGATTGCCGCGCCTTTGGCGATGATCTTTGCGCCCTCACTGTCCACTGGAGTAGTACCAGATGATTGGAGGGTGGCAAATGTTATTCCCTTGTTCAAGAAAGGGAATAGGGATAACCCTGGGAATTACAGACCAGTCAGTCTTACGTCGGTGGTGGGCAAATTATTGGAGAGGATTCTGAGAGACAGGATTTATGATTATTTGGAAAAGCATAGTTTGATTAGAGATAGTCAGCATGGCTTTATGAGAGGCAGGTCATGCCTCACAAGCCTTATTGAATTCTTTGAGGATGTGACAAAACACACTGATGAAGGAAGAGCAGTGGATGTGGTGTATGTGGATTTTAGCAAGGCGTTTGATACGGTTCCCCATGGTAGGCTCATTCAGAATGTAAGGAGGCATGGGATACAGGGAAATTTGGCTGTCTGGATACAGAATTGGCTGGCCCATAGAAGACAGAGGGTGGTAGTAGATGGAAAGTATTCAGCCTGGAGCTCGGTGACCAGTGGTGTTCCGCAGGGATCTGTTCTGGGACCTCTGCTCTTTGTGATTTTTATAAATGACTTGGATGAGGAAGTGGAAGGCTGGGTTAGTAAGTTTGCCGATGACACAAAGGTTGCTGGAGTTGTGGATAGTGTGGAGGGCTGTTGTAGGTTGCAACGGGACATTGACAGGATGCAGAGCTGGGCTGAGAAGTGGCAGATGGAGTTCAACCTGGAAAAGTGTGAAGTGATTCATCTTGGAAGGTCGAATTTGAATGCAGAATACAGGCTTAAAGACAGGATTCTTGGCAGTGTGGAGGAACAGAGGGATCTTGGGGTCCATGTCCATAGATCCCTCAAAGTTGCCACCCAAGTTTTTTTTTAGAACATTACAGCGCAGTACAGGCCCTTCGGCCCTCGATGTTGCGCCGACCTGTGAAACCATCTGACCTACACTATTCCATTTTCATCCATATGTCTATCCAATGACCACTTAAATGCCCTTAAAGTTGGCGAATCTACTACTGCTGCAGGCAGGGCGTTCCACGCCCTTACTACTCTCTGAGTAAAGAAACTACCTCTCACATCTGTCCTATATCTATCACCCCTCAACTTGAAGCTATGTCCCCTCGTGTTTGCCATCACCATCCGAGGAAAAAGACGCTCACTATCCACCCTATCTAACCCTCTGATTATCTTATATGTCTCTAGTAAGTCACCTCTCCTCCTCCTTCTCTCCAACGAAAACAACCTCAAGTCCCTCAGCCTTTCCTCGTAAGACCTTCCCTCCATACCAGGCAACATCCTAGTAAATCTCCTCTGCACCCTTTCCATAGCTTCCACATCCTTCCTATAATGCGGTGACCAGAACTGCACGCAATACTCCAGGTGCGGTCTCACCAGAGTTTTGTACAGCTGCAGCATGACCTCGTGGCTCCGAAACTCGATCCCCCTACTAATAAAAGCTAACACACCATATGCCTTCTTAACAGCCCTATTAACCTGGGTAGCAACCTTCAGGGATTTATGCACCTGGACACCAAGATCTCTCTGTTCATCTACACTACCAAGAATCTTCCCATTAGCCCAGTACTCTGCATTCCTGTTACTCCTTCCAAAGTGAATCACCTCACACTTTTCCGCATTAAACTCCATTTGCCATCTCTCAGCCCAGCTCTGCAGCCTATCTATGTCCCTCTGTACCCTACAACATCCTTCGGCACTATCCACAACTCCACCGACCTTCGTGTCATCTGCAAATTTACTAACCCACCCTTCTACACCCTCTTCCAGGTCATTTATAAAAATGACAAACAGCAGTGGCCCCAAAACAGATCCTTGCGGTACACCACTAGTAACTAAACTCCAGGATGAACATTTGCCATCAACCACCACCCTCTGTCTTCTTTCAGCTAGCCAATTTCTGATCCAAAGCTCTAAATCACCTTCAACCCCATACTTCCGTATTTTCTGCAATAGCCTACCGTGGGGAACCTTATCAAACGCCTTACTGAAATCCATATACACCACATCCACTGCTTTACCCTCATCCACCTGTTTGGTCACCTTCTCGAAAAACTCAATAAGGTTTGTGAGGCACAACCTACCCGTCACAAAACCGTGCTGACTATCTCTAATGAACCTATTCTTTTCAAGATGATTATAAATCCTGTCTCTTATAACCTTTTCCAACATTTTACCCACAACCGAAGTAAGGCTCACAGATCTATAATTACCAGGGCTGTCTCTACTCCCCTTCTTGAACAAGGGGACAACATTTGCTATCCTCCAGTCTTCCGGCACTATTCCTGTCGACAATGACGACATAAAGATCAAGGACAAAGGCTCTGCAATCTCCTCCCTGGCTTCCCAGAGAATCCTAGGATAAATCCCATCTGGCCCAGGGGACTTATCTATTTTCACACTTTCCAAAATTGATAACACCTCCTCCTTGTGAACCTCAATCCCATCTAGCCTAGTAGCCTGAATCTCAGTATTCTCAACAACATTTTCTTTCTCAACTGTAAATACTGACGCAAAATATTCATTTAACACTTCCCCTATCTCCTCTGATTCCACACACAACTTCCCACTACTATCCTTGATTGGCCCTAATCTAACTCTAGTCATTCTTTTATTCCTGATATACCTATAGAAAGCCTTAGGGTTTTCCCTGATCCTATCCACCAATGACTTCTCGTGTCCTCTCCTTGCTCTTCTTAGCTCTCCCTTTAGATCCTTCCTGGCTAGCTTGTAGCTCTCAAGCGCCCTAACTGAGCCTTCACGTCTCATCCTAACATAAGCCGCCTTCTTCCTCTTGACAAGCGCTTCAACTTCTTTAGTAAACCACGGCTCCCTCGCTCGACAACTTCCTCCCTGCCTCACAGGTACATACTTATCAAGGACACACAGTAGCTGCTCCTTGAATAAGCTCCACATTTCGATTATTCCCATCCCCTGCAGTTTCCTTCCCCATCCTACGCATCCTAAATCTTGCCTAATCGCATCATAATTTCCTTTCCCCCAGCTATAATTCTTGCCCTGCGGTATATACCTGTCCCTGCCCATCGCTAAGGTAAACCTAACATAATTGTGATCACTATCACCAAAGTGCTCACCTACATCTAAATCTAACACCTGGCCGGGTTCATTTCCCAGTACCAAATCCAATGTGGCATCGCCCCTGGTTCGCCTGTCTACATACTGTGTCAGAAAACCCTCCTGCAGACACTGGACAAAAACTGACCCATCTAAAGTACTCGAACTATAGTATTTCCAGTCAATATTTGGAAAGTTAAAGTCCCCCATAACAACTACCCTGTTACTCTCGCCCCTGTCGAGAATCATCTTCGCTATCCTTTTCTCTACATCTCTGGAACTATTCGGAGGTCTATAAAAGACTCCCAACAGGGTAACCTCACCTCTCCTGTTTCTAACCTCGGCCCATACTACCTCAGTAGACGAGTCCTCAAACGTCCTTTCTGTCGCTGTAATACTCTCCTTGATTAACAATGCCACACCCCCCCCCTCTTTTACCATCTTCTCTGTTCTTACTGAAACATCTAAATCCCGGAATCTGCAACATCCATTCCTGCCCCTGCTCTACCCATGTCTCCGAAATGGCCACTACATCGAGATCCCAGGTACCAACCCATGCTGCAAGCTCACCCAACTTATTCCGGATGCTCCTGGCGTTGAAGTAGACACACTTTAAACCAGGTTCTTGCTTGCCAGTGCCCTCTTGCGTACTTGTAACCATATCCCTGACCTCACTACTCTCAACATCCTGTACACTGGCACTACAATTTAGGTTCCCATTCCCCTGCTGAATTAGTTTAAACCCCCCCGAAGAGCACTGGCAAATCTCCCCCCCAGGATATTGGTACCCCTCTGGTTCAGGTGAAGACCATCCTGTTTGTAGAGGTCCCACCTACCCCAGAAAGAGCCCCAATTATCCAGGAAACCAAAACCTTCCCTCCTGCACCATCCCTGCAGCCACGTGTTCAACTCCTCTCTCTCCCTATTCCTCGCTTCGCTATCACGTGGCACGGGCAACAACCCAGAGATAACAACTCTGTTTGTTCTCGCTCTAAGCTTCCACCCTAGCTCCCTGAATTTCTGTCTTAAATCCCCATCTCTCTTCCTACCTATGTCGTTGGTGCCTATGTAGACCACGACTTGGGGCTGCTCCCCCTTAAGGATCCCAAAAACACGATCCGAGACATCACGAACCCTGGCACCTGGTAGGCAACATACCAACCGTGAGTCTCTCTCGTTCCCACAGAACCTCCTATCTGTTCCCCTAACTATGGAGTCCCCAATGACTAATGCTCTGCTCCCCTTCCCCCTTCCCTTCTGAGCAACAGGGACAGACTCTGTGCCAGATACCTGTACCCCATTGCTTACCCCTGGTAAGTCGTCCCCCGCAACAGTATCCAAAACGGTATACCTGTTGTTGAGGGAAACGGCCACAGGGGATCCCTGCACTGCCTGCTGGTTCCCTCTCCTTCCCCTGACGGTAACCCATCTACCTACTTCTTTTACCTGAGGTGTGACTACCTCCCCATAACTCCTCTCAATAACCTCCTCCGCCTCCTGAATGATCCGAAGTTCATCCAGCTCCAGCTCCAGTTCCCTAACGCGGTTCTCGAGGAGCTGGAGTTGGGTGCACTTCCCACAGATGCAGTCAGCAGGGACACTCTTGGCGACCCTTACCTCCCACATTCTGCAGGAGGAACATACAACTGCCTTAACCTCCATTCCCACTATTCCAAATTCCCAACAAATCTACTGAAAAACCGAAAACAAAAAGTCAAAACTTGTTAGGTTAGCAATCCAACGGACAGAACTTCTTAAATAAAAAGCTTACCTTATCAACACACCAGAGTCCTTTTTTTTGGTTAGAGGAGGAGGGTGGGTGGGAGACACTACACGTGTAGTGTCTCGGGTACAGCCACCACACAAATATATACTTTTTACTTACCCAGCAGTCCCCTGGTCCTCCGAAAACAAAAGGGAATTCACTTTTAAACTTACACAGAAATTGACTTCACAGCTGTAAGCCGGCTCACGCACCTCCGTTACTATCAAAGCTGCAGTCACCGAAACTAAAAGAAAGAGATTTTAAACCACACAAGTATATACTTTTTACTTACCCAGCAGTCCCCTGGTCCTCCGAAAACAAAAGGGAATTCACTTTTAAACTTACACAGAAATTGACTTCACAGCTGTAAGCCCGCTCACACACCTCCGTTACTATCAAAGCTGCAGTCACCGAAACTAAAAGAAAGTTGATCGGGTTGTTAAGAAGGCGTATGGTGTGTTGGCTTTCATTAACAGGGGGATTGAGTTTAAGAGCCGCGAGGTTATGCTGCAGCTCTATAAAGCCCTGGTTAGACCACACTTGGAATATTGTGTTCAGTTCTGGTCACCTCATTATAGGAAGGATGTGGAAGCTTTAGAGAGGGTGCAGAGGAGATTTACCAGGATGCTGCCTGGACTGGAGGGCATGTCTTATGAAGAAAGGTTGAGGGAGCTAGGGCTATTCTCATTGGAGCGAAGAAGGATGAGAGGTGACTTGATAGAGGGGTACAAGATGATGAGAGGCATAGATAGAGTGGATAGCCAGAGACTTTTTCTCAGGGTGGAAAGGGCCATCACCAGGGGGCATAATTTTAAGGTGATTGGAGGAAGGTTTCGGGGAGATGTCAGAGGTAGGTTCTTTGCACAGAGAGTGGTGGGTGCGTGGAATGCATTGCCAGCGGTGGTAGTAGAAGCAGATACATTAGGGACATTTAAGCGACTCTTGGATAGGTACATGGATGATAGCAGAATGAAGGGTATGTAGGTAGTTTGATGTTAGAGTAGGTTAAAGGGTCGGCACAACATTGTGGGCTCAAGGGCCTGCACTGTGCTGTACTGTTCTATGTTCTATGTTCTAGAA
Source organism: Heterodontus francisci (assembly GCF_036365525.1). Lineage (NCBI taxonomy): Eukaryota > Metazoa > Chordata > Chondrichthyes > Heterodontiformes > Heterodontidae > Heterodontus > Heterodontus francisci. Next base: position 27,524,664 of record NC_090379.1, read on the forward strand.
AGGCTGTCTATCAAGATGAGGTTGGAGGAGATGTGTGTGAAGAGATTATGCTTCAGTCAATCAGCTGCCTCTGTGATCTGCTAAGGGAGGGTCTTCATGGCCACGTTCTCAGTCCCGTCTTGTCAGTGGCCATGAAGGTACCCAGACCCCTCAAATTTTATGCATGTGAGTCATTTCAGTCAGACCCAGAGGACAGGTGCAACATCACCCTAAGCGAGGGCCTGCATTCACCAGGTCACGGATACCCTTAACCCAGCAGATGACATTCTGGTGGAAATGGACGATATGGAGGATCCCAACACAGATGACATTGGGGCCACGCTTCATGGACCACCCTAGGAAGACACAGCTGCAGTGGGCCAGGTGGCTAGAGAGCTGCTGGTGGCTCATACATCTGGACCCTGATGATGTCTGATCCCCCAACCTCCTCCCTCAGAAATCACACTAAAGAACAACCAAGATTGTGAGTGAAACAGTTACCTATTATTGAAGCAGCAAATACTCACTGCAAGACTTTTAAGGTAGTTATTACTAAACTTTACATAAATATTGCAGTGCTTAGTACAAGACTTTAATTAAAAATTGAGTTAACTTTTTTCTACTTTGCAAACTCTTATAATGTTAAAAGGATTGATGTTAATAAAAAATTTAAAGCAGTTCTAAAAGATTTCAGACCAAGACTTGAGTGCAGCAGCAACAAAATGAATTATAATACAAATACTCATAACTATAAATTTTATTAAATTACATATCACCAACATTTCAAAAATAATATAAGAAAACATATGCCCCCTGTGACAAGGTATGAGTAAAAGGAGGTGGCAGCTTACTGCCTCCTGTGTCTTGTCATTCATGGTGACCTGATCTCTCTTGTACTAAGGGTATGACCTCTGTGGCTTATCTGTTGACCATCAACAGGGAACCTGGAGCTGTGTTGCTGCTACTTAAGAATGACATTGCTTGAAGTTGCATCCATTAAAGGCACAGCTTGTGGGACTCCACTATGTCTGTGTTGGGAACAGCGTCATTTGTATTACAACTGTATCTGTATCTCAAATACTTGCAGAAATATCTGGCTAAGGTTATTTAAATTAACCTGAATATGGGAAAACTGAATAAAGGTGGTCTAATTAATAAAGGCCAAAGATCTTCATCTCTTCTCTTGTGGAGGCAAGAGTCAAGGAGCTAATCACACTCATCCATCAATGCTTGCCTCACTCCTTGAATAATAAAATCCTCTTCCAGCTCAGTATCAACATGAGTCTTTCCTGTCTTACTGAGGACTGGGGTGCATCTACTGCAACTGGAAAGGATGTGGAAAGGATGTTTCCTCTTGTGGGAGAATCTAGAACTAGGAGTCACTGTTCAAAAATAAGGGGTTGCCCATTTAAGGCAGAGATGAGGCGAATTTTTTTCTCTCGGAGGGTTGTGAATCTTTGGAAAGCTCTTCCTCAAAAGGCAGTGGAATAAGAGTCTTTGAATATTATGAAGGCAGAAGTAGATAAATTCTTGATAAGCAAGGGGGTAAAAAGTTATAGGGAGTAGGTGGGAATGTGGAGTTGAGGTTGCAATCAGATCAGCCATGATTTTGTTGAATGGTAGAGCAGGCTCAAGGGGCCGAGTGGCCTACTCCTAAATACACACAGCCAGAAGGACCAGGAGATGGAGAGGGAGCGAGCTGTGGTTCGTTGTAGTCAAGCATTCCCACACATCAGTACTCTGAAGGTGCACCTTGGGGGCAGGAGTGATGATACCAGTTTGTCTGATTTCCAATCGGGAGTACACACTCTCCTCTTCCTCTGGATGCCACTTCCATTCTTCTTCCATCTCCAGTTCACTTACCATGTCAACCGCCTCTGCAGCTGCCAACTCAATGCCATCTGCAGCACATGCATCCAAAGGCAGTTGCTATGGGAAGGAAAAATAAACATTATGATAACCTCTAGCACATCACAGAAACTTACAATGCTTCACGTGCATCATTTTCATCAATTTATTTCCTATTCACATCTTATAGCCAACAGTTCTGATGAAAGGCCATCGACCTTAAATTTTAACACTGCTTTTCTCTCCACAAACGCTGCCTGATCTGCTGAGTATTTCCAGCTTTTTTTGTTTTTGTTATAGGCAACAAACATGCTTTAAACATGCCACTGGCCAAAGCAGCAATGTGACATTAACCTTTCGTCACTCTAATGTCTGATTAGACACCAGAAACCAAACTGTTACTCCCGCCCACTGGCTGACTGGCCCTTTCTTCATACTTACTCATCTCCTTTAGAAAGGTCGCATGACCATCGGTCCTCGGTTACTCATGGACATTATCAGCTACCTTACTCTACACAGACATGGAAAATAAATATTTGTTTATTCTGATTGTTTGTGTGAGAGGGACTAGTTGAGTGCTTTGGAGGTAGGGTACAATTCCCTAATTGCAATTTCACACTTCAAATCTGTGGAGTAGAGAAAAGATCCTTACAAGCATTTATTGAGGCCTGCTTCCAATGGCAATTGAATTTTATGACCCAGATGACTTCAGATTGAACCCTAACCATCCCAACCATAAACAAACTCTTGGTTATTAATTGCATCTGTAATATTTTAAGAAATCTTAATTTTAAAGTTTTAAATAACTGTACAAACCCTAACGTCAAATGATTCAGTTTATTTCGAACACTGTTCTGTGCTCCGTAGCACCATGTTGTTAGGATTCAGAGGCTGTGCCACCTTTTTTCACACCAATGTGCTACCTTTGTGTGATGCCCTACACTACTCATTTCCCAGAAGATCATGATGCCTCACCTCCACCTCATTGAGAAGTGTGTTAAGGTCTCCATCACAAAAGTTGCATCATCTCTTATCTTTCTTTAGATCTATAAGTAAGAGGGTGGCTCTTTAAAAACAATTAATTACCTCGTACTCCTTTTTAAAAACTGTTAATTTTACTTTGCTCAGCTTTTTACAAAATGTCCATTTTACCTTTCCATTTTATTAAAAGTTTTTATAAAGTTTCTAAAAGTATTTGGAAGTTTCTCTGCAGTTAAACTATGTTTAAGAGGTCATCTAAAGATGGCTCACTTCTCGTTGAATTTGTAAGTACCCAAGCAGTCTTATCCTCCTGTCAGTTTTGTCTGATTTTGTGGGCTTGTCTGGTCTTGACTGCCCCATGTGATCTGATGTTTTCAAGCGTGGCAAGGAACATTGCTCAACTCCGTAGGAGAGGATGTGCACAGAAATCATTTACCTTGTTTCCAAAGTTTTTGTTCCAAGGATTTCCAGAAGTTAGTGGGCAGTGGTCAGCGTGATGAACGGCAAATGTTGTTCACTCGCCTCTGCGTGCAAAATCTGGGCTATGATATTTTATTGCGTTAGGTTGCAATTGTTGCCTTTGTATGAGGGAATGAATGAGCAAGTAAATACGGAGATAAGAAAAGCCGAGGATACCAGTGATGAACTTGAGGGAGACTTCCAACCTTCCCTTCCACACACCGTCTATTGCTTTCTTGCCTAGAATCTCCACTGCACTCATCTATGGAGTCAAGGTTGCAATTCCGTTTATCATCTACTGCCCCCATCGGCATCCACTGTTTCTTGTTATATGCAAGCTTCTCTTGCAAGGAAATATAAGAGGGATAAAGGTGAGAAAGAGGAATGTAAAAGACAGGTGTCACTTAAATGCCCAAGCTACTGCTGTGATTTTTTTTATATTCATGTAGGCACCATTGGCAAGACCAGCATTTTTTTGCCCATCCCTGATAGCCCTTGAGAAGGTGGTGCTGAGCTGCCTTCTTGAGCTGCTGTGATCATATCAATTTGGTACAACTGAGTGCCTTGCTAGGCCATTTCAGAGGCAGTTAAGAGTCAGTCACATTGCTGTGGGTGTGGAGTCACAAGTAGGCCAGACGAGCTAAAGATGGGCGGCACAGTGGTGCAGTGGTTAGCACCGCAGCCTCACAGCTCCAGCGACCTGGCTTCGGTTCTGAGTACTGCATGTGCGGAGTTTGCAAGTTCTCCCTGTGACTGCGTGGGTTTCCTCTTGGTGCTCCGGTTTCCTTCCACATGCCAAAGACTTGCAGGTTGAGAGGTAAATTGGCCATTAGCAATTGCCCCTAGAATAGGTAAGTGGTAGGAGAATATAGGGACAGGTGGGAATGTGGTAGGAATATGGAATTAGTGTAGGATTAGTATAAATGGGTGGTTGATGGTCGGCACAGACTCGGTGGGCAGAAGGGCCTGTTTCAGTGCTGTATCTCTAAACTAAACTCTGCTACCAGAGTGTGTGAATGATCAGTATTTGGATACCTTGTGTTGGCAACATGCTAGGTCCTTGCTGCCTGCTGCATTTAATTGACTAGAGGGTTTACATATTGATATGGCAACATTACACAGTGTAGTAGAACAACTGAGTGTATCTGTGTATTTAGGAAGATGATAACAAACTATATTGCATTCTCCCTCTGTGTAACTGTATTTAAGTTTAGAGTGAAATACAGTTAAGCTGAACCTGAAGGCAACATTGTAAAATGAAGCAAAAATTAGTACAATTGCTTTCCCAATCTGGTGTAGCTCAGCAAATGTCTTCCTTACCTGTTCTCAAGTTTGAGCTACAAGTGAGACAACATTTGCCTCCATCTCACATTGCCACTCCAATCCATATAGGTATTTTGCTGTTCTTTATAGAAAGGTAGAACTCACCTCACAAAAAGACTCACTGTTCTTTTGCAGGACCTCCAACACAGTTCCACTTGTTTGTCTCCAGCATTCAGTAGTAGGGCAGCTTTATGGGGCTTAGAAGCCTTTAAGAGCTATTAGTGCCAGAGAATCCGCACTTATCTCATGATCTTAACCAGTGTGGCATGTACTGTGTGCCAGCAATGCCAAATATTTATTATGAGTTGACCTTGCATTATAACATGAGAACTGCACCACATATGTGGCAAGCCCGTTGTGCAGGGGATTGTAATATCCTTCCCCAAGAGTCCATGGCATGAACCTGCCCAGAATTTAGTAGTTTCCTACAGAGAGACCATGGGGACAGCTGGTCTGTGCCTGTGGAGCTCACAAATAGGTTTGCACTTGAACAAATAACATTTGTAGGTAACAGCATGAATGGAAAATTGAATTCCTAATATAAGGTTTGTTTAATGTAAATGACAAACAGTGTGGGCAAATTAAACTTGTAATAGGTGCTATAAGTAAACATGGTTGTTCTTCAAATATTCAGAGCTGCATTTCATGACAATTAAAACCATTAGACCAGATGAGGATAGTTTAGGCTTTGGAAGAAGATCTCCCTCTATCCTAGTCTGCTTTGGCTTGAATCTTTAATGCAGATTTTTTACAGTTTGCCCAATTTGCAGAATTTCTTAGCATGCATTCTGTGCATCAAGAGAAGTTGAAGGGCACAAGGCAGTCTCCCCCATCCTGTGAGGACTTGACAGTATCTTTGCTTTTTCCAAAAGACTTCAAAAGGAATCTGAGATTGAACCCTCCAAGTTTTTATTTCATGCAAGTGATGACATATTTCCTGTTATGTACTCCTCACAGACAAAAAGTATCAGCAGATTCCATGATGCGGACAACCATCTCCTTCATAGGTCTCAGGAGATGCAGGTATCCTTGTCCCCTGTTGGTTCTGCTCTGCTCCCTTCTATTGTGTGCCATCTTGTCCTGCAAGAGAGAGGGGAGAATGCTTGTGATTGTGCAGCACTGTGTTTGAATGATGTGCCTGTCATAGCTGAATAGCTGGAGGTATATGGAGGCAGTGAGAGGTGGGTGTGAGGCTGGCAGCATTGGTAGGTGTGTGATGGTGATGTGGAATATCTGAATATTAGGCATGAAATTATTAGGAAATTATAGGCCGGTGAGTCTTACGTCAGTGGTAGGGAAATTATTAGAGAGGATTCTTCGGGACAGGATTTACTCCCATTTGGAAACAAACGAACTTATTAGCGAGAGGCAGCATGGTTTTGTAAAGGGGAGGTCATGTCTCACCAATTTGATTGAGTTTTTTGAGGAAGTGACAAAGATGATTGATGAAGGAAGGGCAGTGGATGTTATCTATATGGACTTCAGTAAAGTCTTTGACAAGGTCCCTCATGGCAGACTGGTACAAAAGGTAAAGTCACATGGGGTCAGAGGTGAGCTGGCAAGATGGATACAGAACTGGCTCTGTCACAGAAGACAGAGGGTAGCAGTGGAAGGGTGCTTTTCTGAATGGAGGGATGTGACTAGTGGTGTTCCGCAGGGATCAGTGCTGGGACCTTTGCTGTTTCTAGTATATATAAATGATCTGGAGGAAAATGTAGCTTATTAGTAAGTTTGCGGACGACACAAAGGTTGGAGGAGTTGTGGAAAGTGATGAGGATTGTCAGAGGATACAGCACGATATAGATCGGTTGGAGACTTGGGCGGAGAAATGGCAGATGGAGTTTAATCCGGACAAATGTGAGGTAATGCATTTTGGAAGGTCCAATTCAGGTGGGAAGTATACAGTAAATGGCAGAACCCTTAGGAGTATTGACAGGCAGAGAGATCTGGGCGTACAGGTCCACAGGTCACTGAAAGTGGCAACGCAGGTGGATAAGGTAGTCAAGAAGGCATACGGCATGCTTGCCTTCATCGGTCGGGGCATAGAGTATAAAAATTGGCAAGTCATGCTGCAGCTGTACAGAACTTTAGTTAGGCCACACTTAGAATATTGCGTGCAATTCTGGTCGCCACACTACCAGAAGGACGTGGAGGCTTTGGAGAGGGTACAGAAGAGGTTTACCAGGATGTTGCCTGGTCTGGAGGGCATTAGCTATGAGGAGAGGTAGGATAAATTCGGATTGTTTTCACTGGAACAACGGAGGTGGAGGGGCGACATGATAGAGGTTTACAAAGTTATGAGCGGCATGGACAGAGTGGATAGTCAGAAGCTTTTTCCCAGGGTGGAAGAGTCAGTTACTAGGGGACACAGCTTTAAGGTGAGAGGGGCAAAGTTTAGAGGGGATGTGCGAGGCAAGTTTTTTACACAGAGGGTGGTGAGTGCCTGGAACTTGCTGCCGGGGGAGGTGGTGGAAGCAGGTATGATAGCGATGCTTAAGAGGCATCTTGACAAATACATGAATAGGATGGGAATAGAGGGATACGGTCCCCGGAAATGCAGAAGGTTTTAGTTTAGACAGGCATCAAGATCGGCGCAGGCTTGGAGGGCCAAATGGCCTGTTCCTGTGCTGTACTGTTCTTTGTTCTTTGAGTCTTGAATGCCAGGGATCTGGTACTGGGTGAACAATGGGGGTATGGTCCATTGATCATCGTGAGTGGCTGGTTTTATGGTGGATTGGAGATGTCATGTGAAGGTGGATTTGTTGCATTTTTGCGTTGTAACGCAGACATGCTAATCATGCAGACAAAGTCAGTGAATCCAAAAGGTAGGCTCTTTTACCAAAGGTACTAACTTACACAGCAATACTGGGAAGGGGCTTTACATTGTTGTTCCTTGAGTTGCTTGCCACAAGTGCTTGGAGGTCACAAGGGTCTGTGCATCACATCCTGTTTTGGTGATGGACAGGCGTTTCAGATAAGCCCCTTAAAGCAATACTGCAGAATTTAAAGCAATACCACAACAGGATTCACTGATGTTGACTACCTATGTGAGGTTATAAGATTTCTTGTGGCACTGCTGCCAGGTCCTCAGAACCAAAGTCTGTAAGTTGAACTCCCTGGCAATCTGCCACAACTACGTCCTGAAGGTTGTCTTTGCGGGCCTCATGGCCCCACCAGTAGAACCTTGGCATCTCTCCTTCTGCCCACCTGGACCACTAATGCCTCCAGCACCCCATCAATCACTCTGGAACTCCCTTTTTTCCCTGGAGATCACTTTGCAATAATTTACATTACAGCAATATTTTTGTGCAGCCTGTATAACCTGTCTAGAGCAGTTGGCTGTACCACGTGATCAGCAAACAACCTGCCAGTATCTCCTGTGGTGCGCAGAGGCCGCAGGCAGTCTTGTGGAGTAGAGAGTGGCGCCCGAACCATAAGGGCCAACGCTACAATCTTTGTAGATGTGATTTATGAAAATTGCATGGTCCCCACTTTGATCTGTAAAACACGGGCTGGTCATGATTCTGCCCAAAAAAATCAAGTCAACCCAGTTTTTAGCCTGCAGCTGTAATCATCAATAATGAGGGATTACAGAGAATAAATTTTTATTTATTGCTATTGAAAAGTCAGTTATAGAGAGATACAGCACTGAAACAGGCCCTTTGGCCCACCAAGTCTGTGCTGACCAACAACCACCCATTTATGCTAATCCTACATTAACCCCATATTCCCTACTTCCCCTCAATTCTCCTACCACCTACCTACACTAGGGGCAATTTACAATTTACCTAACAACCTGCAAGTCTTTGGCTGTGGGAGGAAACCAGAGCACCTGGCAGAAACCCACATGGTCATATGGAGAACTTGCAAACTATGCACAGGCAGTACCTAGAACGGAACCCAGGTTGCTGGAGCTGTGAGACTGTGGTGCTAACCACTGCACCACTGTGCCATCTATGTTATGGGATCACTTTTGACCATTTTTCGAACTTAATGATATTTTTCCATGTTAATTTTAGAAGCTGCATAGATAATGAGCTTCTGAGTGTTTTATGAGGTAATTTTTGTTTGCTTATGGAAATTTATGTTTATTAAAGACTGCACAAATTACCAAACTACCTAATAGAGCACTAAAGTTTCTACTTGTGCATTTCTGGCGCATTTTGGAAGTGCATATTTAGGAAAATGTTCTCCCCTGTCCATGCTTTTTTTATTTGTTCTCGGGCTGTGGATGCCTCTGGGAAAGGCTGCCTTTACTGCCTATTGTGATTTATTCAGTGTAAGGGGGTGGTAGGCCTCTTTGAACTGCTTTAGTCCTGATGGTGATTGTGCTCTCACAATGGTGTTCGGGTGCCAACTTCAGGTTATTGATCCAATGATGATGCAGGAACAGCAATATATGTCTAATGACAGCTAGGGCTGAATTTAATGAGGCTGTTTGGAGCGGGAATGAAGGTGTGGGAGGCCGGAGAATAGCATCAGACACGTCCACCCAGAAATCCAATGTCGTGACGTTGTTTCCGTATTTAGTCAGCGGTGGGAAAGCACCAAGGCAGGGTTGCCGTCCCAACGCAACGGGAGTGGAATTTAAATTGCAGAATATATAGTTATAATACATTAGCATGTAATTGGAAGCGATTCAATGAAGGGCTTGAAATAAGTGAAAAAAAGTGGCCCTCACGTGCCTTTGGAATCCCGACTGTTTAAAGCTGGCGGCAACAAGGTGAGGTCTCAGTGCTGCGATGGGTAGGCAGCCATGACCAGAGGTACATAGGGGAAACGGGGGAGGGGAGCGGAGGCTTTTCTTGGCCTACAGTGTAGTGTGCTCCGCATAGGTGGGTTTCGTCTTGGGTGGGAGTACCATATGAGCTGGGTCTCAGGTGGAAGAGCTGGGTGGGCTGAGTCTCAGGTACCTGTACCGCGTGGACTGGGTCTCGGGTGGGAGAGCCGGGTGGGCTGGGTCTCGGGTACCAGTAACAGATGAGCTGGGTCTCGGGTGGCCTGCAAGTGGGACTTGGTTTTTGGTGGCTGTATCAGGTGGCCAAATTGTTGGGTCAGCGGGTTGTGTGCCTATACAGTTAGGTGAGACGGTCGGCTGTGAGCAAGGTTGGGCACTGGGAGCTGTCAGAGAGTCTTCCGGGAGAAATAACAAAGGGACAGCTGCCAAAGCAGTGTCGTCTCTGCAACAACAATGCTCTGGAGACCTACTGATCACCTGGCATGGGTCTCTTACACCCTGTCTTTTTGGACCCCTGTGGCGTGATGCAGCTTCTCCGATGGAGAGAGGGCCAGGAGGCAGCTGTGCCTGCCCATGAAGCTCCATGATGAGAGCAGCAGCAGCCAGCCATGCCAAAAAGGGCCTATTTGCACCCGAGAGTGTACCAGATTCAAATTAGCTACCTCCAAATGTCCGAGCTCCATTGTCAATGATGACTATGGCTCTCCAGGCAGGCCGTCTCTGACTAATGTGCCATGCTGCAGGATGAGCTGTGAGCTATGGGATTTGGAGGCCACTTACATAATTCGACAGTCTCAGGTGCCACAGCTCTTCAGGCTCACCATTCACCTTCAGGGATGGATTCTAGTGGACAAGGGCTACTTATTGAAGACATGGCTACTGACACCTGTGAGGAACCCTCACAATGCAGCAGAGGAGCGGTACAACACTTGCCATGGCTTCACCTGAGTGACCATCGAGCAGGCCATTGGGCTGCCGAAGATGAGATTCCGTTGCCTAGATCGATCCGGCGGAGTCTTGCAGTATACCCCAGCAAGGGTCTCATGTATCGATGTGGTCTGCTGTGCTCTGCACAATCTAGCACTGCAGAGCTGGGAGGCCTTGCACCATGAGAACATGATTGAACAAACTCCTCCACCACGAGGAGGACATGGAGGAGGGTGATGAGCAGGCAGCACTGGATGTTGAAGCCCTTGCACCGGAGGCCAGGCAGATTGAGCAATAGGTTTGGAGGCAAGAGACAGTCTCATACTTACCCGCTTCCATCCACCATGATGACCTCTTAGAGTGAAATCAATAAAGACTCACCTCAATGCATGCAGTTGTTCGCCTCCTTTCTGTTTGATTTCCATGCCTAACGTCCAGCTTAACCACGCATTATGGCCAATGGGAGACCTAATTCAAATGAGGACTGTGTTGACATTGGTAATCCACTAAGTGGGGAAAGGGTGAAGTCAGCAGCTCACAATTAAAGCACAATCGAATAATCATTTTCCACAATGCAAGTTAATTTCAAATACAAAAGAAATTTATATGAGAAAACAAGTGTCAAATTTCAAACACCCGTAAAACCCCAAATGTCTCTAAATGGTTTTCTTCATACATTTACGATTGTTTCTATGAGGTGTGACCCCTGCGCTAGCAGCTGGGCTGGAGGCAGGCTGCTGCTGAGACTGCCCCTTAGACTATCATGGTTTCAGTGGACATCCTCTGGGTGCCTGAGGCTGGGAGGACCCCAGCTGCCTGAGGGTTTCCTGCACTGGTGCAGGACTCTCCTCAGGTGTCATGGCTGTTGGAGCTGGGTTCACTGGTGCAGGGGCTGAGGAACCGCTGTCCATACTCGGAGCATCCTGAGGAGAGCCCCCAGATGTGGAGGTCAGCCTCTCCTGCTCCCTTTCAAGACCTCCCTGCTGACCAGAGAAGGGCAAAGAGCTGGAGAAGACTCAAGGGGCCTTGCCCTTCTCGCGTTGAGCTCATGGCCAAAGCGATGGTGTCTGTGCACACTGGTGGGAACTGGCACTCCTTGAGGGTTGCCAACCTCCTGATGGAGGAAACCATGCACTCACACGTCTGAGACATGGCAGCACTCATGGCATGGATGGACTCTTCCTTCGTATGCTCATGGCTGCACATGGCCTCTGACATCTCTGCCAGATGTTGCCTTGCCCATCTCCAGCATGCCCTGTGCTGTCGACATCAGAGGCTCGTCATCAGCATGGGGCTCAGCATGGATCTGGCCACCCACAGTCATCCGACTGTCAGAAGACTCAGCTGTCTCAGCCTCAGCTAGCTGCTTGGGCGCATGTGCAGTGCTCTCATTAGCTTGTGACCCAGATTCCATAGCTGAGCAGAAACCCACTGAGGTGAAAGTATCTGCACTGGTGGAAGATGCAGGAGAGTCATGGACGGTGCATCCTCTGACTATGAATCCTCCTCAGGTGAAATTATGCCCTCTTCTGCTGGAGTCTCCAGCGGCTGCTGACCTGCATGAGAGTACATAACCATGTGTGGTTCTGATGAAAGGTCACTGACCTGAAATGTTAACTATACTTCTGTCTCCACGGATGCTGCCCGACCTGTTGAGTATTTCCAGCATTTCTTGCGTTTATTTCAGATTTCCAGCATTTCTTGCTTTTATTTCAGATTTCCAGCATCTGCAGTATTTTGCTTTTACTTTAGTGTTTAATTCTCAGCCACTTCTCTTCCAGGAATGCCTACCTTGAAGAAGTTCTGCTCTTCTCTCCGACAGGGTTTTCATTTTGTCTCTTTTACCTTGTTCACCTTTATTGCTTTCTATTTCCCTCCTGGTGTTTGATAAAGTGTCTACCAAAACTCGTTTTCACAGCCACATCTCCTTCCTCAGTGACTGTCTCGGGATCTGACTTATTCCACGTGGATTCCAATTGAAGTTTCATCCTTCATGTTTTGAATCCACCCAGGATTACAGGTATCTCCAAGAAATACAACTTTCCTCGGACTGCATTTTCTCGCCGCATCCTGAGATTCACACTCAGTGCCATGCGTCGCCACATGTGCACACTGGACCCCTCTCTCCAGAAGCACCGCCTCACCTTATCTCAAAGATGTTCAACTCCGCAATTTCATTTCATCTTTCGTCTTATCCGATGCATTAACAAAACTCTTTTTTGCTTCCTTTCGGGTGTTAAGGAACGCAAACTCCAGCAGCTGATGGCAACTAATGTCCCTCCAGATCCTTCTTCCCCTTCATTTTCCACTGACCCCACCCCTACTGATCTGACCCCTTGACGTGTATTCACTATAACCTCTGACCTTACCCTCTCTAACGCTGAACGTTCTGTACTCAACAAAGCACTCAGTTTTATCCCTTTATGCCCCCACCTCAATGAATTTTGTGTTTGGCATGACGTTGAGCTCTACTTCTGCTGCCTTCGCCTCCGGGCTCACTTCTTTGACCAGGAGTCCTCCCCCCGACCAGAAGACCCATTCACCCGCCTCCAGCATTCTCCCTCCACCTGGATCCCTTCCTCTGGCCTCTTACCCACTCTTGATCTTTTCATTGAAAACTGTCGGCGAGACATCGGCCGTCTCAATTTCTCTGTCCTCCACACTCACTCTAACCTGTCTCTGAACTTGCTGCACTCCGTTCTCTAAGGTCTAACCCTGACATTGTCATCAAACCTGCAGACAAGGGTAGTGCTGTTGTTGTCTGGCGTCCCAACCTCTACCTTGCAGAGGTTCAGTGCCAACACTCAGACACTTCTTCCTCCTTCCCCTGGATCATGACCCCACCACTGAGCATTAAGCTACTGTCCACAGGATTGTCACTGACCTCATATCTTCTGGAGATCTTTCCTTTACAGCTTCCAACCTCATAGTCCCACAACCCTGGACAGCCTGCTTCTACCTCCTTCCCAAAATCCACAAACAGGACTGTCCTGGCAGACCCATTGTTTCAGCCTGTTCCTGCCCCACTGAACATATTTCTTCCTATCTTGACTCTATCTTTTCTCCCCAGGTCCAGTCTCTTCCCACCTACATCCGTGACTCTTCTGACACTCTACGTCACTTTGACAATTTCCAGTTTCCTGGCCCCAATCGCTTTCTCTTTACTATGGACGTCCAATAGCAGTTCTGATGAAAGGTTACTGACCTGAAACATTAACTCTGCTTCTATCTCCACAGATGCTGCCAGACCTGCTGAGTATTTCCAGCATTTCTTGTTTTTAATACAAACATGTGTAGGTTAGGCTGTGCAGATCTCGTCATGCCGACCATGCATGATAGGGTCCTCCAGAAGTGAACTATATGTTGATGGAAGAAAATCCTCACTCTCCTGTATGGAGATTCCAGTCTGTTCATCCAGTATTGAGTGGCCACCCTGGGTCCCCACTAATTCAAGTACCTCCTCCTCAGCTTTTGAGAGGCCGAAGATCTGGTCTTCCTCTACCAGTCCATGATGTCTCCCTGCTGTTATGGGCCCTCTTGTCCTGCAAGTGGAAAGAGGGAGATAGTAATACTTCGCAGAGACATCAACATAACAGTTCTGCTAGTGGCAGGTCCTTGTCCCCTATTGGGGTATTCTATATAACTCATCCTCATGTAGCTCTCAGGGGAGTCAATGGGGCATGAACTGTGAAAGAAGGTGGCCTGTGACCAAAATGCAGCCATGCAACTGCCGGAATGAGGTGATGCCTAACTCCCTCTGCCAGCACCTTTGTGGTGCCTCCCTCCCCACATCCTGCTTCCTCTGGCATAGCCATTTGCAATCACTGAAAAGAAGAGATTGGTGGAGCACTCACCTTGACAGAACGAAGGAGGTCATTGACTCTTCTGATGGAAACCCCACCTGCGAAAAATGAGGCATATTAATTTTGTCACATGAAATATTAATTTTAAACTCTTACTGGACTAAAAAGATGGTTGCACCTGCAATCTAACAGGGCAGTGGCTGGAAACATTTCATTCTAAGAGACAGTTGCCTGGAGAAGACAATGGAACTGCTCCCTGATTCAATTAACCAAATGGATTTTGATCACAAAACATTGACTGTGTGAAAGCCAGCATTCCAGCCCCCTACTGAGGATGTTTACTAAGATTGAAAGAACTCATAAAACCTCACCGGGCAGGTTGTTTAAAAAAAAAAGCTGGTCACATGACTGGCTTGCTGGCCCAGGTTTGGTTTGAATTATGTTCACAGAATTCGGGCGGCACAGTGGCGCAGTGGTTAGCACCGCAGCCTCACAGCTCCAGGGACCCGGGTTCGATTCCGGGTACTGCCTGTGTGGAGTTTGCAAGTTCTCCCTGTGTCTGCGTGGGTTTTCTCCGGGTGCTCCGGTTTCCTCCCACAAGCCAAAAGACTTGCAGGTTGATAGGTAAATTGGCCATTATAAGTTGTCACTAGTATAGGTAGGTGGTAGGGAAATATAGGGATAGGTGGGGATATTTGGTAGGAATATGGGATTAGTGTAGGATTAGTATAAATGGGTGGTTGATGTTCGGCACAGACTCGGTGGGCCGAAGGGCCTGTTTCAGTGCTGTATCTCTAATCTAAAAAAAAAACAGTTTGAAGTTAGACTGCAATTTGAAGACAAAAGGGAAGGTAGGTCTCTCCCTGTCTCTCCCTCTCTCACAAAAAGAAGAGACTGCAACTGAATTTCCAAAAGACAGAAAACTATTGAAACAAGTTTGAAAGAGTGCACTGGGCCCCAACGAGATGGCAAGATTTAACTGCAATCAAAGACTTTACATCAAACTCAAAAGACAGTAAGTGAACTCCAGCTATTGCTTCAAACCTTTCCCCTTGATTCTTTCTCCTTTTCTGTATCTATCTGCATGTGTGTTCATCACGTGTGCATGCTAGCATGGCCTTGTCACATACTTTAGTAGTTATAACCAAATTAGAGTTTTAAGGTTAATAAACTTACACATTTCTTGTTTAAATCTAAGAAAACCTGTCTGGTTGATTTCTTTGCCATTACAATTGGAGAGCAGTGAACAAGGATTCACTGAGGGGGAGCTTAAAACACGGTATTTTAAAAATTAAACCCAGTTATGGCCACACCAGGAAAAAGTTGAGAGGGACCCCTTTCTCACCTGGTCGTAACACCCTCTTGCGGCACTGTACCCATGTCCGGGGGGTGACCCCATGGCTGATGACCTCCTCAGCAATCTCCATCCAGGCTTGCTTGGTCAGGCGGGAGGACCTCTTGTCATCGCTAGGGAAGAAGACCTCCCGACTTTCCCTTGCATCCTGGAGGAGAATCACAAAACAGGCATTGCTAAACCGTGAGGCCACCCTGTGTCTTGCCTCTGTCATCCTGCGGCGTCCATCTCCAGGAGATGTGGGATACAGGGGTCACAACTGCAATGTCTTCACAGGTGCACTGCAAATTAATTTAAGGCAGCAATGCAAGCAGGGCTTGCAGGGCTTTAAATATGGCACCAGCACCTGCTCTGGAGTCATCAGACACATACTTGGTGTGTTGCATCCTGCCTCCGTCATGTAATTTGCTGGGTCCCACGCATCCATTAATACAATTGGCTGCCCGCCATATGATCGCGATGTGCTGGCCACCCACATGATGAGTGGGGATGGCACCCATTTCCAGATCTACTGCTGGGACCTGCGACGGGCTGACTAAATTTTGCACCTACTGTATGACTTGGAGTGGAATTTTGAAATGATGCTGTTCCCACAACATTGCTACTCCTATCCTTCTCCATGGTAAATTCACAGGGAAGGAATCTGCTGTCAAAGTAACACTGGTGAGCGGCTGCATTACATCCTGTAGATCATATATACAGTGGCTAGAGTGCACCAATGGTCAGGAAAGTGGATTTGAGACCAGTAGCAGGAGTACCAGTCAAGTGAACTAACTGTTTTGTTCCTGATGGTGCCATGGTTATTGTAGCTGCATCGATGCATGTGAATGGTGACTATTTCATCACACACTTGGCTTAAGCCTTGTAGATGGTGATCGCCTTTGAGGGGTGAGGAGGTGAGCTACTTACCACAGAGTACCCAATCTCTTCACATCTACGGTAGCAACAGTATTGATATGACTGATTCTGTTAAGCTCCTGGTCAATAGTGACCCCCAAGATGTTGATGATGGGGAAACTCGATGATGGTGATGCTACTTAGGCCAAAGAGAGAAGCTGAGCTTTCACTTGTTCAAGTCAGTCTTTATTTTATTCATTCATGGGATGTAGGCGTCACTGGCCAGGCCAGCATTTATTGTCCATCCCTAATTGCCCTTGAGAAGGTGGTGGTGAGCTGCCTTCTTGAACCGCTGCAGTCCATTTGGGGTAGGTACACCCACTGTGCTGTTAGGAAGGGAGTTCCAGGATTTTGACCCAGTGACAGTGAAGGAACGGCGATATAGTTCCAAGTCAGGATGGTGTGTGAGTTGGAGGGGAACTTGCAGGTGGTGGTATTCCCATGTATTTGCTGCCCTTGTCCTTCTAGTTGGTAGAGGTCGCAGGTTTGGAAGGAGCCTTGGTGCATTTCTGCAGTGCACAAATGTTACCTGTTCTTGTTTCAATCCAAGTCTGGATGTTATACAGGTTCTGCTGTGGCTGACTGTGCTACTCCATTATCTTTACTGGCATACACCTATGTTCATTGAAAGCATCTTACTAACTGTGAGCAGTGGCACATCAAATCTGCTAGTTACATGAAAAATGTTCATTCCCTTCCTGCAGTCTGCAGAACTCACCTGGATTAGTAATATGTATGAAAATGTGCAGTGTCCGGGAAATCAGATAGACATCCTTTATAGACACCTAGGCCATGTCTTGTGGTAGGCTAGCATATTTCAGTGTGGGCCTGGCTTGTTCCTTTCCTCAGGGTCCTAAATATCTTCTCATTAAACTGGAATTATGTTAATGCTTGTTCACTGAAAATAGGTGGCAACAGCCCTTCGTCTGAAGGTGATCCTAAGACTGAATTGATATCATTGTCACGTTTATTAAATAGAATGTTGTAGAATTAAAGGTTAGCTGCAACTTACATTTCAGTTTCCTTGTGCTTATGGCAAGCAAACTTCAGTGTAATGCCATCTTTAGAGGTAATATATTAAAAGAGGAAGATACAAAAAGAAACTTTAGTTGTCCCACTTATGATTGCCTTACATGTCTGTGGAATTAAGCTTAGATCTCATTAATTGTTCAAGCATTGGAAAGGAAATAAGTCTTACTGCTACAAATGTTGACACCCAAAGATGCAATTAGATTTTTGTCTCCAGTATTTCTCTCTGCTCCATACCACAAAATATGTCGAAATCAGCGAGTTTGAGCAGCAGACCAATAAGAACATGTCCTACGTAATTTATATCTTTGCCTATAGCCTTGTTGCTTGTAAATACTGTTTTGTGTGACTGTCACTTACTGTAATGGTAGGTTCAGTGATTTACAGCAATTTATTGCATGGGCTTCACATTCCTTCTGCCTTTTGTTAAAGAACAAAACTCTCTTTTGGAGGGAAATCACCTATTATTTTGTTTATCCTGATGTGATGCGATGATGATACATTTGTTTTTGTCCAGCTAGGCACTGCTAATTCCAAAAATAACACAACCACTCAAAACTCCAAGATGAGAAATTGTGTTTTTTTTTATCCCTTGTAAAACTACATTTGCAAGCAATGTGATCTACAAAATGCTAATCTTATTACTTTACTTACAAGTTTTATGAGACACAGTTGGTTGAATTTTCTGGAAGGGCCTGAGGTCCTGCCGACGGGACCGGAAGCAGGAGCCGTTGCCGCTTGGACAGGTGGGTGGTGCGGTAAAGTCTGTGATTCAACTGCAGTCAACCATCCACTCAGGCAGCATGGGCAGCATGAGGTCACGCTGCTGGAAGTGCTGGTGCCATATATAAAGGGCTACCAGCACACTGGTTGGCATTTTTCCCATGCAGTATAAATTGTTGCTCCCTTTGAAATGTGGCATTCTTGCATATGTCCTGATGAGTGCAAGATGTAAAGCTTTGACAGCATGTCTCCTTTTTCAGGAATACTCAAGTTCTGTACTATCAAGCAACTATTTGATTTCATTTTAGTGGAAAAAAAAACATGTTACGATTGTCTGTCACAATGGCCTGGTGCCATTACAAACCTTTTGAAAATTATCCTTTGCCCCTAGTTTCCAACGTACCATTTTCTTAATGATTTCAATGCAGTATTCCTTGTAAAGGGATGTTTTATACTGAGTTTAGCTGAGGTGTGTTTTACCCCTCGAGACTCAGCAGAATTTCTTTCAAGTGAATGTGTAGCTTCTGTACCAGGCCTATTCTTTGGCCTCCTTATCTCGAGCGACAATCCAGGCCTATTAACGTGGTGTCATCATCACAGATTTATGCCTCAGCTATGAATCTGGAGGATCCACCAGATTCCAAACAGTCACCTTTTGAAACAAAACCTCCCAAAAGGTATGATAAATGTGGTCAATAATCTTGAGGTCTCATCTAGGGGTACCTGCCAAAACCCACTATTGGCATCAAGTTTGTAAACATGGAGCCATGAGAGAGTTTCGCTAAACTGTCATCAACTGTGGACATTGGGTGAATCTCACACGCTACTGCTTTGTTGAGCTGCATTAAATCCATGCAAATACACAGAGTTCCATTTTGCTTTGGGACAGAAAGCATGACCGAACACCATTCTGTTGGTTGTATTACTGGAGAGACAACGTCCATTCTTGCCATCTCTTCCAATTGTTGTTGGACTTTGGTCGACAATGGATGAGGTATCCTTCTTGGTATAAAGATACACACTGGCCTGGCCTCTTCCTTCAGTGTGATCCTGTACTCTGTCTTCTGTCTTCAGTCTTCTGAGCCCTGTAAAAAGGTTTGGGTATTCTGCTTGAAAGCATTTGTTTACCTTTGTTTGCTTGAATTTGCCTATCTTCTCAATCAACAGCAGTTCTAAACATGCATTCCTACCCAGTCAGGAAAATTCTTGATTATGCAAGACATATAAGGTCTCTACCAGTTGTCTCCCTCTATGCTGAAGAGTTGCTTGGAATTTGCCTTTTACTCTCAGTTGTGTCCGGCCTGGACCATGCAACTGTATATCTGCCGGTTGCAGGCAATGTCTCATCACCCATGTCTCTTGGTCAGACAATACTGTGATGCTAGCCCCTGTGTCAAGCTTAAAATTTGTGAGGTGTCCATTCACGTAGATGTCAGACGTCCAGAAACCTTGAACTGGGTTATTAATTTCTCCCAGGAAATCTCCTGGTTCTTTCTCTTCTGTATATTGATGTACTTGATTCACTGCTGTTTGCGTGCAGGTGTTCTGCTTTGTACTCTTAAGCGAAGAACTTTTGCGATGGCACATTTTCTCATAACGTCCAGTTTTTTTTTTACAATTAAAACACTCAGCTTTACATGCTTCACACTGCTCCCGGCTGTGGGTCTTCCTTGCTCCACAACATTGGCATGGTTTGCCTATGTCATGCACCTTCTCGTCTGTATGTGTTTTCTTTTGCACAAAGTGTTTCTCTGACTTTGGCCTCACAAACAGTACTGGCATTGGACTTTTTCTCATCCATGGCTTGTCTTCAGCTAGTAGGATGGCCATATTCTGTTTGCGAACTTCAGCCTGTCTTACAGTCTGAATGGCCTTTTCCAGTGTAAGGTCTTCCTTGGATTGCAAAGGTCTGATAGGGATTCATCAACTATGCTGACAA
The DNA here is from genome assembly GCF_036365525.1 of Heterodontus francisci. Lineage (NCBI taxonomy): Eukaryota > Metazoa > Chordata > Chondrichthyes > Heterodontiformes > Heterodontidae > Heterodontus > Heterodontus francisci. The sequence continues at coordinate 27,544,664 of NC_090379.1, forward strand.
CTATCCTGTCTTTTAATTAATTCTGCCTTTAATTCGCTGTATTCGCACCCTTCTGCCAATCTATACATATCATTAATATAGGAATGTACAGATTCACCAGTCTTCTGCACCCACTTATTAAATTTGTCTCTTTCCAAGATTTTATTGCTGAAAAGATTGAAATATTTATCAAAGGCTTGAAGTACCAATTTTGTACTTGATTTGGTCCTTCTTGATCATGGAAGCTTTCAGGCATTCCAAATTTTGAAGCCATATTGCTTTCTTGAATAGACGTTTTAGAGTGTTCCCCTTTTTTGAAAGAAATTCTTCTTTGAAAGAGATGGCAGCAGACAGGAGAGATCTTTTCAGTCCAGGAGCAAACAGACACTCTCAGTTCAAACTGTTTGTACAATTCAGAAAACCCCAGATTGCCAAGCAGGTTAGTCATGTGACTAATTGGTCTGACCACATCTTGGATTCTATCACCTTAGCAGTCTCTGAAATGCTCATCTTACACACAATACCTGGTGATCAAGGTCCATTGTGGGTTGAATGTGTCAGGGAATGGTCCTTTGTCCTTCCAACCACTGTCTGTTAATATGCAAATGTCTTTTCCAGCCACAGCTGATCTGTTTAACAAGTCCATTCTTCGCTCCAGCAACATTTAAAAATCAATGTTCATGACAAAATTAATGTGCCTCATTCTTGGCAAGTGGGGCCTAGCATGATATCTCCACATCCAGCGGAATGAAATGCGATTTGAGAAAAGGCACATTTCATTAAAAGGGTCGAGAGATAAGATCCAGAAAGAAAGCATGCATTTCTGTAATTCATTCACAAATCCTCAACCTTACTAAAACTGCCCCGACTCCCTCCCCTCCCCCCCCCCACCCAATCCCTTTTTGGCATCCCAGTAAACATTGGTACTTTTTTGGGGAAGTTTCTCTTCCGTTTGCTCATCTCTGTGGCTGCCGAGGGTCTTTGTTGCTGCTGAGGTAATTTTTTTGTGAGGAGAGTCAGTAGTGAGCGGGTCAATTTTGAACTCTCTTTCAGTGCTTTGCTGAGTCAAGCAAAGGCTTTTGACTTTGGGGGAAGGTTGGTTCTCTATGGTTCTGACTGTGAGGAAGGATTCTTTGCTAATCTCCCCTTTGTCCCAGAGGACACTCCTGCCTGCAGGTATTTGTGCAGACCCTACTGCACTCCCCTGTGGCATTTTGACAAGGTGAGGCATCACCCTCATGGTTTCTCTGTCCCCTAGAGATCTTTCTTTGTCTCTACAGGCTCCTGTAAATGCTGTTAGCAACTCTGGTGGGTTGCTTCTAGTGTGTGAATTTACATAGGAGGATGTGGGGTCTAACTTCACATTTTCCGGGGTTGACTGACCGGACAGTAGGAGTTTTCATCTGGGATTCCTCCTGGACTTTCTTTAACCTGCCCTCTTGGTCATTTGTTCTCCTTCTCCTTCTAAACTTTTGCCAGCCTTGTGCCTGCCTGTCCCCTTTTGTTCTCAGTGGGGATCCCTTACAGTTCACCAGCCCTCTGCTGGAGGGTCCTCCTAACACCAGTACAGGACTTAGGGGTGAAGGTTTCACTGTAGGTTGGGGTTTTCCCCTCAACCTGGCACATGTGGCAACTCCTGCAGTACTCCACTACACCTTTGTGGAGTTTTGGCCAAACTGCTGTCTCATGCGAGCTTTGGTCTTTCATATACGAATCATGTACAGCCATTGTAGTCTCGTGGGCCCTTCTTAATATTTCTCTCCGGTACTTCTGCGGCACCATTAGCTGGTGAACTACTGTCCACTCCTTGCTCTCAGGTCTGTGAGGAGAAATCCATTTCCAGATCAGTACCTCATTCTTTAAGTAGTGCAATCAGGGACTCCCTCTGCTTCAATTTCAGACTGGGCAGATGGTGATAACTCTCACAATACTGGGTTGGCTTGCTGAGCCTCAGCTAGGGAAAATCCATTAAATCATTCCCTGGGTCTCCTAACTTTCCAAAGGAAGTCTCAGACAGACAGAACTGGTGATCTGCCTGCAGTGCTAATTCAGTCTCCTCAGGGGGTCTGGTTTGATCATGGCCTGATCCACTACACATTCAGGGAAACTGCATGCATCCGTTTCTTGCCACGGCCCTGTCTCTCTGACCTCCTGCAGTCTTTCTTTCACTACTGGTGTTGGGGTGGGGGGGCCCCGCCAGATCATTACCTAGGAGCAGATCAACCCCGTCCACAGGCAAACTAGGGACAATCCCTACAGTCACCAGCCCCGAAACTAGGTCGCACTCCAGGTGCAGTCCGTGTACAGGTGCAGGCATACACTATCCTCCAATAGCATTCACCACCATTCTGGTGTTCACTAACCTCTCTGGGGGAAAGGTCAGGCCTTGTCCCAGTAAAATGGATCTCGTGGCCGCTGTGTCCCTGAGAATTATTAGGGGCTTGCTTGCCCCACTCGAGGGGTATGGGATTACTTTCCCTTCAAACACAAAATCCTGATAACCTTCAAGAATCCTATTAACTTTTCCTGCACTTTCAGCCATAAGCTTCCTGTGTTGCACTCTTACTGCAGTCAAAGCCACAGCTTGTTCTGCTCTACTTTCCATCAGGGTCTCTTCTTCACTGAGTGGATGTGCCCTGATTAACCCTACAGGCTTTCCCTTTAGTTTCCAGCAGTCAGCTTTTAAATGCCCTGCTTTATTACAATGGAAGCACACAGGTTTCCAGGTCTCATTCTTGCTCACAGCACCTTCCTTTTTGGCTGGAGGAGGGCCTCCTACATCTACCGCTTTCCTTTCTCTCCCAGGACTGCTTGGGCTCCTATCACCTTCCCACCCTTTGTCCCTTTCAGATTTGTGGGTGTGACTAGGATAGGTTCTCCCCTGTGAAACTAACTTACAAATTAAAGCAAATTCATCAGCCAGAATGGCCACTTGCCAGGCTCTCTGGACCCACTGTTCCTCTGCATGGGTCTTTATGGAGAGTGGGAGAGAGTGTTTAAATTCCTGTAACAGAATTACTTCTTTGAGATTCTCATAGCTGAGCTGTACTTTAAGAGCCCTCAGCCACTGGTCAAAAGCCAGCTGCTTACATCTTTCATTCTCCGGATAAGTTTGATTAGCTTTCTTCTTGAGGGTTCTAAACTTTTGGCGATAGGCTTCGGGTACTAATTCATATGCCCCGAGGATAGCACTTTTTGTCAGTTCCTAATTTGATGACCTCTCATCTGGCAACAGGGAATAAACCTCAACGGCTTTTTCAGTTAGCTTGCTTTGCAGTAAAAGAGGCCAGGTCTCAGCTGGCCATTTTAGCTGCCTTGCCAGTTTCTCAAAGGACACAAAAAGTACTTCTACATCCTCCTCATTGAATCTTGGAATTAGTTGAGCTAGTTTTAACAATTCTGTCCCCAGCCCTGAATTATGCTCCTCCATATTGGCCATGCTTTCACTGGGATTACTTTGTCACCCCCTGGTTAACGCAAGCCACTTCAGTTCTCTTTCTGCACATTCCTTCCAAAATATTCTTTCTCTCTCCCTCTCCTGCCTTTCATTTTCTTTACGTTCCTTCTGGAAGGCTCTCTCTTTCTCTGTCTCCTGCCTTGCTCTCTCTTTTTATTCTCTCTCTCTTTCTTTCTCCTCTAATTCAAGTTTCCTCTGTTCCAATTGTAGCATTGCTAGCAATACCCTGTCGGGGTCTACTTCTAACTCTTTTTCTGCTTCTTCAGATTCAAGGGAAAAATGTTAGCCACTCGCCTTAGGAGTTTAGACTTCCTTGCCTGGCCATGTACAGTGATCCCACACTGCTCAGCCATTTTCCTCAAATCCTCCATAGACAGTGCTTTTAACTTATCCCAAGTTACTTCACCCTGGCTGGAAAGCTACTAGCTTCAGTTGCAGACATGTCAGCATTCAAGTACACATGACCACAAGAAAACCTGTATAGAAATCTTGCTCTTTTTTATTGATTGGGAACCATTTGGCTTCCCAGTTCCAATTTCTCTTGTTTGTCTGTGGGTCAATTCCAGATGCTAGCACCCAAATTTCTGTTATGACCAGGTGAGAAAGGTGTCTAGGGGTCCCTCTCAGCCTTCACCTGGTTTTTCCAAAACAGGGTTTAATTTTTAAACACACTGTGTTTTTAGCTCCCCCTTGGTGAATCCTTGTTCACTGCTTTCCAATTATAAGGCAAAAAAAAAAGCACAAAAAGGCTTTCTTAGGTTTAAAGAAGAAATAGTGTAGGTCAGATGGTTTCACAGGTCAGCGCAACATCGAGGGCCGAAGGGCCTGTACTGCGCTGTAATGTTCTATGTTCTAAAAGTTGAAATTTATTAAACTTAAACTTAAACTCTAATTCGGTTAACGCCTATGGATACACGATGTGCCCCACGCTAGCATATATACGTGATACACACATGCAAATAGAGACAGAAAAAAGCAGAAGAAAAATAAAGTGGAAAAGTTTGAGGCAATATCTGAAGAGTTTTTGTCAAGCTCACTGTAGAGTCTTTGATTGTAGGTAGATCTTGCTTTTTATTGGGGCCCAGTATTCTTCTTAAACCTTGTTCACTGTAGGAGACTTTTCTCTCTTTGGGGTTCATGTGTCTTCAGTGGATTTAGCGGCTTGTGAGAAAGAGATGGGAGCAGACAGGAGAGATCTTCTCAGGAGCAAACAGACACTCTCAGTTCAAACTGTTTGTACAATTCAGAAAACCCCAGGTTGCCAAGCAGGTCTGTCATGTGACCAATGGGTCTGCCATGACTTGGATTGTATTGCCTTAGCAGTCTTTGGAATGCTCGTCTTACACACAATACCTGGTGATCAAGGTCCATTGTGGGTTGAATGTGTCAAGGAATGGTCCTTTGTCCTTCCAATCACCGTCTGTTAATATGCAAATGTATTTTCCAGCCACGGCTGATCTGTTTAACAAGTCCTTTCTTCACTCCAGTAACAGTTTAAAATCAATGTTCATGACAAAATTAATGTGCCTCATTCTTGGCAGGTGAGGGCCTAGCATGACACTCTTCTCCTTAAAACCAATACCATGTGACTATTACATCATCGCTCTTACAGTGGGAGGGGTCACTTTCACTGTCTTCAATATTAACCTGTTACATCCTTATACTACATGGCTCTCTCTCTTGGGGTCAATGTCCATTTTTCACAGTTCTCTGTAAAATTTCTTAAGCTGTTTTTCTACATTAAAAGCATTATATAAACCCAAGCTGTTGCTTTAAAATCAGTCTGCCTGAAGTGAAAGTCAAGGGATGTGTGTGGCTTTCCTATCTCATATTCTTTCATGTCTAAAGCACTGCTTATCACAAACAGTAGCACCATAATGATATAATAATACAATAATCCATCAAGTGGTACATTGCATCTGAGAAAAATCTTGTGGTGACCAGCTATATTTCTAATGCTAAAAATAAAAATGTTATCATTTTTGCCCAGCTACAAGAAGAAAGTAGTAGGTGATTAATTGAGTGTCATGTCCAAGCTATGGTCATTCTTTTAAAGTAATGAATTGAATGGCAGACATTATGCAGACACAGCACAATACCAGTGATACTGTATAACCTAAGAGTCAGTGTGTCACAGTATGGGTAGATGCATTGATCTCTGCTACATTTAATTCCTTACGTTGCATTGTTTTTCATCAGTCATGTTGGCAGACTGTATGGTAGATAATAACATCCAGCTCTGCCTTCATTTCGTAAAGTCACTTCAGATAATGCTTCTTGAAATGACACACACACTACTCAGGAAAATCGGTGCACATTTATGCATATCGCACTAAAGCTGAAAGCAAATGTGCTGGGTAAAATGGATGCATAATACATCAATTGTCATCTGGCATCAGGTACCCCAGTGGCCGACAAAGTAAAAAAAACACTTCTCACTCTGCCATGATACAGGGAAGCGGAATATGCAAAACATAAGAACATAAGAAATAGGAGCAGGGATAGACCATACCGCCCCTTAAACCTGCTCTGCCATTCAATACGATCATGGCTGATCTCCTGTGTCACACTGGAATATGATTGTAATTCAGTCAGGAAGCTGGGATTAAAGTGTACGATGGCTGTTACTGATCTGAAAAAGTGTTTTGGCGGCCTTAGCTGATACACAATGAGAAATGAGTTTGCAATATGAAAGAGTTAAATCTCTAGCTTTGGACTTTGTAATGCACAAGATAATCTTGTTAACACAAGATAACAATATAGGTATAATTGAGGGAAACCATTCAGTACACCTTAACTTATCTAGAAGAACTTGCTTCTCTCTCTGTAATTTGTATCTTGAATGAGTGTCAAACCTCCCTTACTCTATGCCAAAGATCATGTGAGGTTATCCACTTTGGTAGCAAAAACAGGAAGGCAGATTATTATGTGAACGGCTATAAACTGAGAGAGGGGAATATGCAACAAGACCTGGGTGTTTTCGAACACCAGTCGCTGAAGGTAAGCATGCAGGTGCAATGGGCGGTAAAAAAGACAAATGGTATGTTGGCCTTCATAGCGAGAGGAGTCGAGTACAGGAGCAGGGATGTCTTGCTGCAATTATACAGGGCCTTGGTGAGGCCACACCTGGAATATTGTGTGCAGTTTTGGTCTCCTTACCTGAGGAAGGATGTTCTTGCTATAGAGGGAGTGCAGCAAAGGTTTACCAGACTGATTCCTGGGATGGCAGGACTGACATATGAGGAGAGATTGAGTCAGTTAGGATTATATTCGCTGGAGTTCAGAAGAGTGAGGGGGATCTCATAGAAACCTATAAAATTCTAACAGGACTTGACAGGGTAGATGCAGGAAGGATGTTTCCAATGGTGGGGGAGTCCAGAACCAGGGGTCATAGTCTAAGGATATGGGGTAAACCTTTCAGGACTGAGATGAGGAGAAATTTCTTCACCCAGAGAGTAGTGAGCCTGTGGAATTCGCGACCACAGAAAGCAGTTGAGGCCAAAACATTGTATGTTTTCAAGAAGGAGTTAGATATAGCTCTTGGGGCAAAAGGGATCAAAGGATATGGGGGGAAAGCGGGAACAGGTTACTGACTTGGATGATCAGCCATGATCATAATGAACGGCGGAGCAGGCTCGAAGGGCTGAATGGCCTACTCCTGTTCCTATTTTCTATGTTTCTATGTTCTATTCCAAGTGCCAATCTCTCTGCTTGAAGAAGTGCTTGTTGACAATCTGCACTCAGCTTCTCTTTCACCAATTTGAAGATATGCATCCCTGTTCTAATATCCTGCCATAGCTTGAACTAGTGCTCCAGTTTAGTCTTATCTATGTAATTTAATATCTCACATCCTTCCATAAGGTTCCTTTTCAATTACCTCTCAGTTAAAGGTGTTGTGCCCACCAACATTTTATAAAATTTACAGTTTTAGAGTTTCAAACTAGATATTAATTTTGCTGATAAAATATTTCAGATGAAAAGTTGTTGACCTGAAATGTTAACTGCTGAGTATTTCCAGCATATTCTGTTTTTATTTCAGATTTCCAGCATTTGCAGTATTTTGCTTTAGTATTAATATTGCCATTTCTTTCTATTCGATCTTCTATCTTCTCCTCTCTTGAAGTCTTTCTGTGATATATTTCCATGATTGTTGGTTACCTTCCTGCTTCTGGATTTAATGGCTGTGAGTTAGTCTTGGCAGTGACAATAATTCGATTATTATCACATCCGAGCCCAATTTGTCTCCATTCAATATCCACACATGATAATGTCCAACAGAGGTAACAGGTTAACAATCAGAAATGGGAAGCCTAGATGATTTTTTCCTCTCCCTAATCCAGTTTTATTAGGCCAATTGCAGCACTGTAGTTGAATCAACCAAATAGAGAATCAAATCTGAACATTTTCCAGTCTTGGTCTCTCAGCTACTCACAGGCTAAACTCATTTAGCCAGATGAGAGAGTGCTGATACTTCTAAAGCAACACATGCGGTGTGTGGGATCGGGGAAGGGAGAATAAGACACAGCCATTCAGTGTTTTATAATTACATTCATGTCTCAGATTATGATACAAATCAAGTTTCTGGGGCTGCAAAGGAAGTACAGTTAAGCATAATGGTTTGTTGAATCTGAAGCTAACCACCTTCTGTTTCACAGACACCTCAACTGTTTAGGCCTTTGATATATAAGCTTTAAGATTTGCACCAGGGTCCTACCCAGTCCCAACCTACTTAAGGTAACAGTGTATCGTTCCTGTTCTATGAAGAAGTGATAATGAGTTCGCACTGTGATCAAGTGCTTATTTTAATTCAATGTAGCAGCACGATGTTAATGACATGCAGCGTCTCCGTACTTAATTTCACAATGAAAGCTGCAGTGAAAGATGAGGTGAAAGTGCACAACAAAAGACTTCCATGCCCTCTTGATGGAGTGAAATGAAAAATGCCAACCATGTCATCCAGTAACACAGTGCAAAGAACAAAATGGCTCCTAAAGACTTAAAAATGAATTAACTTCTTCAGCACTTTTTTCTGTAATTTTTACACTAGATAAATGGGGCAGTAGCAAGTTATTAATAATCATGATAAATAGCCTGATTTTGCTGTTCTTTTTCTGCAATATGGAATGGAGTGTGCAAGCAATTATTTCATGCTAATTAAAGTGCAAAGTCAAGCTGTGATATTATGACTCTTTAACCCGAAATGATTCCCCTAAGATGGCAGTTCACAACATTTTTCATGGTCTTTTAAGCTTTTTGTTCTTGAGAATTTTTTTCACTTAGGTTTCTTTTCCTATTTGTCTGCAAAATAGTTAGTCTGGAGTTTGCCAGCAGGTGAATGTAGAATTTATAGAGCTGTGGTTTTGCTGATTCCTATGGATTTGTAACATGTAACATAAAATTGTCATCGACATTGAGGGAAGGCTGGACGCAGATAATACCTTTGAAGGTAGAGTTTCAACTTGCCCCTTATTTTGAATACTTACTTTGAAAGATCCTTGGAGGACACTTGTGGTAACTGCAGTCTTTTTCCAAAAATTACTTGCAGAGTACATACATTTATTGCCTTTCTGTAAGATTGCAGATTTTCTCTTTGTCACACCTAGGGAATGCATGGCTCCTGGACACAGCAAAGAAGAAAAAAGCAGAGAGATGTTACATTAGGCCTCCACTCCTGCTACAATGTCGTGAGATAACTGAGCCAGTGCCTACAGGCCTGATGTAATTGTTTAAAGCGTTGGATCAGTTCCTGGCTATGACAGAGATCATATCATGCAAGGAGTAGGTTTCAATTAGGATAATCATAGAATCATAGATTCTTAGAATGACAAAGCACAGAAGGAGGCCACTTGACCCATTGTGCATGTGCCAACTCTTTGAAAGAGCTATCTAATTATCCCTAACCCCTGACCTTTCTCCATAGCTCTGCACATGCTTCCCTTTAAATATTTATGCAATCCCTTTTGAATGTTACTATTGAGTTTGCTTCCATCACCCTTTCTGATAGTGTATTCCAGATCATAACAACTCGCTGTGTAAAAAAAAATCTCGTCGTCTTGCCTCTGGCTCTTTTACCAATTATCTTAAATCTGTATCCGTTGTAACCGACCTTTCTGCCACTGGAAACAGGTCCTTGGCCACTTCTGGCCACTCAGTTGATGTTGGCAAGCGTAGTTGGCCTTTTAAGCTATACTTCAATTTCTCCCTGATCTTGCCCCAGAGACAGTTGGCCATGTAACTGGCCCTGGCTGGAAAAGTTGAATGCAACAGCAAGCACAATACTCCTCCAATACAATGAAGCTATCAGGCACACTGTGGAGGCTCTTATATTACATAATGAGTATTATCTACACACAGGGGGCTGAATTTTGTCGACATGGCAGGGGTTCCGATGCCAGGGGTTCCGATGACAAAAGCCAGGCGGTTGGGGAGCACCTGGCTGCATTTTTCGGCCCTCAGGCAATTAACTGTTTAGCACCGAGGATCCTGTCCCTTTAAAAGATGTGAGGCTACCTCCAAGAGCTGTCGGCCAATTGGGGGGGTGGGGGGTGGCAGTTCTTCAGACTCAGGAGCACCACTGGGAGGGGTGACTACTGCTGGGACTGCAGCTGTCAAAAGTGGACGCTGACCTCCAATCAGGCAGGCCGCAGTGAGGGTTGGGAGGATGCTTGGTGAGAGCAGGGGGTGGTGATTACGTGGGGGTGGCTCTTGCCACCGAGGTGCCCCTCCATGAGCCACAGAGTGCCCGATCAGGAGGTTACCCCCCCCTCCAACCACCCCAACCCACAGGAAGGCCGCCAAATTTTACTGGGAGGCATTTCCACATGGAATGGGTCCACCAGCTGCTGGTAAAATGTCAGTGGCAGTGGAAAGAGGCACTTCAGTGGCTGTTAATTGTCAGGAAGGCAGCAGACATTCCACACTTACCTTCACTCATCATTTTAGCCCCCCCACCCACCTCCCCACCCCCCTCGACTGCCTCCCAGCCCATCCCTAGAAGGCTAGTAAAATTCAACCCAGGTTGGAAAATTGCACCCTGGAACATATTGTGCATCCATCTGGCTGTTAGCTTCCATCCATGAAAAGGTTCTTGAGCAGGTACCACAACGCAGGTAAAATTTTAATTTGAGCTATTTTATCCCCCGTCAAATGTACTCCCAGTGAGACTGAGTAAAACAATCTGCAGCCTCTTTGATCTTCCCGTAATCAACTGGCTTCTACCTTTCTGTTCCTGTCTTAAAGCACTAAGCACACTATTGTCTACTTATACAATCTTCAATAAACACAAAATTCCATAAACAAAGAAAAAATTCATATAAAATGCTCAAAAGTTCATTGTTTATGCAATGTCCAAGTTTTTATACAAAAAGTCCTCAAAGGAGTTCATAGAATCATAGAATCATGGCACAGAAAGAGGTCACTTCTTTCTCAGTGGAGAAGAATTTAAACTAAAATTTGAACCCAAGTAAAGGAGAAGAAGGCTTTTCATGATTATTATTGGCAGCAGACAATCAGGAGGAACATAATACTACAAAGTTATCTCTATTCCCACTCCCTCAAGTCCTCCTTAATTCCTCTCTGCCTTCAGCCAGCTTCACTTTTAAGCCTTTCTCTCCTCACTTAGATCTCACCATAAAAGCTTTTGTGAAGTGCCCTGAAACATTTTTCTATGCTATAGCACTCTATAAATGCTAATTGCTGTTGAATGGATAACTTAATCGTATTATTCTGAATTAGATATTTTTATTTTATTAACAGAAATTTCAGTGACTGAGAAAAAAAAGTGTTTCCAGAATGAATATAGAATGATTTGTTTGGTCCTCCTTCTCCTTTGATTAGTATCTTCTACTGACTGATCATAGGGGTGTTTATTTTCCTACGTCCACAGTAGTTTCTCCTTGGTGATTTTCTAGCTACTTTCCTTTGTATGTTTTCTAACATCTCAGTTCTGATTGGCTCGAAGTAAAATCAACAGCAAATCAATAAATTGTGATGATGAAGGTCTGACAGCAAAAGTGTTAATGTGTCAGAAAACCATAACAGTTACAGGATGTAACTCTTCTAGAAAAGGAAGTAAACGGACAGTGGGGTGTTGTGTGAACATAAAGAATTCTTCAAACCATTCTTCCCCTTTAACATTTCTTTAGTTTTGATCCTTAAAGCAACTAACCTTGATTTTTTTTTTTCTTATGATATTCTAAAAAGATTGAATTAAGTTATGGGGCCCGAAAACCTGTGCACTTTTCATTCTGGTGTAAATGCTGGGATCAGCCTCCGGTGCTGACCCTGACAAATTTTACAGGGTCATGCGTGGTCACCTCATTTACATAAATGCAGCGGTCATCGGCACTACTAGGTGGCTGCCTGCCACACTGCAATATGCATCTCTGGTTAGAGGAGGGTGCTAGAGCTTCGCCTGAAACATTTCCAAACAGTTGCCATCATCTTCCTTTGTTATCTACTGGGATCCAGGTCAAGTCCCACTTGCTCCGATCAGTAAGCTGGGTTGCCTGCCTTCTCTCTGTGTAACCAACCAGGATGGAGATTTAGGAATGCTCAGCCTGGGAGTCCCCATCTTAAGTCATGATCGTTCCCCTTGCCAATGTCCATGCTTAAGTGGGAGCAGACTCTATCACTAACATGGCCTGTGTGAAAACTGCAGGAGAAAGACAGAACCTGGCCTACCAGGGTCCCAGTTTAATTTAAAGCCCTTCCGCCAATCTTGCATTATGGCAGAGCTGCAATGGTGGGGCCCTTGACTTTTGACCCCATGCTTTGCAAATGCATTACAAAATTCAAATAAACCACTGTACATGGAACAAAGCAAAATATCAATTCTCTCTCGTGTTTGATGGCAGCTTTTCATCATGAGCTGAAGTTATACTTACCTCTTGATTCTACCAGTCTGCACAGGGTTTCAGCTCTGTATTACTGTGCACATTTCTGACCTACAAATTCACAGCATGACAACAATGCCTGCCAAAAGCACTTCACTCTTTTCTGGAGTTTAAAATTCCCAAAGAAGAATCATACTTCCCTTACAGACATCAATTGAGGTCTGACATTTGCTGAATATATTGATTATAATTACCCGGTGCATGAAGGAATTATTTCCTACCTACACTTGTGAAGCATTAATTAATTTCCAAATGCAAAGACTGTAATGTATTGACAATCCAACATGCTCATGTCCTTAATTCAGTGAAGAGATGATAAACTTTTTTCAAACCTGTGCACTTATTTTAGACTTTAAACTCTCAAAACTTGAATCTGACTGCCATCATTTTTTTTTGAAAGAATATAACCTCATCTTTCTATTTCTATTTAATGGTGCAAAGTTCAGGCACATTCCCTCCATGATTGGCCCATAAAAGTCAGAGCTCAGATAGACTCAGCTGGTTTCTGTCAGCTCCACCTCCCTCCAGAGACAAAACACCTCACTTTCACACAGGGCACCATCTGGCAGCCTGATCAAGAACTGACAAAGCTCACCCAACCACAACAAATAGTTTGGAGTGACAGGCAATGAGAGTCAAACGCATGAACTTTTAGTTGGGAGCCAAAAGCATCAGTAACTGGGGCACCCTAGCAACGAGCAGCCACCTGCTTTGGCAAAGTCTGGAGCAGCTCTAGCAGCGGATAGTGAGTATCTGGCTGTGGGGAGAAAACGAGAGGAAGCTGTAGACATGTCTGAATATTTTCTCTTAAGCCTAGCAGCGATTTATTCTTTTCCAAGTGGTGCCCCTATGTGTTATAACACTGATATGAAAAGTGTGGTGAACCCCCTGCCCTTTCCCTTGTGTTTTATATATATATTAGTATTGACTTTCCTGAAAGGTTTTGCTTCGCTTCAGATTTTTGTTTTCCTATGAGCACAATCTGTTGCTGGACACATACTCAAGATTAAGCTCCTATTCTGATTCATGAGGTTAAGTGTTTTCTCAGTGGTGTCTCTGGCAGTGAATTAATGAGCCTCATAGTAGTCCCTGATCTTCAGCTGGCTGTCTGATAAAGAAATGGATGCTTGGCAGCTTTGAATGATATGTTCAATATGAATTGATGAAAACTGGAGAAAGGGCACTTCTATTAGTCTTACGAAGAGAGATGCTATTAATCCTTAACGGACGTCTTTACTGCTTTCTGTACTGAACTGCCTGCCTGCCATATTATTGGGAAGAGGATAGAAATTTGAGAAACTAGCTTGAACGACAGACTTTTCAGGTTGTTTAAATTGAGATCTCAATGTCAAGTTTGATGAATGCTAAATTACAATACAAATATATCAGAATATGTGCTCGTTATCTGAGCAATGCAATTTATTTTGTTTTGGTTATGCTTTTATAAGAAAGTTGCTTTGATAACACATCTGAAAATCCTCATGTCTGAACCTATCATTAGCAAGATTTAGTCAGACTGAAGAGGTTTTATTACAGTTTATAGCATGAAAATACTGAAAAACTAGAAAACAGGGATTTCAGAACAGAGGTATTTTTAGGATCAAGGAAGAACCATTATATCCAACATGTGTTCATAGACCAGTCATCTTACTTGCATCCCCGCCACATCCTTCAAATCTTATATACCCAGGACAACAACTAATTGTCTCTGGAACTTGGCTATATTGTCAATTGGCCCAGTGGGGAGGGGAAGGGGGCAGCGGAAGTGGATGGCGCTGGCACTGGTACTCCGATCATGGTTCTCAGAGCAATCTCGCACCGATCAGCCAATTAACAGCTGGCAGGTGGGGTTGCCGAGCACTCCCCAGAGGTGGGGACTGAGGCAGTGGCTGCGTCATCAGCTTATGCAGTCGGATGTGCTGGTCCCATCTTTAAAGGGCCACCAGCACCAGAATGCTGCCTCAGACCTCCTGCCCAGCAGCCTGTGACCAACTGTGCAGCAGTCTCAGAAGACATCCGGCCAGCAGTGTGGACCTGCCAGTGGGAGAGGGCAAAGAGGTCACTGAAGTGGCCTTCTGCTGGTTCCCCACCCCAGGGTTGTGCCTGCAGATGGCCATGAGGTTTTCGCTGACCGAATCAATGTGCTCACACCTCCCTCCCTCTCAGATTCTCCTCCTTGCTGGAGGCCCCCCTCTCTGAATGGATGATGCCCATGGCTCTTGGGCACTGCTGTTCTGAAGGGTCACTCTGCCAGTTGCTTCCTCAACACTGCCCACCCCATGCCCCTCACAGCCCCTTCTCAATTGACCCCCACCCCAGGAGCTTGATGGCACAATGGAGGCTTGAACCCCCCCCCCCTCCCCCCCAGATCCCTTGCTCCTCAACTCCCCCTCCTCCACACTAAATGTTCTGGCCGCACTGCACTAGTCTTGCTGTGAAGGGGAACTCCCTGACCTCATGGCTGCTGAATGCAGCAATGACCTCAGCTGCCCTATTGCCACCCTGATATACCTGTTGAGGCTCTGACGGCCCACGGCCCCCATGCACTGCTCGTAAAATTGGAACAGGCAATGCAGTTCAATGGGGTCTTCAACCATCATAACGAGTTCTCAATTGCCAGTTTGGAAAAAGCGCGTGCCATTTTCACTTGACTTGCCGGCCACTGCTGGTAAAATATGGACCTGGCGTGATGATATTGGAGGTCCATACCGATGTCACCCCATGCAATTTTACGTACATCCCGCCTCCAATGCCATCTGCTTCGGAGCTGTAAATTCCTCACCAATATCTCCTTATGTGGCTCGGTGTCATAGTTATAATGCTCCTGTGAAGCACCTTGGGACATTTAGTTACATTAAAGGTGCTATATAAATATAAGTTGTTGCTGTTGTTGAGCTACAAATTCCTGATGAAATGCCCACATATGGCAAGCTACACAGACTTGATCATGTCTTGTTCGCATGTACAGCTTTAAATCTTTAAACTGCAGAGTAATTACTACTGGATAATTTTACAATACTTATTGCCCTGGTTGACAGCAAGATAAGTAGGGAGGCATTTGTGATTGCAGTGCCTGGTGGGTTGGGGGGGCGCGAGGCGGGGAGAGGTGGATCGCGTTGTGGGGTAGCTGGGGAGGTGGCAGTGGCCCAGATTATTTTTGTTAGGCCTGGAGAAACAGACATGCTCCTCTTGGCTCCACAGAAACTCTAAAACTTGGTTTACTGGGCTTCTTTGTCTCTATCGCTGTAGAGCTGATTGGAGCATGCTCAACCATGCTCTGATCAGTGCTCTGCTGAAATGGAAATCAGGATCCTATGCACACATTAAAAAGGGCATACTGCCTGTACTATACATGGTTGCTCAGCTGTAAGCCCTTTCAAAATGGTGGTGTCTGCAACAGTGATCCGAGCAGGATGGTAAGTACTGCACCGTCATTTAATTGCATTTGGACCCAGCTTCATGGTAGAAATAGCTTCATACTATTTTCCATTGTGTGTCAGCCATGGATCAGTTAGTAGCACTCTCACCTGTGAGGCAGAAGGTTCAAGTCTCACTCCTGCAACTTGAGCGCAAAATCTCGGCTCACACTTTTGTGCAGTACTGAGTGAATGCTACATTTTTGGAAGTGCCGTCTTTTGGCTGAGACATTAAACTGAGGCCCCATCTGCCCACTCAGGTGTTTGTGAAAGATCCCATGGCATAGTTTTGAAAAAGAGCTTAGAGTTCCCCTAGTCAATAATTATCCCCCAACTAACATCACTAAAATAACTGATTATCTGGTCATTATCATTTTGCAGTTTGTGGGACCATGTATGCACAAATTGGCTGCTGCAATTCCTATAACAATTAATACAACACAAAATAAAAAGCTTAATTGGCTGTAAAGTGCTGTGGCATATCTTGAGCTTGTGAATGAGACTATAAAAATGCAAGTCTTTCTTTCTTTCTTTCCCAGCAGAAGTCAAATCTAGAAAGACAAGTTTGTAAAGAAACTCCCCTATGTCAATGGGATGACATACAGCAAATTAATCAAAACTAGAAACACAATGTGATGATGCTCGAACTGCTCAGAAATGACTTCTCAATGCTTTTATTCAATCTGATGTATATCATTGACTGTGTAAACCTGGTAGATATGAATTTTCTTTGTCTTCATACATGAGCATAAAATATCGGGTTCACTGTTTAAATTTAAAAACATCCGAGTTCCCCTGAATCACAAATGACAGAAAATCTTGCGCTACCCAACAAATATTCCCTAGGCAACCATCTGTTATGAGCATGTGACCTCAGTAGATAAATTCAAATGATGCCTACACTGACAGCAATGAGAGCTACAGCACCATTGCTTTTGTTCTGCACTGAAAGGATGTCGCATTTTCAATGATGCATTGTCACCTGTAGTAAATCAACCTCACTATGACATTAAATAGAAATCTCACCAAGGATTTGATGGGTATGATACTTGTCCAACAAATAGATCCAATGCAATAATAAAAGCAAAATACTGCAGATGCTGGAAATCTGAAATAAAAAAAAAATTGCTGGAATTACTCAGCAAGTCTGACAGCATCTGGTGGAATCCCAGCATAGCCCAGCAACACCCCAGGAACACTCCCACAGAGATATCCATCTCCCCATATCCAGAGTTTCCTTTGACTATAAGCGGGCCAGAAATCCCAGGGATCTGGCAGCATCTGTGGAGAGAGAAGCAAAGTTAACGTGTCAGGTCTGTGGCCTTTCATCAGAACTGGCCAGTTCTGATGAAAGGTCACAGAACTGAAACCATAACTTTGCTTCTCTCTCCACAGATGCTGCCAGACCTGCTGAGTAATTCCAGCATTTTTTGTTTTTATTTAGGTTTTCTATGAAGCTTGGGTTTGAATTCTGAGCTTAGAGATTTTTTCCAGAGGGGGAGCACAGAGCAAAATCATGGCTGCATTGTGCCAGAAGCAAAGCATCAGACTTTAGCGTGGCACCTGGATCTCTGGGATTTCTGACTTGTAGTCAAAGGAAAATCTGGATATGGGGAGATGGATATTTCTTCTGTCTAATTCCACTGTGTCCCGTAGCAACACTTTGGGAGTGTTCCTGGGGTGTTTCTTGGCTATGCTGGGATTCCACCAGAAGTGGATCTGGACCTAAAATAGATAGAAAAGAGGTGCTAAATGGGTTGGCATCACTTAAAGTTAACAGGTCACCTAGCCCAGATGGGATGCATCCTGGAATGCTGAAGGAAGCTAAGATGGAAATAATAGAAACTCTGACCACAATCTTTCAATCCTCCATGATAGGGGAGTGATGCCACAGGACTGGAAGATTGCAAATGTTATACCCTCTACTCAAAATAAAGGGAACAAGATAAATCAGGTTATCTACAGACCAATCAATCTAACAGCAGTGGTTGGAAAACTACTAGAAGACAAAAACTAATTCTCACTTGGAAAAGCAGAGGTTAATAAATGACAACCAGCACAGATTTGTCAAAGGCAAATTGTGTCTAACTGAACTGATTGACATCTTTGATGAAATAACAAAAAGAGTTGATGAATATACTGCAGTAGATGTATATATGGACTTTCAAAAGGTATCTGATAAAGCACCACATAACAGACTTATTTGGAAAGTAGAGGCACAAGGTATTTAAGGAACAGTGATCTTGGGTACATAATTGGTTAAGGAATAGGAGACCAAGAATAGTGGTGACGGTTGACAAGAGGAGAGAGATCCCGTATCCACAGGGTGGTGGGGGTGAGGGGGGGGCGGGGGATTGGGATTGTGGGCAGTGTTGAGTTTGGTGGGAGGCTATCCAGACAAACTCTGAGAAAGTAATGAGAACAGGTAGCCTTGCAGGCCAATTCCAGCAGCGTAGCCCCAAAGACTTGGATGCAGTTCTGAAAGAAGTACAATGAGCTCACATGAGTGGTCAAAGTCAGTGAATACATCTTCCAATGCTACATTCCACCAACTGCACACTATCCTCACAAATTGCTCAATGCAGAAAAACCCCCATCACTCACCTACTGACAACCTCCATCAATCACAATGAATACCTCACATTCATAGCTTCACCTCACCTTCACATACTCAGCAATTCACCGCTTACACACACTGCCAGTTATTCAATTATGACAGCCACATCACCCAAACAGATTGCATCACATTCACAAACACACTTCCCTCTCTCTTGTAGAATAAGGTGTCATATAACCAAAGGCAGCAATATCTAACTGGCGGAGGACAGGCATGGCTGCCTGATGGAAGAGATGGTGCTGGCTATTATTGAAGCATCCAGCGCTGAGACCGTAGTCAGCAGTGGGATTGAAAGGATTGAAGATGATGGTATGTTTATACCTAATCCTTATTCTCACATCGCACATCGCCCTCACACCACAATTTCTTCTGATCTACAACCTGCAGATGTTGTAAGAATGGACCTCTTGATTTTCCCAACTTACCTCCCCTCAACCATACCCTTGTGCCTTTCTCCTTCCAGATATCCATGATCTACCACATGTCCAGATAACAGTGGAATAGCAAAAGGTGGAGTAGCAAGAAGATAGTGATGAAGAAGTATATTCAAGATTTTTGTATATAGCTTTTTGTTCTCTCAGGGAATCAAGCAATATTGGGAGGGGGCAGGAATTTGGCTCAATGGGCTGAATGGTCTACTTCTGCTCCTATTTCTCATGTCCTTAAGTTCTTAAGATGAAACACTGTCACTCGATCTCACGCTCGCAGCAACCAGCTCAGGTATTGGCACTACTTGTACTTCAGAGGATAACATAGAGGTGGGATCTGTACATGTCTTAGCACCTTTGAAGATTTTCTGAGGTCGAGACCAAAGGCAGGTCCCAACCCCGCTGGTGATGCCTGGCTGCCCACCTGTGCGATCTTAATGGAGACGCCCAATTAAGTGGCAGCCTCCAGGAGCGCCGTCCAATTAAGGATGGTGGGCCCTTGCCACCCATGAGCCGCTCTTTGATTTGACGTGATGGCACAAATTTTGATGGTACAGTGGATTGCAGCCAGAATACCAGGCATTCACCTGCATGATGTACTGAGCATGGTCGCACATCAACTGCACATTCAAGAAATAGAACTTTTTGTGATTGCAGTCCATTTCTGCATTTAGATGCAAAGCCATGCATGTGTAATAAATGGCACCCCACATGATGGTGAGGCCCACTATCCACATGCACCCACCTGCTTCTCTTTGGTCAGAGAGAGCGCAATGGCATACAGAGCGTCAGTAACTTCCCTTGTACGGCAGTGGATGACAAACTGGAAAATGTTAGAGATGTCGGCTGCTCTAGCCTGGAAGAATCCCGACACGATGAAATTCGTGGCCACTGGCAGTATCCTGACAAATACATGAATAGGAAGGGAATAGAGGGATATGGACCCCGGAAGTGCAGAAGGTTTTAGTTTAGGCAGGCATCAAGAGCGGCGCAGGCTTGGAGGGCCGAATGGCCTGTTCCTGTGCTGTACTGTTCTTTGTTCTTTGTTTGTTTGTTTGTCACCTTCACAGCCACTGACAGGGCTGTCCTCACTCTGCTCTGAGGCTGCAGGTCTGCCTGTGAAAGGTGACAGATTTCAGTGAGCACCTCCTTTATAAACCAAAGACATTGCACATACTGTTCCTTGCTGAAGTTGAGGTAAGAGAATTGCTCCCTGACGACCCTGGATGGATAAGGCCTCCTGCTGACAGCCTTTCTTCCTTCATCCTCCTTATACAAGCAACAAATCCTCCTCTGCATTGTGCGACAGTTCAATCTCCCCCTCATGCTGTAGGCCAAGGGGGATGATAGCTATTGCATCCCTGACTGGGAGTAAGTGGGCTTGTACAAAACCCTTGAAGTGAGAACAAAGGCCTTCACCACATGTAGAACTTCAGCAATTTTAAATGAGAGTAGAAAATTTATAACACTTCTACAAACTTAGACAGAACCAGTAGAAATTAATCAGCAACTAACCTGACAGTAGTTGATGATCCCTTTCCATAGCACTGGTGGGAGCCCTTCCTGCTGCTGAATGCATGTTCAGCTGTGTGTGTTTAAGAGAGGGCATTAGCTGGAACGATGAGGTTGAAAATGGCACCGCTTGAGTCAAATCAGCGTTATATGCTGACTGACATCACGATCTACTACTCTAAACCTACTGGATATTTCTGGTGCACACTCCTAATGCCCACGCTAATGCCCTCACCAAAATAGTGTCCAGCACTTGCACCGAAAGTGTTCATGTACAGTGCAAATGCCATTTTGCACCCCAACAGGGCCCAAAGTGCCAAAAATACAGGCACTCCAGAGCTAAGTAGGCTCTTGGTCCCTGCTATATATGTTTTAGAAATTGCAAAACTGCATTGTGTAGTCCAGAACAGGACAGTTAGAAATTTCAAAGTCTGGGCGGGTCTTTCTTATCTTGCATGTGGCTATGATTACGGTTATGGTCTCATTGCCTAAGGAAGGATATACTTTCCTTAAAAGCACTGCAATGAAGGTATTTTAGATTAATTCCTGTTCTATGAGGAGTGATTGAGCAAAATGGGCCTATATTCATTGAAACTTGTAAAATTCTTAAAGCCCCTGACAGGGTAAAAGCTGAGAGGCTGTTTCTTCTGGCTAGAGAGCCTAGAGTCATCATCTCAGACTAAGGAGTTGGCCATTTAGAACTGAGATGAAGAGAAATTTCTTCACTCAGAGGGTTATAAATCTTTGAAATTCTGTACCTCAGAAGGTTGTGGATGCTCAACCGTTGAGTATATTCAAGACTGAGATCAATAGATTTTTGGACACTAAGGGAAGCAAGAGATATGGACATAGTGCAGGAAATGGAGTTGAGACAAAAGTTCAGCCATGACCTTATTGAATGGTAGAAGGGCCATGTGACCCACTCTTGGTCCCATTTCTTTTGCTCTTATGTTCTGTGAAACAGTAATTATTGCTTTGAGTTTTATTCAGTTGTATCCAGTTGGGATTGTGGCTCCAATATTGTTGTTTTTCCTTTTCAGAATCTTCCTTACTTCAAAAGGAATTGTAAACCACATAGCCCCATAACAAAAAATGCAGCAGGTCAGATTATATGGATGAGATAGCTGACAGTATAAAGATATCTTAAAGAATTCATTTGAAGTGCAAAACTGCACATAAAGCCTCCAATCTATTATTGTGTCACAACAGCCCAGCCTAGGTAGATATATAGATTGAGGATGACCATTTTTCCTCTGTCTAACACTAGTGTATTGTTGATAGAAATTCATCAATCTCCTGTGTAAAAGTTTATTGGTTGCATATTATTAAAGCCAAACTTATATAGACGTCTTGTCATCAAGTAGAACAAAACTGTTTTTAAACCCGCTACTGGCAATTTTATCTTTCGAGAAGCAAGTTTTCCTGAACTGTGGAAGACTCATGACATATTTCTGAGGCAGAAATTCCTGTGCGGACCATCAGTGTGGTGGTTGAAATCTTTGAGTTTGCCTCTTGGCCTTGGCCTGACAGCAGGGAAAACATTCATGACTCACAAGAGTAAAACGCTTGCAAGTCCCACAGCCAGGCAGCCTGTGATGTGACAAAGAGAAATGTAGAAAAGCGAACAGATAAAGATCAAGAAAGAGAGGAAGAAGAGAAACATTGGAGTTTGGAGGGTGGATAGACTGGTTACTCGAAGAAAGAGCCACAAATATGACATAGGAACAAAAGCAGGCTATTCAGCTCCCTTAAGCTTGTTCCATCATTCAATTAAAGCCTAACTGGCATGTATCTCAACTCCTTTCACCTGCCTTTATCCATTCATCTCCTTACCTAATGCTTCCTCCACTGCACATGTAGCCCATACATTACCTGTTCAGTCTGGCTTAATGCCCATAAGTCAATCATGAAAATTTATGTCATAGAAGGAAATCAGTCGGCACATCAGGCTGAATTTTGTGGGTGAAGAAGTTCTGCTGCCAGGGTTGAAAGCAGGAGCCACCCCGCTTCAGGATCCAGAGTGGCATATTTCCAGTGGTGGCCAATTAAGAGACGTCGCCAGGGCCACCGCCAATTATGGACAGTAATCAGACCCCAACAGCTGCTGGTGCAATCAGAGGGCCGGCATCTCAGCAGCCTTAGAAACACCACTGCTAGCAATGGTTACTGCTGAGGCTGTGACACCAAGGAGAGGGAGCCTCAATGGCGGGGCGCCCTCGAAGACAGGTGAGTCGGGTTGGTGGCAGTTGGGGCCAGGCAGGCAGGCTCTGGCGATCGGTGGGAGAGGGTTGTTGAGCACTGGTAGCACCATTGCTGAGAGGGGTGGGGGGGTGGTCATTGCTGCCAGGGTCCCTTCCGTGGGCCATGAAGGAGGGCCACCTCCCAGAACCTGCTGGGAGGCCACAAGGGTTTACCGGGCAGTCTTCCTACATAGCGGCAGACCCCCACAACATGGGAAACATGCCCAGGGAGACAGGAAGTGGCCCTTAATTGGCCACTTATGTGGCTCAGTTGACTGTGCAGTGGGCGGCTGAGCCAACAACTTTCCCTCTGCTGGCAATATGGCATGGTGGCGGGATGTCGTCGGACTGCTTTCCTGATGCCTCCCCTGGCCATTTTTCAGGCCCTTACACTTCCCAGTCTGTTGCCAATGAGCCAGAAAAAAATCAGCCTATAGTGTCTGCGTTGGTCAAGAAAGAATTATCCAGCCTGATCCCACTTTCCAGCTCATACAAAAGCAAAATACTGCGAATACTGGAAATTTGAAATTAAAACAGAAAATGCTGGAAATATTCAGCAGGATTGACACCATCTGTGGAGAGAGAAACAGTTAACATTTCAGATTGATGCCTTTTCATCAGAACACTTTCCAGCTCTTGGTCCGTAGCCTTCTTGGTTACTGCACTCCCAGTGCGTAACCAAGTACTTTTTAAATGTGCTGAGGTTTTCTGCCTCTACCGCCCTTTCAGGCAGTGAGTTCCAGATCCCCAACACCTTCTGGCTGAAAATACCTTTCCTCAATTGCCCTCTAACCCTCCTGCCAATTACTTTAAATCTGGTATTGCTCTCTCTGCTAAGGAAAATCCACTCTATCTAAGCCCCTCATAATTTTATACACTTTGATTAAATCTCCCCTCAGCCTCTTCTGTTCCAAAGAATACAGCCCGAGCTGGATTTATGCAGGAGGCGGGGCTCACGGCGCCAGGCCATAAAGTCAGGGGGAGCCCCACCTCTGCATTTTTTCTGAACCCCAAAGCGATCCTCCAGTCTTTTGGGGTCAAAGTTTAAGGAGGCAGGATCCCGGTCCTTTTAAACACTTAATAGGAATGGCAATCCCACCCCAAGAGCAGCTGGCTAATCGCAGGGCCGGCAGCTCAATAGTATCGGCAGCGCCACCAGGAGCGGTGGCCACTGCCGGTACTGCAGAGCGCTCGGACGCAAGCCCAGCGTTGGAACTCCGGACCTGAGGTTGATGGGATTGAGTCGCTGGGGCTGGTCCACAAGGCCTCGGCAAGGTTTGGGGGGGGCGGGGTGGGAGGATGGGCATTCGGTTCGGAGGAGGGGTCCCGGGGGCTACAGTGGTCCCTTGGGAAGGTCTTTTGTGGGCCACGAATTGCTGACGAAGGTGGGACCCCCCCTCCCCCCCACAAGGCTGTAGGAAGGGCGCCTTATTTTCCAAGGCATTCTGCCCGCATGGCAGTGGGAAGTCGCCCTTATTTGGTTTCTGGGCAGGAAGGCCGACGTTGGCCTATCCTACCCTGAGGAAGATTGTGTCCAACAATCCCAGCGTTGGGTTCCGTAGCAGCCACTGCCACTCTGATTCTCCGTCCCACCCCTGCCACGGAACCCAACGTCGGGCTGGGAACAAAATCCTGCCCCCCTAGCCTATCCAAGCCACCCTCATCGCTAAATTTCTCCAGTCTTGGTACCATCCTTGTAATTCTCCTCTGTGCCTTTTCTGGTGCGATCACACCCTTTTTGTACTGTGGTGACCAGAACGGTGTGCAATATTCTAGCTGTGGCCTAGCTAGTGGTTTATACAGTTCTAGCTGGAAAAAATTCAGATGGACAGTATTAATCATCATTTAGAAAGGCACAGATTAATCAAGGATCGTCAGCATGAATTTGTTAAGGGAAGGTTATATCTGACTAACTTAATTGAATTTTTGTGGAGGTCACAAGGAAGGTTGATGTGAGTAGCATGTTTGATGTATTCTACATCGATTTTAGCAAGGCTTTTGATAACATTCCCACGTGGCAAACTGGTCGGAAAAGCCCATGGGATTCAAGAAAAAGTGGCAATTTGACTCAATGGCAGGAATCAAAGGTAATGGTCAATGGTTATTTTTGTGACTGGAAGGCTGTTTCCAGTGGGATCTGCAGGGGTCAGTACTAGATCCCCCTACTTTTCGTGATATATATAAATTGATTTAGACTTAAATGTAGGAGGCATGATTAAAAAGTTTGCAGATGATACAAAAATTGGACATGGTTGATAGTGAGGAAGAGAGCTGTAGATAGCAGGAAGACATCAATGGACTGGTCAGGTGAGAAGAAATGTGGCAAATGGAGTTCAGTCCGGAGAAGTGTGAGGTGATGCATTTGTGGGGAGTAAACAAGGCAAGGGAATAAACAATAAATGGTAGAATCTTGAGAAGTGCAAAGGAACAGAGGGACCTTGGATTGCATGTCCTCAGATCCCTGAAGGTAACAGAAGAGGTACATAAGGTGGTTAGGAAGGCATTCGGGATACTTTCCTTTATTAGCCAAGGCATAGAAAAAAAGAGAAGGGAGAACTGTATAAATAGTTTTCCCATCACCAAGGTTAGGCTGACTGGCCTGTAATTACTCAGTCTATCTCTCTCTCCCTTTGTAAACAGTGGTACAAGGTTAGCAGTCCTTCAGTCCTCTAGCACCACACCTGTAACCAGAGAGGATTGCAAAATGATAATCAGAGCCTCCACTATTGCCCCCCTTACTTTTCTCAACAACCAGGGATACATTTAATCTGGGTCTGGTGACTTATCTACCTTCAAAAATGCTAAACCCCTTATTAATTAAGATACATGCCTATGTCTTCTGCCACCACACACAACTTACTAATTTGGTCTCCAATAGGCCCTGCTCTTTCTTTGTTATCCTCTTGCTCTTTATGTGTTTATAAAACATCTTTGCGTTTCCTTGATTTTAATTGGCAATATTTTTTCATGCCCTCTCTTAGCTCTTCTAATTTCCTTTTTAATTATTACTCGAGGCTTTCTGCATTGTTCAGCTCTCAAAATTAACATAAACTTCCCTTTTTCACCTTACCTATCTTGTATGCTCCTTGACATCCAGGGGACTTTAGATTTGGGAGTTCTACCCTTTATCTTTGTGGGAACACATTTGTTCTGAACCCTCACTATCTCCTCCTTGAAAGCCTCTCACTGTTCTGTTTAAGTAGTTGTTTCCAGTCCACATCTAACTTAGTAAGATTGGCATCTCCCCAATTGAGAAGTTTTACTCTTGGTCTATTTTTGTCCTTTTCCATAATTATGCTAAATCTAATTGAATTATGACCAAAATGTTTTCCCACTCATACTCCTTTCACTTGCCCAGCTTAATTCCCTAAAACTAAGTCCAGAACTGCCCTTCTCTTTTTGGGCTTGACATGTACTGGCTATAAAACTTCTCCTGAATGCATTTTAAGAATTCTGCACCATGTGCACCTTTTATACTGTTTCTATTCGAGTTAATAGTAGGGTAATTGGAATCCCCTGTAATCATTGCCCTGTTGTTTTTGCACTTCTCAGCAATTTGTCTACATATTTGTTTTTCTATCTGCCTCTGACCATTTGGAGGTCTATAATACACTCCCAGCAGTGTGATTTCCCCTTTTTTATTCTTCAGCTCAAACCATATGATGAGTGATCAAGCTCTTTGGCCACTTTCGTTGTGGGAAGACCCAATTACATATTGGGAAGACTGAAGCCATTGCCTTTGGTCCCCACTCCAAACTCTGTTCCTTAGCTACTGAATCCATCCCTTTTCCTGGCAACTGTCTGAGATTAAATCAGACTGTTCGCAACCTTTATGTCATATTTGATCCTGAGATGAATGTCTGACCAAATATCTATGTCATCACTAAGATCACCTATTTCCACCTCCATAACATTGACGAACTTCGCCCCTGCCTTAGTTCATCTGCTGTTTAAACCCTCATTCATGCCTTTATTACCTCTAGAATTGACTATTCCAACATACAACTGGCTGGCCACCCACATTCTAACGTCCATAAATTTGAGGTCATCTAAAACTATGCTGCCCATGTCCTTACTCATACCAAGTCACGTCCACCCATCATAAGTTTGCTGACCAACATTGGCTCCTGATCAAGTGACACCTTGATTTTAAAATTCCAACCTCATTCCAAAACCCTCCATGGCTTCACCCCTCCCTATCTCTGGCTGAAGCATTTGCAAAAATCTTCCACTAGAAGTGTCGAGTTGATGATCCATCTTGGCCTCCTCCTGAAGTCCCCAGCACCACAGATGCCAGACTTCAGCCAATTTGATTCACTCTATATGATATCAAGAAATGACTGAAGGCACTGGCTACTGTAAAGGCTATGAGCCCTGACAATATTCTGGCAATAGTATTGAAGACCTGTGCACCAGAACTTGTCATGCCCCTAGCCAAGCTGTTCCAGTACAACTACAACACTGGCATCTACCTGGCAATGTGGAAAATTGCCCAGGTATAACCTGTACACAAAAAGCAGGACAAGTAACATTCACGCCACACAAATGCCAGGCAATGACCATCTCCAACAAGAGAGAATCTAACCATCTCCCCTTGACATTCAATGGCATTATCATAGCTGAATCCTCCACTATCAACATCCTAGGGGCTACCATTGACTAGAAACTGAACTGGAGTAGCCATATAGATACCGTGGCTACAAGAACAGTTCAGAGGCCAGGAATCCTGCGGCGAGTAACTCACCTCCTGACTCCCCAAAGCCTGTCCACCATCTACAAGGCACAAGTCAGGAGTGTGATGGAATACTGTCCACTTGCCTGGATGGGTGCAGCTCCAACAACACTCAAGAATCTCGACACCATCCGGGACAAAGCAACCCGCTTGATTGCCACCCCATCCACAAACATTCACTCCCTCCACCAGTGACACACAGTGGTAGCAGTGTGTACCATCTACAAGATGCACTGCAACAACACACTAAGGCTCCTTAAACAGCACCTTCCAAACCTGCAATCTCTACCAACTAGAAGGACAAGGGCAGCAAATGCATGGAAACACCACCACCTGCAAGTTTCCCTCCAAGTCACCATCCTGACTTGGAACTATATTGCTGTTCTTTCACTGGGTCAAAATCCTGGAACTCTCTTCCTAACAGCACTGTGGGTGTACCTACCCCACATGGACTGCAGCGGTTCAAGAAGGCAGCTCATCACCACCTTCTCAAGGGCAATAAATGCTGGCATAGCCAGCGATGCCCATATCCCATGAACAAATAAAAAAATAATCTCCTTCAGCCCCACAGTCCTTTGAGATATATGTGCTCATCTAATTCTGAGCATCCCTGAGTTTAATCTCTCCACCACTGATGGTCATGCCTTCAGCTGCCTAGGCCCTAATCTCTGGAATTCCCTCCTTAAACCTTTCCGATTCTCTACCTCTCTTTCTTCCTTTAAGACACACCTTAAAACCTCATTGACAGAGCTTTTGGCCAACTGTCCTATTATATGGCTCGGTGTCTAATTTGCTTGATAACACTCCTTTGAAGTTTTATTACATTAACGATGCTAAGTCAAAATAAATTGTTGTTATCGTTGTTGTTGTTGCGCTCACTGGACATAGTGATCTGGTGGTCCCGTTGCTAGGCCTTGCGAGAGGGGAGATAGGACTACAACATTGTAGCACCACTTCTCTGATTCACGATGCCCTCTAGTGAGGATAATGGGACAAAACATGGGATCTTCCCACGTCTACAGGATGTATCAAATAATGGCACAGAATTTGCTGGGGTGGGGCTGCCTTGAGTGCTCCATTAGCTAGATTTTTTACCTCATTCTTCCGCTCAAAAGTTTTTCACACCACAAATACAACAATTTCTTCAAATTCACAGGGAGATTGACAGAAAACTCCTGTTTTCATGAGGTCAGCTGTGGAGCGAAGCAAATCATCCAGCAATTTGTAGCGATTTGCAACTCGTAGAGTATCTCTTCTCGCCACAGATTGCTGGATAATTTACACCTTAATAATGGCGTGCACCACGAAACTCACCACTATTTTCCCAGCAAATTCTAGGCCAATTTTTCAAAAATTGTGTTGTTATTCCAATTCACACTTTATCACCTACAGGGGATGTGTTAGTGTTTGATGTGACCTACTGCAAATATGTTTTTGTGCTATTGTTAGTAAGATGGCCCTTTTTTTTGTTGTACCACTCAACCTATTTTCAAACATCCCAAAAACCCATGAAAATAATGAAATGAAAGGACTGATATCTGTGAAGAGGGAAGATTTTTGCTACATTTTGTAATTGCAGAGACAGTATTGCCAATTTTACTAACCTTTTTCCCCACAGGGAATGCTCACTTACCCGGTTGAAAAGGTCATGGAAAAGGGATGGAGGCCTGAAATAAAAACAGTAAGTGCTGGAAATACTCAGCAGGTCTGGCAGCATCTGTGGAGAGAGAAACAGTGAGTTAATATTTCAGGTTGTGACCTCTCATCAGAACTAGCAAAGGTTAGAAATGTATAGGCTTTGAGCAAGTGAAAGGGGGGAAGGGGGAAGAAGAAGAAAAGGGAAGGTGTGTGATAGGGCAGAGGGCAGGAGAGATTAAATGATAGAGATGTCACGGAACAAAGGCCTGGAGCCTCAGGATTTTCAGAGAGGAGGGGAGGTGCGGAGATTGGTTGGAACCATCAGAAGTCAGAAGGTCCCGATCGCTGGGGCCCAATAAACCAAAGCAAGTGTATGAAACCTATAGAAGCACCTTATTTCATGGCCCCTTCTGCTGGTGCTAAGTCCTGTCGAAAGCACTTTAGCCTGTGGCAGGTATACACCTCAGCTGGGAAAACGACCTTGGACAGAAGATAGCTGAGATCATGGGGCTGGGTAGGATCGATACATCGTTTGGTGCCAGGGTTGTGGGTGCAGGTGGTAGGGGGGGAAATTTGCTATATTGCTTTCATTCAAAAGTGTTTTTATTTATTTGTTAGACAAATGAGGAAACTGAGCAAAATTACCTATCATTTTGACCATAGATGCTTCATGAGAATGTGACCAAAATGACAGGAGGGCAGTTATCTGGTGATTTAATGGTGATTTAAATATGCCTGCCCAAAAATGGGTTTCCATCTCCAGTTGAAAAAATGGCTAATTAATTGCAAATTAAGAGCACCTTCCCATCACAGCTGGTATTTTACTGGCTGCCTCCTTGCCAGCTGGGGGGAGCCCTCCTGATTGGGCACCCTCTGCCCGACAGAGGGCCGCTCCTGCTGGAACACCCCTCTGCCCTCTTGATCAACACCCCCCACCACCACCCTCACCGGGGTTTATTGGCCCCGGCAAGCCCTGACCCCACTTACCTACTTCCAAGGCCAGTGTCCATGGTGCCTCTTCTCGCTGGGTGCAGTGCAGCAGTGGCCACCACTCCCAGTGACACTGCTGGGAATGAAGAACTGCTGGCCCTCTGATTGAAAATAGAGACATCATAAGCATGTGATCAAAAGGACAGGGCAATTATCTTATCTGATTGGCTGGCTGCTCTTGAAGCCACGACGACAGGCAATTAGTTGCCTGAGGACCATAGAATATGGTCATGGCTTCCAGGGCCGACAGAGGCCGACCCTCCCCCCGTTTTCCAGCTGGTGGGGGGGTGCGGGCTGGGGCGGGTGGTGGAGTGCCACTCTCTGCTCCTGATATTCTGGCTTATGAGCAGAAATGTTTGGGGACTAGGTGTTATGTATTCCCCAGTAATTATTCGCTTGCACTCAGCTATGCAATGCTGCAACCCTTGGTGCAGCCCAGGTGGAAAGTCCTACCTATTGAACTTACACACACCTCACAGTATTAGGGGAAATCAAATGGGTTTATTTTATTTCCTTGGTGCGCTGTATTACGTGCTTTCAGGCTTTTCTGCCAAGGTATCTGAAATCTGCTCTATGATTCTTTCTATAGTAAAGTTCTGTGACATGCAGCCTTTGTGCCTTCAGCAGGCTGTGGAGCAACACCCACCTTCCCTACCTGCTCAGGATTTGTTTCAAACATGTTTCAGACAGCCATTTATATCTTATATCTATATTCAGCTCTCAAAGAGATCATGAGCTAGGGTTGAAGAGAATATCATGGGTCGCTGAAGAGACCCAACTTCCTGGTACTTCAAATAATGGTGGCACAATAGATTGAGGTAAAACACACCTCTCAAGACTGTTATCAATGCAGTGAGCACCCAGAAGCATAATTTTGTGCATATGGTCACAGATACATGAGGCCTGCTTGTCCAATTTGCTGCCCCGACTGATGCCCGCTTTCCTGTTTCACCCAGTGAGAGAGCTGGTTCTATGTTTTATATCATTGGGTTACTGTTTTTATTATCAAACAAACCAAAACTCGTCAAGCTCTTTTCACAAAGACCATGAAGACAAAAAGCACACAGATAAAATGTTAAATTCTGAATAATAGCCCAATGGCTTATCGGCTTGAAGAAGCCCATTCCTCCCTAGCTCTAAAAATGAGTGTTCCTTCTGCATCTGAAGCTGATTTATTTATACATTAACTTGATACTACAAAGAAATTGAAAATCATGTGGCTATTCCTTGTGGGAATTGCAAAAACATATTTCCTGCAGCATAAGAAATACCTAAAGACCTTTGCTTTGATAGTCAGTTTTCTACTAACCATGAAAAAAACCTTACTGACAATGGTTTATTGATGTTTGCACCTAGGGCCATCACAGTTTGAGAGAAGTGTAATTTCACTGCCAATACTACATCTCCAATTATCCCACTGGGCTGCAGTCACACTCTGTCACATATCTACCAAAGTCAAACTGATGCTTTTCTCAGTCTAATGGTTCTATGCAATGCATGTAATACAAGTTACTCTCTAAACTGTCTGCCCTCCTGAAACCAAACTGATGATATATTTTTTTCTATTAAACTTCCTAAAGTTACAAGTCACTTAAAGACCGAGGCCACAAAATTAGGCTCTGTAATGCTGTTGATGCTGGCATCGTGGAAGTCCCGAAATTGGCTGCGACACTTCTCTGCACTTCTGTTATGAGCCTGTGTGGAGCAGCTTGACTGTCAGGGTACTAGGGTGGGCAGTATGCGTGTGCCAGAAGCATGCAGCTTGGGCGGATTGTGACATCAAGCATGCTGTTAGTGGAGTTTCGTCTACAAACTTGAATACCCACTCTGGTGAGTACTGGAGGGCACCCCCTGAGTGGTCCAGGCAGCTGAACCATTGTTTCGGCATGCCAGTGGTTTGCTCCACGATGTTCCTAGTTGCTGCATGGCTCCCATTGCAGATGCGTGCTGTCCCTCATGCAGTGGAACACATGTTCAGTTGGGAGTGATTAAGAGATGTGGTAACTGGTCCTGCACAGTCCAAAATAGCTAATCACGTACGGAATCAGCCCACTCTGCGTTCTTCCCTGCATGGCGCAGTGGGGCTAGCGCCCTGTCAATCAGGGTGCATTTGCAGGCCATGCTGAAAGTGTCCAGAAGCATCCCAGCAAACTTTTTTGCAGTTTCAATTTTGAGTCAGTAGCCCATTTTACATCGCTTCCAATTTTTACAGCCATTGAAATTAATAGAAATATTAATCAGGTGTGATGCAAAATGGGCTCGCTGTCACCTGTTTTTCACTATCACACAAAGTCTAGATCGACCCAGTTGTATTTTTGAGACGTTGCAGTGCTGAAATGTGTCTTTTATTTCTATTCAGCTGATAGTGTTCCCTCTAAGCTGCACATGAGCATGGTCAAGCATTAATTGTGAAGGTACTGCGCAGGCCGCTTACAAGCTGCCCCCTTTAAGATACTGTGCACGTGCAGCCATGCAAAAAAATTTAAAGGTACCACTCATTGAAACAAAGAGGCTGCACACAACAGAGAAAATTTAGAGAGATCATTGCTGACGATTCTTCCTGTCAGTCACAAGACCTATAGCCTATACATCATTAAATTAAGTATGATACTCATAGATTCTAAATTTCTCTGGCCTGGGATGTAGTGAATATGCTATTAATTTCCTTTTGAGAGAAATTAATGAGATATTCCAATGCGCCCAATTTTGTTCTGATACATTTAGGCACAGTGGTAAACAGTTTGCCTTGGTGCAATGGATTATTCCCATCCAGGTTTTGACATAATTTGTTTTAGCACAGGGATTTGCACAGCATCTAATTGTCCCTCATCAACTTTATGCTGTTGTAAACCCTGCTGCACAGCATATTTAGTGTCAACAAATGCATACATTTGGGAGCATGTTGCTGTAATTAGTATTGCAAGGAATACTCCATGCAGTCTTTCAGTGTTAATTAATGCTGTTAATGCATACTGATTTCAGCAGTTTGCAGACAACTCAAATCCAATAAAAGCTACCAAGTAAGCAGTGGCTCCCTGATTTCTGACTGGGTAAAGCGCAATGTAGTATAAATTATCTGTGTCCTCAAGCTGGAAGAAAGGAAGCCAGTCAGAGCCCTGTTGCTCATTGCGGTCTAATGGTCCCTGTAGGAAAATGTACATACAAAGATATTGATTGCTTGCAGAATTAGGCTCAGCCATCTCCCCAACCTCCGCAACACTATTAACAGTGCCTAAACTCAAACACAAAATGTAGGGAGTGATTTTTGATTGCACTATAAATTGGGCAGGTGGTGGTTGGGTGGGCCAGCATGAAATGTGCTCTTATAGACAGCTCACTGATCTGGGCCTGGAAATCTAATTGGGTGGCTGACTTTAAAGGGCCTTCAATAACTCTTTTAGAATGTTGAGGTGGAAGCATCGAGGATGAAAGGAAGCACCAGTTTTGAGCACCAGGCAAGATTTTTGCAGCACCTAAGGCAGCAAGGTGATTAAATATGGAAGCCTTTCAGGCTCCAAAACCACAAGGGACTACAGCAAAAATTAATGCCCAACCTGCTTTCATCTT
The DNA here is from genome assembly GCF_036365525.1 of Heterodontus francisci. Taxonomy (NCBI): domain Eukaryota; kingdom Metazoa; phylum Chordata; class Chondrichthyes; order Heterodontiformes; family Heterodontidae; genus Heterodontus; species Heterodontus francisci. The sequence goes on from NC_090379.1 coordinate 27,578,134, forward strand.
TTCTAGACCAGAGCTAAGGCTCCTTTTAATGGACACTCAGAATGGCCTCCTCTGAACTCCTACCACCCAGGTTTCTTGGTTGGGAGCAAGAACCAGTATTAATCTAGCAGGCAGGGACAAAAAAAGACATCTGGAGTTGTAACTACATGATTTGACCCAATTAGCATACAAAAATCACAACAAACATATTCAGTACACGTCATCTTGAATGGTTGGTGGGCTTGAGAAGAAGAATTAATCCTTTTTTAAAATCTATCATAATGTACTTCACCTCTTATGGGAAAATGACAGACGTGGGTCTTAATTAATGTTAGGTGATTTATGGGTTAAATTGCAATATGATTTAACACTGCCATGAAGGTGCATGGTGCCCTTGACATTGGCCCTTATCAGTCACGAGGCAGTGTTTTAGCACTGTGGGTGCACATACACGACAAGGACTGCAGCAGTTCAAGAAGGCAGCTCAACACCACCATCTCAAGGGTAATTAAGCATTGGCAATAAATGCTGTCCTTACCAGCAAGGCCCATACCCCATGATCAAATAACAGAAAAAAATTCTTAAGCGTCAACTAACACAATGGGTGAGAAATTGCACTCATTAGCTCCCTTTTTTTGGGCGCTATAGGTGCCCTTACAGTTCCAAAATGGCATCTGCAGTGTGTATGTACACTCGTGGATGAATCATGCCAGATGCCATTATTGGTGAGGCCATTAGCAAATGCACTGTGAACATCCACCAGAAGTATGCAGAGCAGGCAGGTCATGAAGTCAATCAGGTTGCAACAGTGATTTGATGCCAATAGTGCCATTTTGGAGCTTAACATTCCAGCCAATACCCTCTCTTAAACTTGCACAACTGAATATGTGTTCAAGCCAGAAGGACCACCTTGCTATTTAAAGTACTTACAGGATGGTTGCTGGTTGATTTCTTTTAGCTGCTGTGATGATTCTACAAGCTTATTGCAGTTGTCCAAGTTGTAAAAACCTACAGGAATTGGTGTGGCAGGTGCTGAAGAACCTTTTGTTGACTTCAAGCTTCTGCGCAAACTACTTGCTCCCAGGCATTCATTCACCAGTAGACTTTCCTCTTGGAATATATCGTGACTTGGAGAATGAACAGAGACCACAAAAAGTGGAGCAAGCTGCCCGAAGACAGAAGAGGAGAAGAGCTCTCAGCAGGAGGCCACATCTTCCCAGGGTGTTCAGGGAGCAATGCTTCTGCCTGAACCTCAGTAACCAACAGAATTTGAAAGGCCCCCTGAAGATCGGGTAGAAGGCAGGGGTCCTAGACTTGCAACAGAGGGGTGGTGGTGGAGGGCCCATCACCTTCCCATCACATCGTTGAAGAAGGCCTTCCCGCCCAGAAGCCAGTTGAGGCCCTTAAGTGGCCTATCATAGCTAGTTAAGGGCCTTTTCTCGCCACTGCTGGAATTAAAGAACTATCGGTGGGGGGGGGGGGGGGGGGAGGGGAGGGGTGGTGGTGTGGATGGCCTCTGCCACTTAGGGAGCTCACCCAGTGAAACAAGATGGCCTCCTTGCGGGCATGGGGGAAGGTCCTCAATGCCAAAGGCCACACCTCCGCTAACACTGCCACTGCCCTCGTCACCCACCCCAGCCATCGATGGGGCCTGCTGGACTGGCCCTGGTATCCCTGCCACACTTCCACATTTACCTCTGCTTTGGGGCTCCAGCACTTGGCTCGGTCTCAGACCTCCGAGAGTACTGACACTGGCAACTGCGCTGCCAATGCTACTGAGCAGCCAGCCCTTAGCCCGTTGAATTGCCCCAGACGGGGGTGGTGGGGGGTGGTTGTGGGGCACTCTGAAAGGCCAAGTCGAGGTTCCCCTCACCTTTTTGGCCTGGAGTCGGGAGCATCACCATCACGACTAAATTCAGCCCACTGTGTGAGACATCTGCACTTCAGTATGGAGGACTTCATTGAAATCTATTGCAGGCACACCCGCAACCTCAGAGCAAGGCAAGAACAGCACTGCCAGTAGCAGAACTGCACACAGTACTCAAGTTGTGGCCTAACCATAGGGTTATACAGCATAACCTCCTTGCTCTTATATTCTATACCTCGGCTAATAAAGGAAAGGATTCCATATGCCTTCTTAACCACCTTATCGATCTGTCTTGCTACCTTCAGGGATCTGTGGACATTCACTCCAATGTCCCTCACTTCCTCTACACTTCTCAGTATTTTCCCATTTATCGTGTATTCCTTTGTCTTGTTTGACCTCCCCAAATGCATCACCTCACATTTCTCCAAGTTGAATTCCATTCGTCACTTTTCTGCCCATCTGACCAGACCATCAATATCTTCCTGCAGCCTACAGCTGTCCTCCTCGCTATCTACCACATGGCCAAGCTTTGTGTCATCTGCAAACTTCTTGATCATGCCCCCTACATTTACATCCAAATCATTAATATATACCACAAAAAGCAGGGGACCCAGTACTGAGCCCTGCGGAATACCACTGGAAACAGCCCTCCAATCGCTAAAACACCCGTCAACAATTACCCTTTGTTTCCTGCCACTGAGCCAATTTTGTATCCACCTTGCTGCATTTCCCTGGATCCCATGAGATTTTATTTTTTTAACTAGTCTGCCATTTGGGACCTTGTCAAAAGCCTTGCTAAAGTCCATGTAGACCACACCAACTGCACTACCCTCATCTATCTTACTTGTTACTTCTTCCAAAAATTTCATCAAGTTGGTCAAACAAGATCTTCCCTTAACAAATCCATGCTGACTATCCTTGATTAACCTGTGCCTTTCTAAGTGACAGTTTATCCTGTCTCTCAGAATAGATTCCAATAATTTGCCCACTACTGAGGTTAGACTGACTGGTCTACAATATCTGCATCGTCCCCTTTTTTGTGAAGAAAAACGCAAAATATTCATTAAGAACCATACCAACATCTTCCACCCCTAGACATAGGTTACCTTTTTTGTATTTTATGGGCCCTACTCTCCCCTTAGGTATCCTCATACTCTTAATGTATTGATAAAACTTCTTTGGGTTCACCTTAATTTTGCTTGCCAATATTCTTTCATGCCCTCTCTTTGCTTTCCTAATTTCCTTTTTGATTTCACCCCTCCACTTTCTATACTCCTCTTGGCTTTCTGTAGTATTGAGTTCTCGGTGTCGGACAAAAGCTTTCCTTTTCTGCCTTATCTTACCCTTGATATCCTTGATAGGTTTGGTTGTCTCACCCTTTTTCTTTGTGGGAACATGCTTACTCTGACCCCCTTGAATCTCCCACTGTTCTGACACTGCTTTACCTTCAAGTAGCTGTTTCCAGTCCACTTTCGCTAAATCACTCCTCAGTTTAGTAAAATTGGCCTTGCGCCAATTGAATACTCTAACTCCTGTTCTGTCTCTGTCCTTTTCCATAATTATGTTAAAACTAACTGAATTATGATCACTACCACCAAAATGCTCTCCCACTGCCACTCCTTCCACCTACCCATCTTCATTTCCTAAAACTAAGTCTAATACTGCACCCTCTCTTGTTGGACTTGCTACAAGTTCTGGTCACCTCATTACAGAAAGGATGTGATTGCACTAGAGAGGGTACAGAGGAGATTTATGAGGATGTTTCCAGGACTGGAAAAATGCAGCTACGAGGAAAGATTGGATAGGCTGGGGTTGTTCTCCTTGGCTGAGGGGAGATCTGATTGCAATGTACAAAATTTTGAGGGGCCTACAGTGACGGGGGTGGGGGGGGGGGCATTGATTGAAAGTGATTGGTTTTAAAATTAGAGGGGAGCTGAGGAAAACCTTTTCACCCAGAGGGTGGTGGGGGTCTGGAACTCACTGCCTGAAAGGGTAGTTGAGGCAGAAACCCTGAACTCATTGAAAAGGAGTCTGGATATGCACCTCAAGTGCTGTAATCTGCAGGGCTACGGACCAAATGCTGGAAGGTGGGATTCGAATAGGTGGATCGTTTTTCGGCCAGCACAGACACGATGGGCCAAGAGGCCTCTTTCTGTGCCTTAAACTTTCTATGATACTATGAAAGTGATTGTAGTGATGAACTTTTATGCATCTGGCTCCTTCCAGGTTAGAGTTACAGATATTTAGAACATCTTGCAGTTTTTCTTCCACTGTTGTGTAATGGAGATCACTGAGGCTCTCTACTCAGAGATTTTATTTCATTCTTTTTTGCCAGTGAGAAGGAGGCAGAGCGAGCACTTGGCTTCGCTAGGATTGCAGACTTCCCATTGATGCACGGTAACATTGACTGCTTGCATATGGCTTTGTGGGCACCGCATGTCAATTCTGCCCTGTACTGGAACCAAAAGGGATTCCACTTGCTCAATATCCAGCTGGTATGTGACCATAGGCAGTGAATCCTGCAGGTAAATGCCTTTATTCTGTGGCATTCCTCTGTGTCATCTGCTTGTGAGCCACCATGGCAAACCAAAGGATGGCTACTGGGCAACAAGGTTATCCACTGACCACATGGCTAATGACTCTGCTGCACAACACACACACACACGTGGCTGCATGCATACAGTGAAAGCCATGCTGCTGCATGAAATGTGATAGAGCAGACCATTGGCATTCTGAAACACTGCATCTGCTGCCTGGACCACCCTGGGGGAGCACTGCAGTACTCGGCAGACGTGGTGTCAAGATGCTGCATAACTTCACCATCATGAGGGCACAGCCCTTGTCACCAGCTATACAGTGACCAGCTGAGCAGCAGGAGCACAAGGAGGAGGAGGAAGAGGAGGTAAAGGAAGGAAGGAGGCAATCTAGACAGCCCCTTTCTGTCCGGGCTGTCCATAAAGATCTCATCCAAGTTTGATACCAGTAATAGCAACCCCAATTTCCCATTCACCAACAATTTCACACTCCTTACCTTCCCTCCACCGCTCACTATCACAGTGTCCACGTTGTTAATTGGGTGTTAATTGTATTCAGGTGGAGGGTATTAATTGGGAACTCACCTGTATTCATTTATAGAGGTGCAGGCTGAAAGAAGGTGGTGCTGTTGGAGGTGCAAATAAAAGCCAATAAATGGATAAAGACTTGACTTCTGTATTCTTTCTTTCAGTACCTTGCCATCGGGGAAGTGACACACTTGGCCACAGTGCAAAAAGAAAAGCCACTAGAAAATAAACAAATCAAATTTATAAATGAAATCATGCCATGTTGCATACAAAAGCCAACTAATTACCCTTATCCATACCCTTACCGCCTGACTTCCATGTGGTTTTGTTTGGCCAAGTGCTCCTACGCAGTACTACCCCCAGTGGCTACAGCATAACTGGTGGAAAACTGCTAACTTTCAGTGGGGGAGTCGGCAGATGGTCTTGTAGGATGACATAAAGCAGGCAGAGGGCCCTACTGTGGACTGCACCATCTCGGCAAGCGCATAGCAGTCTGGGCTGGCTGGCTGACCGCCAGTGCCCTTACTGTTGCCTAAGTGTTCGGAGGATGAATGCTGTCTTCTTGAGAGACGACAGCTAGTTTGTGCACCATGGAGCCACTGCCACTTCCCCAGGACAGTGCCTCAGCAATCCTATTAGTCTACTGGAGAACAGATTTCTGGACTGCTGTGACATCCTGAAAGCCCCTTTGCACACTTTAATCTGCAGCCCTGATGGCAGCAGTCTGAGCTTGCATGCAGCATTGGGATTTCAGGTGGTTGCTCTTGTGCTGCAATGGAAGGTCCAACACCGGATATTAGACACCGCATCATGGATGTGTCCACAAGTGTGCTGATGAAGGGAGCCGCAACTTCCATGCTGGAAAGGATGGGCTTCAAACTCTGCACAAATCCTAGTGCCAAGTTGTTACTGGACTCCTCCAGACTCTTTGGCATTAACGGCAGGCTTTCTGGCAGGCCTCTAATGCATTTTGTTGTGCATTCCCACCAGGGCTGCCCCATCGAAGTCCTCATCTTATTCCTTTACATCAGAGCCCATGTGCGACTTCGCCCTCCAGCGAGCTGACACTTGTGCTATCCTTGCTTCCTGCCCTGGCTGTGATGCACTAATGCCCATTGTCTCACCACGGGTGCAGATCCTGCCTTTAATCTATCCTCTAAGATACATTCAGTGTCAGTATCCGAGCTAGTGGCTGCAAGTGTGAAATCAAGTGATGGTGTTGAATCTTCTCATCACTCTCTTCTTGATGTTCCTCCACTCTCTGGCCAGGTTGCAATTCTTGGGTATCTGAAGGAAAAGGGACAAGGGTAAAGTTTTGGTATGGGAGGGCTGGAAGTAAGAGGTGCATGCTTACACCATGTGCATCTTGTAAATCAGAAGAGAGTGTGGAATGAGGGGTAAGTGGCTTTTTAGAAGGAGGATTAAAAGTAAGGATACCATCATCTTTGATGATTTCAAACTCACTGTTGGCCACAGCATCAGCAATGGCTGTCCCAATAATGGTACTGTCTCCTTCATGAGGGTAAGGACATGCAAGCATTCACATTTGGGGATATCCAATTTAACCCCCAGTGTGTTCTTATATCAGTCAAGTAGGTTACTGCTACAAAAATGAATGAAGAAAAACACTTTATAATCGTCTGTGTTATGTGGAAGCAGACCTTTTAGATTTTCCTAATATCTTAAATGTTGCAGTCTACAGATATCATAGAATCATGCAGCAGAGAAGGATGCCATTCAGCCCATTGTTCTTGTGCTGGCTTTTTGAAGGTGCTGTCCAATTAGACCCAATCCCCTGATCTTTCCTTGTAGTCCTGCAACTTTTTCTTTGTCAAGTAATTATCAAATTCCTGCTTCTTGGTCGATAAGGGTATAAAAGTGTATGGAGCAAAGGAAAATGGATGGAGATAAGATACAGATTAGCCATGATCTCATTGAATGGTGGAACAGACTTGAAAGGCTGAATGGTCTACTCCTGTTCATATCTGCCTTTGTAATTGCAGTTTGTATGTTACTGTTGAATCTGCTTTCACCAGCCATTCAGGCAGTGCATTCCAGAACTGAGCGCATCTTTAAAAAAAATTAATTGCATGAGATGTCCAATCAGTTAGTTAAGAGAGTGAGTAGCTGTGCCATACAGACAAGGAAGAGATCAAGCCTATTAATGTCCAGGTTCACATAGAAAGAACTGCCACCTGGGAGGCTTGATCAGAGGAAGTAATAACAGGATAAAGTCAAAATGCAATCCATCGGAGTCAGCATGGTTTTAAGAAGGGTAAATTGTGTTTAACTAATTTGCTAAAGTTCTTCGAAGCTGTAACAAGCAAAGTGTATAATGGGGATCCTGTAAATGTAGTATATCCGGACTTCCAGAAGGCATTTGATAAGGTGCCGCACAAAAGGTTAATACACAAGGTAGGATCACATGGGGTTAGGGGCAAATTATTAGCTTGGATAGAGGATTGGCTAACCAACAGAAAACAGAGAGTCAGGATAAATGGGTTCTTTTTCTGGTTGGCAAGATGTAACTAGTGGGGTGCCACAGAGTTCAGTCTTTGGGCCCCAACTATTTACAATCTATATTAATGACTTGGATGCAGGATAGAAGGTACTATAGCCAAATTTGCAGATGACACTAAAATAGGTGGGATAGTAAGTTGCAATAAAGAAATAAGAAATTTACAAATGGATATGGATAGGTTATGTGACTGTCCAAAATTTGGCAAATGGAGTTTAACGTGATGAAGTGTGAGGTTATCCATTTTGGTCAGAAGAATAGAAAGGCAAATTATTATCTAAATGGAGCAAAACTTCAGAGTGCTTTTGTGCAGAGGGATCTGGGTGTCCTCGTGCATGAATCACAGAAAACTAGTCTGCAGTTACAGCAGATACTAAGGAAGGCAAATGGAATTTTGGCATTTATTACTAAAGGAATAAAGTGTAAAAGTAGGGAATGTTGCTGCAACTGTACAAGGCATTAGTGAGACCGCACCTGGAGTATTGCGTACAGTTTTGGTCTCCTTATTTGAGGAGGGATGTAGTTGCATTGGAGGCAGTTAAGAGGAGGTTCACTAGATTGATTCCAGAGATGAGGGGTTTGTCTTATGAAGAGAGATTGAGCAGTTTAGGCCTTTATTCTCTAGAGTTTAGAAGAATGAGAGGAGATCTAATTGAGGTATATAAGATGATTAAGGGGATTGACAAAGTAGACGTAGAGAGGATGTTTCCTCTTGTGAGGCAATCTAGAACGAGAGGTCATAGTTTTAGGATAAGGGGTAGCAGATTTAAAGCAAAGATGAGGAGAAATTACTTCTCTCAAAGGGTCGTGAGTCTGTGGAATTCACTATTCCAAGAATGCGGTGGATGCCGGGACATTGAGTAAATTTAAGGAGGAGATAGACAGATTTTTAATTAGAAATGGGTTGAAGGGTTATGGAGAATGGGCAGGAAAGTGGAGTTGAGGCCAAGGTGAGATCAGTCTTGATTGTATTGAATGGCGAAGCAGGCTCGAGGGGCAGAATTGCCTACTCCTGCTCTTAGTTCTTATGTTCTTATGTTTAAATTCACAAAGTCCTGCATTTGATTATGATGAAGCAGAGCAGTCTAGTAATTGTAACACAAATAACTTTTGGTATGTTTAAAATGCATTTTAGGTAAGATGCCTTGAACAAATACAACAATAAGAGAGGTATTAGAGCATTGTCCCTTGAGGAACAGCTGTAGTTATGACATTACAGTATTAGTACTTGTACAGTATTACTCTTTCACATAAGATTCTGATGAAACACAGAGAAGTGAAGTGTTTGATCATTAAGGTGAGAATGTCCTACTAATAGAAAGGGACATTTTTGCAAGGTCATTTACAAGTGCTCTCAAATGCAGATGCACCAGGCCTAATCACAATAATATTCCCAAACTCTAGACTCTAGAAGAGCATCTCCTATTTCACCAGATTTTGTACTTGAATTATCCTTGTTACTTCTCAAAATGAGGCTCCCAATTGAGTAACAAAATTAAATGTTCTGAGATTCACAATAAACTGGATAAACTATGTTATGATCAGATGAGGAGGGCTCCCTCCTTTTGTCCCTCTCCTTGTTTGACCGCAACAGGGTTTCTTTTTTAAAGCGAATGAGCTTGCCAATTCAGTGAGTGTTTAATTATTTACGTGCTATGATCATAAAAGAACCAATTGGACAGGCTTTTTTGAGTTTAACAAAGAAAGAGGTTATCTTTATTGTACTTAAACCGATCTAAGTAAAATCATAAACTGTGCTCCAACTTTCACACACAAAGTGCGCCAAGTTCACACAAGCGCACATAAATAGGTTACAAAAGGGGGAAGGATAGATTTGTTGGATTAGATCCGGAGAAATAAAGATGTATACAGTCTGCGGAGTTTGGTGACTCGGTTGTCTTCCAGATGAACTAGGCGGTCCTGAGACTTCCGGCTTGTAGCTGTAGCCAGCAGCTCTGGTGGTCCTCCTGGATTCAGCGACATGGATGAGTTCCATCACAGGGTCTCTGTCTGCTGCAGTGATGGGCTTAGGTGGTTACGGTCAGCAGGCAGGGTTCGAAACTTGCCAGGTGGATTGGGGAAACAGAGAGAGAGAGAGAGAGAGAGAGGGGGGTGACCCTACTTGAGTCTCTTCTGATCAGTGTCCAGTTGTTTGTCTGCTGCAGAGAGAGAAAACCCAGCTTAAAACACACAGATGGTGGGCCGGTCACATGGTGGCTCAGTCTATATTTCCTAATGCAACTTAATTAGTTCATGTCTAGGAATTCCCTTCTCTCAATCAGGGCCCCATTGTTTAAGTGATTACCTTTGAGTGGTTTGTCTCCACCAGTTTAATGTCCCAGGTGTGTTTGCCTTTAAATGTCTTGCTAATGGGGACTGGCCAGGTGATGCACTCCAAACTTCCCAAGTCATTGCTTTGGAGGGGACTGGCCAGACAATTCAACTCCCTCTCGATGCATTGGAATGTAAGGGATTTTGATGTGAATTTCGGTGGCCATTTTATCTGCTAGCAGTCATCTTTTTTTAAAATTTTAATTCAGGTTTCCAGGCGATGGATTAAAAAAAAAATCATCATTTGGCATAGCACGTGTTTGTGTCAACTAACCTAATGCAGAATTGTAAGCACGCATCTCAGAAAGGAAATATTTTTCCCATCAGTCTCACTTGGATTTGTATTCAGATCATAGAGGTGGCAGGATAGTTCTAACCCACCATACCTTTCCCAATTTCCCTTACTAATAAAGTTGTAGAACTAGAAATGTCCTGCTGGGATTATAGCTGTTCTTGAAAGAAAGAAAAATAAGTTTGGTAAGTGAGAATTAAAACTAGTGGCATTTTTCTTAAGAGTTTTACATTTTTTATGCTTAGTTACTGGACAATCTTTCACACATTTTTAATTATTTAAATTACAATCATTATTGAAGAATCAATCCCTATTATTTGTAAAGATTCCTTCGGACAAAAATGTGTTTGTAGGATCTTCTTATTTGTCTCCTTTTGGTTGGTGCTTTAAATCCTTTGATGATCCTATTTTTAAAAATGTAATTTCCATAATAATTTAATACAAAGGGATGAAGAAATATTTATGAGAAAAATGACTTTTCTCTGCCAATTCCTTTTTTTTAAATTAGGAATTTTCAGGTAATTATATTTGACTAGTTCTGATGTTTCAAACCCATCCAATTGTGATTGCCCACAGCTGGTGTTTGACATAAAGACTTGGCTACAGCATAAACTTCTACTTTGGCTTGAGGTACTGGCAGACTCACATCCAGTAAACATCGATCTTCAGAATTGGCCTAGCGAGAGATTTAACAAGCTACACAAATCACACGCAGAGTACTCCCAGTCCAAGTACTCTGGACTTGAGTCAGTACACGTTGATGCATGCCAGGCACAAAGATGCAGAATTCTAACATTCTAGTCCAGATTAACTCCCAAATGTGCTTCATCTCGATTTGGAGTCCTGCAAAAATAGTGTAAATGGAGTATTAATGGAGTCTGACATCAGTTTCGACCATGATATTGGATGCCTTTATTTCACGGTCAATGGATCCTTTGAACAGTCCACCATCAGCGTGTGTTAAATTCTTTATTTTGGGGCATCCACAAATGTGTGGAGAGAGTGTTATCAATAGAAATTCCAAAATTATTTTGACATTGTATAATACTTAATCATATTCCTTCCTGCTGAAATTCACAGGTTTTGAGGTAAGGTGCGGGTTAAAATCCAGCAGAGAGGCAGGAATCTAGAACAAAACCCATCTCCACCAGGTTGTCACCTCTTTCTGCAGTGATGCCAAGTCCTGATGGAAGGGGATTGAGTCTACCCTCCCTCTATCATGATGATACCTTTGGGAGCAGGACAGGTGTGATGCCAGGCTACCCAGTAAACTCTGCAAGTTCTTCCCAGCATATAGCTAATGGTAAGTGGAATGCACTTCCTGAAAGGGTGATGAAAGCAGATTCAATAGCAACTTTCAAAGGGGAGTTGAATATACACTTAAAAAGGAAAATTTTTCAAGGCTATGGGGAAGTTTGTAGGACACCATTAGTTCTCCTTCAAGTATTGACCCAATTCTCTGAAAGTTATTAATGAATCTGATTCTACCACCCCTTCAGGCAGTGCATTCCAGATCATAACAACTTGCTGTGTAAATGTTTTTCCTCATGTTTTCTCTGGTTATTTTGCCAATTACCTTAAATCTGACTCTCCTGGTTACCAACCCTTCTGTCACTGGAAACAGTTTCTTCTTTCTTACTCTATCAAAACCTTTTAAGATTTTGAACACCTCTATCAAATCTCCCTTAACCTTCTCTGCTCTAAGAAGAACAAGCCCACTTTCACTAGTAACTGAAGTCTTTCATCCCTGCTACAATTATAGCAAATCTCTTTAGTACCCTCGCTAAGGCCTTGGCATCCTTCCTAAATTGTGGCCCAGAATTGGCCACAATACTCCAGCTAGGGCCTAACATATGTTTTTTAAAGGTTTCGCATATCTTCATAGATTTGTACCTTATGCTTCTATTTAAAAAGCCAAGGATCCCATATGCCATTTTAACAGCCTTCTTAACTTGTCCTGCTACCTTCAAAACTTTATGCAGAAAGATGGCATGGACTCAATGGGCTGAATGGCCACCTTCTGTGTCATTATGACTCTACATACACCCGTCAATCTCTGTGTTCTTGCATCCCCTTTAAAATTGTCCCATCAATACAGTTTATATTGCCTCTCAGCTCCATGGAGAGCGGCTTCGACTCGGTGGGCCGAATGGCCTCCTTCTGTGACATAAATGATTCTATGACTCTATAAAATGAATCACTTCACACTTTTCTGCATTACATTTCATCTGCCATGTGTCATCTGCCATTCACCAGTCTGTCTATGTCCTCCTGCAATCTGTTATTATCCTCATCACTGTTTGCTACATTTCAGAGTTATACACCATCTGCAAACTTTGAAATTATGCCTTGTATACCCAAGTAAAGGTTATTAATATATATCAAAAAGAACAGTGGTCACAACACCAACTCCTGGGGGATACCACTGTACACTTCCCTCCAATCTGGAAAAAAAATCATTCACTGCTTTCTGTGCCTTATCCAATTTGGTATTCATGCAGCCACTTCCTCATTAATCCCACAGGCTTCAATTTTGCTAACACGTGGTACTTTATCAAATGCCTTTTGAAAGTCTATGTACACAACATCAACCATACTCCCCCTATCAACCGTCTCTATTACTTCATTAAAAAACTCAAATTTTTAGACAACGCGATTTGCCTTATATAAATCCATGCTTTCATATATATGTATATTGTCATGAAGACCCCCACCTGCCAAGAATGAGGCATATTAATTTTGTCATATGAACATTAATTTTAAACTGCTGTTGGAGTGAAGAAATAATTTGTCTAAAAAGAGATCACCAGATATATGGCTGGAGGACATTTGCATACTAAGAGACAGTGCTTGGCAAGACAAAAGAACTGCTCACTGATACAATTAACAGAGACTGGGCTGGGAAATAGTGATCCCCCACATCTTGTCGGGGTAAGAGACAGCACTCCCCCCCCCACCCCCCCCACCCCCACCCCACCCACTGAGACCTTTGGAATCCACAAATGCAGGAGTTAAGCCAAACCAGCTGGTCACATGACTAACCAGCTGGTCCAGGCTTTTTGAACTAGACACAGGACAGTTTGAATTTAGACTGCAGATTGTAACTAAAAGTGGAACAATACAGCCTCTCTCCTGGCTGGCTCTCTCTCGCTTTCTCACAAGCCTCCAGACCTACTGAAGTCACTTAAATCTCAAGAGAGAAATGACTCCTACATCAAAACAAGTTGAAGTGTGCACTGAGCCCCAATGACAAGCGAGACTTATCGGGAACCAAAGACTCCACATTAAACTTAAGGAACCGTAAATGGCTACCAGATATTGCCTCAAACTTTTCCCCTTTATTCCTTCTACTTTTTCTGTCTCTATCTGCATGTCTGTTTATCGCATATGCATGTACTCGTAATCATTAACAGTATTAAAGTTTAAGATTAATAAACTTCCACCTTGCTTTTAAATCTAAGAAAATATGTCTGATTTCTTTGCCTTACAATTGGAAAGCAGTGAAGAAGGATTCACTGAGGTAAAGGCCTGCTCGGGTCAGTAAATGAGACCCGACCCAAACCCGACAGAACCCCATCCAAGCCCGAGCCCGACACGACCTGAGCCCTTCCATTTTTTCCCGCGCCTGACCTGACCCAACCCGACCATCAGTTAAGCTACCTTCCGTTTTTCGCTTTGTTCCTCACCTGCACAAGCTTAAATTATCTGTAACAAAACCACATTTAAAGTACAAAAAGTAAATTAACATTAGAGTCACTTGCCTGAGGTTGTGAGATAGCGTGTCCGATCCGGCCTGACCTAACCCAAGCCTGAATGCCAGACCTGGAAGTGCGACCCAACCTGACCCAAACCTGACACATGTCATCGGGTCCAGTTGGGTTCGGGTCAGGTAGCAGGCCTTCACGCTGCGTGGGGGGGGGGGGGGGGGGGTGGGGTGCTAAAACACTTTTAAAATTAACCCTGTTAACGGTTAGACGAGGCAAAGGCTGAGAGGGAACCACTAGACCCTTATCTCACCTGGTTGTAACAATATTAACAAATACTTTTCTAAATATCAATTAATTTTGCCCTGGATTATTATCTCTGAAAGCTTCCCCACCATCAACATTATGCTGATTGGCTTGTAATAGCAGGGTTTATTCCTCTTCCCTTTTTTCGAACATGTATGTAACATCTGCAATCCTCCAGTCCTCTGGTACCACTCCCATACCTAGGAAAAATTGTAAGATTGTGGCCAGAGACTTTGCAATTTCCACCCTTACTTCCTTTAGGAAGCCAGGATGCATCCCAACTGAGCTGGGAAATTTTTTATTTTTAAGTACCTCCTCTTTATATATTTTTATCGTGCTATTGCTGTATTATCTCTTCCTTTACTGCTACAATGGCAGCATCCAATCAGCTTTAGTAAAGACAGATACAAAGCACTCATGTAGTATCTTTGCCATGCCCTCTGCCTCAAGAAGAAGATCTCCTGTTTTGTTCCTAATTGACCCCGAACCTTCCTTTTACTATTTATCTTGGGTATGTATTCCAATTGGCTTGATGGTTACCCCCAGGGATCTGTACAGTGGCCTTGACTTTTCACAATATTTATCATTGACTTGGATGAAGGAATAGAAAGCCATTTATTTAAGTTTGCTGGTGACACTAAGTTAAGTGGCATAGTAAGTCATGCAGATGGGAGCAGAATGTTGCCAAGGCACATTGATAGATTAAGTGAGTGGACAAAACAGTGACAAATGGAGTTCAATGTGGGAAGGTGTGAGGTCACTCACTTTGGACCTAAGAAAGATAGATTACAATATTTTCTAAATGCTGTGGATTAAGAACTGTGGAGTAGCTGAACGATTTAGGGACCCAAGTACAGACATCACTAAATACTGGTGGACAAGTACAAAAGAATTATTAAAAAGCTGAATAGAATGTTAACCTTTATCTCAAGGGGGCTGAAACCTAAAGAGGTGGAAGCTTTGCTACAGTTAGATCATAGATTCATTACAGCGCAGAAAGAGGCCATTCACTCCATCGAGTCCATGCCTGCTCTCTGTAGAGCAATCCAGTCAGCCCTATTCGCTGTAGCCCTGCAGGTTTATTTCCCTGAAGTGCCCATCCAATTGTATAGATGCTATACATGAGATTAGAAATAGGGTCAAATATCATGGACTGGACAGGTTAGAATCTGACATTTTGGCCGGAATTCTACGTCGGGACGGAGGCCCCTCCCACCGGCCAGATGTTCGGGGGCGAGCCTGCCTCCACCGGGCCTGGAAGGCACGCCATGATTTTAAGTGGCCCAGGCCTTTAATTGGCCTCGATCCCTCTGAGGCAGGAAGTCCCATCTCCAAGAGCTGCCAGCCAATCAGCAGGTCGGCAGCTCCTCAGTACCAGTAGTGCTGCCAGGAGTGGTGGCCACTGCTGGGACTGCACCCAGCGAGAGGAGCAGCAATGGAAGAGGCCCTGGAATTAAGTTAAGTTTATGGGGCCTCGCCACGCACAATCGGCTGGGCCCCGACAAGGTGGTGGGGGAGGGGGGGGGGGGGGGGTGTGTCAGTCTGAGGGAGGGGAGGGATGCTCCAGTGGGAAGGGCTTGTGCGGTGGGGGTTCCTCTGTGGGGCACAGGGTGCCCAATCAGGAGGGCACCTCTGCCTCCCCCCCCACCCCCGGGCCCACAAGGAAGCCACCAGGGTTTACCCGGTGGTCTCCCCACATGGTGGGGGGCTCACCCGCTGCTGGTAAAATGCCAGCATTGGCAGGAGGAAGCTCCTAAGTGGCAATTAATTGGCCACCTAAGGGCCTTAATTGGCCTGGTGTATGTGCACCATTTGTCACCTCCCCCGCCACTCAAAAAATTGCAGCGGGGGCGGTAAGGTGATATGAACAGCACCCCCACCTCCCATTCAATTTTAATTTTACGCCCTCCCCCACCCAGAGTCCACTCCCACGGGGAGCGTAAAATTCCAGCCTTCATCTCTGAAAACTGGCTTCAAATCCCGCGCAGGTTAATATAATGAAAACCTCTTCTGCCTGCTCGCTCTACAGGTCTAATTTAAAATATGTTTGGATGATCTCAGCCCAGTTCCTAATGAGCAGGAGTCTACAGCACGTGTCACTTGTTGATCCTGTGTCTAGCATTGCTCACTTTAATGAGCATGGAGTTCACACGTAAAGAAAAGAGCAAGGTTTACTAGATCACCCATCATCTGACCAAGGAGTAGTCATAAATCCGATCTATGTATTTTGCTAGTATATGAAGCAAATTTGGAATGTGTAAATAGAGAGAAATGTTAGGTTTGAAAGCAATCTATGATTGTACCAAAATAAATACATTATGTTAATAGAGTTGACTTTATTAGGTAATACCAAGTAAGTTGAATTGACTATGTAAACAAGATATAAGCTCTGAGCATTGAATGTAAAATTCTATGGAAATTTCATGAATTGGCCATACAGATGTACTGTATGTTGAAATTACTCAATAAAAATATGGAATAAAGACCTTCATATGTGTTTTTTTTTGTCATAAACACTTAAAGTGTTCAGAACAAATTCCTTTATCAGCTATTTTAACAGAGTTGTTAATGTCTTTATTTTAAAAGAAGTTTCACATGAATGTATTATATTGATAATATTGCATGGCTTCGTTTCAAGGACCTAGACCTTTACTCTGAGTCACATAGAGAGTTCTTCCTCAAAGAAAACAATTAAGTTCCATTTGTGTAAAGTTCCAAAAGGAATTTTATGTGTTTTCCACCTTGCCTGTAACTTCCAGGGAGGTGGGATGTTGTGGGGTTGGGGATGTGGGAGGGTATGGGTTGGGAGGTTTCTCCCGATCTAATGCTGTAAGTTTGGCAGAAGATCAGAGAAATGGCATAAATGTCCAAAGACTGCCCATTTACACTGTTCCTGCAGGGTTTCTGCCAAAGTCACAATGGGAGTTTGGGAGACTTATGTGGCAATCTCCTCCTATATATTTATGCCACGGAACATTAAAATTGGAATGCTGAATAAATTGTGCAAAGAACAGAATGTGTGTTACATTTCTGTTACCTACAATACTAAAAATTCCTCAACAATTCTATGGATTTGCTGACATTGTAGAAACATGTTTTGCATCTAAAAATGACTGAGTCTTTCAGAATTGACTGTGACCTGCAGTAATACGGACAGAGTATTACCATCAATAGTGATTCTAGAAAAAATAAATCTGGTTCATTTATAACCTTAATTCAATTTCATAGCAGTTAATGGGATAATGTAGAAAACTCCTGGTATATTGCTGTTATATTTTTTCTCAGATGATTTGCTATGCATTGCCACCAATAGTGCCCTTATGGAGGTTCCTCAGAGTCCGTCGAGACAATGCAGGTGCTATGTCACTGACAAATATAGTTCTGAACCAGTTGAACACTCAGTAGGGATTATGTACTGAATACACTAAAATACATTACTCCTAAGAATGCGTATACTCAAATGAGGCAAAGAAATAAGCACAATAAAACTGGATTTATTTCAGCTCAGAGTAATGCTTCAATTAAAATATAATGTAAAAGTCGAGTGGTCTGATCAAGCATTTTTATTATCAAAAATGTAATTACAGAAATAATAAAGTCAGGTATTAACAAAAGAACGGTATCAAAAAGAAGTGATATATCTTAGGTATGAAATCTATTTGGATTTTGATGCCTTATGCAAAGAATTCAGGTTTTAAACTTTGTATATTCGATAGGTTACCCATGTGTTGTAGCATTGTTCAGTCAGGAATAGAATTATATTTCTTAATTTTTTTCATGAAATTTCAACATTTTTGGTAGTAAGCTTGTGCCACAATCCCAAATATAAGTAATCAATCTCAATCTGTTTATGACCTTCAGTACATTCTAATTTTGGCTCTTACATTCTGAAGGTTACATTAAATATTAGGTTAATATATTTTAAAGAAAATTCATCAATATTATAAGTAGGATTTTTTGATATTTGTGGAAGAAGTTCTCTATTATTTAAGAGACAAATCTTCATATGCCTTCACATGGTAGGTAAAAGATTTTAGTGAGTACATTCAATTGCATACAGTGCACCTGATGCTAAATTTACCATAATATTTCTACCCAACCAGTTTCCCACATCCAAACAGTTTTCTCTATTGCAATTGTATTAGAATAAATCCCTGGTGTTCCAAATCTAAGTGGTATTGGATGTTGGGGTGAATTTTACCAGCCCCTCAACGTCATGGGTCGCGGTGCGGGAGCCAGTAAAATGTTGCGGGGAGAGGCCCGCCTTGACCCGCAATGTCGAGAAGGGCCCGCCGCATATTACCAGCAGCGGGGGAACCTGGGCGAGGCCCACCCCCCTCGCCGCCTGGTGGCGGGCCCTTCATCTGCATATTTAAATGGAGAGCAATTATATTCAAATTAACTTACCTGCTGCCCCACACCAATTTTACGGCCTCCATTCAGCCTTCGTGCGCCTTCGTGCGCCTTCGGAACTCTGCACGGAGTTTCGAGGCGAGAATCTGGTGGGGAAGGGGGAGTAATAAAAATTTCAGGGCGGATGGGGTGGGGGAGCAGGGAAATCAATTTTTATTGGATGTGGGATGGTGGGAAGGGATTATTGGCCAAATGATATAGGTTAAGGGGGTAAGGTTTGGGTAGGGAAAAAAGAATGTGTTGGTCATTTCGAGCATTGAAATGACCATTGGGGGTTTGGGGAGGGGCCAGCCACATACCGTTTATTGTTTAACAAATATTTCATACTGCTGCTCGTTCAAAAATTTGAAATAATTCTAAGGGCTTAAAGCCCTTTAACACTGGTGCCGGCACTTGCGCGGTGGCGGTGGACGCCGTTGCCGGGGACACGGATGCCGCCAGTACACGTCATCAGGGGCAGGTGCTCTGGTCCCACTATTTGAATGAGCCCCCACATGAAATATCACCGGGGCTTTGCAGCAGCTGCTGTATGCGGGCACCCAGCTGAGTTTAAAGGGTGCCGCCACAGAGTGCGGCGCCCGCATAAAATTCAGCCCAAAATATGGTTTCTATTCATTACTGATTTGCAGTTCATTAATATCCATGCATTTCACATGTTGAACTGCTCCACACTTAATGCACTTCATCTGTTAGGCAGGGCCTGATGTCTTAATCAGGTAGCTCTGCCAGAACTCCAGGTCCACAAGGAACATATGGAACAGGAGTAGGCCATTTAGCCCCTTGAGTCTGCACTTTTGTTCAGTTTGATCTTGGCTGGGCTGCACCTCAATTCCATTTCCCCCCTTTGCTCCATATCCTTTGACACCCTTATGTAACAGAATCTATTTATCTCAGACTTGGAAGGCCCCAATTGTCCCAGCATCCACAAACTTTTGCAAGAGAGAGGTCCAGACTTATGAGGTCTTGGTGCTCTCCTCAATCTTGCTGTTAAACATTTAATATATTGGTATTTACAAATGGTATCTCTCTGTGTGGTGAACATTGCCTTTGTGTTTACTTTTTATAAACTGCAATTAAAAAAAACTGCAGCCATGTATTTGCTATTTTATTTAATGCATCAGTAAGCTCAATACAAAAGCAAAATACTGCAGATGCTGGAAATCTGGAACAAAAACAGAAAATGCTGGAAATGCTCACCAGGTCTGGCAGTATCTGTGGAGAGAGAAACAGAGTTAACATTTCAGGTCTGTGATCTTTCATCAGAACTCCTGATGGTTGCATTCTTGCCTCTGAATCACAAGGGCATGGACTTGAGCACCATGCTATGGATTGAGTGCCGAATAAACTCAAAAGTTCAATACTGCTTCTGAAGCCATTTAAACCAATGTCCCGTCTGACTAAGTAGATGTCAACACATTTGATGGTAAGGTGGTAGAGTTGAATCTTTTAAGGGTGAGAACATCCAAGAAGGAGTGAGTTTGATTAAGGAGAGGTATCTTCCTTGTATTTTAAGTTTCAATATTGCAAATACATAAATCTCATATTTGGAGACATAACCTTGTTCACTGTAACCGGTGAATCTATTGCCTCAATGTGATTTTCTTTGCATGTATCAACTAGATGCAGAGTTCTATAACTTTATTACAATCCACAATCTCCTTTCTGCAGCTACAGAAAGATTTTAGTGCAGTGAAAAATGTGTGGCCTCAGCAGGTGGATGGATCTCAGTTGATTTATCTGTCAATTTGTATTCATTGCATGTTCTTTCAATTGCCATAAGAGTTTGCCATATTGGTATAGTGGATTGATTAAAACATTAATAACTACTGCCTATGACCCACTCAGTGAATTTGTGAGCTGTTCCTGAAATACAACAAATTTATTGTGTTCTTTCACGATGGATTTAAACCGTATTTACAGCGAAGATTGGCTAAGTGTGCCTTTTATTGCTGAAATATTTGCAGTTATTGATTAATATTGGAATTTTAAATCTGTGGGGAGTAGGACAAGGGGAAAAAATAATGGCCCTCAGTCCAAATTCTGCATCTCTATCAGGCATTTCATTCAACCGCCAACACTTTCAATATTTAGACTGTTTCCTGCTAAACTTTTAATTTTACCTGTTGTTTTCACATTGTAGAAATGTGGCATATCCTCAATTATGAATAAAATTATATTTCAACGAGTCAACAGAAAATTGCTTTGGGTGGAAGGGCATAAATAAATGCTAATACATTGTAATGTAGACTGATGAAGAGATCATAGCTGCTCTCTTATCCCAATGAACCTCAACAAAATGTAATTGTTTATTATTGGCTAGGATAAATGCACTGAAATGCGTTACTATCATGGGAGTGCATTCCTTTTTGCTAAAGCTAGAGGTATTATCAAGTCTAGACCTACAACAGTTATTTGTATCTCATGCTCTTGTTTTCTTGAAAAGAAGGTTCAGGAGAGTTGCTGCAATCAGCTTGTAATGAAGCTGATTGGATTCCAAATTAGCAACATTGGACTAGATTAGTGAAAAACAGGTCGGGAAGCTTTAGATTAGAAAAATCAATTCAGCAGACTGATGGTGCAGCTACAATGCTGTCATTTCCCTCAGAAATGCCCGGGTTCATACTGAGTTCAGAATGACGAGATGAAAGTCTCTTCTCAATTGCAAGGATCTGTCACTTGTGGATGCAACAAGGTTATAAGCAGAACTACAAATATATTGTAGGATATATCACGTGTGCTCTACTCAGGCACCTTTTAGATGCACTGCTTTTCATGTGATATAGTCAGCCTGGCAATACTCGCTGGTGCCATTGGACACAAGATGTGGATAATTACTCTGTTCTCCAGTTTAACATAGTTATCTCTAAAAGTACATTAGAGGAAAAAAAAATTATCTTGAAATGTCAGTTGAAGGAAATCAGTTTGGAAGGGTGTGGATATGTTCAAACTATTGTTTTGAGTGTATGAATTATTTTCAACTTCAGGCACACCATTTACACACAGTTCGGACAATTTTCATTAGTGATTTTGGACTCAGTATTGCATGTATCAATTAGAGCTATGACATTGCAAAATCCGCCACAAAAACTGGCATAAGACGAACAGCACACCTAGGGGTATACCAGCATGATGAGACATCTGCTCAGTTTATGCCAATCCCTTGATTTGTTTTAAATGCCAAAATACAATAATGTGTTATTTGTCAACGTCAGGCCAAGGACTTTCAGAATGATTCAAAAATGAATTGTGCAGCACCCATTTCAGAAATAAACACTGATTGTTATTTCTCTATCATACTTTTTATGTGTGATATCTATGTATGATATATTTTCAAACAGGTGTCAGGATCAGTTTCTGCCAATGTCAGATTGTGATGCTGATTAGTTATATAAGCAAGGTGCACGAACTGAATGGAAGATATTTTGCCAAGTTTTGCTTTCTTGTGTCTGCACATATCAGCATTTCTCTGGTCTGATATGATAGCTGGTTTTAGGAAATGCATTATTGTGCATATTCAAACCACAGTTTTGGAGCAGGGGCAAGCAGGGCTGTGAAATATTAGAGTTTGAACATGTTAATGTGTTTGTGTGAAATTCTTTTTGCAATTAATCAGTGCCATTGTTAAAATAACAGACTAAGGGATTTCAAATATTTATTTATTTATTTATATGGGACCGTTTGTCCACGGCACAATTTCACCTCAATAGATCAGTTTTTTGTTAAGGAAATTTACGTGGTCTGATCAGAAACATCAAGTTTCAACATCTAAATGGAATATTTGAAATAGTCATGTGGCAATAGGCCAAGAAACTTAAACATCAACTGAAGATGAAAGAATCTGCTTCCTTTAGTGTGTAGTACAAATGTAAACATGTTTCCTGTGTTTGGTGTGCTATTCTCATTCTGTAATGGGAAATCGATATTTACAAGAAGGCAGGGAGGAAGTGGCCAGGAAACACAGAGATCCTGTTGAATTTAGCATCAGGGCTGCAAGTTTGAAGGCTGGTTGGATTTCAGGCAGGGGAATATCTGTGACACAGGGACCACTGGAGATGGTCCACGACAATTGAGAAGATCGTGGGTAGGTGTGAGGTGGGCTCAGGTTGCAGTGGAGGTGGAGAGAGATAATGCATGGGGGCTTCAGATTGAGGGGGAAAGAGAGAACAGGGGTGGTGGGGTGGGGGTGGGGTCAGCTGATCACGGGGGGCCATCTGATGATCATGGCAGGTTACCATGAGGGACCAGGGTAGTGTGGAAGCACTCCTGCTCCTCCTAACCCACAAGCAGTGCTGGAGAAGCACTTGCCTGCTCCGGCCAGCAGCTCCTGCCTCCCTTTAGCTGCCAGGTCTCCTGAACCATGGGAAACACAGCCATTACATTCAAATTGAGGATTAAATCTGAGGCACACAGCCTCATTTAAACATTATAATTACTGACCTGCTTCCGCAGAGCTGGTTATACATCTGACCCAAAAATGGTGACCGTTAAACCGGAAGTAGGTTGTGGATGGGTTTCCCATTTTTAAGAATTTACCCACCCCCTGCCCCACTCCCACCTGGCTTTTGGGGAGAGGGGCAGGCGGTTAAATCTCCCCCCATTGTTTCTACAGAAAACTCAATGGATAACATGATTATTTTCTCAGGAATTTAAAGTTCTTTAGTTTTCAGGGTTAATCAGGAAGTGAATTTGAATTGTTCCATATTTCTAATCATACCACACCCCATTAATCATATCAGTACAGTTTCACATTTCAAGACAATGTTGTATCTGAAGTGTTTACTCCCAGGATAGCTCTGACCAGAAGTTTGAACACATGGCACATAATAATAATTGCATTTATATTGCAGGTTATTACGTTGAAATGTCTCGAAGGACTTCACAAAGTAAATTAGTTTTGAAGTCTAGTAACAATAATGTAGGAAAACCGAGTTAGCCCAAGCAACATCCACAAACAAAAATAGAATGAATTCCCATCTAGTCTGCTTTAAAAATAAAGTATTAGTTGAGGGAGAAATGGTACCCAGGCGAACAGGAGAACTCCCTATTCTTCTTCAAATAGTTGAATTAGAACTTTAGGCTGGAATTTTACATCTGCATTGAGGGGGGTGGGCGTGTTAAATCAGGCGGGATGGCGGGGATGCCATGCCCATCACTTTCCCAACCCCACTGGCAATGTGACCAGTGGCGGGGGAGGTGGCAGGCAGCCTTTCCTTAGGCCAACTGAGGTCCTTAAGTGGTTAATTAATGGAATGGGCACCACAACCTGGAGAGGCCACCCAGTAATACCTGGCAGCCTCCTTATCGGGCACCCTCTTCCCCACAGAGGGCTCCCCACAGTGACATGGACCACTCCTGCTGGAAGACTCCCCTGCCCTCTGCATAGACCCTGTCTCCTCCTCTCTGGGGCTGATTGTTCCCAGCCACCCCCGACCCCACTTACCTGCTTCTGAGGCTGCGTCCATGGTTCCTCTTCTCATTGGGTGCATTCCCAGCAGTAGCTACACTTCCCAGAGGCGCTGCTGAGTCTGAAGAGCTGCCAGTCCTCTGACTGGCTGGCAGCACTTGGAGGCGGGACATCCTGCCTCAGAGGAGTGGAAGCCATGACTGCAGGAAATTAATTGCCTGAGGATGGTTAAATACGGTCGTGGCTTCCAGGGCCAGTGGAGCCAGGCTCGTCCCCGGCTTTACAGTTGGCGGGCAGGGCCACTGCCTCCTCGTAAAATACTGGCCTTAGTATCTATATGGATTGGCAGATGGGACCTCAGTTAAACAGTTCAGCCAAAGAATCGTATCTCAGATGATGCAGCACATCTCCTATAGTGCATTGTAATGCCAGTCTAGATTATAATCTTGAAACTCAACCTCCTACCCATTGATCCATAGCTGAAAGTGCTACAAACTGGCCAAGCTAGCACTGATTACAAAATGAGAAGCTGCAATAAGTGCAAAGATATCTCCTTCTATTGGATTATTAAGCAATTCAAAAATACTCTTATGTTGTACTTCTTTACAGTGATAGCTGAATATTAAATAAATGGTGTAAACTCTGGAACACCTGACGCTAATTGACTGGCTCAGACTCTTTATCAATTGAAAGCTGTTGGAGGCAAGCACTTTGCAATGAGTGGAAATATTTTCTGCATCAGCGAGCATTCTGTGAAGATGATGAAAAGAAGGAACCTTTCAGGAATGCAAATCTCTTTTGAGACTTAATAAGATTGCTTGATTGACTGTGCCTGCCCTCTTATCTTTTATTTTTTCTTTCTTTTCACAGTTGTCAACTTGCTCGAGATGGCTGTTGCCATCCATGTAAACACCTATCATTTTCTCACCAGGCTGTAATCACTTGAGTGTAAGACTGCTTGCTTGATGTGAAGATGCATGGATAACCCTATCATTACGTGTTATCATACTTGCTGATATGCATCTAGCAACCTAACAATGTAGCTGAATTAAGTTGTTAAAAATACCTTGTTCATTTTAGGCCAATTCATAGATCAGTAGGAATTCAGAACCATGGATAGCTTTTCTACTGTATGCATGTAATTGCTGCTACAGATTTATTACCTATCTATCTCAATTGAATTTAGTAGTCCAGATGCCCTCTTAGGAACATGAGAAAATAGGAACAGGAGTAGACCATTCAGCCCATCGAGCCCACCCTACCATTCAATATGATCATGGCTGATCATCCACTTCAATGTCTTTTTCCCACACTGTCCCCATATCCCCTTATGTCATTTATATTTAGAAATCTGTCAATCTCTGCTTTAAACATACTCAATGACTGAACTTCCACAGCCCCTGGCGTAGAGAATTCCAAAGATTCATAACCCTCTGAGTAAAGAAATTTCCCCTCATTACTGTCCTAAGTGGCTTCCCCCTTATTTTGAAATTGTGTCTCCTGGTTCTAGACTCCCCAACCAGGGGAAACATCTTAGCTGCATCTACCCTGTCTATCCCTTTAAGTATTTTGTATGTTTCAATGAGATCACCTCTCATTCTTGGAAACTCTAGAGAATACAAGCCCAGTTTCCCCAATCTCTCTTCATAGGACAGTTCTGCCATCCCGGGAACAAGTCTGGTGAACCTTCATTGCACTCCCTGTATGGCAATAATATCCTTCCTAATGTAAGGGGAGCAAAACTGCAAACAGTACTCCAAGTACGATCTAACCAAGGTTCTATACAATAGAAGCAAGATTTCACTACTCCTGTACTCAAATCCTCTTGCTTGTTGCACCTGCATGTTAGCTTTCAGTGACTTATTGACAAGGACACCAAGTCCCTTTGTACATCTACACTTTCAAATCTCTTACCATTTAAGAAATATTCTGCACATGTATTCCTCCTACCAAAGTGGATAACCTCACATTTTTCCATATTATATTCCATCTGCCATGTTCTTGCCCACTCACTAAGTCTGTCCAAATCCTCTTGAAGCCGCTTTGCATCTTCCTCACAACACACATTCCCATATAGTTTTGTGTCATCTGCAAACTTGAAAATACTACGTTTGGTCTTCACATCCAAATCATTGAAATATATTGTGAACAACCGGGGCCAAACACAGATCCCTGTGGTACCCCACTAGTCACAGTCTGCCAATGCGAGAATGACCATTTCTTACTACTCTCTGCTTTCTACCTGTTAACCAATCCTTAATCCATGCCAGTATATTACCTCCTATCCCATGTGCTTTAATTTTGATAACCAATCTCCTGTGGGGGACTTTATCAAAGGCTTTCTGCAAATCCAAGTATACCATGCCCACCAATTCCCCTTTATCAATTCTGTTAGTAACATCCTCAAAAAACTCCAATGGGTTCGTCAAACATGATTTCCCATTCATAAATCCATGTTGACTATGCCCAATCAGATCATTATTATTCAAGTGTCCATTTATCACATCCTATAGAATAGATTCTAGCATTTTCCCAATGACTGATGTAAGGCTAACAGGTCTGTAATTCCCTGTTTTCTCTCTCCCTCTCTTCTTAAATAGTGGGGTGACATTTGCAACCTTCCAATCTGCAGGAACCGCTCCAAAATCTATAGAATTTTGGAAGATGATCACCAATGCATCCACTATCTCCATAGCTACCTCTTTCAACTCTCTGGGATGTAGAATATCAGGTCCTGGGGCCTTATGAACCTTCAGCCCCATTAATTTCTCCAATACAACCTTCTTACTTATACTAATTTCCTTCAATTTCTTATTCCCCCTAATCCATTGGATCCCTAATTCTGGGAGATTTCTTGTATCTTCCTCACTAAAGAAAGACACAAAGTAATCATTTATCTTCTCTGCCTGCAATGGACCCACATTTGTCTTTGCCAAATGTTTCTTTTTACATACCTGTCGAAGCTATTAGATTTTATTCTCTCTTTCTTTATCAGTTTCTTGGTTCTCCTTTGCTTTATTCTAAAATCCTCGCAATCCTTAGGTTTACTACAATTTCTGGCAACTTTATAGGTCTTTTCTTTTAATCTTATGCAATCCTTAACTTTCTTTGTTATCCACGGTTGACTGCCTTTACTTTTGGGGTTTTTGTGCCTTGAAGGAATGTATATTTGCTGTAAACTATGTAATATTTCTTTAAAGACTATCCATTGCCTATGTACTGTCATACCTTTTAATGTATTTTCGCAATCCACCTCAGCCAATTTGCTCCTCTTCCTTCATAATTTCTTTTGTTCAAATTTAACACCCTGGCTTCAGATTGAACTACCTCACTTTCAAACATACTGTAAAATTCTATCATATTATGGTCACTCATCCCTACAGTTTCTTTTACAACAGGATTATTAATTAGCCCTTTCTCATTACATAATACTCGATCAAAAATAGCCTGTTCTCTAGTCGGTTCCTCAACATACTCTCTAAAAAATCATCCCTCACACACTCCAGAAACTTGTCCTCCACAGCATTAGTGCTCATTTGGTTTACCCAGTCTATATGTAGATTGAAGTAAGGTTATTCTTGCATATTGTCCTGATGAGTGCAAGACGAAAAGCTTCAGCAACATGTCTCTATTTTCAGCAATTGTCAAGATCTGTATTACCAAATGACTCTAACTCAGTTTATCAATTAACCACTAACAATACATTTTACATTGATGTTTATATGACCATGCGCTATTCTCTTAATAATTTTAGAGTCATAGAGTCATTTATGGCATAGAAGGAGGCCATTTGGCCCATTAATTCCATGCTGCATTTTGATCAATAAAATATTGCTATGTAGATCAGACTTATTTAGGACATGGTATTGATTTTCACTTATATCATATATAAAGAAGCAGGGATGTTAGGTATATACTTCAAATTACCAGGACACACATACATTGGCTCCTGGTTCAACGATGTCCAGCAATGTTTTAACTTTGCCTTTTAGAATTCCTTCTTGAGGTCTGAAAATGCTTTTAATACACTGTGAAGTATTTTTTCTCTCTTCAGCTTTCAATAGTTAATAAATCCAGTCTTAATAAATCTTTTAAGTCACAACATTTTCTAGGTCTTCATCCGATGAAGCCTGGTTAGTAATCTTCTCTTGGAGAAAGATGTCTCTCTAGCAGCAAAATCTTAGTTTAGACTTATACATTTGTCTTTAATATGATTTGCTGATGAGTTGACCTGTGGCCAAACTGTTCCCAGCAGATTGTAGGTTATGTTAAGCCATTTCATGTTGCAAGAGTTGCAAATCATAGTTCTTTCCGGAAACCTAAATATCGGGAACTTATGATGCAATTTAAACAAACACAGACATCGAATGCATGAAATTAATACTTAAAATCCTGAACTCAATTAAATCTAACATCATCCAGTATTTTCACAGTGTTGTCAGGTCAACTAGTTTGTGATATAGAAAGACAGCGAAGAATTCATTTTGGCTGAGTTTTTAAAAACACATGCAATCATGACAGAACATCATTTCTTCATTCTTCACACCAGTATGAAAGGTAAATACCTGATTTAAAGACAGAAGTGGAGAGAAACTACCAGAGAATGACTTCATCACCACCAGAAGGTACCATGATGCAGACCTGATCATCCTTTCTATGTCATATGCTGGGAATAAGAAGATATTATTTGTGACATTGTGGAAGTGCTACACCTGGAGTTTACAGTCTCCTGCCCTTCCCCCACACCTTAAGATGCGGCACTTATTTTATCCAATTCAGAAGAGCCTATAGAAATTTACAGCATGGAAGGAGATCATCTGGTCAGTTGTGTCAGTGCCTGCTGTTTGCTAGAGCAATCCAAAAGTTTTGCCGTAACTAAAATAGTGAATACACTCTCTGTCCCCTGCCTTGCAACCAATTAACAATTCATGGCACAGGGATATCTCCAATTCAGGTGGATAATACTATTAAGAATCAGGCTGAATATAGAAGGTTTAGAGGGGAAGTGAAAAAACAAATAAGAGAAGCAAAAAGAAAGTATGAGAAGAGACTCATGGCGAATATAAAAGGGAATCCAAAAGTCTTCTATAGGCGTATAAATAGTAAAAAGGTGGTAAATGGGGAGTGGTGCTGATTAGGGACCTAAAAGGGGGTTTAAGCATGGAGGCAGGGGGCATGGCTGAGGTACTAAATGAGTACTTTACATCTTTCTTTACCAAGGAATAAGATACTGCCCAAGTCGTGGTGAAAGAAGAAGTAGCTGAGAAACTGGATGGGCAAAAAATTGATAAAGAGGGAATACTAGATAGGCTGGCTGTACTTAAAGTTGGTAAGTCACCAGGACTGGATGAAATGCATCCAAGGATACTTAGGGAAGTAAAGGTGAAAATTGTTGAGGCATTGGCCATAATCTTCCAATCTTCCTTAGGTACAGGTGTAGTGCCAGAGGACTGGAGAGCAGCAAATGTTACATCCTTGTTTAAAAAATGGTGTAAGGACAATCCCAGCAACTACAGGCCAGTCAGTTTAACTTGGTTATAAAAACCGAAAATGTTGGAAATACTAGCAGGTCAGGCAGCATCTGTGGAGAGAAAAAAAAAGATGCTGCCTGACCTGCTGAATATTTCCAACATTTTCTGTTTTTATTTCAGATTTCCAGCATCCGCAGTATTTTGCTTTTGTGGTAGAGCTTAACCTCGGTGGTGGGGAAGCCTTTAGAAATGATGGGCTGCATTTTATTCTTGCAACAGGGGTCCGGGTGACAGGCTGGAGGCGAGGGGAGAGCCTGCCTTGGCCCTCCGTTGGGCCCACAAAGATTTCGTGGCAAGCAGGCAAATAACTGCAATCCTTTAAGGGATGAGCTTCCACCTCCAGAGCTGCAGGCAATCAGAATGCTGGCAGCTTTGCACTGGGAGCAGTGGCGACTGCTGATACTGCAGGAAACCCTTCAGCATCCAAAAAGGAGGAGACTTCAGGAAAGGTATGTGAACTCAGGGTCATCGGGGCAATTCAGGCAGGTCTCGGTGATGGTGTGGGTGGTTGGTGAGGGTGAGGCTGTGTCTTCCCTTGGGGAGGGTTTGGTGAGGGTGGGAGTGTGCCTTTCTGGGGGGAATATGCGCTGATCACTGCGGGGCGACCCTCCGGGGGCCTTGAATTGCCCCCAAAGGAGTAATCCCACTAGGAGGTTGTCAAGTTTCACCAGAATTTTATTCTGCCCTTGGAGGCAGGCATGGAGGCAGGGGGCAAACAAAATGGCAGGGGGTGCTGTCCCCAACGTTGCCTGGGCCCCCTGCCATTTTGTCCAAGCTGGGGAAGGCTGAGGACGGCCATCCCGCCCCTGCCAATTGAGGCCCTTAGATGGTCAATTAATGGCTACTTAGGGGTCCCCTTTGCCTCCCTCAAAATTGAGGTGGATGTGGGGGGAGGCCCCTAAGTAGCCATTAATTGGTCATCTAAGGGCCTCAATTGGCAGGGGTGGGATGGCCGTCCTCAGCCTTCCCCAGCTTGGACAAAATGGCAGGGGGCCCAGGCAACGTTGGGAACAGCACTCCCTGCCATTTTGTTTGCCCCCTGCCTCCATGCCTGCCTGCAAGGGCAGAATAAAATTCTGTCCGATATTTCAGGACAAAATTGGACAAATGTAGATTAGTTAAGGAAAGCTAGCACAGATTTCTTAAGGGCAAATCATGTTAAACTAACTTTCCTCAGTTTTTTGATGATCTATCAAGGAGTGTTGATGAGGGTAATGCGGTTGATATGGTGTACATAGACTTACAAAGGCGTTTGATAAAATGCCATATAACAGGTTTGTAAGCTAAGTTAGAGCCCATGAAATAAACTGGACAGCTGCAGCATGGATATGAAATTGGCTGAGTGACAGGAAGCAGAGAGTAGTTGTGAATGGTTGTTTCCCAGACTGGTATATAGTGGAGTTCCCCAGGGCTCGGCATTAGGACCCCTGCTTTTCTTGATGTATATTAATGACCTGGACTTGGGTGTACAGGGCACAATTTCAAAATTTGCAGATGACACAAAACTTGGAAGTATTGTGAACTGTGAAGAGGATAGTGATTAACTTCAAGAGGACGTAGGCTGGTGGAATGGGCGGACAATGTGGCAGATGCAATTTAATACAGCAAAGTGTGAAATGATTCATTTTGATAGGAACAATGATAAGAGGCAATATAAATTAAAGGGTATAATTCTAAAGAGGGAGCTGGGGGTATATGTGCACAAATCATTGAAGGTGGCAGGGCAGGTTGAGTAAGCAGTGAATGATGTTTATGGGATCCTGGCCTTTATAAATAGGGACATAGAGCGCAAGAACAAGAAAGTTATGATAAATAGTATAAAATAGTGGTTCGGCCTCAACTGGAGTATTGTGTCCAGTTCTGGGCACCACACTTTAGGAAGGATGTTAAGGCATTAGAGAGGGTGCAGAAAAGATTCACGAGAATGGTTCCAGGAATGAGGAACTTCAGTTATGCTGATGGATTGAAGAAGCTGGGGTTGTTCTCCTTGGAGAAGAGAGTATTAAGAGGAGATTTGATAGAGGTGTTCAAAATCAGGAGGGGTCTGGACAGGGTAGATAGGGAGAAGCTGTTCCCATTGGCAGAAGGATCCAGAACTAGAGGACACTGATTTAAGGTGATTGGCAAAAGAAGCAATGGCGACATGAGGAAAAACATTTTTACCCAGTGAGTGGTTAGGATCTAGAATGCACTGCCTGAGAGTGTGGTGTGGGCAGATTCAATCGAGGCCTTCAAAACAGAACTGGATAATTATCTGAAGAGAATACAATTGCAGGGCTACAGAGAAAAGGTGGGGGAGTGGGACTCCTTCTGTGCTGTAACCATCTATGATTCAATTCTATCTGCTAATTTTGCTAAACGTCTCGTGTGCAACACTTATGAAATACCTTCTGAAGGTCTTTATAGGCAATGCCCATAGATGCAAAAGACAAGGCTGAAGAATTTGCAACCATCTTCAACCTGAAGTGCCGTGTATGATCCATCTCAGCCTCCTCCGGAAGTCCCCAGCATCACAGATGCCAGTCTTCAGCCAATTCGATTCACTCCACATGATATCAAGAAACAGCTGAAAAAGTTGGATAGAGCAAAGGCTAAGGGCCCTGAAAACATCCCAGCTGGAGTACTGAAGACCTCAGCTTCAGAACTAGCTGCACCCCTAGCCAAGCTGTTCCAGTACAGCTACAGCACTGCCATTTACCCCACAATGTGTAAAATTGCCCCAGTATGTCCTGTCAATAAAATGCAGAACAAATTTGATCTGACCAATTACCGCCCCATCAGTCTACTCTCAATCATCTGCAAAATGATGGAAGGTGTCATCAGCAATGCTATCAAATGGCGCTTACTCAGCAATAACCTGCTCATTGATGCTTAATTTGGTTCAGCCAGGAACTCTCAGCTCCAGGCCGCATTATAGCCTTGAATTCCCGAAATGAGGTGAGAATGACTGCCCTTGACAGGTGTGGCATCAAATCAAGGAGACCTAGTAAAATTGAAGCCAATGGGAATCAAGGAGAAACTTCTTCACTGGCTGAAGTTATCAAAGGAAAATGGTTGTGCTTGTTGAAGGCCAATTATCTCAGTCCCAGGACATCGCTGAAGGAGTTCCTTAGAGTGAGGTCCTAGGTCCAAAACTTTTCAATTATTTCATCAATGACCATCCCTCCATTATAGGTCAGAAGTGGGGATGTTTGCTGATGATTGTACAGTGTTCAGTACCATTTTCAACTCATCAGATAATGATGCAGTTAGTGCCCACATGCAGCAAGACCTGGACATCATTCAGGCTTGAGCTGAGAAGTGCCAAGTAACATACACACCACACAAATGCCAGGCAGTGACTATCTTCAACAAGAGAGAATCTAACCATCTCCCCTTGACACTCAACAGCATTGCCATTACTTAATTCCCCCCACCATCAGCACCCTGGGGATTACCATTGACCAGGAATTTAACTGGACTAGCCATATAAATACTGTGACTACAAGAGGAGAGCAGAGGCTGGGAATTCTGCATTGAGTATTTCATCTCTTGACCCCCACAGCCTGTCCACCATCCACAGGGCACAAGTCAGGAGTGTGATGGAATACTTCCTACTTTGCTGGGTGAGTACAGTTCCAACAACACTCAAGAAGCTCGACACCATCCACGACAAAGCAGCCTGCTTATTTGGCACCCCATCTACAATCTAAAACATTCACTCCCTCCAACACCAGTGCACAGTGGCAGCAGTGTGTACCATCCACAGCAGGGTTGTCCAACCTTTTCGTGTGGGGGGCTACATTACAATTTATATCGGGGGCCGGTGAGACAATTTCGGAAAGACTAAAGGCACTAAATTTTTTATCTTAATATTAATCAAAACAACAACAAATGTACATTTTTGTGAAAAAGCTTTAAATGAGAAGACTAATTTATTGACTTACTTTCTCTTCACTATGTTGGACACTAATTTAGTGAGCTACCTGGCATTTTTTGCTTGCACAGGTAGTCAATGTTTGCCCACACACTTGTTGTAGCGATGAGAAGTATTCCAGATAGATGTCATTCTGTCAGAAGTGATTTCACTCTCCCTCTCTCTCCTTGTGTTCACTTTCTCTGTGTGTCCCCCCTCTGTCCCTCCTCTTTCTCTCTCAGTCCCCCATTTCTCTATATCCCCCCCCCTCTCTCTCTCTGCCTCTCCCGCCTCTCTCCCTCTGTCCCCCTCTCCCTCTCACACACAGTTGCAGAGAGCGGAACACTCAGCAGATGGTTGTTCAATTCTTTTAAAAAAGATTGCTGTCAGTTTCACAGCTGACAGCTGCTGACTACAGGATATGGGAACAGCCATTTCTCAACAGCCTCGCGGTTTTCCAGCAGGCTTTTAAAAAAAAGTCAGAATGCACTGGAAAACCCTGAGTCTGTTGGGAGACGGCTGTTCCTGATGTCAGCAGCTGTCAGCTGTGAAACTGACAGTGCAATAGTTTAAAAGCCGGTCTGACAAAGGGGAATTTCTAATCTCCAATCTCTTGGTGAGGATGAGAAATGGCCCAGGTACAGTTTACATCTGGGGGCCAGATGGAAACCTTTGGCCAGCCGGATCCTGGCCCGCAGGTTGTATGTTGACAACCCTGATATACAGGATGCACTGCAGCAACTCTCCAAGGTTCCTTTGACAGCACCTTCCAAATCCACAACCTCTGTCACCTAGAAGGACAAGGGCACAGAAGCATGGGTGCACCACCACCTGGAAGTTCCCCTCCAAGCCACATAACATCCTGACTTGGAACTATATCTGTCTCTGGGTCACAATCCTGGAACTCCCTCCCTGACAGTATTGTGGGTGTACCTACATCACATGGACTGCAGTGGTTCAAGCAGGTGGCTCACCACTACCTTCTCTAGTGTAATTAGAGATGGGCAATAAATGCTGGCCTTGCCATAAAAGAATAAAAAAAGCTCACATGTCTGCTATTTTATTGAGCTCCTCAAACAAGTCTGCTAACTTAGTCAGATCTGGATTGTTCAGTTGCTACTTGTTCAAATGCTTCATAACCTTTTTCTTGATGATAGAATCTGCCTTCTCTTACTTCTCTTCCTCCTCCAGTGTATATATCAGGTAAAGTGAGATTCCCATTGGGAAATCAATGTACTTCCCCCTGATCCCAGCTCAGTAATTGTGCTGACTGAGAATGCTTCTCAAGCGTGTACAATGTAGTATGGAGGTGAAGGCTTCCTGAATACAATAGTGATTCTTTTTGTAATGAGACCTGCAATGAGGCCCAAGATATCGCCAAATGTCTGCAAAAGCAATCTCAGAGAGCAGTGACCTATTAAGAAAGTGTTGATGAAAGAAGCCCGCAAAAGTGCATTTAAAAAGTAGTGCACATTCAAAATAGTGAATGTGAGCATGGAAGCCCCTGGATTTGAGTCAGGTGATGCCATCCACCAGTTACTGTCATTTGCACGAAGCTGCAACTGGAAGGATCAGTGCTTTCGTGTGTCATGAAACTGTATGGAATTCATGCCAAGGTGCGTCTCCAGGAAAACCACAGTGTAAATGGGTCCTGTCCAAAATTCCTGGCCTCACCAAGGTGCAAATCCCAAATTATGTCCTGCCTCAAAGCAGAAATTTTGGGGTTAGATTTGTTTTCTTATTTTGAACACAACTGTCCCCTTAATTTGATGCCAGCTTTGCTATTCAAATCCTTCTTTCTATCAAAAGTCTGAAAAGAAATGGAATGTACTGGGATTTTAACCATTGGATGACTATAGTAACAAGTAATGTGCAGAGGTGATAGAAAGGGAGGAACTTAGAACAATCATCATCACTAGGGAAAAAGTACTGAGAAAACTATTGGGATTGAAGGCAGACAAGTCCACAGAGCCTGATGGCCTACATCCTAGGGTCTTAAAAGAAGTGGCAGCGGAGATAGTGGATCCATTGGTTATAATATTCCAAAATTCCCTGGATGCGGGAATTCCAGTGGATTAGAAAAAAGCTAATATAATGACCTTATTCAAAAAGTAGGGAGGCAAAAAGTAGGAAACTACAGACCAGTTAGTTAGAATCCATTATTAAGGAAGTAATAACAGGACATTTAGAAAGTCAAAACGTAATCCATCGGAGTCAGCATGGTTTTATGAAGGGTAAATCGTGTTTGACTAATTTTCTAGAGTTCTTCAAAGTTGTAACAAGTAAAGTGGATAATGGGGATCCTGTAGATGTAGTATATCTGGACTTCCAGAAGGCATTTGATAAGGTGTTGCACAAAAGGTTAATACACAAGGCAAGATCACATGGGGTTAGGGGCAATTTATTAGCTTGGATAGAGGATTGGCTAACCAACAAAAAACAGAGAGTGGGGATAAATGGGTCCTTTTCTGGTTAGCAAGATGTAACTAGTGGGGTGACACAGGGTTCGGTCCTCAGGCCACAACTATTTACAATCTATAGTAATGACTTGGATGCAGGGATAGAAGGTACTATAGCCAGATTTGAAGATGACACTAAAATAGGTGGGATAGTAAATTGCAATAAAGAAATAAGAAATTTACAAATGGATATGGATAGGTTAGGTGACTGGCCAAAATTTGGCAGATGGAATTTAACACGGATAAGTGTGAGGTTATCCATTTTGGTCGGAAGAATAGAAAGGCAAATTATTATCTAAATGGAGAGAAACTTCAGAGTGCTTCGGCGCAGAGAGATCTGGGTGTCCTCGTGCATGAATCACAGAAAACTAGTCTGCAGGTGCAGCAGGTAATAAGGAAGGCAAATGGAATTTTGGCATTTATTGACAAAGGAATAGAGTATAAAAGTAGGGAAGTGTTGCTGCAATTGGTCAAGGCATTAGTGAGACCGCACCTGGAGTATTGTGTACAGTTTTGGTCCCCTTACTTGAGGAGGAGTGTAGTTGCATTGGAAGCAGTTCAGAATGGGTTCACTAGATTGATTCCAGAGATGAGGGTTTTGTCTTATAAAGAGAGATTGAGCAGTTTAGGCCTTTACTCTCTAGAGTTTAGAAGAATGAGAGGAGATCTAATTGAGGTTTTTAAGATGATTCAGGGGATTGACAAAGTAGATGTAGAGAGGATGTTCCTCTGGTGGGGCAATCTAGAATGAGAGGTCATAGTTTTAGGATAAGGGGTAGCAGATTTATAGAACATAGAACATAGAACATAGAAAAATACAGCACAGAACAGGCCCTTCGGCCCACGACGTTGTGCCGATCCTTTGTCCTCTGTCAAGGACAATTTAATCTATACCCCATCATTCTCCTTTATCCATATACCTATCTAAAAGCCGTTTGAAAGTCCCTAAAGTTTCTGACTCAACAACTTCCCCAGGCAAGGCATTCCATGCCCCGACCACTCTCTGGGTAAAGAACCTTCCCCTGACATCCCCCTTATATCTCCCACCCTTCACCTTAAATTTATGACCCCTTGTAACGCTTTGCTCCACCCGGGGAAAAAGTTTCTGACTGTCTACCCTATCTATTCCCCTGATCATCTTATAAACCTCTATCATGTCACCCCTCATCCTTCTCCGTTCTAATGAGAAGAGGCCTAGAATGTTCAGCCTTTCCTCGTAAGACTTATTCTCCATTCCAGGCAACATCCTGGTAAATCTCCTCTGCACCCTCTCCAAGGCTTCCACATCCTTCCTAAAATGAGGCGACCAGAACTGCACACAGTACTCCAAATGAGGCCTTACCAAGGTCCTGTACAGCTGCATCATCACCTCACGGCTCTTAAATTCAATCCCTCTGCTAATGAACGCTAACACCCCATATGCCTTCTTCACAGCCCTATCCACTTGAGTTGCAACTTTCAACGATCTATGCACATAGACCCCAAGGTCTCTCTGCTCCTCCACATGCCCAAGAACGCTATAACAGAGAGGAGGAGAAATTACTTCTCTCAAAGGGTCATGAGTCTGTAGAATTCACTACCCCAAGAGTGCGGTGGATGCCGGGACATTGAATAAATTTAAGGAGGAGATAGACAGATTTTTAATTAGTAATGGGTTGAAGGGTTATGGAGAACGGGTAGGAAAGTGGAGTTGAGGCCGAGATGATATCAACCATGATCGTATTGAATGGCAGAGCAGGCTCGAGGGGCTGAATTGCCTACTCCTGCTCTTAGTTCTTATGTTCTTATGACTAACATTTCTGTATCCCATCAGGAAATAACAACGAATTGATTGTTCATTGGAAATGAAACAGTCAATTTCTAAACTTTGTTCCTTTTGAGTTCTATGGTGTTCAGTAATTATGTTTAATACATTCACAGAAAAATGTGATGATTTTATGCTTTGTTCCTTTGGAATTAGGAATGTTCTTCGGTCATCAGAAAAAATCCATTAACTTGGTAATTATGAAAATTACTCCATAGCCCAAAACGATGAAATAAAATACAATTTAATATATTCTTTCCACATTTTTGATGTGCTTTAGGGTACAGTTCGAAAGTCTGTTTTTTGATATATTATACAATACAATCTGGAACAAATAAATGATTTTTTTTTCTTTTTGGACTGTTTAATTGGTTTCTGCATTTTTCAAAGAAGCAATTTAAGTGTTTTCAATCAAAAGCTATTCTTAATAATATACAAGAACTAAAAGGTAAAAAAAAGCTTCTCATCAAAAAGCAAAAATTAATCATATTTATAAGTGGTGGAAAAAAACTGACTAAAACCATTTTGGGAAAATTGCTTTGTAAGTCAAATAGGCAATTACTGAGAAAAAAAGAGACTAACTTTGCAAAGGAAAGAATAGAATCACACAAAGAGGCCATTCGGCCTGTCGAGTCCATGCCAGCTCTCTGCAAGAGCAATTTAGCTAGTCCCATTCCGCTGCCCTCTCCCCATATCCCTGCAATTTTTTTCCCTTCAGGTACTTACCCAATTTCCTATTGACAGTCACAATTGAATCTGTCTCCAGCACCCTTTTATGCAGTGCATTCCAGATTGTAACCACTCACTGCATTAAATTATTTTCCTCATGTTGCCTTTGGTCCTAATTTTTATTTAGGTTCAATAAAAGCAGAAAAAAGAGAAAAGGAAACCTTGTAGCACAGTAAATCTCATAACTGTCTCATTTTTGTTGAGGTCAATATTGCAAGATCCAAGACAAGTACAATTTCTAACACAGAGCCATTTTACATCTGCAAAGTGAGAATTCCTTCCAGGTTTTCCCGCTGTGCCTTGGTTGGAAGATCGTGGGAAACCCTGCTGACAAGCCCAATGTGCTGGTTCTTCTGGGCCTCCTCCAATCTTCAGTCGAAGTTTATGGCAGTCAATCATAAACTCCTGGTGAGTAAGTGGAAATGACTGCGAGATGTTATAGCGAGAATGCTTAATGTACCTCTCAATGCTATTTTAACAGAGGTGTTACATCCATTTAAAGTAAATGGGTCAATGCCTCCATTAAGATTTGATATAGCTGCATTAAGGATTCACACAATAACTTCATTGGCAATGACTTATGTATGATAAAAGAGGTTTAGTTGAATAAAGGTCTGTTCTGATTTTCTGTAATGCTAATATTATAGTTCATACAGTACAACTGTGACTACACTTCAAAAGTACTTCATTGATTGTAAAGCATTTGAGATGGTGAAAGGTATAAATATAAGTTCTTTTTTTCTTCACTTTATATCTTTTTGGTAGGTTGTGTTTTCTGTTTTATGATTTAAAAAAATAGAAAATACCAGCTACAAATAGCACAGCCATGAGTAAAGTCACAGCGAAGGGCAGCAAGGAACAGAAACAGTTGAGGAAGGAGAGTTACTCACTGTGTTCATGAGTGATGGAGCAGGTTCACCCAAACATTAGCATCTTATCCAAAGCTATGAATGTCATGAACTCCTTTGTGAATATGATATTTGCGAGTGAAGCTTTCCACCAGGCCCACTATAACAAGTACTCGGTATCAGCTCCAAGCGATTCAGACCTCTATGTGCCTGCTGCTGATGGTGAGGGAACTGGCCAAGTTTGTCATGTGGGAAGGGACAAAGGCTGTGGCTAAGTACACCAGCTCCGAGTAAAAGTCCACAATATATTGAAAAAGAAGGTGTTTTTCTAAATGTCTGAAATGGCTATATGATTTTCTCATACTCATGACAAGCAAAAGAAAGCACGAAAAGAAACATTTGACAATTGTTTCACTAAGGTACAAAAGAATCCCAAACAATTTAGGTACTGAGCATGCACAGCTTGAAGCAGTTTCTTGCAGTTTCTGCTTCAGTTTTCTGTTGAATATTTTACCTTTAGTGCAGCTTTTAAAGTGGGCTGTGAGAACATGCTGTTCATTCAATTTCTGCTCACTTTTTAAATCTTTTATTTACATATGTGTCTTCAAACTACCTTCCCTGACCCCTGCTCACAATTCTCAGAAGAACTATGGAGGGAATAATAATATCTTGAACAATTTACACATTTGCCTGTTTTTGTGGGAGGGGGGGGGGGGGTGGTGGGGTGCGGGGGATGGTGATGAGAGAATGGGGTGTGGGTTACATCTCTTTTCCCTTATGGTTTATGCAGATATTCCTGTTCCTAGGAGCATGCCACAGCTTGAGAACATTTGTTGCAATTTCTATATAATGCATATAACTTTTCTGTTGCTTTTCCCCCTATTGCCAAGCTTTTTTCATTTTGCTCTTGCTGTTGAAGTTAACATTCCTTACCCGCTAATTCCAATTTTCCATCTCAGCATGGTTGCAGAGTTGGGCAGTGTGGCTTTATCCAGTGAACAGAAGACAGATTCTGATCATCAATTAAAAGGTTTCCCTTGCAATATGCGCTCATAATAAGCTTTTCTTATGCTCTGAAGAGAGCATGCTATTTATAAATAGTGTCTTTTTTATTGGGTTATGTTGCTCATAAATGAGCATAATCGTGTCCACAGACAAGTCATTTGCTGCCACATGTCAACTTTTTTGAAGCATGAAGTCAAAGCATAAACCTTACACAGCCCGTTGTAAATAACTAGGCTTCATGATTATAACATTTTGAAGTGAGCAGTACTGGCTACCTCAGGGCAAACTAATTTTAAAATGAGTACCTCAAGCTGGCCATAGTCCACTTATTTGATATGCAAAGAGATGTAATATCTGTCTCAGGAGTGGACCCTGGATGCCTATTTTTCATTCACCAAAATGGTGGGCAGTGTATTCACAGATAGACAGCTAGGCCTGTCTATCCATGGATGATCAGGAACTCCTAAAGCATGAAAGAACATTCTGAAAAGAGACAACCTTGTAAAATAAAGAAAAAAACTTATGACCGTAACTGTTGCGAAGTAATGGAGATAGTTATGATAGCACAATGTAATTATGGCAAGATCACCACTCCCTCTGCCATCTTAACCTCCCACCCACTTTCTCTTCTCTACAGGAAGGAGTCGGGGCTGGGGTGAGGACTCCACTGTTTCACTGGATTATTTTGGTCAGAAAAAAACATAATTTTATTTTCATTTCCTATGTGATATACAGTGAACATGTTAATAAAGGTTTTTTGTTTCCTGCTTCAGAGGATCCTTTTCAAATTGTCCCTTGATGTTTTCAAATTGTCCTTTAATATTATGCTTCCTCGCTTTTAGATACTGGCTGGAATTTTTCGTAAGTGGGGAGGCCTCGTCCACCGGCCGAAAAGTCGGTGGCGAGCCCTCCTCTGCTGGGCCTGGGGAGCCGAACAGGGATTTTTCACTCCCTAGGCCTTTAACTGGTCTTGAGTGGGACTTCCACCTCCTTGAGGCAGGAAGTCTGCCTAATGGAGTTGCCGGCCAATCAGCGAGCCGGCAGCTCTTAGTCCCAGCAGCGCCACCGGAGCAGTGGCCACTGCTGGGAGTACACCCCGCCATCGGCAGCAAGGATGGCCCAGGACCTCAGCTAAGTTTTTACGCCCTTGCCGCAGACAATCGGTTGGGCCCCGGCGAGGCAAGGGGAGGTTATCGATTGGGGGGGCAGGGGGAGTGTTGTACATTGGGGGTGGTTGGGGCTTTGGGGGGGCTGCCCTCCGTGGAGCACAGGATGCCCAATCAGGGGGGGCCCTCATCAGCCCACAGGAAGGCCATCTGATTTCACTAGGCGGGGTTTTTGAGGCCTCAGCCACCCACCAGCCAAACATAAAATACTTGTGGGGGTAGGAGGAGGCCCTTAAGTGACAGTTAATTGGCCACTTAAGGGCCTTGATTGGCCTGGGGCAGGCAGGCCATTTCTCACCACTGCTGCTCAGTGCTGCTGCCCCCCACCCCCCACCCCACCTCCTCCCTTCTCACTGTCCAGGGCCCCATCATTCCTTCCAAGTGAAACAGCAATTTACTTGTATTTCTTTCAACCAACTTTACTGGCTGCTCATGATGGGGTGACCGCTTTATGAAACATGTCCATTCAGTTCACAAAAGTGACCCTGAGCTTCCAGTCGCCTGTCATTTTAATTCTCCACCTTACTCCCTCTCTGACCTTTCTATCTGCTACTGTGTTCCAATGAAGCTTAGTATAAGTTTGAGGAACAGCACCTTTTCTTTCAACTGGGCACTTAGCAGTCTTCTGCATTCAACATTGAGTTCAACAATTTTTAGATCATAATCTCTGCCCCCATTTTGTTTAGTGTTTCTTTGCTGGTTTATTTTTTTTTCTCTCATTTCTTTATTATTTCCTTTACTTTGTGTTTTGACAGCAGCTATCCCACCAATCACACCTCCTCTGGACACATCATCTGTTACTTGTCCAATTATCACTCCAGTTGACCTTACAACATGAAACCTTTTGTCATTTAATCTCTCCTGCCTTCTACCCTAGAACAGACCTTTCCTTTTGTTCTTCTTCCCACCCTCCTCCCTTTACTTACTCAAAACCTATTACATTTCTCATTTTGCTCAGTTTTAATGAAAGGTCACAGACCTGAAATGTTAACTGTCAGATCGGCTAAGTATTTCCAGAATTTTCTGCTTTTATTTCAGATGCCGAGAATCACAGTATTTTGCTTTTGTAAACCTAAAAAAACAAATACTGATTTATGTTCTATATTAATGCTAAATACAAATTTGGCACATGATTAAGATCTGTCATGACCTTTTGTCAAACTCATGCAATACAAACTTATGAACTATAGAATGAACTTATGAAATAAACCCAAAACGGACACTTTTCCTGTAAAACAAAATTGAGTTGAGAGGTCAGGTGACCTTTTTCTTCCCTGCCAATACACATGAAACTGCAAGAACCCTGAGCTAATTTTCATGTCTGGACAGATCTTGGCAAAATAATTAAAATACAAATGATCTTTCTGGACATATCTTTGAGAAGCATTAAGATGCAAACGGTCCTTTCTATGGTAATAGCTACATCTCTCCCAATTAGGTTAGCAATATTATTGCAGACTTATTGACTCTAGAGAATGGGTGTGAAAAGCTCTACTTTATCAAGATGATGTATGATTGAGTGATACCGGAACTCCATTGTCTGACAATGGCCTAACCATCAGAGACTATTTATGAGTTCATTGGCAGAGAAACTCTGGTCCCATGACAGAAACTGGGTTTCAGATAAGGAGTTTTAATAACTGTATATTCTGGACATACAAAGACAGGGAGGAGAAACATCTGTGCCATTGAAGGGAAAGGAACCTGCTTAACACCCTTAGTTTCTAAGCTACATGTAGATAGAGACTGGAGTTTGCTTTGAAATCCTCACCTGAGAAATTATACCAGTGTTTTGCCACAGAACTTTGACTGGAATATAACAGGAGAGATCCACAACATCACATTCATCTTCCTAAACCTCCTAAGCTTTTCTTCAGTGATCAAGGAAAATATTATAGGCCTGCACCATTTCAAGTCTTCACCCTGGGGAAAAGCAAGGACAGTAGAGAACTCTTAAAAATTCACAAGACCTAAATGCATGTTACTTTGTACTCTCTATCTTTTCTTGAGTGTGTGTGTATCTGTATTAGTGTGAAAGTGGGTGTAGTTGCGAATATTTCAGGTATTCAATAATAAGCAATTATCTTTCTTTTAAAAACTTACGAGAAAAACTGTCATTTGTCTCTTCCTGACAATTAAAGCCCTTAGGGGTTAAAACACTTTTTTTTAAAAACACGCTGTCTTTGGTCAGTCGAGAAATGGAAAAGGGGGAGCCATCTCTATCATCTCTCATCTGTCCTTAACACTTTCTTTAAGGCTCTCACAGTTGAAGCATGTGTAACTGCTAGGAAAACAGTAGCTAAGGTAGTGCAGAGTAAAGGGTCAGAATGCTTGCAGTATCTGTATTGCTTATTAATATTTCAATGTAAAATATACACCCCAAGAGACATCAGACACTTACAGGCTATTTTGCTGTGCGATGTCATCATATTTCTTTATATTAATGATTTTTTAAAAGTAAATTAAAAGCTTTACATAAAGTGAGAAACTCTGAGCCATGCCAGCTCCTTCAGTACATCGGAAGCAATCACTAGATATAAGAGAAAAATAAAGTACTAAGTTGGTACTGTCAAGCTGAATTAAATGACCGGTTCTCATGCAAGATGAGAGAACATGCTCAACTTGGGTAAAGGCTTTTTGTTTTCATTTCAAGAAGGATGACTGGAATAGCAAACAAATTTCAATTTTCTGTCAGTGTCTTTCATGCAGTTTCAGGTTCGAATTTGGGCTTTGGTAATGATCTTTCTCAGATAATGGAATTGCTGAGGACATCGTGTATCACAGCAGCATTTGTCCAGGGGCTTGGTTAGAAGCTGAGGGACTCTTTGCAATATTCACTATTATTAAAAGTTACGAGGAGGCACAATTAAGCCCGTTCCTCAGGCCATACAGATTCCCATGCCACCAAAGCACACTACAATAACACAGACACTTCACAGTAATTTTCCAAATGAAAGATGGTTTCAT
Source organism: Heterodontus francisci (assembly GCF_036365525.1). Lineage (NCBI taxonomy): Eukaryota > Metazoa > Chordata > Chondrichthyes > Heterodontiformes > Heterodontidae > Heterodontus > Heterodontus francisci. The sequence goes on from NC_090379.1 coordinate 27,622,414, forward strand.
TTTGCAACTTTACCGCAAAAAAACAAACCATTCAAAAATAAAATCCACTGTCTAGTCGGTAATTCAGCTCTGTTTACGACACACTAGATGCAGGAAAATATGCTTGTTGGGAAGTGCTCAGAGCAAGAAAAAAAGTGCATGCATAAAACTGAAACTATTATTAAAAAAATCTTTTATACTGAGGAACCTGGGAGAAGGGTCAAGACCGATGGTGCAAAGACTGAAAAGATTACAAGAACAAAATGAAGTAAATTAAGATTAAGTTGTGCCATATTAGTGTTTTTTTTAATTCATTCTCTGGCTATATGGGTGTTGCTAGCCATGCTGGCATTTATTGGCCATTCCTAATTGCCCTGGGAAAGGTGGTGCTGGGTCTTCTTCTGCAGTTTGTGTGGTGTAGGTACTCACACAATGTTGTTAGGTAGGGAGCTCCAGGATTTTGACCCAGTGACAATGAAGGAATGGCGATATATTTCCAAGTCAGGATTTTGTAGGAGGTGATGGCATTCTCATGTACCTGCTGCCCTTGTCCTTCTAGGTAGTCTGAGATACTATCAAAATCTTTTAGATTGTAGGGATAACTGAGGGAGATAAGGGTTTCTATAGTTTTGAGCAGCTGTCTAATAATAATCATTCAATCAGAAAACATACAGCAACATCATGACAGAGCCAGTGATGAATTAAAGCTGAAGATCAGTTTTCCTGATTCCTGACCCCAAGGAACATCCAAAATACAGAACCTTCAACAGCGCAGCACTCCCTCCCTGCTGCACTGAAGTATCAGTCTACACTATGCACTCAAATACTTGGAGTTGGGGCTGTGAACCCACAGACTCTAGGCTCAGAGGCAAGAGAGCTATCATTCAGCCAAAGATGACACCCCAAAACAAAGCAAAGCAGCTTTATACACAGGATAGTGCAGTCAAAGTAGAGCTCTCATGTGGTGAAGGGAAGAGTCCATTTACTTCCAGTGGGGGTAATTTGCACGCTCGCTGCCTGGGCGGTGATGTGGCTGAGCTGATTGCCCTCCTGCGATAGAATTCATCCAAATCAATGGGATAAAACAGGTGAACAATCTTTCTGCCAAAGGTGGTGAAGGTGAAAATTACCCTCACCAACCTCAATGAGCTTTTTGCTACTGTCATGAATATGCTTCCATTATTGATATTTTTTGAGGATTTGTGTTTAAAAGACTGTGGAAAATACCTGAGAAGGTGCCTGGGCTTGCTTTTTTTTAAAGGGCCACTGGAAGGACACTTAGGACTTTGTTTAGAAACAAATACTTACTGGAAGTCACATGTCTTAAGCTAAGTGTTTATCTGGAGCCTTATGGACTATGGAACTGTTTGAACTTAGAGAAGTCACATGTCTGGATTTATGGCTGTTAGGTGTTTTGGTTTCATTTTTGGATATTGTTTGGAGTTTAGTTGGTAGATAGCCTGCTCATCCTTTGCCACCTGTTCTTGAAATACTTCTGAGAATCCAGTGTGATAGCTGAACTCACTGATGCAGTATTACTCCTGAAAAGCCTGCAAGGCTACTCCTCTACATCTCCTGAACAGAACTGCTCCAGAAAGATCCTAGTGACAGCTGTCTATGTGCACCCAGACGGCAGACCAAAGGGCCAGCTAGAAAATTTCATATCTTATTCGTTTTCTTCAAGAATTGACAATACTTGGTCAAAGTATTTATTTTAAAAATTGATCTCTGCAGAGCCAGTTTTTTCATTTTTCTTTATTTTTTCGTTAGCCAATGTGCGTGTGTGCAGGTATGTTAGGATATTTTTAGAAGGGTAGATATTTATATTTTCATATTTCAAACTGTGTGTTAATAAGCTTTGCATCTTTATTGACTAAATATTGTTCTATAATAAATCAACAATTTTGTTGTTTATTAAAAAAACCTGGTTTGCGGATTTTTATTTTGAAACTAAGATAGATGAAGTATACAATTGGCCATATCGGTAACTGGGTAAAACATTTAAATATATGTTGTGACCAGTGGAGTAGTGGAACTAGAGAAAGACAGTGCGTTGCTCCAACCTCAGTTAAACGCTACTCAAGATCTGCCTTTGCAAAAGTTTCATGTTAAAGTGAAACCTGTAAATTACAGACACCTTCGGGACCAACAGCAGCTGTCCTGATTTGCAGGCATCCTAATTGTCAAATGATGGTCATTATAAGTAGTGTAAACATTTTCAGTAGAATGGGGAATTCTTTTCCCAGCATCCATAATGATAGCGACACCACTCGATCCCTGGATAGAGCGGTGTAAGCAGTCATTACCAGAGATACAGCAGCTTCTCTGCCGTTATTGATGCTGGATAAAGAGCTTTCCCATCCCACCAAATCTTTCACAAAACCCGCTGCTGCCTTGTGCTGACTGGTGTGCCCCATGTTTTAAGTTGGAAATCAACTTAGCTGTGAGTGGTTTGCAATTTGTGATTGTCCTTGGTTTCAGAATGCCGCTTTTATATTTTACCATGGAACTTATTTTGGTCTCTCAGCAAGTTTCCATTTTCACAGGTGTCCTTTATTTGGAGCTTTTGGTTATACAGGTTTCACTCTCTTTTTGGTGGTTACATAGAATTGAATAGATTTTATAGCATAGAAACTATTCTGGCTACTCAACCCAACTGGTCTATACTGGTGTTTATGCTCAGCATGACTGGCCTCACATCTACTTTATCTAACTCGATCTATTCCCCTCTTCCAATAGTGCTTATCTAGCTTCTCCTTGAATGCAACAATGCTATTCACCTCAACTACTCCACATGGTAGCGAGTTCCACATTGTCGTCACTCTCTGAGTAAAGATGTTTCTCTTGAATTTCTTAATGAATTTATTATTGACTATTTTATATTTATGACTCCCAGGTTTTGGACTCACCAACAAGTGGAAAGATCTTTTGTATATCTACCCTATTAAACCCCTGCATAATTTGAATGATCTCTTAGTCTTCTCTTTTCTCGGGAAAAGAGCCCCATTCTGTTTAGTCTTTCTTGAATAGCTATGATCTCTCGGCTCTGGTATCATCCTTGCACATTGTTTTTGTACATCCAGTGCTCCATATCCTTTTTGTAGTATGGAGACCAGATTGTACAATGTGGTCTAACCAAGGTGCTGTATGCATGAAAAAAGGCAGACTGATGATCTGTTGTTGTGATCTGGAATGCACTGCTTGAAATGATGGTGGAAGCAGATTCAGCTGTAACTTTCAATGGTTTGACCTTGCACAGCCCTTTACATGTTGTTATGAAAGTACTTCCGTTTTTTAGTTTTTGTGTGGACCTGTGTTTTAAAAATGTGGAAAAGGATTCCACATTGGAGGACTGAAGTGATTCCATAGATGCTGAACTTTGTTTTTTTTAAAGGTCACTGGAAGGACTTTGGGACTTTGTTTATAAACACTTACTGGAAGTCATATGGTCTTCAGCTTAATAAGCAGCAGGTGCCTTCTGACTATAGGAGTTGTTAACAGATTTATGGTGGTCAAGAGTTGGTTTTGTTTTGGCTTGTTTTGAGTTGGTTGGGGGTCAGCCTGCTAAAATAGAACCATCGAACCATAGAAATGAATGCGTGGCTGGAGAGATGGTGCAGGAGGGAGGGCGTCAGATTTCTGGGGCATTGGGACCAGTTCTGAGAAAGGTGGGACCTATACAAGCTGGACGGTCTACACTTGAACAGGACTGGGACAAATATCCTTGCAGGAAGGTTTGCCAGTGCTTTAGTCTAAACTAGTTTGGCAGGGGGATGGGAATCTGAGTGCAGTCTTAAATAGGACAAATTCAGGGCAGGGAATGGGAGGCAGAAAATTAGCATGTGACTCTGAAAGACAGAAGAAGCAAAGGTGAAAAAGTGTGCAGCACAGGAATGTGACAGTGTTAAAGGGTATTTATTTAAATGCAAGGAGTATAGTAAATAAAGCCAATGACCTGAGGGCACAGATAGATACATGGAAGCATGATATCATTGCTTTAATGGAAACTTGGCTTAAAGAAGGGCAAGAATGGCAACTCAACATCCCTGGATATAGAATTTTCAGGTGGGATAAAAAAGGAGGGGTGTAGCATTATTAGTTAAGGAATCAGTAACAGATTTGAGGAGGGATGATATGCTAAATGAATCATCAAACAAGGCCATATGGCCCAGAAGTAAAAAAGGGCAGCCACACTACTAGGAGTGCACTATAGACCTCCAAATAGTGAGAGGGAGATAGAAGAACAAGTATGTAGGCAAATTTCTGAAAGCAAAAACGATAGGGCAATAATAGTTGGGGATTTCAACTATCCCAATATCAACTGGGATACAAACAGTGTGAAGGGCACAGAGGACACAAAATTCTTGAACTGCATTCAAAAAAACTTTTTTAGCCAGCACATAACAAGCCCAACAAGAGGGGGCACAATTCTAGATTTAGTGTTTAGTAATGAAGCTGGGCAAGTGGATGAAGTAACAGTGGGTGACCATTTTGGAGATAGAGACCAGAATACAGTTAGTTTTAGCATAATTATGGAAAAGGGCAAAGATAAAACAGGAGTAAAAGTCCTAAATTAGGGGAAGATAAATTTTACAAAACTGAGAGGTGACCTGGCGAACGGGACTGGATACAGCTACATGAAGGAAAAACAATGACAAACCAGTGGAAAGCATTCAAAAGCAACATTCTCCAGGCACACTGTAGGCATGTCCCCACAAAGATAAAGGGTGATACTGCCGAATCTAGAGCCCCTGGCTATCTAGAAGCTTACAGAGTAAGTTAAAGCAGAAAAAGAAAGCTTATGATGATCACAATAAACTTAATGTATTAGAAAGCCTAGAGGAATATAGAAAGTGCATGGGTCAAGTAAAAAAGGAAATTAGAAAAGCCAAGAAAGGACATGAAAGATTATTTGCAGGTAAAATCAAGGAAAATCCGAAGATGTTTTATCAGTACATTAAGAGCAAGAGGATAACTAAGGAAAGGGTAGGGCTTATCAGAGATGTACAAGGGAACTTATGCGTGGATGCAGAAGATGCGGGCAGTGTTCTTAATGAGTTTTTTGTCTCTGTCTTAACAAAGGAGAGGGTTGATGCAGACATTGTAATGAAAGAGGAGGAGTGTGAAATATTAGATACTATAATTAGGGAGGAAGTACTCGAGGCTCTGACATCCTTGAAAGTGGATAAATCACCAGGGCCGGATGGATTGCATCCCTGGTTGTTAAAGGAAACTAGGAAGGAAATAGCGGATGCTCTGAGGTTCATCTTCAAATCTTCACTAGATGCAGGCGAGGTACCAGACGATTGGAGGTCTGCGAAAGTTGTACCATTGTTTAAAAAGGGTGTGAGGGATAGGACAAATAATTATAGGCCAGTCAGTCTGACCTCGGTGGTGGGTAAATTATTAGAATCAATTCTGAGGGACAGTATAAACTGTCACTTAGAAAGGCACAGATTAATCAGGGACAGTCAGCATGGATTTGTTAAGGGAAGGTCATGTCTAACTAACTTGATTGAGATTTTTGAGGAAATAACAAGGAGGATTGATGAGGGTAGTGCAGTGGATGTGCTTGACATAGATTTTAGTAAGGAATTTGACAAGGTCCCACATCGCAGACTGGTCAGTAAAATGAAAGCCCATGGGATACAGGGGAAGGTTGGTGGCAGGTTGGATCTAAAATTGGCTCAGTGACAGGAAATAAAGGGTAGCAGTCGACTGATGTTTTTGCAAATGGAAAGGGGCTTCCAGTGGCATTCCACAGGGCTCAGTGTTGGGTCCCTCGCTGTTTGTGGTATATATTAATAATTTGGACTTAATTGCAGGAGGCGTGATTGGGAAATTTGCTGATGACACAAAAATTGGCCGTGTGGTTGATAGTGAAGAGGATAGCCGTAGACTCCAGAATGATATCAATGGTTTGGTTCAGTGGGTGGAAAAGTGGCAAATTAAATTCAATCCAGAAAAGTGTGAGGCAATGCATTTGGGGAGAGCAATCAAAGCAAGGGAATACACAATAAATGGGAGGATATTCAGAGGGGTAGAAGAAGTGAGACACCATGGAGTGCATGTCTACAGGTCCCTGAAGGTGGCAGCACAGGTAGATAGAGTGGTGAAGAAGGCATAAGGAATGCTTTCCTTTATTGGCCGAGGTATAAAATAAAAAGCAGGGATGTAATCCTGGTACTGTATAAAACGCTGGTTAGGCTACAGCTGGAGTATTGCGTACAGTTCTGGCCACCACATTACAGAAAGGACATAATTTGTGAAGACAAATGTGGGTCCCTTATAGTCAAAAACGGGGGAATTTATAATGGGGAACAAAGAAATGGCAGACCAATTAAATACATACTTTGGTTCTGTCTTCACAAAGGAGGATACAAATTACCTCTCAGAAATGTTGAGGAATATAAGGTCTAATGAGAAGGAGGAACTGTATGAAATTAGTATTAGTAGGGAAATGGTGTTAGGGAAATTGATGGGATTGAAGGCCGATAAGTCCCCGGGGCCTGATAATCCACATCCCAGAGTACTTAAGGAAGTGGCCCTAGAAATAGTAGCTGCATTGCTGGTCATTTTTCAAAATTCTATAGATTCTAGAACAGTTCCAATGGATTGGAGGGTAGCTAATGTAACCCCACTATTTAAAAAAGGAGGTAGAGAGAAAACAGGGAATTATAGACTGGTTAGCCCGACAATGCTAGAGTCTATTATAAAAGATGTCAGAGCAGAGCACTTGGAAAACAATGACAAGATCAGACAAGTTCAACATGGATTAATGAAAGGGAAATCGTGCTTGACAGATCTACTGGAATTTTTTGAGGATGTAACTAGTAGAATAGATAAGGAGAACCAGTGAATTTGGACTTTCAGAAGGCTTTCAATAAGGCCCCACATAAGTGATTAGCGTGAAAAATTAAAGCACATGGGATTGGGGGTAAGGTACTGACATGGATAGAGAACTGGTTGGCAGACAGGAAACAAAGAATAGGAATAAACGGGTCTTTTTCCCAGTAGCAGGCAGTGACTAGTGGGGTACAGCAGGGATCAGTGCTAGGACCCCAGCTATTCACAATATATATTAATGATATAGATGAGGGAATTAAATGTAATATATCCAAGTTTGCAGATGACACAAAGCTGGGTGTGAGTGTGAGCTGTGAGGAGGATGCAGAGAAGCTTCAGTGTGATTTAGACAGGTTGAGTGAGTGGGCAAATACATGGCAGATGCAGTATAATGTGGATAAATGTGAGGTTATCCACTTTGGTGGCAAAAACAGAAAGGCAGATTATTATCTGAATGGCGATAGATTGGGAAAGGGGGAGGTGCAGAGAGACCTGGGTGTCCTTGTGCACCAGTCGCTGAAAGTAAGCATGCAGGTGCAGCAGGCAGTTAAGAAGGAAAATGGTATGTTGGCCTTCATAGCGAGAGGATTCGAGTACAGGAGCAAGGATGTCTTGCTGCAATTATGCAAGGCCTTGGTGAGACCACATCTGGAGTATCGTGTGCAGTTTTGGTCTCCTTGTTTGAGGAAGGATGTTCTAGCTATGGAGGGAGTGCAGCAAAGGTTCGCCAGACTGATTACAGGATGGCAGGATTGACGTATGAAGAGCGATTGGGTCCATTAGGCTTATATTCGCTAGAGTTTAGAAGAATGAGAGGGGATCTCATAGAAACCTGAAAAATTCCAACAGGACTGGACAGACTAGATGCAGGAAGGATGTTCCCGATGGCGGGGGAGTCCAGGACCAGGGGTCACAGTCTAAGGATAAGGGGTAAGCCATTTAGGACTGAGATGAGGAGAGATTTCTTCACGGAGAGAGTGGTGAACCTGTGGAACTCTCTACCACGGAAAGCAGTTGATGCTAAATCATGAAATATATTCAAGAAAGAGTTAGATATAGTGCTTAGGCTAATGGGATCAAAAGATACAGGGAGAAAGCAAGAACAGGTTACTGAGTTTGGAGGATCAGCCATGATCGTATTAAATGGTGGAGCAGGCTCGAAGGGCTGAATGGCCTACTCCTGCTCCTTTTTTTCTATGCTTCTATGTTTCTAATTGCTCTGGAGAGAGTACAGAGGAGATTTACAAGAATGTTGCCAGGGTTTGAAGGTTGCAGCTATGAGGAAAGATTGGATAGGCTAGGGTTGTTTTCCTTAGAACAGAGGAGGCTGAGGGGTGACTTACTTAAGGTATACAAAGTTATGAGGAGTCTAGATAGAGTAGACAGGAAGGACCTGTTTCCCCTAGCGGAGAGGTCAGTTACCAGGGGACACAGATTTAAGGTGATTGGTAGAAGGATTAAAGGGGACTTGAGGAAATATCTATCTCACACCAGGATGGTTTGTGGGCTCTCCACTTCTTCCTTGAACAGAGGCCCAACCGGTCCCCATTGACTAACGCACTCCTTCGCCTGGCTGAACTTGGTCTCACATTGAACAACTTCTCCTTCAACTCCACTCACTTCCTTCAAGTAAAAGGTGTTGCTATGGGTACCTGCATGTGTCCGAGTTGTGCCTGTCTTTTTGTGGGACATGTCGGACATTCCTTGTTCCAGTCCTACTCAGGCTCCCTCCCCCAACTCTTTTTCCAGTACATTGATGACTGTATTGGTGTCATTTCCTGCTCCCGCTCTGACTGGAAAATGTTATCAACTTTGCTTCCAATTTCTACCCTTCTCTCACCTTTACATGGTCTATCTCTGACACTTCCCTTACCTTCCTCGACTTCTCGGTCTCCATCTCTGGGGATAGGCTGTCCACTAATATTCAATATAAACCCACTGACTCCCACAGCTACCTGGACTGCACTTCTTCACACCCTGCCTCTTGTAAGGACTCCATTCCATTCTCCCAGTTTCTCAATCTCTGACGCATCTGCTCTGATGATGCAACCTTCCACAACAGCGCCTCTGATATGACTTCTGTTTTCTTTAACCGAGGATTCCCCCTCAATGTGTTTGACAAGGTCTTCAACCGTGTCTGGCCCATTTCCTGCACTTCTGCCCTCACGCCTTCCCCTTCCTCCCAGAAGCACGACAGGGTTCCCCTTGTTTCCATCCCACCAGACTCCACATCCAGAGGATCATCCTTCGCCATTTCCGCCACCTCCAGGGTGATGCCACCACCAAATGCATCTTCCCCTCCCCTCCCCTGTCAGCATTCCGAAAAGGTCACTCCCTCCGCGACACCCTGGTCCACTCCTACATTACCCCTGACACCTCATCCCCTTCCCAAGACACCTTCCCATGCAATCGCAGGAGGTGTACTACCTGCTCTTTTACCTCCTCTCTCCTCACTATCCAAGGCCCCAAATATTCCTTTCAGGTGAAGCAGCGATTTACTTGTACTTCTTTCAATGTGTATACTGTATTCGCTCCACACAATGTGGTCTGTTCTACACTGGGGAGACCAAATGCAGGTTGGGTAACCGCTTTGCTGAACACCTCAGCTCAGTTCAAAAGCATGACCCCGAGTTTCCGGTTGCTTGCCATTTCAACACTCCCCCCACTCTCATGCCAACATATCTGTCTTTGGTCTGTTCCAGCGTTCCAGTGAATATCAATGCAAGCTCGAGGAGCAGCACCTGATCTTTCGATTAGGCACTCTCCAGCCTTGTGGACTGACCATTGAGTTCAATAACTTCAGAGCATGATTGCCCGTTTTTTAATATTTTATTTTTTAACCATGTGCCTGCTTTTCATATAGTCAGAGCTGCTCATTATTCCACTATTAACACTCTCTCTGGACTAATGCTTTGTCTTTCACTACAAGCATTAACATATGCTTTGCCTTTGTCCTAGGACAGCTTTGTTATTTAATGTCCCTCTGCCTTATCAAACACCTTCCCCTTTGGTGGGGAGCCATAAAGGCGGGGCTAAAGTGTGGCGAGTCGAAGAGACTTAGTAGTTGGCAGGAAAAAAGACAGAGGCGCAAGGGGAGAGCCAACTGTGTAACAGCCCCAACAAACAAATTTCTCTGCAGCACCTGTGGAAGAGCCTGTCACTCTAGAATTGGCCTTTATAGACACTCCAGGCGCTGCTTCACAAACCACTGACCACCTCCAGGCGCTTATCCATTGTCTCTCGAGATAAGGAGGCCAAAGAAGAAGGACAGTTTTGTTATTTAATGTCCCTCTGCCTTATCAAACACCTTCCCCTTTGTTCTTGCCCCCATTTCCCTCCCCTTCACTTGCTTAAAATCTAATTCTTTTCTAATCTTTGCCAGTTCTGATGAAAGGTCACAGACCTGAAATGTTAATTTTGCTTCTCTCTCCACAGATGCTGCCAGACCTGCTGAGTATTTCCAGCACTTTTTGTTTTGTTTTATGAAGAAAAATGTTTTCACCCAGAGGGTGGTGGGTATCTGGAAATCACTGCCAGGAACGGTGGTGGAGGCGGAAGCCCTCAATTCTTTTAAAAGGTACCTGGACATGCACCTGAAGTGCTGGAATTTTACGCCGCCCCAGCGGGCTGGATGACGCCACTTAACGGCCACTTAAAGGCCCTTGCCCGCCTCCACGGGTATTTTATCTGTGGCAAGCGGGTGTGCCGGGGACGTGAAAGGTTGCTCAGCTATAGCTGCCGGCCTTTCTGCATCCCGGGGTGGGGGGCCCTGCAATCCGGGATCCAAGACGCACCCCCCTCCTCACAAACGACCACACTAGCCTCACCAGGGCACGACCAATTTCCCTGGTGAGGCAACCCAAACTTATCTTCAGTACCGGTTCCTTGGTATCTTCCTCAGTCGGCTGGGCTGCAGTCCCAGCAGTGGTCACCGCTCCCGGTGGCGCTGCTGAGACTAAGAGCTGCCAGACCGCTGATTGGCCGGTAGCTCACTGAGGCGGGACCTCCTCCCTCAAGTGGGTGGAAGTCCCGCCTCGGGCCAATTAAAGCCTGGGGATCCGTAAAATACGGATGGATCCCCAGGCTGGGCGGAAGTGGGCTCGGCACCGACATTTACGTCAGAGTCCGGCTCCCGTCCGCGCACTGTAAAATTCCGGCCGATGGGCTGAATGGCCTCCTTCTGTGCCGTAACTTTTCTATGGTTCAATGACCTTTCTGGAGATGGAGGTTTTATTCCTGAGTATTTTACAAATCTTAACCAAGGCTATGCTAAAAGCATTGACAGAAAAATTGGAGTAAGAGTTAAAAGCAGGAGCTAAGAAAGCAGACTTAATTGAGGTAATAGAACAACATTTCAAATTGGAATAAGGAAAAGACAATCCAGATGGTAGTTCAGTTAAATTAGCTAGGATTAAGTTGCAGATGAAGCAGCTTGAAGAGGAAAAAAAATGAAAAACTTGAACTTGAAAGAGAAAAAGAAAGGAAAGAGAAAGAAAGAGAGGAAAAGGAAAAAGAGAGAGCATTTCAAAAGGAAAGAGAAGAGAGGCAGGAGAGAGAAAGGGAGTGTGAAAGGGAATTTGAATTTTAAAAGCTGGGACTAAAACAAAAGGTTGGCCTTGACTCCAGTTAGAGTTCGGAGGAGGAAGAATCTGACTGCAACCCAGTGGAGAGTTATTTAAATTTGTGCAAGCCCTCCTGAGGTTTGAGGAAAGGGATGTAGAGGCGTTTTCATTTCTTTTAAAAAGCTAGCTGAACAGATGAGGTGGCCGAAAGAAAACTGGACACTGCTTATACAAAGCAGGTTGATTGGCAGAGCTCATGAAGTTTATGCTATGCTTTCAGAGGAGGCTTCTGCAGATTGTGAGATGGCAGAAAAAGGCTATTCTCGCTGTGTATGAGTTAGTCCCTGAAGCTTACAGGCAGAAATTTCGGAACCTCTGCAACAACCTGGGAAAACTTATATAGAATTTAAGAGGTTAAAGCAAATTAACTTTGATCGTTGGATCTGGGCACTAAAGATAGAGGCCACGTATGAGACCCTTAGGGAAATAGTTCTCCTGGAAGAATTTAAAAATTCACTCCCTCAGTTGGTAAGAACCCATGTAGCGAACCAGAAGGTTTCAACAACCAGACAGGCAGCTGAGATCACTGATGATTGTGAGCTTGTTTACAAGTCTAAACCCTTTTTCCATCACCCCCACAAATCCGAGAAGAATAGAAGATAGGACGGTGAAAGGAAGACAAGTAGCCGGGGATAAGAAGGGATAGCTGGGTACATGCGGAATCTCCTCTTCAGGCTGGAAAGGAAGATGCTGATGGTGGAAGTGAAGTCTGAAAGCCTAAGTGTTTCCATTTCCACAAGCTGGAACACCTTTGTTCAGAATGCTGGAAGTTGCGGGGTAAACCCATGGGACTTATTGGGGTACACAAGGCCAATGCAGAGAAAGGGGCCCTGACTAAGAGTATGAAGAGAATGACAGGCTGTAGCTCTGACTGCAGCTGTAAGCCAAGTACAAAAACTGCTGTGAGTGCAGGGGACATGAACAAGATACCTGAGGGTTATAGGGAATTCTTGTCAAAAGAAAAAAGTACCTCCTAATCCCTCAAGTGAGGCAGATAAACCTATAGTTATACTTAGGGATATAGGAGCCACACAAACTCTTTTGCTGGGGAAAGACATAACTTTTCCACCAGACAGCCCACTGACTGCCAAGGTTTTAGTGAATGGTATCGGCTGGGAGCATATACCCATACCTTTGTATTGGATACACCTGGGGTGTAACCTAATGCCTGGAACAGTAACCGTGGGAGTTGTCCATAGTTTGCCTGTAGATGGAGTTGACCTACCCCTGGGGAATGATTTGTCTGGAACGAAGGTAGTAGCTTCTCCAGTAGTCACGGAAAGACCGAGTGAAGTCAAAGATAGCAACTGCAGGAAAAGGTTTCAGGAATTTTTACTTCATGTGTAGTGACCCGAGAAATGGCTAAACAAGTTCCATTGTCGGAGGTCAAGCCGAATATTTGAAACTTCCTTTGGGGATTTGGATAATCTGAAGGAAATGTTCAATAAGTCTTCACTGATCAAGGCTCAGTAAGCTGATCCAGAGTTAAGTAAAGTAGCACAATGGGCTCTAACTGAAGCTGAAGCTAAGGGAGTTCCAGAAGGCTACTATATTAAAACTGGGATTCTGATGAGGAAGTGGAGACCCCCACACAGACGTACGGATGAAGAATGGATGATAGTTCACCAGATAGTGGTACCGCCCAAGTATCGCCAGGAAATATTAAGGATTGCCCATGAAATTCCTATGGTGGGACATGTGGGGATCTGGAAGACCCAATCACAAAGGTTCCAGATTGTGGAAAAACTGCAACCTGCATAAAACAAGCACCTCTAATTCCCATACCAGTTTTTGGGGAACCATTTAGTAGGGTGTTGGTGGGCTGTGTGGGACCTTTACTGAAAACAAAAGTGGGACATCAATACATGCTCACTATTATGGATATGGCTACTCGCTTCCCAGAGGCCATTCCCTTGAGAACAATTTCTGCTAAGGTAGTGGTAGAAATGTTAACTCAATTCTATACTCGATATGGATTAGCGATCGAGATTCAGTCAGATCAGGGTTCCGCTTTTATGTCTAAAATTTTTCAAGAAGTTATGAGTAATCTGGGTATAACACAGTTAAAGTCTTTAGCCTACCACCCACAGACACAAGGGGCTTTAGAACGGTACCGTCAGACCCTCTAAACAATGATCAGGGCATACTGTCATGAATATCCCCATGATCGAGATAAAGGGCAGGAATTTCTTTTGTTTGCCACGAGGGAATCACCTGAGTCTACTGGTGTTAGTTCTTTTGAATTAGTTTATGGACATGAGGTAAGAGATCCTCTAAAACTAATAAAAGAAACGTTTTTAGAACGGAAGGACGAATCTGCCATGTTAGATTATGTATCCATGTTCCGGGAGCGGCTCATGAGAGCCTGCAAAGTGGCACAGGAACACCTGAAAGCTTCCCAAACAACCCTGAAGAAATGGGCAGACATGCATATCAAGACCCGAACATTCCAACCAGGGGATGAGATATTAGTATTACTGCCTCTACAGGGTAAACCATTGAAAGCACGGTTCAGCGTACCATATAGACTAGTCAAAAGGATTGGTAAGGTAAATTATTTGATTCATGCCCCAGATCGCCGGAAAAAGAATCGGCTGTGTCACATCAATGTGTTGAAACAATGTCATCGCCGGGAGGAGGATAAGCAAGCGCATGTATATCAGGTAGTAGTGACAGTAAGGATGAAAGGGATGGTGAGGATGATGCAGAAGGAGGCCTAGACAATTCTCAAAAAAAACTCCTACTATCCGGTTAGCTAATACTGAATTGTTAGGGATTTTGGACACTATGCTTTCACAGTTAGATGCAGAACAACAAGAAGACCTAACAAGGCTACTCACAGCATTTAAAGGAGTCTGTAGGGATAAACCAGATGTACAACCATAGCTTTACATGACGTGGATGTAGGAGAATCCTCTCCTATAGAACAACATCCTTATCGCTTAGGTCCAGAGAAACAGGCCCAGGTGAAAGCAGAAATCCAATACATGCTGGAAAACCACCTAGTAAACCACCTAGTAAAAGCAGCTGGAGTTCCCCAGTCATGTTCGTGCCTAAGTCTGATGGCTCATCTAGATTTTATATAGACTACAGAAAGGTCAATGCAGTAACAAAGGCATACTCCTACCCAATTCCTTACTTGGCAGACTGTATTGACAGAGTGGGCAGTGCCACATTTCTTACCAAAATAGATCTGTTAAAGGAATACTGGCAGGTTCTTTAACAACCTGAGCTGAAGAAATATTGGCCTTTGTCACACCAGACGGTCTTTTCCAATACCAAATGATGCCATTCGGGCTAAAAAAATGCCCCAGCAACTTTCAAGAGACTATGAACCAAATGGTAGCCAGTGTTCCTGACAGTGTGGTTTACCTTGATGATGTGCTGATATACAGTGACACTTGAAAGGACCACTTGGAATAACTAGAAGCTCTATTTAGAAAATTACAGTCGGCTGATTTGGTGGTAAACCTTGCCAAAAGAGAATTTGCTAAAGCGCGGGTAACTAAATAGGGCGTATAGTATGGCAAGGACAAGTGTTGCCAAAAACAGCAATAGTGCAAGCATTGATGGCGTTCCCTGCCCCTAAGACTAAATGAGAAATCATGAGGTTTTTGAAGGTTATACCAAATTTTAGTATACAGCTGCTCCACTGACAGATTTGCTACAAAAAAAGAAAGCCAAGATAGTGTGGTCATGAGAGTGCCAAGCATCTTTTGAGAGGCTGAAAGCCATTTTGATCAATGACCCAGAGTTGGCTGCCCCAAATCTCTCTAAGCCCTTCAAGGTAGCAATTGATGCTAGTGACCTGGGGGTTGGTGCAGTCCTGTTTAGAGTACATCGGTAACTGGGTAAACATTTAAATATATTTTGCGACCTGTAGAGAAGTGGAACTCGAGAAAGACAGTGCATTCCTCCCACCTCTGTCATAACAATGTAGACAAAGAAACCAGAGTCACAGATAAAGTTGCTTACACAATGCTTGTCTATATGTATATGTGTACACATAGGTACATAGGTATACGAGGTATACAATACAAGAGCAGGGAGGTTATGCTGGAACTGTGTAACTCATTGGTTCGGCCACAACTTGAGTACTTTGTGCAGTTCTGGTCACTTCATTACAGAAAGGATGTAGTTGCACTAGAGAGGATACAGAGGAGATTTATGAGGATGTTGCCAGGACTGGAAAAATGCAGCTATGAGGAAAGATTGGATAGGCTGGGGTTGTTCTCCTTGGAACAGAGAAATCTGAGGGGAGATCTGATTGAAATGTACAAAATTTTGAGGGGCCTGGTTAGAGTGGAGGTGAAGGGTCTATTCACCTTCGCAGAGAGGTCAGTGACTAGGGGGCATAGATTTAAAGTGATTGGGAGAAAAATTAAAGGGGAGATGAGGAAAAACTTTTTCACCCAGAGGGTAATGATGGTCTGGAACTCACTGCATGAAAAGGTAGTTGAGGCAGAGACTCTCAACCCATTCAAAACGAGTCTGGATGTGCACCTCCAGTGCCGTAAGCTGCAGGGCTACGGACCAAATGCTGGAAGGTGGGATCAGAATAGGTGAAATCGTTTTTCGGCCGGCACAGACACGATGGGCCAAGTGGCCTCTTTCTGTGCCTTAAACTTTCTATGATTCTATTATTCTATATGTTTTTTTTTGTGTGTATGGGCTGAATTTTATGGGCCCCCTATGGACGGGAAAAGAGGTGGCGGGGGACCCATAAAATCGTGTGGGAAGGCAGGGGTGGGGGCAGAATGCCAGTCATCTTCCCGCCGCCTTGGAATTAAGTGCGGGGTGGGGAAGGCCGATTGGGCCTCTCCTGGCCACTTCTAGTATTTTACCAGTGGCTGGTGGGAGCCCCACTACGTGGGGAGGTCTCCTAATAAAACAAGGCAGCCTCGCTGTGGGCAATCTGTGGCCCACCGGAGGGCCCCAGCACAAAGGGTGCCCCACGACTAACAACTCCCCCACCAGCCCTTAAAGACTACCATCCCCGCGCACCTCTCCAGGGCCTGCCAGAATGGCTCTGGTGACCCTGCCACACTTACCTGGGGTCTGGGACTCTGGCACTAATCCTATTCTCGAGCCTCTTGCAGTACTGGCAGTAGCCACCACTCCCAGTGGTGCTGCTGATACTACTAAGCTGCCGGCCCTCTGATTGGCTGGCAGCTCTTGGAGGTGAGATTCCTGTCCTTAAAGGGACGGGGACCCTGGCGTTGGGCAGTTAATTGTCCAAGTGACATTAAATAGAGCCGGGTTGGGTGGGGGGTCTCCAAAGGGCTGAGGCGGGATTCCCCTTGCTTTTTGGGCCCGGCGTCAGGAACCCTGCCGGCTCCATAAAATTCAGCCCGACGTGTGTGTGTGGGTGTGTGTTAAAAATGGCTTTCCAATACATGCTGGAAAACGAATGTTTTAAGGGTTTTAGCAATAGTACATGGCAATAGTTGCAGTTTTAGTGGTGAATAGGGATTATATTTTAAATTAAGTCATCTCTTAATGTGTGCAAACTATGGCTGAGGAAGCACAGGAATACCACCTTTGTTGCTATTTCACCTTAGGGGTAAAAACTAAATGTTTGCCCATATCTGGCAGATTGCATCTTCCATATGTTCATTTCTTGGCCTGGTGCTCATTGTCATATTAAGTAATCTCAGCTCAACAGCTGCAGGTATGAAGTGCATTGACATTAAATGATTCAATACAAGTAAATAAACATATAACTGCTTATTTATTGAAGCCTTATTTATGCAGTAGTACAAGCAGCTGTGTAACCACGTGGAATTTAGTTTACATGAGTGAATAGGGTATCAGTTTATGAGAGAACAGTACCAATATTTCACACCCTGCTTCAGTGCTTTCTTCTTGTTTTTAACTCATTTTTTAAAAAGTTACAAATAAAAGACAAGCATATGTAAATCTAAGGATGCTATACACAGCTACAGAATGTGTATTAGTGAGTATTGCAAGTTCACAATACAATACAAAATTTGGGGCATTTGTGAATTCCCTTAGTGCCTGCCTTCTGTGTATCTTTGCCTGTCCTAGTGCTCCTATGCAGTGATTGCAGCATGGCTGGTGGATGGTTGCCTACTATCAATGGGGGAGACTGCATATAACCTTGTAAGATGACCTCAAGCAGCTCTGGGCTTAGAAGGCCTGGCTTCAGACTGTACCATCTTGGCATGGGCAGCAGCAGTCTGGGTTGGCTGGCTGATAGGCAACAGCAAGGGCACTGGCAGAAAGGCAGGGTTGGGAGGGCGAATACTTTCATCCTGACAGCAGGTTTGTGCTCCATGGAGCCACTGCCGTACCCCTAGGATGGCACCTCAGCAATTCTAGTCATCTGTTGAAGAACAGATTGCTGGACTACTGTGACATCCTCCAAGCCTCTTTGAACACTTGTATCTGTAGCTATGTTCATAGCAGTTTGATGAGAGCAAGCTGACCTTACATTATAGAAATCTGAGCTTCCACTACAGCACCCAGACATCGGATGGCTTCTGCTTGTCCTGCAATGGAAGCAAGTGTGCTAACGGAATTGGCCACCACTCCTGTAAAGGATGGGTTCCAAGTTCTTTGCAAAGTTGGTGCTGGACTCCTCCATGCTCCTTAACTGCAGGCTCTCTGGCTGGCCTGCCAATGCACTAAGCATTCATCATGCAGAGTAATCAGCCTTCTTCTGTAGCCTACACCATCGACGTGTTCATCTGAGTCCTCTGCAGCAGAACTCATGTGCAACCTCACCCTCCGGTTAGCTGGCACCTGTGTTACCCTTGCCCCTGCCCTGGCTGCAGGTCACTCATGCCCAATGTTTCACCACGTGTAGGTCCTACCTCTATACTATCCTCTAAATTATGCACAGTGTCAGTATCTGAGCTAGTGGCTACGAATGTGAGATCATGTGACAATGTTTCATCTTCATTGCTGTCTTCTTGTTTTTCCACCTTTTGTTCTTCCACCATTGGCTGGCCAGGGGAATGAAGAAAGGCACAAAGGGTAGCATGTGGTGAGGGGAGGTGGTAAAAGAAAGAGGTGCATGCTTATACCATCTGCCGCTTGTAAATCAAGACATATTGTACGATGAGTGCAAAGTGGAATGTGAGAAGGATGTTTCGGCATGAGGATACCGTTATCTTCTGTGGTTTCAGCTCTGCAGCTGGCCATAGCTTCAGCATGGCTAATCCAATGCTGGCAAGCACTGTCATCTCCATGGGGTTAAGTATTTTCAGCAATGCCTATTCCTCACCAGTTATGCCCTGCTGCCACTGGCTGCATGCCGCCTTGTCCTGCAAGTGTTATGGCCGAGGCGGGAGGAATGCACTGTTAATTCAGTCCCACTTCTCCACAGGTCATAACATATCAATAAATTTTCCCACTTACCGAAACAGCCAATTAGATACTCTATTTGTCCCCAGAATAAATCACATCAACCAGATTTCTTTAATAAACAACAACATTAGCTGTTTATTATAACCCAAGTCTTAACCACTAATAAAGTAAATATATACGTGAATTGAAATATTAAAGCCCCGTATTTTTACCCTAACCCTCATGCACACTCACAAACATCCAAAAACTGGTTAACTAGGATAAAAAGGGATTTTTGTTCACAGCTGTTACAAAGAAATAGAAGGAATAAAAAAAAACATACTGAATATGGAGATCCTTTGTTTTGGTGAGGTGTCCCAAAGTCGAATAGGGCTGCCACTAGGAATCTTTCCAGGCGATGGTGATGAACAGTCTGTTTTGGTGTGCCTTCAAAGAAATTCAGCTACAGAAGGCCTGACATAGGTGTGCAGCAACAGAGGTTTCAGTACTCATACATTTGATGCAAAGTCCTGTTTAAAGATGCAAGGTTTCTGCAACCATTCAGGAGGTCTCCAAAATACAGGAGGCAAGAGTACCACTTTATACAGGCTTTTCCTTTTCACGAGCAGAGATTCTTCAAAGAGTTATCTGTTTCTTCTTCTGATCTCCTGGCAGGTCCATATCAAATTCCAACTGCCCCCTTTTGTCCAAACCCACTGGCTTTAAACAGTTCAAAATGAAACTAAACTTTTTTCCAAGAAAGTCCCATGATAATCACAAATTTTGACTTGTCACAACTCAAAATAGCTCTTAAGTCAAACTCCCTGTGGTGTTTACTTGAAATCCCATGTTTTACAGTACTTGTTTACTGGTCAACCGTTTTGTTCACCTTCCTTAAAAAAAAACACACCCAAAGTTCAGCAATCTCCAGATGATCCAATGTCCATGAAATCCTTTTTTAGTTTTAAAAAATATAGATTCCCAAGTTTTAACAAAAATGGAAAGTCTCATAACACAATAGAGAGGGTGCTGTACAATGTGTTTGAGTGATGTTGCTGTCATGGTGGAATAGCTGGCAGTGTGTGAAAGCTGTGAGATGTGTATGTGAGGCTTGCAGCAGTGCTAAGTATGTGAGGGTAAGGTTAAGCTATGAATATGAGGTATGAGTTATGATTGATGGAGATTGTTGGTAGGTGAATGAAGTGGGATGTGGTGCATTGCGCAGTAGGTGCAGTTGGTGAGATATGGCTTTTGAAGATACATTCACTGATCTTGACAACTGGTGTTTGGTCATTGGACTTTTTTACAGCACTGCTTCCAGGTCCTTGGGGCTTGGCTCCTGGCATTGACCGCCACAGCTGTCTGGTACCACTGTCTTTGTAGAATTTGTTTAGAATTCTTGCATTTATTTACTTCACTCCTCCTCTCCACCTTCTGCACCAAAACCTCCAGTGCAATATCAGAAAATCTTGGAGCCCACTCTCTGCTATGTAGTACCATTACTGAGTGCTCCCCATGTGAAAATTACTGCTAGAACGACGTCCAACACCTCTAAACACAATGCACCTCCTTGTTAAGTGGTGCAGACTGCCTTTAACTCATGCTAGCCTCTCATGATTTTACACCCCCACTCAGACATGCAGCCACGCAACAGCTGAATGCATGTTTCAATCGGTTATATTATCTGGCAAGTTTGCATGCTGTCTGCAGTAGAAGCAATGGGCATGGGGTAATTCTGCATCATGAGCCCCGCTCCTGTTTTGGGCCTGATCCAATGTTACCCCAAGATGTCATACAAAGACTATACAGTGTCTAGGCAAACGCTATCTTGAGTACCATGTCCAGTATTAGTCATCCAGAGATAAAGAAAACATTTAATCCATGGAGACAGTGGAGAAAAGAGCCACAAGAGTGATCACTAGTAGTGGATTTTTATCTTCGCTGCATGGGCATTAATCTGGTGGGGTGGATTTCTCACCTTTTGTAGAATCCGTCTAATTTCATATGATTTACAAACCTCCACAAGGCAAATGAATCCCATTGCCTTTTCCTCAACCATGCTGTCCCCCCCAACTATTGCTGTACCACACATCCTTGGTACTTGAGCACGGAAGTCAATCACTGCCATTTACTATGCTTTCTATCGCGTAGACAAAATGGCCTGCTAATTCATAGGATTGCTAGAAGATCCATGCCTATCATGTGTCTAAATCATAAATGAGATCACTGGATTACCTAAGTCTAGCTATGCCACTTTTCCCGTGATATGTCCCCCACACAACTGCTAGAGATTCACAGTATAAATGTTGCAATGTTACTTTACACTACCAATTTTTGGGAGACCCACCAGAGAAGCTGCAGGAGTTCTTCAGGGTAGTGTCCTAGGCCCAACCATCTTCAGCTGCTTCATAAATGACCTGCCCTCCATCATAAGGTCAGAAGTGAGGATGTTTGCTGATGATTGCACAATGTTCAGCACCATTCGCGACTCCTCAGATACTGAAGCAGCCCGTGTCCAGTTGCCGCAAGACCTGGACAACATCCAGCTTGGGCTGATAAGTGAAAAGTAACATTTGTGCCACACAAGTGCCCGGCAATGACTATCTCAAACAAGGGAGACTCTAACCATCTGCCCTTGACATTCAATGATATTGTCATCACAGAATTCCCCACTATCAACATCCTGGGGATTACCATTGAACAGAAACTGAACTGGACCAGCCACATAAATGCTGTGGCTACAAAAGCAGGTCAGAAGCTGGGATTTCTGTGGTGAGTAACTCACCTCCTGTCTCCTCATTGCCTGTCCACTATCTACAAAGCACAAGTCAGGAGTGTGAAAGAATACTCTCCACTTTTCTGGATGGGTCCAGCTCCAACAACACTCAAGAAGCTCAACACCATCCTGGCCAAAGCAGCCTGCTTGATTGGCATCCTAGCCACAACCTTCAACATTCACTCCCTTCACCACCGACGCACAGTGGGAGCAGTGTGCACCATCTACTAGATGCACTGCAGCAACTCACCAAGGCCCCTTTGACAGCACTTTCCAAACCCACGACCTCTACCACCTAGAAGGACAAGGGCAGCAGATGCATGGGAACACCATCACCTGCAACTTCCCCTCCAAGCCACACACCATCCTCACTTGGAACTTTATCGCCATTCCTACACTATCACTGGGTCAAGATCCTGAAACTTCCTTCCTAACAGCACTGTTAGCCCACATCCCACTAACGAATAAAAAAAATTGCTATCACAAGCTCAAATACGATTTTGTTAAGATGCACAATTTGTGGTACACATTAACTAATTTCCATGGTAACAGGTAGAATCAGTGCAACACATCATTAAACACATAAAAAGCAAATGCAACACCGTTTTTCTAGATAATAATCTAAAATGTAAATGTCAATCAAACACTCTGAAACAAGTCACTGTGCTGCTTCTCTTTTTTAGCATGTACATAATTAAAATCATAGCACAGAACCAAGATTATTATATTCATATGAGGGCTGGAAACATTTTCATACTAACAACCTATACTATCAAATAATGCTCTGGCACTTTCATAATAACACACATGGGCAACTGTTGTTGTCCCCAGCCCTATTAATTTCCACTCTGCAAAAGGAAACAAAAATCTGATGAAACAGAGTGAACTTAATACAATTTTCGCTGCAACATAACTAACTTCAGATGAATTGTGGCCTTTGAATTTGAATGAATAGGATCCTTAATAACCTACCCCTTTAAACTGCCCTTTTAGGATAGGAGCAGCAACTGATTAAATTAAATGCTATCACTCGCCTTTGGTATGTCTGAGTTCTCCGAGTATAATTTTAGCCTACTAGCTGACTGTGAATGGGAAGGAATGGGGGCTGGCATTTTTCGCTTTGCTAATATTAAAATAAGTAAAAGTGACGTGATGACGGTAGAAAGTATTAACAAACTATTTACAGAGAATTAAGAATAATTTACAGCGCTGAAACAGGCCGTTCGGCTCAATTGGCCTGTGCTGCTATTTATGCTCCACACAAGCCTCCTCCCACCCTGCTTCATCTAACCCTATTTGCAGATCCTTCTAGCCCTTTCTCCCTTATGTACTTATCTAGCTTCACCTTAAAATCTTCTATGCTATTCACCTCAACTGCTCCATGTGGTAGCAATTTCCACATTTACACCACTCTTTGGTTAAAGAAGTTTCTCCTAAATTCTTTATTGGATTTATTAGTGACTATCTTAAATTTATGGGCACTAGTTTTGGACTCCTCCACAAGTGAAAACATCTTCTCTACATCTACCCTATTAAACCCCTTCATAATTGTAAAGACCTTTATTAGGTCACCTCTCAGTCTTCTTTCTGGAAGATAAAGCCCTGCCTGTTCAGTCTGTCCTGATAGTTGTAACTGTTCAGTTCTGGTATCATCTTTGTAAACGTTTTTTGCACCTTCTGCAGTGCCTCTATACTGTTTTTACAATACTAAGACCAGAACTCTGCACAGTACTCCAAGTGTGGTCTGACCAAAATTTGAAACAAGTTCAACATAACTTTGCTGCTTTCAATTCTATACCTCTCAATGACCTACTTTCACAGTTGAATAAATTGATTTTCCTTAGTCTTGCCTCCTAATCCAGTCCTTGAATGTTCAGCATCAGCATACAGTAATAATTTACTATGTTTTGTGCTATTCTGAGGATTCCTACTCCTTGAAATCAGAATGATGGATATTAGCATAGAGCAATTAAAAATCTGATTTTTGCTTATTAAATGAGGAAGACAAACATTTCAAAAGTTGCACAGTCAAATCAAAAAGTTTTTTTTTAACAACAGGCTATACCTAGATTTTGCATGTGTATTGAAGAATGGGCAGTGTATTGTTATGTTGCAGGAGAAGAAGACAGCTTGGTGCCCAGAAGGCCTAAAAGATGGAACATTCACAGTATGTGCTACTCCAGGGAATCAGGTCTATCCCCATAGAGTCAGCTAACTGGACAGAGTAAAGGAATGTGGATGAGAAGGCTCAAATTGTAAGGGATGCTTAGAATAAGTTTTGCCATCTAATACAAGAAGACTTACAGTGGCAGTCAACCATCTGATACACAACCAATTTTTAATGCTACAGGAGCATCTCATCACTCAAAGGGGACATTGCAGGAGTCAGCTTGCGTTGATGTCCCTATCAATGTTATCTATTGATCACTTGTGCCCAATACCTCATCCTGCCATTCTCCCTCACTATTACCATGTTATTCTCCAGTAATATTTATATCCACTTCTTAAAGTAGGATTGTTCAATGATCCAAAGGCAATGATACAGGGTGTGCCTGGTCATTCCCTGGATTCTTCCTTTTCTGTAAAAAGAATAAAAGGGGTAGTGGAAGCGGTATTTTCTTCTAGAGTAGGTTTGGTACTGGAGGACATCTGCTTGCCAGGAAGGATGCTAACATGGGCGTGCCACGCATGCACCAGAAGCTGTTGCAGTGGCCAAGTCGTGACATGAATCAGCCTCTCAGGCTCTCCAAATTGATGACAGCTGATGTATCAGCTGTGCCTCTGTTGGTAGCACTCTTGCCTCTGAATTACAGGTACTGCATTCAAGTCCCACTCCAGGACATGAGCACAGAAATCAAGGCTGACACTCCAGTGATGTAGTGAGGGAGCGCTGAGGTGAAGTCTTTCGGATGAGGCGTGAAACTGAGATCCCATCTGCCCTCTCGGTTGGACATAAAACATCCCATGACACTATTTCGAAGATGAGCAGGGGAGTTATCCCTGGTGTCCTGGCCAATATTTATCCCTCAATCAACATCACAAAAACAGATCATCTGGTCATTGTCACATTGCTGTTTGTGGGAGTTTGCTGTGTGCAAATTGGCTGCTGCATTTCCTACATACAACAGTGACTACACTTCAAAAGTACTTAATTGGTTGTAAAGTGCTTTTAGACATCCGGTAGTCATGAAGGGTGCTAGATAAATGCAAGTCTTTCTCTTTTTTTGCACAAACCATCAAGTCAGTGGATGTTCGCTATCCTGGTATCATCCTGAGGCAGTCTGCTGTTCCTGCTGTCTTTAGGCCACCACAAAGAACCAGAGGCTGGCTGCTTGGAGATAGGGATACCCCCTATATACATAACTGATTATTCTTCTCTGCCAACCATGCAAGGACAATGGGTTTACAATGAGAGCCACACTGCCAACAGGAACACTGGCATTCTCAAGTAAAAGATCCACTGCCTGGACCACTCGGGGGAAGCCCTACAATACTGGCCGGAGCGCGTCTCAAAGTTCTCCTATGTTCTCCACAACCTCGCTATTATGAGGGCACAGCCATTGCCATCAGGCATGTGCAGGCCACCTCAGAAGGAAGAGGAGGAGTAAGCAGGGAGGAGGCATTTGGACCCCTTCGCTCCAGGCATGCTGTCTGTGAGCGCTTAATGAGACTCTGGTTCCATTAGGTTGTCATACAGTCACACCATTGCTCCACATTTCTCCATCTTTCCATCCATCTGTGAGATCTCATTGTGGTGGATTATAATCCTAGACCCTTTTTGAGACCATCCCAGATAAGGCGTACTTCTCAGATATCACTCTCAACTTAAGGTTGAGAAAGACAGATCCTAAAGACACTGAATGGGTCTGAAGGACTGATCGAACTCTACCCAAAGGAAAGGAATCAGCTGAGAATATTGCCTTTTTAACTCATTTTAGCCAGGTTATAAGAACCCAGATATTATAAAGGTCCAAAAATCTCTCCTCAGTAAACACCAAAGAGTGTACAGTGATGGGTTCATAAGT
The DNA here is from genome assembly GCF_036365525.1 of Heterodontus francisci. Classification (NCBI taxonomy): domain Eukaryota; kingdom Metazoa; phylum Chordata; class Chondrichthyes; order Heterodontiformes; family Heterodontidae; genus Heterodontus; species Heterodontus francisci. The sequence continues at coordinate 27,647,973 of NC_090379.1, forward strand.
AAGTGATGCAGAAAACTTTGTGAGACAATATAAATTCTAAATTATAAAAAAGTTCATCAAACAACCGAACATGCAATTCACATTGGTAAGATAATCAATCGCAACGTTAATAGTTTTAGGAAAAGATAGAAAATACAATCTTATTTCCAGTAGAAAATCTAAATTTTTAAATCCAAATATTGTTACAGTAAAATATTTAATTCGGATTCGATCAATCATTGAAGTAATATTTACTTTAAATCTCCGAGTAGAAGAGTACAGAGTTAACGAGATACCTCTTTCGCAGTTAAAAGGAGAATTATCATCATCTCACTCTAATAGTCATACCTTTACCATGAGAGACACTGGAGTATGTCCAACAAATCTAAAAATACAATGTGTTTTCCCAATGTTTATGCTGCTTTGAAGTTGCATAACTAATTTCTTAGATATGGAAGTGTTACTTCAACTGTAAGTATGTTTGTCCCCCTCTATTTCACAAATAAGGCCGTATAACTGTGAATTTCAAGGTAAGGTTCATCCTCTTTGATTCTTAAGAAAAGTTGTATAACTGTTAATTTCTAGGTAAGGTCTGTTCTCTTTTATTCCTAAGAAAGCCAGGCTAGTAGCAAGCTGTGAGCCTTCCAATGGTCAATTTTTCATTAGTCATCTAACTGTGTTACAAGATTATAATTCAGTTTTTGGCTTTGGTTAGCTTTGTCAAAAATTCAATTGACTGTGGTTTAGGGCAATCAGCATAAAGCCATCCTATTAAATATTACATTGTGGTAGCTTTTGTGACAGTTTGCAAAACTATGTTATCAATGTTTTACCCTGTGATGAGGATCGTGACTTTAGGAGCGAATCCCTTTTATCAGAAGCTGCCTTTATGGTGCTAAGATGAGGCAAGCTTTTTCAGTCAGAGGCTCATGTCCATTTAATATTATAGAGATGAACGTTTTTAACCTTTTAGGAAGATGAACCCTTTTTAAAATTTTTCTAATCCCTTATTCATAGGAAAATATGTCTTTTAACCTTGTAATCATTATAGCCAGCTTCCTTCACAGTCCCCTCTTGACCAGCATGAGTGTGAGCAGCAAGCGTAGGCAGTCTTAACCAAGTGATGTCTGCAAGCAAGACTTTCAACAGAGTGCCAATATTTATCAAACGCGGTTTCAACAGTACAGTGAACAATATTAATACTGTGAGATTTAGAATAGTTTAAGCATACCCTACAGCACTGCTGCTCTAAATCATCCCAAGGCTCATGTTTAGCCTAATTATGAGTTGGACAGATTTTTAACAATGATGGGTAGGAATGTAATTTGTAAGGGTGCATTCAGGCGAGTCAAGGAGAAGTCTCAGTGTCTGATGAGCCGGCTGAGGCTTGGCACACTGAGCCATGTCGTTGAAGATTAGGAATCGATAGTTGAATCCTGTCGACAAGGTGGAGGATTCAGTTGAAGTGCAGTGGCAGAAGATGAGTTTTGAACGACCGTTTGTCGGCTTACAACAAGGTTGTTCGATGTTGTGACTAGATGCCATTCTCAAATCTGAAGAAATCTATTTTATCAAAAAGGTCTCCAAAGGTAATCGTACCATATTTCACTGTTGGAGAGAAGTTTTCATTTTACAACCAAAATGAAAATCCCAATCCCAATCACTATGAGTACTGGAATGATGCAGGAGAAGACACAAAAAGCACTTCCAAATGCTTCTGAGACAGAATCAGTGATTCATTCAATAGCAGATTCAGTAACAGAAGCTAACCCTGGTATTGCCTTGATAATACCATGATCTATAGCCTGAAGCCAATCTGGAGATTTTCAAATATTATTTAATTCAATTTGTGATAGCAAATGTCATGCCCTTTTAACAGTATCCTCAACTGAGTAAGTGGTAAAGATAAGAATCAGTTTCGTGCCCTGTAACTGGCTAAGAAATGGACTAAGTTTGCTGAGTATAAATAGTACTAGGGGTATTGGAATTTCTAGATCTAGAGGATTTAACATATTGGAGAGTGTGGCCACAACAGGTGACATTTTTAGAGAGTGTTATCATCCAGGTGCCTAAGTCCAGATCACAGTTGGAACACCTGGAAGACGTAATGACCACATGAGATCCATTCCGCAAAAAGAAATGTCTCCAGTAATTTGGTCTAACTGGTGTAGAGATGATAGGGCAGTTTGCCTTATCTGAACCTTTTCCACATTGCTTAAGTTTTTCCCATTTATGACAGATAAGTCATAGAGAGATACAGCACTGAAACAGGCCTTTCGGCCTACCGAGTCTGTGCCGACCAACAACCACCCATTTATACTAATCCTACATTAATCCCATATTCCCTACCACATCCCCACCATTCTCCTACCACCTACCTACACTAGGGGCAATTTACAATGGCTAATTTACCTATCAACCTGCAAGTCTTTGGCTGTGGGAGGAAACTGGAGCACCCAGCGGAAACCCACGTGGCCACAGGAAGAACTTGCAAACTCCGCACATCCCTGATCTGTGCATTCCTTCGCACGAAGGAAATCATATATCATGGAGGTAAGGGGGAATTTTATGCTCTCCCCGCAATGCGTTTTGAGGCTGGGAGAGCTGCCACCTTCCCAACTCTGCTGAAATTAAGTCTGGTGTGGGGAAGTCTGTGAATGGCCTTCCCACCCCACTGTCAATTGAGGCCCTTAAGTGGGCAATTAATGACCAATTAAGGGCCTCACTCCGCTGCTGCCGCAATTAGCCCAGTAGCAAATGGGCCTGTTGCCGCATGGGCAGCACAGCAAGAAAAAGCGTGCGAGTTGCTTGCTGGCTCCCGGGATGGGAAGGGTGGGCACTAGTGCCTGAACGAGGGACCCGACAGTGAGTAGGGGAAGACCTGCTGAGAGTCAGCCCCCTGCCCTTGCTGCTGATACCCCTACAACCCCCTCCCCACGACAACCAGCCCACGACCCACACCGCAAGACGTCTCCCGCCCTAACCTACCTGTGGCCTGGGTCCAGCACTACTCCTGAGCCTCAGATCGGTGCTCCACCGGCTACAGCCACCGCCTTTATGGTAGTGCTGCTCAGTTAAAGAGCTGATAGCCTTTGATTGTCTGGCAGCTCTTAGAGGACAGGACTTCCGTCGCCGGGATCCTTGATCCTGTGGAAGGCCCACCTCTGTCCAGTTAAGTGCCTAATTGGCACTTTGACTTGGCAGGCTTCCCACAGAAGGGGAAATGCGGGGATCTCACCAGTGATTTTGCCAGTGGTCAAGAACCCCATCACCCGGACAAAATCCCAGCTGTAGAATTGAAAGTGGAATTAGGCTGCAAGCATGGATGGGCCATCCAGTCATAAGGATGTCACCGCTACCAGGGCCCTGAATGACCCTGAGGTCTTAATGAGGCCTAAATTAACAATCTTCCACTTCTTGTAATAGATTTCTGTTTGTTTTATTAATGGGACTGAAAGGAGGATATCCGGTCTCCATTTGATAGATTCAGCTAACCGAATAGCATTACCGAGTATGGTTCTCTTGCTGGGAAGGGAACCAATATTGTGCAGCATGGCATGAGATGTGAGTTTAGCAAAGGCTTTTTCTCTTATGGTATTGAGCCCAAGGTCATTGAGGAAAGCATCTCTATACCATGACCAAAGGAACTGATTAGACTGGAGTTTTCTTAGGGATATGTGAATAGCTGTCATAAGGCTTTTGAGCCCAATGCCCTCGTCTGCAGACACGAGTTCTTGGTGGATAGTTTAAAGACTAGTGGAAGCATTAGTGGAATACAGAAAGTGTAGGATGGAGCATAAGAAAGCAATTAGGAGAGCAAAGAGGGGATATGAGAAAGCTCTGGCTGGTAAAAGTAGGGAAAATCCCAAGATATTCTATAAGTATATCAATGGGAAGAAGATAACCGGGGAAAGAGTAGGACCCATTAGGGACCAAGGGGGAAATTTGTGGGTGGAGCCAGAGGACATTGGTAGGGTGTTGAATGAATACTTCACATCTGTCTTCACCCAAGAGAATGAGGATGTAGATATGGAACTTAGAGAGAGAGACTGTGAGGTTCTTGAGCAAATCATCATAGGGAGTGACAAGGTATTGGAGGTTTTGGAAGGCTTAAAAGTGGACAAATCTCCAGGTCCGGACAATTTGTGTCCCAGGATGCTGTGGGAGGCGAGGGTGGAGATTACATGGGCTCTGACCCTAATTTTTAATTCCTCTCTGGCCACAGGGGAGGTGCCAGAGGACTGGAGAACAGCTAATGTGGTTCCACTATTTAAGAAAGGTTGTAGAGATAAGCCAGGGAACTACAGACCAGTGAGTCTCACTTCAGTGGTAGGGAAATATTGGAGAAAATTCTGAAGGAGAGAATCTATCTCCACTTGGAGAGGCAAAATTTGATTAAGAATAGTCAGCATGGCTTTGTCAGAGGGAGGTCATGCCTAACAAATTTGATTGAATTTTTTGAGCATATGACCAGGTGTGTAGATGAGGGTAGTGCAGTTGATGTAGTTTACATGGATTTCAGCAAAGCCTTTGACAAGGTCCCACATGGGAGACTTATCAAGAAAGCAAATGCACATGGGATACAGGGTAACTTGATAAGGTGGATTCAAAATTGGCTTAGCTGTGGGAGACAGAGAGTGATGACAGATGGCTGTTTTAGTGACTGGAAGCCAGTGTCCAGTGGCGTACCACAGGGATCTGTGCTGGGTCCCCTATTGTTTGTCATTTATATAAACGACATAGATGACTATGTGGGGGGTAGGATCAGTAAGTTCGTGGATGACACAAAGATTGGCCTAGCGGTTAACAGTGAGGTGAAGTGTCTTAGGTTGCAGGAAGATATAGACGGGATGGTCAAATGGGCAGAAAAGTGGCAGATGGAATTTAACGCTGAAAAGTGTGAGGTGATACACTTTGGAAGGAGTAATGTGACACGGAAATATTCAATGAATGGCCTGACACTGGAAAGTTCCGAGGAACAAAGGGACCTTGGCGTGTTTGTCCATAGATCTCTGAAGGCAGAAGGGGAGGTTAATAGCATGGTGAAAAAGGCATATGGGACACTTGCCTTTATCAATCGAGGCATAGATTACAAAAGCAGGGAGGTCATGTTGGAGTTGTACAGAACTTTGGTAAGGCCACAGCTGGAGTACTGTGTGCAATTCTGGTCGCCACATTATTGGAAGGATGTGATTGCATTGGAGGGGGTGCAGAGGCGATTCACCAGGATGTTGCCTGGGATGGAACATTTAAACTATGAAGAGAGGTTGGATAGGCTTGGGTTGTTTTCACTGGAGCAGAGAAGACTGAGGGGTGACCTGATCGAGGTGTACAAGATTATGAGGGGCGTGGACAGGCTGGATAGGGAGCAGCTGTTCCCCTTAGTTGAAGGGTCAGTTTCGAGGGGTCACAAGTTTAAGGTGAGGGGCGGGAGGTTTAAGGGGGATTTGAGGAAGAACTTTTTTACCCAGAGGGTGGTGACGGTCTGGAATGCCCTGCCTGGGAGGGTGGTAGATGCACGTTGCCTCACATCCTTTAAAATGTACCTGGTTGAGCACTTGGCACGTCATAACATTCAAGGCTATGGGCCAAGTGCTGGCAAATGGGATTAGATAGACAGGTCAGGTGTTTTAATGCATTGGTGCAGACTCGATGGGCCGAAGGGCCTCTTCTGCACTGTATTATTCTGTGATTCTGTGATTCTGTGACTAGTGACTGTAAGCGATTTCTGAAGATTAATAAAATCCCCAATCTTTTTGAGGCTGTGATCTTGATTTCTGTTTCATTGATTCAACATGAGGTCAGATTCTACTAGCAGCAGAGACGATTGTTGGAGTGAATGGGTGTTCATCAATGTTAGATGTTTCTTGTGATGTCGGGGAGAGTTACTTGATTTGACGACGTCTGCGAAAGATTGATTTAAAGGTACAACCACTCAATAAACATCTGATTGGTATATCAGGGACATCAGCTTCATGCTCCGTGGAGCCATTGGCACTCAACTGGAATGGCGCCTCAGCAATCCTAGCAATCTGTTGGAGGATCGATTGCTGTATGAGCCTGCAAGCTCTTTGAGCACTGAGATCTGCAGCCATGATGGAGCAGTCTGAGGCTGCATGGCAGCAAGCACAGATCTCATGACCTTCCATTGCAGCACTGAGATGTTGTGTGGTTTCTGGCTGTGCTGCAGTTGAAGCTGAGATAGCAGCCAGCAGTTGCATCATCATGGCTGCTGTCATGGAGTTGGCGACCACTTCCACACTGGATAGAATGGACTCCAATGTCTGCGCGATGCCCTGTGCTACATTAGAGCCAGATTCCTTCACGCTCCTTGACAGAGACAGGAGGCAGTCTGGCAGGCCTGCCAATGCACCAAGCATCTTGGTGGGTCTGCTCATCAGCGTTCTCCTGTACACCACCCCATCAAAGCCTTCATCTGAGTCCCCTGCAGCAGAACTCATCTGCGACCTGCTGAACTGGAACATGAACTGTCCTTACCCCTGGCCTGGCTGCAGCCCATTCGTGTCCAGTGACTCAACACATGCAAATCCTATCTCTGTACTACTTTCTAAGTTATGTGCAGTGCCAGTATCTGAGCTGGTGACTGTGAGTGTCAGATCACATGACGGTGTTTCTTCCTCGGCAGTCTGTAGCAGCTCTTGCCCTTCCTCATGAGGCCTCGCTGGCTGGTCAGGCGGCAGTTCCTAGGTATCTGAAATCTGAAAAGCAGAAGGGGAGGGGCGGGGTGTAGGAAGTGGGGTGGGGTGGAAAGTAAGAGGTCCATGTCACATAATCTGCAGCTTGCTTTCATGCCAGATCGAAGAATGTGGGTGATGTGGAATGTGAGAAATGCCACACTGCAGGAACTTACCGTCAACCTGAAAATTCTCGGCAGGCCGGATGCAATGGCCTCTGTGACAGCCGGCCCATGATGCTGAGCACAGTCTCCACCAGTAGGCTTAGGTGATGCAGACCTACCTGACCCTTCCGCTTCTGTTCTGCTCCCTGTATTTGGATAGCTGGAGGTATGTAGAAGCAGTGAGAGGTGGGTGTGAGGTTGGTATTATTGGCGGGTGTGTGAGGGTGAGGTGGGACATCTGGAAGGGAGGCGTGTGTCCTGACAGCTAGGGTGAGTGATGGGGGTTTGGAGCATTAAGCAGTGTGAGAGGTTGGTAGTGTGGTGGGTCGGTCATGTGAAGATGCACTCATTGATCTTGACCACCTACGTGAGGTCATTGAACGTCTGGTGGCATTGCTGCCAGGTCCTCGGATGAGACACTGGAAATTGACCTCCCTGGTCACCTGCCCCTGTTCCCTTCTGAGGGTGTTCCTTGAGGGTCTTCTGGCCCCCTCTGGAAACATGGCCTCTCTCCACCTGTTGACCTCCTGGGGTTAGGGCCTTCGGTGCACATTTGAGAACTTAGGAGTCCTCCATCTTTTCTGTTGCTCCATTTGAGGTGCTTCTTCTTACAGCCAATTCTCACAGAAACAGTCAGCAGCAACATCTTTACAATTAGTGCAGCTCTCCTTTAAGAAGGACAGGCTGCCCTTAAGAATTACAGGCTAGCTTGAATCTGTACTCGGTACACACACAGTGCTGGGCCCCCTGTTGAGCAGTCAGCCAGCAGCACAGGTTGTGAGCAACCTGAATGCTACAATCATGGAACTGAAGAGGCAGCACGAAGTTTGCATGCTGTCTGCCTCCAGGAGACCAGGTGCGGGCTGATTGCAAATCGTGAACCCCATGCCTGAAAACAGGAGCAAACTGATTTTTATCCCCTGGCATCCAATAAGGATAAGGTGGCCGCAACTTTGAAAAATGCTTATTAAATTGAATTGTTGAAGGTTATTAGTGCCTGCTGTTACCATGGCTGCCTCAGAGAGATCAATAGACTTTTTCAGCATTGATTAACATTGCAGCTGTTGCTGTCACTTCAAAGACCACCATCGGTGCTCAGATCATGCCTTTTGTAGACTTTCTCCTCTCAGGGATGTAAAGTTCCTTTGAACTATTGCACCCTGTTGCTCTAAGAGTTTTTAAGTTTGCTGACTTGGTGCCCGAAAATCACACCAGCCTGAAACACTGCAGTGAACCATATTGTTACAGACACCAAATAATTGCCTTGACCCTTTCAGCTGCTGCAGCAGCATTGGATTTCCCTACCCCCACCCATCATGTCTTTTGAGGTGAACTTTCCATAGAGGATACTGCTAGCACTAGGAATCTTCCATGAAAATGCAAAGTAGGTTCACTGAGCAATATTAGGTTCCTTCTCAATGGTGTAATATCCGCAGTGGGAATGCAGTTCCTCTACACTTCTGCACTAATGATGAAAATCCAATCCATGCTATCCTACCTGCCCATTGGACATTGGAGCGAAAATTTCCTCAGTGATGGACATAGTGCTGAAGCAGCACTGAAACTGCTCTTCCATCTGTCAGTCTAACTCCACCAATATCTTTCACCCCTGAGGTGAACTTCTTGACAGATAGGAATACCACTTGGCACCTGCCCAAATAACTTCAGATTAGTTTGACCCCAGAAAGCAGCTGGGGTCAGTAGTGCCAAAGGGGGGGAGGAGAGGCACCAAACCTGTCCGCCAAGTGAGATCACTTCAGGTTGGTCTTAAACACCTGCTGGAGAATTGTGCTCAGTGACTTTGATCTGGGCCAAGTAATCCAGCTGTCCATTATGCATTCAATTCCTGGGCCACTGGCCTTACCAACTGGAAAATATACATTTTACTGATCTGGAATTCAGGGAAGTCCCTTCTCTGCTCGTCAACTAGTCTTTTTGTATTTCCCCTTGTGAATTTAGGACCTATTAAATTAATTCTAACGCTCTGTGACATGATCTCTTTTGGGCACCAATTTGACTATTGGAAAACTGGAACTATATCTAAAAATGTGCCCTTTCTAAAGATCACAACTACTACAATTCACAGAATAGAACTAAACTGAAGAGATTAATGAGAGGAGTACTTTCACTATAGTCCTAATTGATTATTATGGCCTGTGCTTCCTTTATCTGGGATGGTGGCTTGAGCTGAGGCACACAGTCAACCATGGCTACTGGTGGTATTGCTCTAAAGACATCATATGTGACTTAACAACATATAATTATATAGCATCTTTATCGTAATAAAACAAGGCGTTTCACAGGAGCATCATAAAACAAAAAAAATGACACTGAGCCACATAAGGAGATATTAGGTCAGATGACCTAAAGCTTGGTCAATGAGGTAGGTTTTAAGCAGTGTCTTAAAGGAGAAAAGTGAGGTAGAGAGAGGGAGAGGTATTGGGAGGGTATTCCAGAGTTTAGGGCCTAGGCAACTGAAGACACAGCCACTAAATGTGGAGCAATTAAAATCGGAGATGATCAAATATCTCGGAGGGTTGTGGGGCTCGAAGAGATTACAGAGATAGGGAGGGGTGAGGCCATGGAGGGATTTGAGAACATAGATAACCCCCAAAAACGGCTGGGTATGGGTCAGGTGGGATGATAAACCTAAAAAAACTCAAACTCAAATTCAGCCCACCTCTGCCCACTTCTAGTTTTAACAGAGGCAGGACGGGAAACCACACTGCTGTCAGGAGGCAGGACTCATTTAAATATTTTAATGAATTTGCATGTCTCAGATTTTTATAGAATCATAGAATAGTTACAGCACAGAAGTAGGCCATTCGGCCTGTTGTGCTTGAGCCAGCTCTCTGCAAGAGCAATTCAGCTAGTCCCACTCCCCTGCCTTTTCCCCGTAACCCTGCAAATTTTTCCTATTCAAGTAATTATCCAATTCTCTTTAGAAAGCCACTATTGAATCCGCTTCTGCCACACTCTCAGGCAGTGCATTCCAGATCCTAACCACTTGCTGCGTAAAAAAGTTTTTCCTCATGTCGCCGCTGGTTCCTTTGTCATTCACCTTAAATCGGTGTCCTCTGGTTTGTTGTATATTGTTGTTAGTGTAGTTTGAGTGTTGTTTACTGATGTCTCAGAGTCTTTGTATGGCTAAATAGTCACTCGTTTATTTTATAAACATAACTATTTACATTCTCATTAAGCATGCCCAGCTGGCACTTCTCATGATGCTTCTAGCTTCTTCCAAGTCTAATGCCCATGTGAATATTACATCATCATCACTACAGTGGGAGGGGTTACTCTCACTGTCTCAAACATTAACCCTTTCAGACCCTTATACTACATCTCCCCTCAAGTCTTTGTCCATCACAGCTTCAGTCTATCAAGAGGCTTCACGACTGTCCTTGATCATGTTCTTGTCGGACTTGGATGATCAGTAGTCTTTCTTGAAAGTTTTGTTCGATGACTTGGATGGCCTTGACCAATGTTTGTGGTATCCTGTTGTCTCTGGATTTCTTGATCATCCTCTGGTTCCTCCAGATATATGACTGGTTGTTGTGTTTGAGGAAGGTTTCTCCTATTTCAGCATGTAGTACCCTTGGGAGTGTGTACTACATAAGATCTCAGATGAACTTCATTTCTCTGGATAACTCTACCTTCATGTCCTAGATCTTGTGCCCACACCTTCTCTCCATCCTTTAACATTGGTAGGTTTCTGCTAAGAAACCTCTTATTGTAATTGCGAGCTTGTTAGTTCCTGTAAGCCTTCTTTCTGTCCTGAACTTCTTTGTAGTCTTGTATGTCTCGCCCCGGAAGTAGTTTTCTGGATGAAATAGGAAGCTGAGTTTTTATCATAACAATGGAGTGGATAACAATGGAGTGGATTGATAATTCAATAGTGCAGTCAGAAGATCTTCGTTCTTCTGCAACAAAGATTTCATAGTTCATACTCCTCTCTCTGATTCACCATTCGATTGAGGGTTATGAGGAGAACTTGTGGGATATTCAAAGCCCCACTTGCTCGCAAGATGTGTGAAGTATTCATTTGCAAATTGTGGTTCATTGTCTGACACTACCTCATCAGGAATACATTGCGTTGCAAAGATCTCTTGTGAATCTCGAATCAAAAATTCTGTTGTTGTTGAGTACAACTGTTTCACTTCAATCACCTTGAAAAGAAATCGATCACTATGATGTAAGATTTTCTATTGCACATAAATAAATCCATTCCTAGATGTTCCCATGGTCTGGTTGGAAATTGTGTAGTTATCAGAGGTTCCCTCTGGTCTGGTCTGTGTACTGTGCATACCTGGCAATTCAAGATCATGTTTTCTATGTCTTTGGATATTCCTGGCCACTGAACAGATGACTGAGCTCTTGCTCTGCATTTTGTGATTCCCCTGTGCCCTTGATGGATTCCTGCCAAGATATTTGATCGAAAAGAAATCAGAATGACCTGTCTGTCATTATACACCAACAAATTGTCTACGATTGTGAAGTATTTCCTGAATTCGAAGAACATTTTCATACCTTCCCACTCAGACATTCCTGTGGCCAACCTTGAGTACAATACTGCCGTATCTGAATGCATTCCTCATCCCTCTTTTGAGTGTGACGAATTTCTTGAAGTTTCTGTGCAATTGCCACCCATTGCGTCACTGTATATTGTGAATATGACTCTTTCTCTTCAACAAAGTTAACATCCTCTTGTATGGGATAGTCAACAGTTGCTTTTGATAATGCATCAGCAGAGGTTTGCATCTTTCCCCGAACATGCAACTAGGGACAATCCTTGCTGTCCCCGGTCCCGAAACTATGTTACACTCCAAGTGCACCCAGTGTAAAGGTACAGGCATATGCTGCCCTTCAATACCATTCACCTCCACTCTGGAGTTTACTGCACTCTCTGGGGGACAGGTCAGGCCTTTTCCCAATAAAAGGGATCTAGTGGCCCCTGTGTCCCTGAGGATTACTATGGACTTGCTTGCCCCACTCGAGGGGTATGGGATTACTCTCCCTTCAGACACAAAACCCTGATAACCCTCAGGAATCCTATTAAATTTTCCTCCACTTGTAGGCGTAAGCTTCCTGGGTCTCACTCTTACTGCAGTTAAAGCCACAGCTTGTTCTGCTGTGCTTTCCATCAGGTTCTCTTCTTCGCTGAGTGGGTGTACCGCTTTTTTCGATGTCGGAGTCGTTTCTCTCTTGAGGTTTACATTTCTTCCGAGGGTCTGGTGGCTTGGGGAGAAAGCCAGAGAGAGAGAGAGAGGCTTCCTTGTTGCAGGTTCCAGTTCAAACAGCCTTCTGCCTTTCTCTGTGGCACAATTCAAAAACCCCGGTTTGTCCAGCAGGTTAGTCATCTGACTAACTGGTTTGACCATTTCTGTTTGTGGATTTGGCCATCTTCGCAGTCATCCTGGAATGTGAGCGTCCTCCCCTTCAATGTCTGGTGATCACAGTACATTTTGGGTTAAGTGGACCAGGGAATAGTCCTTTGTCTCTCCAAGCACTGTCTGTTAGAGTGCAGATGTTTTTCCTGCCAAGTGTCTGGTGTTTTTTTTTAGCAAGTCCTTTCTTCACCCCAGCAACAGTTTAAAATCAACCTTCACATGACAAAATTAATATGCCTCATTCTTGGCAGGTGGGGGTCAGCATGACTGTCTTGGGTACTTGCAACTATTTGAACAGCAGATATCCAAGTATTTCAGAAGCTGCTACCATCTTCAGGAAGCCATTGGGCAAGTTAAAAGTCATTCTGCAGTTTCTTCCTTGGCATATCAATCGGTACAACTGATAGCATAAGTACAAATGCCAGACGAATACTCCTCGCTGGCCTACTAAATGTTACTGTCCAGACTTCACTGCAGCAATGCCATTAACAAATTGGTCTTGATGCCTTCCTTATGAATGCTTTGTAGGGGCCATCCTCTCTCCTTAATTCATAATACTTTTGCTAAGCTCCTATGGTACATAGGGGATGCAAAATGTAGAAGGTTTTACCACCTACCTGGTAGAGTTTTCTTTGAATGAGACACATTGTCTAAATGCTATGATTGCATCCCATCCATTCCCACAACTCTACATAAATCCAAAAGCAAAATACTGCGGATGCTGGAAATCTGAAATAAAAACAAGAAATACTGGAACCACTCAGCAGGTCTGGCAGCATCTGTGGAAAGAGAGGCAGAGTCAACGTTTCGGGTCGAGTTCTGAAGAAGGGTCGCTGACCTGAAACGTTTGGAGGCGACAAAAAGAAAGCCGCCTTATATCCAGTCTGTTTAATGGTTTAAACGCATTTCCCCCGGTCCTCTGTTAAACTGAAATAAACAATCAACAGGCATGCTATCAAGCCCTTGAATTATTTTATAGACCCCTATCAAGTCGGAGACCCGGGTTCAATTCTGGGTACTGCCTGTGTGGAGTTTGCAAGTTCTCCCTGTATCTGCGTGGGTTTTTCTCAGGGTGCTCCGGTTTCCTCCCACAAGCCAAAAGACTTGCAGGTTTGGTAGGTAAATTGGCCATTACAAATTGTCCCTAGTATAGGTAGGTGGTAGGGAAATATAGGGACAGGTGGGGATGTGGTAGGAATATGAGATTAGTGTAGGATTAGTATAAATGGGTGGTTGATGGTCGGCACAGACTTGGTGGGCCGAAGGGCCTGTTTCAGTGCTGTATCTCTAAACTAAACTAAACTAAACTAAACATGTCCATCTCGTAGGTATATCTCAACAATCTCAATCAGAATCTCTGAGTTCTGGGAGGCAACTTTGTAATTTCCTTCTCATCCAGTAAGGAAACCAAAGGTTTGTGGTCTGTCTCAATAACCACTTTCAGGCCAATAATGTAAACAGAAAACTTCTCGCAACCCCACCTGACTGCAAGTGCTTCTTTTTTAATAATAGCATACCTTGTCTCTGTCTCAGACAAAACTCTAGATGCATAATAGATCCATTTGGCTGTTCTTGAAAGAGGACTGCCCCTAACCCTGTAGTTGAGGCATCTGCTGCAATTATAGTTGGTAATGAAGGGTTGTAATGTGTTAATATCTCTGTTGAAAGTAGCATCTTCTTAATTCTTTGAAAAGCCTGCTCTTGATGTTTGTTTCAACACCACGCTTGATCTTTTTTCAAGAGTTGTTTTAATGGTTCTGTTACTTGCGCCAAATTGGGTAAAAATTTTGCCAACTGATTCACCATTTCATGGAATCTTTGGAGATGTTGGACTGAAATTGGGATTGAGAATTCATTAATGGCTCTCGTCTTTTGTGGGCCTGCCATTATGCCCTTGTCACTTACAACATTTGCCAGGAAACGAACTGACATTTTCGAGAATTCACATTTATCATTCTTCTCGAAGACGACTTAAAACCATTTTTACTCTCTGGTCCTGTTCTTTGACAGATTCCCCATATCACTCATTTGAGGCCTTGCAGAATGTTGGACATGGTCCTTTGGAAGATTTCAGGTGCAGATGTTATACCGAATGGTAAACGATTGAAGAAAAACCTTCTGAGTGGTGTGATAAATGTTGTGAGTAATCTTGACTTCTCATCCAATGGAACCTGCCAACTCATGTTGAGTTTCGTGAACATTGTGCTTTTGGATAGCTTTGCCAAGCTTTCGTCGACCAAAGACATAGGATGAATTTCCCTCACCACGGCTTTGTTAAACTGTGTTAAGTCCACATAGTTATAAAGAGCACCATTTGGTTTTGGAACAGGAATCATAGGCAAAAACCACTCTGTTGGTTTTGTGACTGGAGAAATGACTCCCATTCTGATCGTCTCTTCCAGCTGATTTTGTACTTGGTTCATCAATGAGTCTTGGTGTAAAATTACATACCAGATTGGCATCTTCTCTTAATGTTATGCTATACTCGGTCTTCAGTCTTCCTAGACCTGGAAATAGCTTTGGAAAGTCTGCTTGAATGCAACTGTTAGACTCTGGCTGTTTGATTTCATTCACCTTTCTAATTAATTGTAGGTCTAAGTATGCTTTCTGCTTAACAGAGGAAACTTTTTTTTTAGCACGTATTGGGTTTCCATTATCTGTCTTCCCTTGTATTGAAGTGTAGCTTGTAGCCTTTTGACCTGCAGTTCAAGGCCTCCTGGACCATGTAACTGAGTATCAGCGGGTTGTAAGCAATGTATTAACAGCCATGGTTCTCAGTCTGACAGAACTCTGACACGTGCAACTGTGTCCAATTTGAAATTAGTAATATGTCCATTGGTGTGTCAAGTGCCAAGTGCTGGCAAATGGGAATAGGTAGACAGGTCAGGTGTCTTTAACGCATCAGTGCAGACTCGACGGGCTGAAGGGCCTCTTCTGCACTGTATTATTCTGTGATTCTGTGTAAATGTCTGCCATCCAGAATGCCTGATTGGGGTCATTACTTTCCCCTGGGAAGTCTCCTAGTTTGTCTTCCAATGGAAGTTGCTCCACTTTATTTACAGCTCTATGTGTGAAGGATTTTTGCTTGGCATTTTTGTGAGAAGAGGTCTTGCTCTGGCACATCTTTCCAAAATAATATTGCAATTAAAGCTTTCAGCTTTATTAGCAGGACACTGCTCATGTCTGTGGGTCTTTCTGGCTCTGCACCACTAGCAGGGTTTCACAGCATCTTGCATCTTCTCCTGAGTGTACCTTCTTACCTGCAGTGTGCTTTTCCATCCTGGGCTTCAAAAACTGTATCGTCATTGGATTCTTTTTGATCCAAGGCTTCTCTTCAGCCCACATGATGGCTCTATTTTGTCTTCTGACCTCTGCCTGTCACACCATCTGAATCGCTTTATCAAGAGTGAGGTCCTCTTTTGACTGTAAGAGATCTGACAAAGACCCTTCAACTATTCCCACTACTATTCAGTCCCTGATCAACTCAAACTTCAATTCTCCATACTTACATGCCCCAGTCAATCTGTACAAATCATTAATGAAAGCGTCCACTGATTTGCCCAGCTTCTGGATCCTTTTATTAAACATTGCTCTTTCCAGGATCTTATGGTTCCTAAAGTATTTGTTGAAGGCTTGTAACACATCATCAAACTTGTCTGAAGCCTCATTCTTGCCTTGTCTCATGATCACATCATCAGCAATTGCACCCATGTAGTAGAGTATGTACTTGCTCCGCTTCAGATTTTGGTGTGTACTGAGAAGCTATTCTAAACCTTAGGCATTTTTTTCTCCACATCGACCAATTCTGTATCTGATTGGGTCCTTCTGAATTCTGGAATCTTTTAGGCATTGTGTATTTCGAATCCATTTTTTCCTAAGAAATTTTGTCTTTGCTATAATAGAGGTGTGTTCGCTCTTTTTGGAGGTTTCCTGCTCTTTTTGGGAGTTCCCGCGCTTTTCTGAGGTTTCCCACTCTTCTCGGGTGTTCCCGTGCTTTTCCTCTGCGGTCTGCTCGAGTAATGGCTGCTGACTCTGGATTAACCTTTTATTTTTCCTTCTCGCCTGCCCTGTGCGCCATTAACAATAAATGCACTTTTTCCAATAGGTTTATCACCTAATCCCCGACTATTGCTCAGTACTGTGACTCGCAGCCTGATCGATGGACCAAGTCTCTGCTCGCAGACCACAACACTTCTGTGGTGCAGCCTGAATGCTTGCATGGTTGACTTACCGACTGTCCATGTCTTCCTTTGGTTACAGAGCAGCTCTGGAGATCTTTGCAGTTTCCCTTCGAGATCTGCCATCTTCTTGGTGCTACTGTACAAGGTGAGGCCTTTCAATAATTTCTGGGTATTTTCACCATTGCAACCATATCTAATATCTTTGTTAGCGTAGGTCGAGAGTTGTTTAGAGATGACTCGGAGCCTTTGTATGGCTAAATAGTAACTCATTTATTTTATATACGTAAATATTGACACTCGCATTAAGCATGTCCAGCAAACATTTCTCATAATGCTTCTAGCTACTTTCACTGTCTCAAACATTAACCCCTTCAGACCCTTATACTACATGGTTCTTGACCCTTATGCCAATGAGAACAGTTTCTCCCTATGTACTCTGTCCAGATCCTTCATGATTTTGACCATCTCTAGTAAATCTCCTCTCAACTTTCTCTTCTGTACAGAGAACAAACTCAGCTTCTACAATCTATCCACATAATTGAAGTCGCTCATATCTGGAACAATTCTTGTGAATCTTTTCTGCATGTTCTCTAACGGACGATGCTGAGAACTGGACACAATTCTCCAGTGAGGCCGAACCAGGATCGGAAGTCCTCCCAATTTCCTCCACGGCCCGCAATATCCCCC
The DNA here is from genome assembly GCF_036365525.1 of Heterodontus francisci. Lineage (NCBI taxonomy): Eukaryota > Metazoa > Chordata > Chondrichthyes > Heterodontiformes > Heterodontidae > Heterodontus > Heterodontus francisci. Next base: position 27,665,066 of record NC_090379.1, read on the forward strand.
CATGACCCCTCCCCCTTCCTGGCCTGTGGTCGTCTCCACACCCTTCCTACAATCTCATCCACAGCCCTGATCTCCTCTAAGGGCCTCCTGTGATCTTCTCCCCTCCTCCCCAAATCTGGCCACACAACCCCATTGATTTCCCCATCAACCCCGATCTCTCCCTCCCTCCTCTAAGCTACCCGGCTTTGGCCTGATGTTCCAGGTCAGCCAACCTTTCATTTTGGCTGATGGCAGTCAGGAAATCGATTGCAAAAATGGTAATCAGGTCCTGTCATTAAATTTGACAGCACCTGAGGGAAACCCATACATCTGGTTTCCCGACCACTAAACTGTACCCCTGCCCGTTTCCCTGTAAATTTAGGGGCCTATATATTACTGATATTATAAATAGAGAGGGACATTTTCCGCTGATAATTATTTCTAGTCAAAACTTTTAGAATGTTTTTATAATTTCACTGGAAGCAGTGAATGTCAAAAATCTTAAGTTTATGGTGCTGCCAACTCACAGCAACCTGAATGAAATTTGCAGCAGATAACATAAATCAATTGAAGCTCAAAATTTTGTTTTAGCATTGCCGCTTTGAATGGGAGTCATATGCTCACCAATTGAAGTTACTAGGTTGCTTAACCAAAGACATGTTGGCAACGCAGGTTCCGATTTCTTGAAAACCATCCAGAAATATTAAGCCACTTCGCAGCAAGTTAAATGGTGTGTCAAGCATTATTCAAACTCCAGCAAATACTTCTGCATAAAACATCTTATACCAGGCTTTTGACTTGCTAATAAACAATTTATACTCGAAAGTATAATCTTAATAACTGACTAGTGTCAAAAGTTATTGGTTGAATATTCAGTGAATTGTAACATTGCAACCAACAAGTGAATCAATATTGAAATATGGAAATTATTTGACTCACATAAAGTCTATGGTAGGTAATTCGTCTTGGCACATGTTGCTGAAGGCTTTATAAAATTAATTTAAAAATCTTTTGACATGCCTATTTGTGTGAAATAGCTCTTTGGTATCCTGTATAGATTTAATTAGAAGATGTCAATTCTTTCATCAATGTAACAGTATGATTTCAAGGATGATGGAATGATGTCTAGGAATTGCTTTTGGGATGGGAAAAATTGATTAGCAGAACCCTAAGATTTCACCGGGAGTAGTATTTATGCACATTCAGTTGGATATCCATTTCAGTTACATGCTGTCAGGTGCTGAACAACTAAATGGGTCTGCTTCAGAGGCATTTAAGAGAGATTCAAATTACGGATGACTGCAATACCAGTCACTATTATATTAGCACTTTATTTCTTTCTGCCTGGTTTGCTTGGAATTGGAAATGCCTACAGGCGAGAGTAAACCATACCTTCAGGTCCGGTGATCTGAAACCGCAGGCAAGGATTTTATATTAAAAAGGTTGCTCCATCCTAGATGGGAGACAGCTCCGGTTGTCAATCCTCCGGGTAGTCCTGGAGTATCCAAGAATGAAAGATTAATCTCCTGGACTGGACACTGCTGCAAGTAATCCAGGAGAAAAGCCATAAGGGCATTAAAATTGCCTTTTGTTCATTTTCTTGCAGTACTTTTATTGGTTATAAAAATATCGGAGATGGGGTGGGGGAGAAAAGGCTGTTTGATTGGACAGGATTGTTGGAGATGGGAAGATATTCAAAGGCCCCTCCAGGAATATGTCTAACCAGTGCTGGCATGTCTAGAACAAGCAAAGTGAAAAGTATGCATTGGATGCAAATATGAGGTCAGGGAGGCCTTCAGCCAATCACACTGGTCGGACCCATAATTTTTAGCCATCACTTCAGCCTTCCTACTATCAGAATTATACAGCATTAAAATGAATTATTCAATTATCTCAGGCATATGCCTGAGGTAGTAAAATCCTAACCCTGCTTATCAAGGATGGGCTAGTGATTTTGCTGCACCAATAGCACAGAAAAATTCTTCTTCTCAGTTGGAGAAACCTCAAAATACAGAACTTTCAAATTCTCCTAACCTACCAAAGAAGGTAAAACATGGCCAAAAGAAATTAAATCACAAGAGTACGATAAACATTAATATTTCAAGCCCTTACAGAGTTAACTATATATTACTTGTATTTAATTCTAAGCAGGTGGTGGGCATTAAATGGGGATTCACATGAGCTCCTACAAATAGGAAGAGACTGAAACTGCTGTTTGGGTTAGGAGGTACATGTTTGTAATGTGTTTATCTGTAAATAAATGCTGATAAAAGTGTGTAAAGATTGACTCCAGTTCTATCCTTCGCTGCCTGACTTTCAAGAATATAATATGGTAGCAGATGAATGGTTGCCGAAGGTGAAGGTTGGAAAATAAGAAACATTTTTCAGACAGAATATTAAAATCCTAGTGGATATTGAGGATAATGGCTGGAAGCAAGTGTAAATTGTCAGGGTATGATTACCCTATGATGTTCTCGGAATCTGAACTATATGAGAAGTGGCAAAATGAAGTGTATATGTGGACACGGGTTATGTTCCTACCAAAGACAAAACAAGGCATGGCCTTGGTGTTGTCGCTTCCTACAAGAAATAAAATCAGAAGTATTTTGTGAGATGGATGCCCATCATTTGGATAGTGATGAATGTTTGCATCTTCTATTATAGTTCTTGAATGAAATCTCCAAGAAAGATGATCTGTTATGAGGCATGGTCAGAATTTGACAGATTTATGAAAACAGATGGTCATTCCATGGAAGAATATATCTTGGACTTTAACAGCTTGTATAAAAGATTGATCCCTGGATCGGTACTAATGTTTAAATTACTGGACTGTACTAAACTAACTGTCTCATATGGACGGGCAGCTGGTTCTAACCAGTGTTTGGTTCTCGTAGAAAGTGACCCTATTAGATCAGAAGTTTGCTGCCATAAAATAAAATTCCTGGGGAAACAGACATTTCCTTCAGCCTTCATGGAACAAATGAGACATTCTACAGTGAGATTAAAGCATATAAGACACAATAATTGCCAGATTTCAAGATAGTCCAGTTACTGGAGTAGGCATCAATACAATGGAATTTCGGACAGGCAGAATGAAATGAAAACACCTTTAGCAGGTCTGCCTATTAAGGCAGAAGACAAAATTGGAACAATAATAATGTGTGAATAATTCCCAGGAATGCCCAAATAACAGTTGATAGGTGCTTCAGATGTGATTCAAAATAAGCGGAGAACTTCCTAAAGTGGAGAGGTAGGGTCCTCAAGATGACACATGACAGAGAATTCTGAGAAACAGGATGAAGGTAATCATGAATCTAAACAAATTATACTGGTTACAAGGAGTTTTAGTCCTGTGATGAATACATTAGCCCGGGCTCCTTTAACTGTCAAGTACTAGACTAGATAGTGCTCATAGTGCTTTTGGGAGAGACGGTGGCGTAGTGGCAATGTCTCTGGACTAGTAATACAGAGGCCCAGGCTAATGGCCTGGGGACAAGAGTTCAAATCCCACCATGACAGCTGGTGGAATTTAAATTCAATTATTTAATAAAAATTTGGAATTGAAAGTTAGTCTCAGCAATGGGTGTCATGAAATTATCATTGATTGTCATAAAAACCCATCTGGTTCACTAATGTCCTTTAGGGAAGGAAATCTGTCATCCATACCTGGTCTGGCCGAGATGTTACTTCAGACCCACAGCAATGTGGTTGACTCTTAACTCCCCTCTGAAATGGCGTAGCAACCCACTCAATTGTCAAGGGCAATTGTGGATGGGCTGACCTTGCTAGTGACCCCACATCTAATGAAAGAATGAACAAAACTACTTCAACAGTATATGGGACAGATTGGTTAAAAAATTATCTTGATTGACTAAGTGTGAGGATCAATGCAAGATTAAGGAATACAAGAGTACTACTTGCTTTAGGTTTAGTGATGCCAACACATTGAGGTCACTAAAGAGAGTTGAAATTCCATGTAAAATAGCTGGAGTAAGCTATTTTATAAATGATGATACAGTCTCTGGTGAGATACCTATGCTGTTGAGAAAACCTTCCATTAAAAAGGCACAAATGAAACTTGACATGGAGAACAATATTTTTGGAAACTCAGTTGATCTGCAGTTTACCCAGTCGGGACATTTTTGTATCCCTTAACAAAACATGATGGGCTGAATTTTATTCAGGCGCCGCACTTTGCGACGGTGCCCTTTGAACTCGGTGGGGTGCCTGTATTCAGCAGCCACCACTGAGCCCCCGCGATATTTCGTGCGGGGGCTCATTAGCATCACTGCGCTGAGCTGCTCGTATTACGTGGGGAGAGGGGGGACATCTGGCGCAGTGAGGAAACTTTTGACAGCTGTGTAGCAGGTGCTGGCGCCCTATTTTAAATGCCCTAGTACCTGTATCCTGACAGCTATCAAAGAAATACTTACCTCAATGTTGGAGAGTGGAGCTGCTGTGAATCTGGCAGCAAAGCAGAAAGTGCCGGAGAAACTTGGTCACAGACCTGAACGTTAACTATGCTTCTCTCTCCACAGAGGCTGCCTAACCTGCTGAGTTTCTCCAGCATTTTCTGCTTTGCTGCCACATACTTACCCTGCTGTGTCCCAGTGTCCTGTGAAGTTGCGATCCTCTTCTCCCACTCAAGTGTTACATTGCTTCTTGTGGGCGTGCCGCATCTGGGTGAATAATCTTAATTTTGCACATTCCAGGACGTGAGACTTAAATGTACCATAAAAGGCAAATACATAACAGCAATAAAATCATATTGAAGAATACTTACATGGGCTTCTAGTCATCTGACTGTGAAAAGTTGCAGACTAATATGCATTTGGAATCTTTGCCAATTGTTATGTGAAAATGCATGTAACTGTAATTAAACAATCTTTGTTAAAAACAGGAAAATATGTTCATATTCTAGCTGTATTGCCAACTAGAAATATTATACCAATAAATATGATCAGCTGCTGCAGAAGCAAAGTATTTGTGAACATGCATCGATGTGTAATAGTTGAAAAACCATGACAACAGCACAGATTTCCTCACTAGTCCCGCATTGGTTTTCAAACATGTGCAAGACAAACCTTGTAGCCAGAAGTTAGAGCAGTTATGCAGTGGAGTCACCTTTGCATTTCAAGGACAACACCAAAAGCCAAGGATGGCAGAGGGGTGCTCTAGGGTGGCCCGTGGTGCAGCGAAGCCTCCCTGCTCACTTTCCTCCAGGCTATGAGGGAAAGGCGGGAGGTCCTTTTCACCAGCAATGGTAATAAGAGGCCCTCCCACCTGAACAAGGCAGTCTGGCTGGAGATGGCAGAGGAGGTGAGTAGCCTTGGGGCCATCCGGCATCAAAGGGTCCAATGCCGGAAGGGGGATGAACGAGCACTCCCCCGCCAGCCGGGGCCCTCTAGGCGCACAGGGTATGAGCACCAAATTCATCCACAGCCAAAGGGCAATCAGATCAGCAGCCTTCCTCCAGTCAGGCTGCTAGAGCAGAGGTTGCACCGAGATGGGGCACTCGCAAGCGTTTACAGAGAACACAGCAACACAAATGGGAATGCACAGGTGTCACAGCAATGTAAATACATCTTTCAATAAATGTTCCTCACCAACATGTGTGACCTTTACTCTGTGTGAATGATGTGTGCCAGATGTAGCACCAATGTCACATCCCTTTGCACCGTTTGCCCTTCAGGAGAGCCAACGTATGCAATAACATCATTGCCATGCCACCATTACTCATGAGCATTTCCACAGATGCAGTGACATGGACATTGGCTCAGTCAGCTACTGCCTCTAATGGTTTACACAGGGATGCTGCAGATGTGGACTGGTGCAGAGCAGGTGAGCGAAGGTGGTGTGTGGCTTGCAGAGCTCATGCCAGTTCCTATGATAAGCCACTGCCATACATCCCTAGCTCACTGCTAGCCCTGCATGCAGAGCCTGGGTACCATCTGCCCTCCCTTGCACCTTTCATGTTACAGGTGCTCAGCGTCCTCATAGTCCAAGGAGGAATCCGGTTGACATCTCTCCTCATCATGCCAGGCCTGCCCCCTATTGGGTGTGTAGTTGTGGAGAGCACAGCGAGCAGCAAAGAAAAGAGCTGGCCATTTCAGCCTGCTCAATGGTGGCTCTTGTAGCTCAGTGGCTAGCATTGTATCTCTCTTCTGCAGCAGTGGTGGAGTCTCTCACTGGTGTCAGGAGCCATGTCTGCAAGGGTCCTTGTCTCCAAGAAGCCACCCCTCCATCTGAACCAGTTCAGTGAACAGCAGTGGCAGCTGGGACTGGCACAGGACCGAGGTGTCATGGCAGATGCCTGAGAAGCGGGCACAGATTTTCATGAAGCAGCTGCGGTGATCACATACCAGCTTCACCTAGATTGAGAAGATACCTTTAATGGTGACGTCTACAGGTGATAGCCTGGCGGGAGGCCTGATGGCCACATGGGTGCAGTCTATGAACATTAAAACCTATGGTTCTCTGGCAATGGTACCGAAACCGATGGCCCTCTGGGCCTGGCTGTGAGGATCGATCCTGAAGCGGACATACTCACTAGCCCTCTGGTGCAGGGCATCGGTGACCTCCCTGATGCAGTGGTGCTGCTCACTGTGTGACCCCACAAAGGTCTACGGTGGCCCCTGAAAAGCTGCACAGGTGTCAAGCTTGAGAACCGCTGCCACTAGGAGGACTGCAGGCATAGGATGTCCACCGAAGCCCATGGGCCGCTGGTCATCTTTCAGCAGGGCATAGAGCTGTGTCACCACCCTCTCTACTAGCGCAATCGCCTCTGACACTGGTGCTCTGACATCCGATGGCATGTCATTTGGGGTCTGTAGACGCATGGCAACCATAATAGTGAGGTCCCCAAGGGGCCTGCTGCTCATGACCGGCAGCCTCTTCATGGACCACACCTGCCTGTTGATTTTGGCTCCGGCGCTTACGGATCCTCAGGAGCAGAGGATTACCCAATGTAGGATAAGCCATACCTATTTCCATGTGATAAATAAAGTTGAACCCTTCATTTATTCAAAGGTTCCTAACAGAGCAGGTATTGGTGTTGATGGGTACATCAGGTACTTTCATGGATCAACTATGTGGCGTGACATGGCAATGCCCATCTTGACCACCAGCTGAATCGATTGCCCCCACTATCTGTATAACCTTAACGCTCCTACCCTTTCTGGCACCCTCCCCACACACAGGGTGATTAAAGTGCCATTGCTGCTTCACCAATACCAACAAATGCAGAGCGCACACTGCTTACAGAGGGAGGGTCCACAGTACCTCCCTTCATGCCTGCAGAGCTTTCGCTCCAGTAATCCCAGACCCCCTCCCTTTCAGAATGCACAGTGAGACCCCTGTAATCCCCCCCTCCCTCCTTCCTTCCAATATGCAGAGTGAGACCCCTGTGATTCCCCCTCCCTCCCTCCTCCCTTTAAGAATGAAGAGTGAGACCCCTGAATATCAGAACTTACCTTCCGTAGCGCAACCTTCTGCTTCTGATGACACGCTGGCTTTTCTAATCGTGAATGGGCAGCATGTGATGGCCGACCGTTCTACGTAAAATGTGGAAGTGTGGAGAGAGAGACGGCAGGATGTATAATCGGCAGAAGTAAGTACCGTTTTGCATATTCTAATTGGGGTGCTGCTGGTGTGCAATGGGGTGGCCACACCGAGGTCTCCCCACTGCTGGTAATTTGCAATGGGCCCTTCTCGACATCGCAGGTCGAAGTGGGCCTCTCCCCGTAGAATTTTACTGGCCCCCGTGCTGTGACCCGCAGCGTCGAGAGGCCAGTAAAATTCAGCCCAATGTTTCTCATCAGAGTGATCGACAAGTATCAATGGCATCAGGTGATAAGAATCAGAGAGAAATTGACCTAAAGTTACATCGACAATTTGCTCACCCCACTCGCCAAAGATTAAAAACCCTGCTAATAGATGAAGGTGTAGTTGATGAAGAGTCTATGAAGCTAATTGAAGAGATTAGTGAGAATTGTCTGGAATCGGTAAAAAGTATCGAAGGATGCCGCCACATCCTGTTGTATGCCTTCAGTTGGCATGTGACTTTAACAAGGTTGTTGCCATGGATCTAAAGGTATAGGACAAAGACAGAAATATTTTCATTCTACATTTTATACACCTGGTGACCAGATCTAGTCTTTCTATAATAATACATGGCCAGCACAAAAGGGTTAATATAGATGAAAGCATGGAGAATTGGATAGGGACCAGCAAAGTTTTTGGCTGATAATGGAGGGGGATTTGCCAATGAAGAGTTCAGAGATATGTATGAAAACATGAAAATCATTATTATGAATACTGCAACTAAAAGTCCTTTCAGCAATGGACCGTGATAGACATCATGTGGACATGCTGCATAAAATTCGAGCTGATCAACCAGACTGCAAGTTGACAAAAATCATAGAAATCACAGAGATTATAGGAAATTCACAACACAGAAGGAGGCCATTCAGCTCATCATGGTCAACGAAGATCTACCCAGCCTAATCCCACCTTCCTGCACTAGGTCCGTAGCCCTGCAAGTCACAGCTCTTCAAGTAGACATCCAAGTACTTTTTAAATGTGGTGTGAGTTTCTGTCTCTACCATCCTTTCAAGCAGTGAGTTCCAGGTCCCGACCACTCTCTGGGTGAAAAAATGTTTCCACACCTCCCCTCTAATCTTTCTACCAATTATTTTAAATCAGTGCCTCCTGATCTTTGATCCCCCTGTGAAGGTAAATAAATCATCCCTATTTACTCTATCTGGGCCCCTAATAATTTTATACACCTCAATTAAGCCACTCCTTAGCCTCCTCTGTTCCAAAGAAAACAACCTCAGCCTATCCAATTTTCCCTCATAGCTAAAATTTTCCAGTCCTGCCATCCCTCTGCAACTTCTCCAGTGCAATCTGACCTTTCCTGTAATATGGTGACCAGAACTGTATGCAGTACTCAAGCTGTGGTCTAATTAGTGTTGCATACAGTTCTAGCATAACCTCCCTCTTCTTATATTCGATGCCTCGGCTAATAAAGGAAAGCATATGTCATGAAAACATGCTAGGCTGAATTATGATTCTTCTTTTAATCCACCGGCTGGAAACCTGAATAGTAAACTGGTGGAGATGAACCACTCAAATCTTGCAAGCTTCAAACTCTGCCTGCTAACTGTGACCAGTCGGCACAGTGGCGCAGTGGTTCGCAGCGCAGCCTCACAGCTCCAGCAACCTGGGTTCAATTCTGGGTACTGCCTGTGTGGAGTTTGCAAGTGTGTCCTGTGATTATGTGGGTTTCTGCTGGGTGCTCCAGTTTCCTCCCACAGCCAAAGACTTGCAGGTAAATTGGCCATTGTAAATTGCCCCTAGTGTAGGTAGGTGGTAGGAGAATGGTGGGGATGTGGTAGGGAATATGGGATTAATGTAGGATTAGTATAAATGGGTGGTTGATGGTCAGATGTTGTTTACAAAGGGAGGTAAGTATAGCTTAACTTCAGTTGTGGGCAAATTATTGGAATCAATTCTGTGGACTTGATGGGCTGAAGGGTCTGTATCTTTCTAAGCTAGTCAGACGTGACGTACCCATCACAAATCCAGACTGACATTCCTAGATTAATCTATGCCTTCCTAAATGAAGGTTTATACTGTTCCGCAGAATTGTTTCCAATAATTTGCCCACAACTGAAGTTAAGCTATACTTCTTCTTTCCTCCCTTTGTAAACAGCGTACAGTGTTGGCAGTCCTCCAATCCTCTGGCATCACTCCTGTAGAGAGGGAGGATTGAAATATGATGGTCAGAGCTTCCACAATTTCCTCCCTTGCTTCTTTTAACAACCTGGAATATATTTCATCCAGGCCTGGTGATTTATCTACTTTCAAAGATGTCAAACCCTTTAGTACTTCCTCTCTTACAGGCTGGGATTTTGTGTGAATTGTTGAGGCGGGAAAGGCGGGGCCAGAACCAGGTGGCGCTGATGCTCCGACTCCAATCCCTGATCTCGCAAAAATCTCATGTCAGCCTGTCAATTAAAGCGACAGGCATTGGAAGGTGGGGTGGGGCCAACCATTCAGCCATGGAGGTGGGGACTGAGATGGTGGCCGCATCATCAGCTGATGCCAACGGATGTGCTGGAGCCACCTTTAAAGGGCTGCCAGCACCAGAATGCAGCTGAAGGCCTCCTTCAGACCTGCTTCAGGCCTCCTTCAGATATGTTTTAGTAATTCCCTCAAGACCTGCTTCAGCTATCCCCTCAACTACCTCCAGCCAGCAGTGCAATGCTGCCAGTGGGAGAAGGCCAAGAGGTCAGAGAGGCAGGCATAGTGAAGGGACGAGGCGCAGTCTTCAGCAACCCCACCACATCCTCTGTCTTTACACCCTTGCTACAGAGTACTTTCCTCTCCACACTGCTGATCCCCTCTGCAGCCTTCTGCCACTTCTCCATCCTGAGCTTATCCCTGCTGGTGGCCATGAGGTTGTTACTGTCTGGATCCCTCTTCGGATTTCTTCCTCGCTGGAGGACCTGTCTCCTAAGTGGACATTGACCATGGCAAGTGGGCTCTGCTGGTCTGAAGGACCACTCTGCCAGATGCTTCCTCCAAGCATCCCACTCTACCACCTCTCAGCCCCCTCTCAATGCATGCATGTGCCAGCAGCCAGATGGCACTATGGAGGCTCAAGCCAAAGCCCTGGTACCTGAAATCCCCTCCTCGATGCACATTGCTCTGGCCGCACTGCCCAGCTTTCCTGTGAAACCAAACTGCCTCATCCTACTGCTGCCGAATGCAGCAATGACCTCAGCTGCTGCCCAATTGTCACCCTGAAATACCAGCTGGGGCTCAAACACACAGTGGCCCCTGTGAACATGCTGGAAAATTTAAACAGACCCATAAAATACTGTTCAATTACATCTTTAATTACCTTAACTATCTCTTAATTGCCATTTTCCCAAAAGTATGAGTTGTTCACTCTTAACTTGCCGTCTGTGACTGGTAAAATCTGGACCTGGTGTGATGGCATTGGAAATCTGTGCCAATGCCACCCCACGTGATTTTTTTTAGCCTCCTCCGCCCCAGAGGCCACCCTCGAAGGGGTTGGAAATCCCGTCCACAATTTTTATCCCATCCAATATTTCACACTTATCCTCCTTAATGATGACGTCATCATTGGCCACCTCTTTTATGAAGACAGCCACAAGGTATTCATTAAGAACCTTACCCACATCCTCTACCTTCACACAAAAGTTACTTTTTTGGTCCCTAATAGGCCCTACTCTTTCCTTAGTTATCCTCTTCCTCTTAATGTACTTATAAAACATCTTTTTTTTAGCCCTTGATTTATTTGCCAGTATTTTTTCATGCCCTCTCTTTGCTTTCCTAATTTCCCTTTTAAATTCACTCCTACACTTTATGTACTCTACTTGGCTTTTTTGCACTATTAATCTCTTGGTGTTTGACATAAGCTGCCCTTTTTTAGCCTTATCTTACCTCCTATGCACCTTGTCATCCAGGGAGGCTCTAGATTTAGCTGTCCCACCCTTTTTCTTTCTGGGAACATATTTACCCTGAATTCTTTGACTTTCCTAGTTGAATATCTCCCATTGCTCTGACACTGATTTACCTTCAAGCGGCTGTTTTTAATCCACTTCCCAGCCTTGTAAATTTAGAGCCTGTACTACTATTTTATCTTTGTCCTTTTCCATAACTGTGCCAAATCTAACTGAACTATGATCACTACTTCAAAAGTGTTCTCCCACTGATACTCCTTCCAGCTGCCCAGCTTTATTCCCTAACACAAAATTCAGAATTGCAGCCCATGCTTGCAACATGCTGGCGAGAAAGGTTCTCTTGAATGCAACTTAGGAATTCTGTGCCCTCTGTACCTTTTATACTGACTTTACCCCAATTAATATTAAGGTCATCAAAATCTGCCACTATTACTGCCTTATTGTTTTTGCATTTGTCAGAAATTTGCCTGCAAATTTTCTCTTCTATCTCCTTTGGACTGTTTGGAGGTCTATAGTAGACTCCCAGCACTGTGATTGCCCCTCTTTTTGTTCCTTAGTTCAACCCAGATAGCCTCATTTGATGATCTTTCAAACATATCAACCCTTCTCAAGGCTGTAATTGTTTAATCAATATTGCCACCCCACCTCCTTCCTTATTCCCCTCTTTATCTTGTCTGAAAACCCTGTAACCAGGAACATTAAGCTATCATTCCTGCTCCTCTCAAAGCCATATTTAAGTAATACCTAAAACAATTATACTTCCATGTGTCAATCGGTGCCCTCATCTACCTTATTCACTATACTGCTTGCAATTAGGTATATACCATGAAGCACGACGGGACTCCTTTTTTACTATTTCCAACCTTTGTTTGCTCTGCCTTCCATACTGTCTTGCTAATTTTCTGCCTCCCATTTCCAGCTCTGCTTTTCCCCCTTCTGAATCTATGTTCAGCTTCCCACCCACTGCCTATCTACTTTAGAAACTCTGCAACTGCACAAGCAAACGCAAGGATATTATTCCCAGTCCTGTTGAAGTGGAACCCATCCGACCTGTACAGATCCCACCTCCCCCAGAGCCGGTCCCAAAGCCCCAAGAATCTAAAATCTTCCCTCCTGCACCATCTCTCCAGCCACACATTCATCTGCTCTATCCTGTTATTTCTGTACTTACTTCTGTCGCGCATGGCATCGGGAGTAATCTTGAGATTGCTACCTTTGAGGCCCTGCTTCTTTCCGAACAGCTTAAAACCTGCCTGCAGGACCTAAACCCTTTTTCTACCTATGTCATTGGTACCACTATGGACCATGACCTCTGGCTCTTCACCCTCCTCCTCTGGAATGTTCACCAGCCACTTGGTGATATCCTTGACCATGACACCAGGGAGGTAACATACCATTCTGGAATCATTTCTGCTACCACAGAAATGCCTGCCAGTTCCCCTAACTATGGAATCCCCTATAACTATTGTTCTCTTGACCTTTCTCCTCCCTTTTTTAGTTAGAGATCGTATCAAACTTAAAGAAAAAGCACACAATTGCACAATGATGGGTTGCAGGTCAGAAGATAGGACAGAATATAAAAAGCAGCAAAGAATGACTAAAATATTCATTAGGAGAGAAATATTAGAGGATGTGAGAAAGCTGGCGAGAAATACAAAAACAGATAGTAAGAGTTTCTATAGTTTTTTTTTAAAGTTAACAAAGTGAACATTGGTCCTATAGAAAGTGAGTCTGGGGAATTAATAAGGGAAAATAAGGAGATGGCAGATGAATTGAACAGGTATTTTGCATCACTCTTCACCATACAGGATACAAGTAACATCCCAGAAATAGCTGTAAATCAGGAAATAGAAGGGAGGGAGGAACTCAATAAGATTACAATCACCAGGGAAGTGGTACTGAGCAAATTGTTGGAGCTGCGGGCTGACAAGTCCTCAGATCTTGATGGACTTCATCCTAGGATCTTAAAAGAAGTGGCGAGTAAGATAGTTGATGCATTGGTTTTAATTTTCCAAAATTCCCTAGATTCAGGGAAGGTTCCATTAGATTAGAAAATAGCGAATGTAACTCCTTTATTCAAAAAGGCAGGGAGACAGAAACATATGAACATACGAATTAGGAGCAGGAGTAGGCCACATGGCCCTTCGAACCTGCTCTGCCAATCAATAAGTTCATGGCTGAACTGATTACTCCACATTTCCACCTACCCCCGATAACCTTTCACCCCCTTGCTTATCAAGAATCTATCCACCTCTGCCTTAAAAATATTCAAAGACTCTGGTTCCAACGCCTTTTGACGAAGAGAATTCCAAAGATTTACAACCCGCTGAGAGAAAAAAATTCTCCTCATCTCTGTCTTAAATGGGCGACCCCTTATTTTTAAACAATGACTCCGAGTTCGAGATTCTCCCACAAGGGGAAACATCCTTTCCATATCCTGTCAAGACCCCTCAGGATCTTATCTGTTTCAATCAATTTGCCTCTTACTCTTCTAAATTCCAGCAGATACAAGCCTAGCCTGTCCAATCTTTCCTTGTAATACAGCCCGCCCATTCCAGGTATTAGACTAGTAAACCTTCTCTGTACTGCCTCCAACACATTTACATCCTTCCTTAAATAAGGAGACCAGTATTGTACACAATACTCAGATGTGGTCTACCAATGCCCTGTGTAACTGCAGCATAACCTCCCTACTTTTGTTTTCAGTTCCCCTCATGATAAACGATAACATTCTATTAGCTTTCCCAATTACTTGCTGTACCTGCATACTAACCTTTTGCGATTCATGCACTAGGACACCCAGATCCCTCTGCATCTCACAGCTCTGCAATCTCTCACCATTTAGATAACATGCTTCTTTTTTATTCTTCCTGCCAAGGTGGACAATTTCACAGTTTCCCACATTATACTCCATTTGCCAGGTCTTTGCCCACTCACTTAACCTATCTATATCCCTTTGGAGCCCCCTTATGTCCTCTTCACAAGTTATTTTCCTACCTATCATTGTGTCATCAGCAAATTTAGCAACCAAATCTTTGGTCCCTTCATCTAAGTCATTTATATAAAGTGCAAAAAGTTGAAGTAAAAAGTTAAAGACGTCTGCAAACCTTATACACCCTACTGAGCCAGCGGTGCTTAAGATGGCTTGGCCACGTGAGCCGCATGGAAGATGGCAGGATCCCCAAGGACACATTGTACAGCGAGCTCGCCACTGGTATCAGACCCACCGGCCGTCCATGTCTCCGCTTTAAAGACGTCTGCAAACGCGACATGCAGTCCTGTGACATTGATCACAAGTCGTGGGAGTCAGTTGCCAGCGTTCGCCAGAGCTGGCGGGCAGCCATAAAGGCGGGGCTAAAGTGTGGCGAGTCGAAGAGACGAAGAGACTTAGCAGTTGGCAGGAAAAAAGACAGAGGCGCAAGGAGAGAGCCAACTGTGTAACGGCCCCGACAACCACATTTTTCTGCAGCACCTGTGGAAGAGCTTGTCACTCTAGAATTGGCCTTTATAGCCACTCCAGGCGCTGCTCCACAAACCACTGACCACCTCCAGGTGCTTACCCATTATCTCTCGAGACAAGGAGGCCAAAGAAGAAAAAAAAGTTGAGGCCCCAGCACACATCCCTGTGGTACACAACTTGTTACATCTTGCCAACCAGAAAATGACCCATTGATGCCTATTCTCTGTTTCTTGTTAGCTAGCCAGGAAAGCAGGAAACTACAGGCCAGTTAGCTTCTTCTTCTTTGGCCTCCTTGTCTCGGGAGACAATGGGTAAGCACCTGGAGGTGGTCAGTGGTTTGTGAAGCAGCGCCTGGAGTGGCTATAAGGGCCAATACTAGAGTGACAGACTCTTTCACAGGTGCTGCAGAAAACATTGGTTGTCAGGGCTGTTACGCAGTTGGCTCTCCCCTTGCGCTTCTGTCTTTTTTCCTGCTAACTGCTAAGTCTCTTCGACTCGCCACACTTTAGCCCCGCCTTTATGGCTGCACGCCAGCTCTGGCGATCGCTGGCAACTGACTCCCACGAATTGTGATCAATGTCACAGGACTTCATGTCGCGTTTGCAGACATCTTTAAAGCGGAGACATGGACGGCCGGTGGGTCTGATACCAGTGGCGAGCTCGCTGTACAATGTGTCCTTGGGGATCCTGCCATCTTCCATGCGGCTCACGTGGCCAAGCCATCTCAAGCACCGCTGGCTCAGTAGGGTGTATAAGCTGGGGATGTCGGCCACCTCGAGGACTTCTGTGTTGGAGATATGGTTCTGCCACCTGATGCCAAGGATTCTCCAGAGGCAGCGAAGTTGGAATGAATTGAGACGTCGCTCTTGGCTGACATACGTTGTCCAGGCCTCACTGCCATAGAGCAAAGTACTGAGGACACAGGCTTGATACATTCGGACTTTTATGTTCCGTGTCAGTGTGCCATTTTCCCACACTCTCTTGGCCAGTCTGGACATAGCAGTGGAAGCCTTTCCCATGCGCTTGTTGATTTCTGCATCGAGAGACAGGTTACTGGTGAACATGGTTACTGAACCATTTCCAGATCGTGGTCGCCGATATTGATGGATGGAGTATATCTGACGTCCTGTCCCATGATGTTCGTTTTCTTGAGGCTGATGGTTAGGCCAAATTCGTTGCAGGCAGCCGTAAATGTGTCGATGAGACTCGGCAGACACTCTTCAGTGTGAGATGTTAATGCAGCATCGTCAGCAAAGAGGAGTTCCCTGATGAGGACTTTTCGTACTTTGGTCTTCACTCTTAGACGGGCAAGGTTGAACAACCTGCCACCTGATCTTGTGCGGAGGAAAATTCCTTCTTCTGAAGACTTGAACGCGTCTGAGAGCAGCAGGGAGAAGAAGATCCCAAACAGTGTGGGTGCGAGAACACAGCCCTGTTTCACGCCACTCAGGATAGGAATGGGGTCTGCTGAGGCGCCGCTATGCTGAATTGTGCCTTTCATATTGTCATGGAATGAGGTGATGATACTTAGTAGCTTTGGTGGACATCCGATCTTTTCTAGTAGTCTGAAGAGAACACGTCTGCTGACAAGGTCAAAGGCTTTGGTGAGATCAATGAAAGCAACGTAGAGGGGCATCTGTTGTTCGTGGCATTTCTCTTGTGGCTGATGAAGGGAGAACAGCATGTCAATGGTGGATCTCTTTGCTCGAAAGCCACACTGTGCCCTAGGGTAGACACGCTCGGCCAGCTTCTGCAGCCTGTTTAAAGTAACTCGAGCGAAGACTTTCCCCACTATGCTGAGCAGGGAGATTCCACGGTAGTTGTTGCAGTCACCATGGTCACCTTTGTTTATATAGAGGGTGATGATATTGGCATCGCGCATGTCCTGTGTCCTGTGGTACTGCTCCCTCATCCCAGCACAGGCAAAGCAGTTCGTAGAGTACTGAGAGTATAGCAGTAACTTGTTACATCTTGCCAACCAGAAAATGACCCATTGATGCCTACTCTCTGTTTCTTGTTAGCTAGCCAGGAAAGCAGGAAACCACAGGCCAGTTAGCTTAACATCTGTCACTGAGAAAATGTTCGAAGCTATTATTAAAGGTGTTATAGCAGGGCATTTGGAAACATTTGAGGTAATCAGGCAGAGGCAACATGGTTTTGTGAAAGGGAAATCATGTTTAACCAATTTATTGGAGTTCTTTGATGAAGTAACATGTGCTGTGGATAAAGGGAAATTGTTGGATGTACTGTACTTAGATTTCCAGAAGGCATTTGATAAGGTGCCACATGAAAAGTTATTGCATAAAGTAAAAGATCATGGTGTGGTGGGGTAACATACTGGCATTGTCATGAAGTCTCCTACCTGCCAAGAATGAGGTGTATCAATTTCATCACATGAACATTAATTTTAAACTGTTGCTGGAATGAAGAGATGACTGGTTTAAAGAGATCAGCAGTGGCTGGAAAAACATTTTCATACTAAGAGACAGTGCTTGGAGCGACAAAGGAACTGCTCACTGATTTAATTAACAGAAATTGATCTGGGAAATAGTGATCCACATCTTGACGGTATAAGAGACAGCACTACACCCACTACTGCACCCCCACCTCCCCCCACCCCCCACCGCCCACCGAGTGCTTTGGAATCCACAAACGTAGGAGTTTGTTAAAAAAAAGTGAGTCACATGACTAGCCTGCTGGCCCAGGTCTGGTTTTGAGCTGTTCACAGGAGAGCTTGGGTCAGACTGCAGATTGCAACTGAACTTGGAACAAGAGCCTCTCTCCTGTCTGCTGTCTCTCACTCACTAATCTCTGGATCCACTGAAGTGACTTAAACCTCAAGAGATAAAAGACTCCTACATCGAAACAAGTTTTAAAGCATGCACTGGGCCCCAATGAAATGGCAAGACTTAACGGCAACCAAAGACTCCACATCAAACTCAATGGACTGTAAATAGAACCCAGCTATTGCCTCGAACTTTTCCCCTTTATTCTTTCTACTTCTGTCTCTATCTGTGTGTGTGTTTATCACGTATGCATGTTAGTGTGGTTGCGTCGCGTATCCGTAGTCGTTAACTGAATTAGAGTTTAAGATTAATAAATTTCCAGCTTTCTTGTTTAAATCTAAGAAAACCTGTCTGATTGATTTCTTTGCCTTACAATTTGAAAGCAGTGAACAAGGATTCACTGAGAGGGGGGAACTAAAAACACAGTGTTTTAAAGATTAAATCTTGTTACGGTCAAAACAGGCAAAGGCTGAGAGGGAACCCCCAGACCCCTTTCTCACCTGGTCGTAACAGCATGGATAGAGGATTGGATAGCTAACAGGAAATAGAAAGTAGGCATAAATGGGTCATTTTCTGGTTGGCAAAATGTTTCGTGTGGTGTGCCACAGGGATCAGTGTTGGGGCCTCAACTTTTTACAATTAGTGTAAATGACTTGGATGAAGGGACCGAAGGATGGTTGCTAAATTTGCTGATGACACAAAGACTTTTGATAAAGTGCCACATAATAGACTCACCAGCAAAGTTGAAGGCCATGGAATACAATGATATACATGGGGCTCCCCAGGGGTCAGTAATAGGACCATTGCTTTTCTTGATATATATTAATGACTTAGACTTGGGTGTACATGGCAATGTTCCAAAATTTGCAGATGACACAAAACTTGGAAGTATTGTGAGGAGAATAATGATAAACTTTGAGAGGACATAAACAGGATGGTGGGGCAGGATTTAGTGGAGCCAGCAGACTGCCCAGCGCCAGACTGAAAAGGCAATGGGAACTCCACTTGGCCTTTTGAAACCCCTCCAGACTCTGTCTAACCGCGCTCGTCCAATTAACAGCCTGTTGCCGGGATCACTTTAAAGTTGGGGATCCCGCCTCCAAGAGCTGCTGGCCAATCAGAGGGCTGGCAGTTCAGTAGTATCAGCAGCGTCACTTGGGAGTGGTGGCCAATGCCAGTACTGCAGGAGGCCTGGGAACCAGGCCCAGGGCTGGAGATGTGGACTCAAGGAAAGTGAGGTGGGGTCCCTGGAACCAATTCAGCAGGCCCAGTGATGGGGAGAGGGATAGGCACTGAGTGCAGGAAAGGTGTTCAGGGAGGTGGGTGGTCTTCTGCCGGGGTCCCTCCGTGGACCACAGATTGCCCACAGAGGAGGCCCCCCCCCCACCACAAGCCTGCAGGAAGGTCACTTTGTTTTACATGGCAGAGCCTCCCCAACCCGGCCGCTGGGGTAATTCCAGTGGCGGTGGGATTAGGCCCTTAAATGGCTGATAATTGGCTTCTTAAGGGCCTCAATTGGCCTCTGGGTAGGAAGGCTGTCTCCGGCTTGTCCCACCCCTAACTAAATTCTGATGTGACAGGCCATCTGTCCCTGCCTCCCGTCGCAATTCTATGGGCCCCCCGCCTTCTAGCCTGTTTCTGGGGGGGCCCATTAAATGCAGCCCTTGGAGTGGGCGGACACATAGCAGATGAAATGTAATGCAGAGACATGTGAAGTGATACTTTTTGGTAGGAAGAATGAGGATAGCCAAAATAAAGGGTACAATTCCAAAGGGGTGCAGGAATAAAGAGGCCTGGGGTGCATGTGCACAAACCGTTGAAGGTGAAAGGGCAGGTTACGAATCTGGTTAAAAAGGCATGCGGGATCTTAGGCTTTATAAACAGAGGCATAGAGTTCAAAAGCAAGGAAGTTACGATGAATCTTTATAAAACACTGGTTCAGCCTCAACTGTGTCCAATTTTGGGCAGCACACTTTAGGAAGGATGTGAAGGCTTTAGAGCGATTGCAGAAAAGATTCACGAGAATGCTTGCGGGGTGAGGGACTTCAGTTATGTGGATAGATTGGAGAAGCTGGCGTTGTTCTCCTCAGAGAAGAGAAAGTTGAAAGGAGATTCGATAGAGATGTTCAAAATCATGAGAGATCAAGGCAGAGTAGGTAGAGAAAACAGTTCCCATTGGCAGAAGAGTCAAGAACTAGAGGATACCAATTTAAAGTGATTGAGAAAAGAAGCAACAGCACCATGAGGAAAACATTTTTTTTTATGCAGCGAGTGGTTAGGATCTGGAATGCACTGCCTGAGAGTGTGGTGGAGGCAGAATCAGTCGTGGCTTTCAAAAGGGATTTGGGTAAATACCTGAAGAGAATTTGCGGGGCTATGGGAAAAAGGTGGGGGCAGTAGGACTAACTGTGTTGTTCTTGCAGAGAGCTGACACAGACACAATGGGCTTAATGGCCTCCTTCTGTGCTGTAACCATGTTATGGTTCCAAGGGAGTTCGGATGAATGGTCACAAACCTGAAACATTAATTTTGTTTCTCTCTCCACAGATGCTGCCAGACCTGCTGAATATTTCCAGCACTTTATGTTTTTATTGATGATTCTATGATTCTGTGATGGCCAAGGAATGAGGTCCATGGACTGGCAAATTAGGATGAAAGAATGGAGAGTAAGAAAGCACAGAGCAAGTAGTGATAGTGAGTCTGGATGTGGCTCCTGTGTTAGAAAATGATCACAAACTTTAGAAGAATCCTTCAATAGTGCAAGAGAGAGATCTCGCAGTAGTAATCCCAACAGACATAAAAGTGGAAATGGAAGCTATAGCTTGAATAGATTAGACAATGCAATAAAGGCCACAGAATAGTCATGCAACAAAACTAGAAGCAGAAGTCTTCATGACCACAAAGATTTGGTGGCTGCCAATAAACTAATAAGAGAGGTAAAGCATTGGGAGTTAGATAGTTGGAGAGAGTTTGGAATTTATTCTGAAGGATGCAGAAGGAAATCTTTGGAAACTAAACATTTGTGTCTATGGCCTCAATAATGCCTCCATAGTTTAGTGATTTTCAATGAATCTTTTTTGCTGAAAATAGCTTGTGTTCAACAAAGCAGATCCCACAATATTTTATTGGCCTTATAAAGGAAAACTTTCAGGAATCTTTGTGATGCATGTTGATGATTTCTATGGGATATTACCATGGAAATTGAGAAATGATAAAAGATTCGAGTAGAATTTAAGATTCAGAATCAGGCTTGTGGGGTTTTAAAATAGATTGGTTTAGATATTAAGCAGCATCAGTCTGGAATAAGTTTAAGTCAACAATCCTATTTAGAAACTGTTACTCCCATTCTGGTTAATTGTACTAAGTCATCCCAGAAAGGTAATGTTATACCTCAGGAAGAGACAGAAGAATTGCAAAGCTTCATTGGTTAGTTGAACTGACAAGATGCTAGTTTTGATGTATTGAACTTAAGCACTACAATTAAACACTCTAAAGTAGAGAATGTTTTAAATTAACATTAAGAAAGTTACATCTGGATAAATGCATCCTTAAGGTTCCTTCCTTCGGTGACCCAGAAATCATGAAGCTAATACTATTTAGTGATGCTTCATGTGCTAATCTTCATGATAGGTATTCTAGTGCAACTGGCATCATAATATTTTTGATGTGTGAAAATGGGAAATGTTGTCCTTTAGCTTAGGAAGCTAAAAGTTTATTAAAAGTACTCTGGCTGCTGAAACACTGGCTTTTGTGGAGGCAGTGGATATGGGATTCTATTTGTCAAATATTTTAAGTGAGATTCTGTACAATGGGCATACTGATGATAACATACCCATTGAATGTTATGTACATAAACATTCCTTGTGGGATAATGTAAGCTCTACAATTAGTGTAAGAAAAAGTTACAGATTCAGCTTGCTGGCTTGAAACAAATGCTGGAGAGAAAGGAAATCTCTAAAATTAAATGGGTGGATGCAAGTCATCAACTGTCAGATAGTTTTACAGGAAGAACTGCATGTTCAAATAAATTGTTGGGGGTCCTAGAGTAGGGGTGTCTCGCAATGTAATGCTTTGTACAGAATACAGAGATCTTTGATTTAATTTGTTTTGAAATTTTGCTTTAAGTAATTTTTACTTAAAGAGAGGAGGGAATCTGTTCATTGTATATAAATTATATTTAATTGTTTGCAGGTGGTGGGCATTAATTGGGGATTCACTTGTGCTCCTATATATAGGGACAGATTGAAACTGTGCTTGTTGGGTTAGGAGGTGCATGGTTGTAATGCGTATCTCTGTAAATAAATGCTTATAAAAGTGTGTTAAAATTGACTTCGGTTTTATCCTTCACCACCTGGCTTTCTGGAACATGACATTCAGTGCCACAGGTGCGTTTGCACAGTCAGGTGCTGTTGAACATTAGATGTCTGTCAAAATATTGCTCCTCTTAATTCAAAGGAAGTACTTTGATTTAGATAGCACCTTTCATGACCACAAGACATCACAAAGCACTTCATATCCTTTGAAGTGTAGTCACTGTTACAATGTAGAGAAACATGGCAGCCAAGTTGCACACAAGGTCCCACAAACAGCAATGTAAGATATGACCAGATAATATGTTTTAGTAATATTGGATGAGAGATAAATGTCAGTCAGGGTGCCAGGAAAACTCCGCTGCTTTTCTTTGAATAGCGCTAAAGGATCTTTTTGGCTACCTAAAAGGCAGGCATGGGCCTCGGTTGAATGTCTCATCCAAAAGATGTAAAAGATCCCACGGCACTATTTCAAAGAAGAGCTGCGGTGTTCTCCCTTGGGCTCTTGGCTGATATTTATCCCTCAACTAATATCACTGAAACAGATTATTGCACTGGTAGGTGGGTCAGAAACAGATTATTGCACTGGTAGGTGGGTCAGAAACAGATTATTGCACTGGTAGGTGGGTCAGAAACAGATTATTGCACTGGTAGATGGGTCAGAAACAGATTATTGCACTGGTAGGTGGGTCAGAAACAGATTATTGCACTGCTAGATGGGTCAGAAACAGATTATTGCACTGGTAGATGGGTCAGAAACAGATTATTACACTGGTCGGTGGGTCAGTAACTAGACAAACAAATTAAGATTATAGGTAAAAGAACCAGAGGTTAAATTAGGAGATTTTTTTTAATGTACAAGTTGTGATCTGGAACATACTGTTTGAAAGGCTAGTGAAAGCAGTTTTTTTTCTGTGCTGTAAGATCCAATGATTAGACTTCGAACATAATTCATTACTTGTAAAGCACTTTGGAATGTGATAGGCTCTTTATGAATGCATGTTCTTAATTTTGTTCTTATCTATTGCTCAACAACATTTGAAATGCAATGAACTATAAATATAATAGCATTGATCTATTTCTGAAGTCAGCACAAGAGAAAAAAAACCCACACAGATTGCGGCAAATTACATCTGACCCGATGCACATGATTATGCACAGCAATTTGTGCATGTAATTTAGTTCTGGCATTATTACTACCCAGAGGCACATTTCCAACACTTACTGGAAATTATTTGTAGTTTATAAACCTTATCAAGTCTAACAGAAGCCTATATTTCCTATGCCTTTGGAAAAAGTAGTAAGGACAAATACTCTCCAGAGTATTCTGCAGGACATCATGATAAACACATAAAGAACCTTAACATTTCTGCCACTGAGAGTTGTCATAAAATTGAAACTTTGATGCTGTAACCTGGTTAGAAGTGCAGTGGAAACTTTATATATTTCGGTTTGGGAAAAATCTTCCAGTGAGTTTCCATATCAGAGATTACAAGCTAAGGTAAAGAGTTATGAACAAACATTCTGCCAACACTTATTGTCTAGGCTTACACATTTAGAATGATCACTGGAAGCCTGATTAGTGCCTGCAAACCAATAATCCAGCAGCAGCCAATGCTGAACTCAAGAATGGGAAGAGAGAGAACTGGCATGCAAAGAGCCTAAAAACAGAAAGGAGAGGAGGTGGGCATAAAGGAAGAAGTGACAAGCAGGATAGATAGGAGACTAGGAACTGAATAAGGGCAGAGGGGAGTGAGCAAAGGTCAAGGCAGAGGGGGAGAGGAGAGGACTAAAAGAGAAGAGAGAATGGAGTATACAGACAGGTTGGAGGAAATGGGGAGATTATGTGAATGGGACAAAAAGAGCCATTGGAGGACAGGGAAAACAGAGATCAAGTGAAGAAATGGAGAGATGATGAAGGGAGACATTTCAGGGAGAGGATGGGAAGAGAAGGGGTAGAGGGGATGAAGAAAGAGGAAGAGGAGAAGAGAGGGAAGGAGAGGCAAAGGGGATAAAAAAGAGGAGAGATCGAAGGGATAAGGGGAGAAAGATGGGAGGGAGAGAAGGATAGATGAGGGTCAACATTTGCTTCAGCAGTGGAAGGCACTCCAGGTGGGTGGAGGAGGACAGAGTATGAATTTGTTCTTTGGAGTGGGAGGGATTGTGCTGGTAGATGATGTGGCTTCAGTGGAGGTGTGGGTGCTGGAGGATAAATACTGTGCAGCGTTGTAGGAGCGTTTATGAACAAGGAGGGAAAGTAAGGGGGCTTTCGTTCACAGGGTGTGGGTTTGGTGTTGGTTGGTTGATGGATGTGGGGGATGCATGTGTTTTCATGCTAAGGGGATATAGGTGCTGATGGAGCCTATTCATTGCACATTTGGTTGAACAGTATCTTTGTGTTCATGAGTTGGTGTGATTTCTCACTTACTGAGCTGGTGCTCCCAATTCTTTCTGTCTCTGGGCGAGGGATAATCCACTTCAAGAAACCACCTCATTCAGTCCAATCAGAGGCCCTTTCGGTGTGAGTACCTTTTCATCTAGCTTGTTTACTAACTGTTCAGTCATTTTTGAGTTGCTGATTCTTGCTGGTCTTTTCTAAGGTACATTTCTTTACATTTGCAATCATAAAGCACCACCTACAAGGAAGTTGGGAAGACAAAGCTGAAACCAATGTAAAAGGGCAGCACAGTGGCGCAGTGGTTAGCACCGCAGCCTCACAGCTCCAGCGATCTGGGTTCAGTTCTGGGTACTGCCTGTGCGGAGTTTGCAAGCTCTCCCTGTGTCTGTGTGGGTTTCCGCCGGGTGCTCCGGTTTCCCCCCACAGCCAAAGACTTACAGGTTGATAGATAAATTGGCCATTGTAAATTGCCCCTAGTGTAGGTAGGTGGTAGGAGAATGGTGGGGATGTGGTAGAGAATATGGGGTTAATGTAGGATTAGTATAAATGGGTGGTTGTTGGTGGGCACAGACTTGGTGGGCCGAAGGGCCTGTTTTAGTGCTGTATCTCTAAACAAAAAGAGGTTGCTGGATATAATGAGCTTTTCTAGCTTCCTCTGGTCAGATTCATCAAATTTCTATCACATAAATTCCTTTTTTTACTGTTTTATTGTTATATTAGGTAGAAGCTTAACCTGTGATGAGATCACATCCTGTTTGATTTTCTGATGTGTAACAGTTTACAAACAACATAGATGTTAACACTGTAAGAAATGAGATATTTTACAATATTTAGAACAAAGCTTTGAAATTCCAACTGTTTATTTAGATGGATTTTGGATTTTCATATTTGTAAAAGTCTTTGCGAACGAGATATAATACTTTCCCATAGTCGTTGTTTCTTCTGCAGTCACAAATGCTGCTAATTGGATCTAATATTTAGGTGCTTTGAAGTCAAAGGGAAAAGCTTTAAATCAACAATAGCTTTTGGAGGAAGCTAATGAATTTTACTGCTCTCTACACAAAGCTTTCCAGCTCACTTCTAAACTTATTTCTAGTTACAATAATAACTGTGGTGATGTGCCTTTTTGAAAATTGCTGCTCCACGAATTGTGGTAACAGAAGTTACAATCTTCTCTTTTTAGTGGCAGTGCTACACTATTTGCATTAGCATCTCACAACCAATGGCATCCCAATATAAATTGGCCATGGTACGAAAGGAAAAAAAGAAAGACGCTGCATTTATATCGCACTTCCATGATCTTAGAGCACTTTACAGCCAATTGAAGATTCTTGAAGTGTAGTCACTACTGCAGTTTAGGAAATGCAGCTACCAATTTGCACATTGCAAGCTCCCACAGAAAATAGATTTAATGAGTTTATATACATTTCTATAGCTGGACTTTTCCTACTATGCGAGTAAAATTTCTGATGTGGGTTAGAACTGGTGTGTGCACTGAATGTATACTAAGGTGTAATCATTTTATATGTAGCATTAACAGGACAATTACTAATGTTTTGCACCAGTTCTTCAATTGCTGCTGCTAGTAAACAGGTTTAATGTACGGTAACACACTGGGTCAGGGAGCTTTCCGCTTATTAAGCAGAGGCAGTATTTTTCCCTGAATTCTGAATGCTTGACTTTTAATGGAAAAGGCATATTAGGGCAGACAGAAATTGGGAAAAAATGGGCAGCTGCATAAAATCACGCAAAACATAGAAATGGGAAGCTGTGGGAAATGCATAGTGTAGCATTGAGAATGCAGAAAACCATGGGTTGCTGTAATGGGTAAGTGTTCCAGGTGCTGCAAAGACTTCATATAGGTACCTGCGACATATGTTACCATTGATGTCAGGTCATGAGTGATGTTTCTGTGATACACATGAAAAAGCAGAGCTGAAGAATAGCACCATAAAATTCTGTTAAAATATTCAATTATGCAAGCCCACCCTCTCTGTGCATTCAGGCTGAAACAGACAACTAGTGTGCCTTTCAATCCTCAGCTGTGATTCAAGCTCTGTATTCTATCCATTTCTAAAATAGGTTACTTCCACCTCCATAACATTGCCAGTTTCTGACCTTTCTGTGCTCTTTCTTATGCTGAAAACTTTATCAATCCTTTCGGTACCTCACGACTTGAACTTTCATTACCTCACAATTTGACATCTACAGCACCCACCTCTCTAATCTCCTGAGCTTACAAAATCAAACTTGTCCAAAATTCCACCATATGCATCTTGTCTCATGAGCTCATTACTTTCACCACTCTCTTCTCCGTTCTCCCAACACACATAATTTTAATCCTTATTTTTTTTTTACAAATCTCTTGAGGTTATTACCTTAGTCTCTGTCTTCAATTTCCTTCAGTCTTTTGGTGCTGATGTAATACCGACTGCCAAAGGACCATTGTCACAAAGTCTGCGTACTTGGCTTTTGACCTTGCTCACTAAAGTGACAGTGTTCACTGTTTTCTCACAGTGGCCAACAAGCCTCTTTTTAATGGTAGCATCTGTCTGTATTCCTTATGAATTTAAATTTTCAGTAAGTTGTTCTTTCAAATCCAAATACTTGTCAAGAAAGATTCATATTTTACAGTGGATAAGTGACTCTTTCAAATTCATCAGGGAAAAGGATATTCCAATGGATCAGATTTTTCTCAGGCTGTTCTTAATTAGCTAGCAGTGTGGATGAGATACGTGACTTCTGCCAACACACCTGACCATTGAAAGTCCTGAGGATTCGTGGCAACATAAAGCTCAGTCATTTTTATTTGGTGAAAAGGCTTTCTGACAGGGGACTGCTATTCCTTTAAGACTTT
The DNA here is from genome assembly GCF_036365525.1 of Heterodontus francisci. Lineage (NCBI taxonomy): Eukaryota > Metazoa > Chordata > Chondrichthyes > Heterodontiformes > Heterodontidae > Heterodontus > Heterodontus francisci. Next base: position 27,692,351 of record NC_090379.1, read on the forward strand.
GAAGCGCACAAATGAATTGAACTTGATCTGCCAGTCCAAATGAGTGGCTTGTTCAGCTCCACCAACCATGTCATGAGTATAGAGACTGTATCAATTTGCTTATGTGAATATTTGACACTACCATGTTTTGATTAAAGGTTATTGAAAGTAGCAGAGAAAGTATTGTGTACAGAATTTAGAGGCAGTCAGAGAAAAGGAGCATAATTCCTAAGCGAAACAAATAGGTTTCAAAGTTTGATAAAGAAGTTGAAATTGAGAAAGTTATGGAGATCACTGAATCACAGTGCAGAAGGAGGCCATTCAGCCTATTATGTCACCACCAGCTCTCTGAATGAGCAATTCACTTAGCGCCATCCCCCTGCCTTCTCCCCGTAATACTGCACATTCTTCCTTTTTAGCTATCAGTCTAATTCCGTTTTGAATGCCTCGATTGAACCTGCCTCCATCACATTCTCAGGCAGTGCGTTCTAGGCTTTAACCACTCGCTGCATGAAAAGTTCTTCCTCATGTTTTGCTTCTTTTACCTTTCACGAGGGGGAATAGTTTCTCCCTATCTACTCTGTCCAGACCCCTCATGATTTTGAATACCTCCATCAAATCTCCTCTCAGCCTTCTTTTCTCCAAGAAAAAGAGTCCTAACTTCTCCAATCTATCTTCATAACTGAAGTTCCTCATCCCTGGAACCATTCTGGTGAATCTTTTCTGCACTCTCTCCAATGCCTTCACATCCTTCCTAATTTGCGGCATCCATAACTGGATGCAATACTGCAGTTGAGGCCGAACTAGTATCTTATACAAGTTCAACATAACCTCCTTGCTCTTGTGCTCGATGCCCCTATTACAAAAGCCCAGGATACTTTATGCTTTAATCTTAGTTTAATCCATTTTAGTTGGAGATGTGTCCTCCAACTAATAATCCAAGTGAAAACTTTTTCCTCTGCATCCAATCTATCTTGAAAAGGCTGCCATTTGAACAGTTTCAAGCTCTCTCAATATCATTTTGTGAGTATATGAAGTTTTTGCTGTCTATCCCAAGTGAACTAGTCTAATTTAATTGATCCACTCACTCTTCATTGTATAAATGTCATGAAACAAATGATTGTATTCCATTTTGTGTTGGTGGTGTTGGAATGTCTCATAGCAGACAGCAGTCGGGGTGTAACTAGTAACTAGAGAGATATGTAATCCAGTGTTCGTCCAGCCTAAAGATTCCTTTTCCAAAATGTGTTATTTATTCTGAACTATATGCAAAGAACAAATTGTGATGAATTATCTATGAATTCACCAAATATTCCAATATATATTGAAGCATTTTCAAAATGAAGAGGAGGAACATAGCATGTTCATGCTTTCTCAAATTTCTTAGGTGTCAACCTTGGTTCAGTGCTGACACTCTTGTCTTTGAATCAGAAGGTTGTGGACTCAAGCCTTGTGCCTAAGATTTGGGCACATGATCTAGGCTGACACTTCAGTGCTTCAGTGCAGTACTGACAGAGTGCTGCACTGTTGGAGGTGTTGCCTTTAAAATGAAATGTTAAACTGAAGTCCCATCTGCCTTCTCAGATGGATATAACTGATTGCATGGCACATTTCAAAGAAGACCAAGGAGTTCTTCTGGTAGCCTTGCCAATATTTATGCCAGATCCAGGATTACTAAAACAGGCTATCTGCTCATTGCTGTTTGCGGGGCTTTGTTCTGCATAAATTGTGACTTCAGTGTTTTGCTAGAATACAACAGTCATGTACTTCATCATAAGCTGTAAAGTGCTTTGGAATGTCCTGATGTCATGAAAGGCGCTATTTAAATGCAAGTTCTTTCATTTTTTTCTTTAAAATACATTAGATACATTCAATACAAGCTTATTAACCATTTGTGCAGTAAGATTGCTCATGTTAACTTCCAGGCTGGTGCATCTCAAGCATGTAAATGTATCACTTGCATGTATAATTTTAATTTTCTATTGGGGACATACACTGTTCAGAGTCCTCCTTACAAATACAGTAGAAGCTCAATATTGGGCATCGGTTTGAAGAGAATTTGAGCTCATGCATTGATTCAGTCCCTATAAGTACCTACACTCTTCGTCTAATATCATAGAATCATATAGTCATAGAATGATACAGCACAGAACGAGGTCATTCAGCCCATCATGACTGTGCTGGCTTTTTGGTAGAATTATCCAATTAATTCCATACCCCTCCTCCTTTCCCATAGCCCTGCAATTTGTTCCCTTCAAGTATTTATCCAATTCTCTTTTGAAAATTATTTTTGAATTTGCTGCACCACCCTTTCAGGCAGAGTATTCCAGATCATAATAACTCTCTGTATGAAAAAGAAAGTTCATGTTGTCTTTGGTTGTTTTGCCAATTGTCTTAAATTTGTGTCCTCTAGTTGCCAATTTTTCTATGACTGGAAACAGTTTCTCCTTATTAACTCTTTCAAAACCATTCATGATTTTGAAAACCTCCATCAAATCTTCTCTTAAACTTCTCTGCTCTAAGGAGAACATCCCCAGCTTCTTCAGTCTCTTCACATTACTGAAGTCCCTGATCCCCGGTACCATTCTATCAAATCTCTTCTGTACCCTCTCCAAGGCCTTGACATCCTTGCTAAAGTGTGGTGCCCGGAATTAAACACAATACTCCAGCTGAGGCCTAACCAATCTTTTATAAAAGGTTGAAAATAACTTCTCTGTTTTTGTGCTCTATTCCTCTATTAATAAAGCCAAGGACCCGTATGCTTTTAACACCCTTCTCAACTTGTCCTGCCACCTTCAAGATTTGTGTACATGTACCTCCAGGTGTATCTGTTCATGCACCCACTTTAAAATTGTACCATTTAGTTTATTTTGCCTCTCCTAATTCTTCCCACAAAGAATGTATCACTTCATACTTCTCTGCAATGTGTCTGCCCATTTCATCAGTCTGTCTATGTTCTCCTGAAGTCTGTTACCAATCACCTCATTGTTTACCACATGAGTTTCATATCATCTGCCAGCTTTGAAATTATGCCCTGGATACCCAAGTCCAGGTCAATTATATATATCAAAAAAGCAGTGGTCCTCATACCAACCCATAAGTAACACCAATGTATACTTCCTTCAAGTCTAAAAAATCATTCACCACTACTCTACTGTCTGTCAATTTTGTATCCATGCTGCCACTGTCCCTTTAATCCCATGGGCTTTAATTTTGCCAACAGGTCAATTATGTGGTGTTTTATTGAACCCCATTTGAAAGTCCATATACACAATATTAAAACATTACTCTCGTCAATTCTCTTCATTACTTCATGAAGGAATTCAATCAGTTACTCAATGATGGTCCATGCCTTGCTTCCTCCATCTCTCAGTGTCATTGGCAAGAACTGATGGGGAGACGTTTTTGGGACTTGCTCTAGCAATGACATTTTCCTTCTCTATTACATTAATGTCGCCTCTTGTGTATTACTGCTGTTATGTTAGATTGGCCAAACTTCCCAGATTGCCCAGGAATCTTCTAGAGTGGGGCATGAATTTTTTTGCTTTTATTTTCACACCACAGTAGCAGCCCGTCCTGCTCCGTGATGTCACAATCCTCCACTGCTGCAAAGAGCCAGCCCCCGCTTAGAGGTGTGCTGGAAATAGGACAGGCTAGTTGCTGGGGGTCTGGTTGCAGTGACAGAGAAAGAGAAATGGGGATGGAAAAGATGTGGGGCTAGGGTCAATAGGGACTGGGAGGGCAGGTGATTGGGGCTGGGGTTTGGTGGGATGGGGATGAGTGGGAGAATGGAAACTGGGATTGGGGAGGCATGACATGGGGTTCTGGGCAGGGTGAGGGGGAGAGTGACGGGGATGAGAGAAGAGGGAGACTAGGGATTGGGGATTGGTATGGGGGATTGAATTACCTCCTCCGTCTACTGTAATTTCTATCATGTAATGAAAATTCTCCAGTCGTGAGTCAGAGCCCATGAAATGCTTTGAAATGTTGGTGCTAAGCTTCGTTTAGGACAAAGTGCCCTGTCAAAAGTGCCCCGAACACCAAGCCTGTTGCTCTTTGTGCTATCTCTCAGTTTGGTTCACGTTAATCTCTGCCAGATAATTTTTGATGTTTAGGCTGAATTTTATCAACGCACCGCCACAGAGCCCCCGCGATATTACGCGCAGGAGCTCATTTAAATGGAGGGGATGGAAGTGCCACCCATAATGATGTAGGGGGGGTGGCCGCTGCATCCCCGACAATGGCGTCTGGCACCACTGCGCAGGCGCTGGCGCCATTTTTAAAGGGCTTCAAGCCCTTGGAAGAGACTTACATGTTTAAAGGTATCTCTTTGTTTCAGAAACGTAGTAATAATTCGTGCACACCTTCAATCCCGTCTCTCACAGCACCCCCCTGAACAAATGCCCCATCCCCCCAAAAAATTAATTCTCACTCACGACCTTCCCCCCCCATCCGAACTTTATTCCCTTTGAACCTAAACCCCTTCCCACCATCCCCACAGCAAATAAGGATTGTTTTGCCTGCTCACCACCCCCCTGCCCTGATAATGTGACGCCTCCCCCCTCCCCACCAATGTCTTGCCGCGGGAGATCCAAAGGCAGGCGAATTGCGGCCGGCGGCCGTAAAATCCGTGTGGGATGGCCACCATGACCAGGTAAGTTCATTTCAATATTTAGTCAGCTTATTTTAATATCGCTGCCGCTGGTAATATGCGGCAGGGCCTTCTCAGCATCGTGGATCGTGGTGGGCCTCTCCCTCAAATATTTTACAGGCCTCCCCGCCACAATCCATGATGTCGAGGGGCTGGTAAAATCCAACCCATGAAGTGCAAGTATAGATTGGGTCTGACTGAGGTTCCTGATTCAGAGTTATCACCTTCACATAGATCTTCAGTTCAAACCAGAGTCCAAGGAGATAGAGAAAGAGATGGGGCATGTTAAGAGTGGCATCGACTATGAAGCCTGACTATATTCTGTGCAGTGGAAGGGAATTCTGGCTGCACTTACATGGTGAGTATCAATAGGTTATAGGATTACTACTCGTGACAGGTGTGATATTGGGGTGTTACAACTATTACTACCAGTTATAGATAGAGTAACTGTGAGCTGTTGTATTATTGTTGGTTATAAAGGGAATCTGAGTATTACCAATATTGTTATTAGTTATCAACTGATGGAATCAAAGTTCTGGTTCCCACCTCTGGCTCCCCACTCCACCATCACTCACCCCCCTCTTCCTCGCCTTTGGTTTCCCTTTCTTCGCTGGTTGTGGTGCCCTTCCAGGTCTCGGAATATCTCACAAAATTGTTGCTGATGTGAGACCATGACAAAGGATTTTCGATTACAGGGAACTCCACCTTTATAATGTAAATACAGTACATTTGCAGCTGTCACGTGACCAGACACCAAATGATCAAATCTCCAGGAATATCACCAACCAGAATTGCCAACTCTACGTTAGGCATTGGTCCTGGACTAACTCTTTCTCAGGACTAGTACTCCAATTGTGACTTCATTCATTCAGATATTGCTGCTTTCTTGCCAGGGCAAGATAGGAATGAGCATCTGAATTCATTGGGAAGTTGGGTGGTCTGTAATTCTGACCCTGTGAATACAGATCTGTAGGATTTACAGTTTTCTTAATCAGATTCTCTGAACTGCATTTGAAGCATGTTAGCTACATATTATTCCAGCAACACATATCTGAACAAGTTGATGGAGGAAGAAAATAACTGAATTTCTTAGTTTACAGACAAGAGCTTCTGATAGAAATAAAATTTTGATTATCCAAACATTTCCACACATTAACTTTGACTGTAAAATAGATTTAGAAATCAACACGGTCAAATTAGATTTAGGAGTATTCATTTATCATATCTAAGATGCATTATTTTGCAGTAATCTTTCATTGAATTAATACTTGAAAGTTCTTCTGAATTATGCATCAGTAGAAAGACATTGTATTAAACCTGAAATGTATTCACTTTTATTCCAAGTTATTTAAATTTTAATCCATTTTCACAGTAAAAATATTGACTAGTACTTTGGAAAAATAAAATTAAATTCGACTATCAATTTTTCTGAGTTATACACACCATGGTTTACACTTTCCATTTGTAATGCTGCCTGCAACCTGTTAAATAAATAGGTTACCAACAGTGCTACATTTGGAGAACCTAGTTCAATGCATCTAAGCCTTATGTCCTGGAGTTCTCATCTTGTTCCCTTTTGAATATGCAGACAACAAATGGAAACATAGGAGCAGGAAGTGGCCATTTAGCCCCTTGAGCTTGTTCCGCCATTCACTGATCTCATGGCTGATCTGCGACCTAACTCAGTATAGCCGCCTTTGCTCCATATCCCTTAATACCTTTGGATAATAAAAATCTATCAAGCTCACTCTTCAAATTAACAATTGATCTAGCATCAATTGTCATTTGTGGAAGAGCGTTCCAAACTTCTACCGCCCTTTGCATGAAGAAGTGTTTCCTAATTGCACTCCTGACAGATTTGGCTCTAGTTTTTAGATTATGCCGCTAGTCCAAGACTCCCCAACTAAAGAATCGTAGAATGTTACAGCATAGAAATATGTCATTTCTTGCTGTACCTGAGTCACTGAGTCATTTTCATGTTCACCCCTACATATCCAAAGGAGAGGCAGATATTATCACACAACATAATTACTGATGATGAAGGTCATTAGTTCATCCATCTAGAAGTACCCAATTGCAGTATCTAATTCATTCTTAAATGATTCCAGGACTTTGCCTAAAATCTAGAACCACCAGAGGTGTCGAGCAATTATTTTCAAGGAGGGGTGATATTGAAGAAGTTACTAAAACTTCAGGCAGACATATTGCTGTGGCAGTCAAATTATGCTGTATCTGTTCTAACAGAAAGAATATTCAGATCTTCAACAACAAAGTATTTCTGCCCTGGGCAGATTGCGGCCATGATACCCCAAAAAAAACCTCAAGAGAGTTAATTAAAAGAGCTGCTAAAGTCTGTCAATGTGGATGAATTCAACAGCTCGAGTAATTAGTGTGAAATTTAAATCGGGAATTTATAAGTGGCAAATACATTCTTCTGATTTGTGCAGTTTTCCCAAATTACTACATTTAAATTGGAGTCTGACTGCCATTTGAATAGGCTCTAATTAGGTACAAGAGCTCATTAGGGGAAATATTCTTTATGGCAATAATACAAAATGCCATAGAATAAATGTCATAGGATCGATTGAGCAATTGTGGTGCATATTACTTACGCAATAATGAACAATAAAATCACTTTTGGGACAATTTAATTAGTGGCACTAATTGATTTCTTAAAAGGTCAATAATATGCAATGTAAAAATAATTTGGATAAACAATTTTTTGAAAAAAATTAACCAATGAAATATGTACAGTTTACAAAATTAATCTATTATGACCAGGAGATTATTATTATGTATTTATTTATTGTGGTTTTGCAAAAGAATTTGATTAAAATCAAAATCATAAAAAGTACTTAATGGCTCTGATATATTGGGAGTGCCTATTTCTCATTCACAGGCTTGGAACCAGGAATGTACAGTTCCTGGACATGGGATCATTCATTCATTCAGGACTCCTGTTCACTTCCCAGCAATGCTGGTACCAGTGTAATAGCTGTGCAGACTGAAAAGCTAATGGTGAGTCACTTAGAACCATAGAAAAATTACGACACAGAAGGAGGCCATTCAGCCCGTCGTGTCTGTGCCAACCAGAAAAAAAAAATAGCTGCCCAGTTTAATCCCACCTTCCAGCACCTGGTCCATAGCTTTGCCAGTTACAGCACTTCAGGTGCATGTCCAGGTACCTTTTATAAGAATTGAGGGTTTCTGCCTCCACCACCATTTCTGACAGTGAGTTCCAGACAGCCACCAAACTTTGGGTGAAAAAGCTTTTCCTCATGTCCCCTCTAATCCTTCTACCAATCACCTTAAATCTGTGTCCCCTGGTAACTGACCTCTCCACTAGGGGAAACAGGTCCTTCCTGTTTACTCGATCTAGACCCCTCATAATTATATACACCTCAGTTAAGTAACCCCTCAGCCTCCTCTGTTCTAAGGAAAATAACCCTAGCCTACCCAATCTTTCCTCATAGCTGCAACTTACAAGCCCTGGCAACATTCTTGTAAATCTCCTCTGTACTCTCTCCAGAGCAATTATGTCCTTTCTGTAATGTGGTGACCAGAACTGTATGCAATACTCCAGCTGTGGCCTAACCTTGCTCCTTGGATAGGAGCTTTTGTCAATTGGAATCTAAACCAGGACACTTGTGTTGAAAAACCCAGTTTACAACCACTAAACCATATAAATCCAAATCAAATGAAAATCATTGAGACACAATGTTGAGCTCCCAACATCGGGCTCCATGGCGGGGGTTGGGGGTGGGGGTGGGGGTGGGGGCCTGGAAGAGCGCAGCAGCAGCGGCCCGCCACAGAGCCCAATGCCGGGACTGCCGGGTCTGATCATCCCGGTGGTGGCAAGGCTCCGTGGCGGCTGCCCTGCCGTTTGGCGACGGGACCCGACTTTAATACATTTAAATAAAGGTCATGAATATGTTTACATACAATTCCCCACAATCTTACCAGCCATCTGGGATCTTCTGTGCAGCAGGCGGCTTCACTTTCCCGTCTAGGGAAAGCTGGTGCCACCGTGGGGAAGGGGGAACTTAGCATTCTTATTGTAGTGGGTGGTAAGGATCAACTCTGCATTTCTATTGTAGTGGGAGAAGGGGTGACATCTGCACTTTGTGTAGTTGGCAGTAGGCAAGGTCAACTCGCCAATTTAAGTATTTTGTGGGTGGGGGAATGGGGCGACTATTTATATGCAGTGTATTGGCAGGGTGATGATATGCAACAACTACCGTGGAATGTCCCTGCTCAGCATAGTGGGGAAAGTCTTCGCTTGAGTCACTTTAAACAGGCTCCAGAACTGGCCGAGCATGTCTATCCTGAGGCACAGTGTGGCTTTTGAGCAAAGAGATCCACCATTGACATGCTGTTCTCCCTTCGTCAGCTACAGGAGAAATGCCGCGAAAAGCAGATGCCCCTCTACATTGCTTTCATTGATCTCACCAAAGCCTTTGACCTCGTCAGCAGACGTGGTCTCTTCAGACTACTAGAAAAGATCGGATGTCCACCAAAGCTACTAAGTATCATCACCTCATTCCATGACAATATGAAAGGCACAATTCAGCACAGCGGCGCCTCATCAGACCCCTTTCCTATCCTGAGTGGTGTGAAATAGGGCTGTCTTCTCGTATCTACACTGTTTGGAATTTTCTTCTCACTGCTGCTCTCACATGCGTTCAAGTCTTCAGAAGAAGGAATTTTCCTCCACGCAAGATCAGGTGGCAGGTTGTTCAACCTTGCCCGTCTAAGAGCGAAGACCAAAGTACGGAAAGTCCTCATCAGGGAACTTCTCTTTGCTGACGATGCTGCATTAACATCTCACACTGAAGAGTGTCTGCAGAATCTCATCGACAGGTTTGCGGCTGCCTGCAACGAATTTGGCCTAACCATCAGCCTCAAGAAAACGAACACCATGGGACAGGACGTCAGAAATGCTCCATCCATCAATATCAATGACCACACTCTGGAAGTGGTTCAAGAGTTCACTTACCTAGGTTCAACTATCACCAGTAACCTGTCTCTCGATGCAGAAATCAACAAGCGCATGGGAAAGGCTTCCACTGCTATGTCCAGACTGGCCAAGAGAGTGTGGGAAAATGGTGCACTGACACGGAACACAAAAGTCCGCGTGTATCAAGCCTGTGTCCTCAGTACCTTGCTCTACGGCAGCAAGGCCTGGACAACGTATGTCAGCCAAGAGCGACGTCTCAATTCATTCCATCTTCGCTGCCTCCGGAGAATCCTTGGCATCAGGCGGCAGGACCATATCTCCAAAACAGAAGTCTTCGAATTGGCCGACATCCCCAGCTTATACACCCTACTGAGTCAGCGGCACTTGAGATGGCTTGGCCATGTGAGCCACATGGAAGATGGCAGGATCCCCAAGGACACATTATACAGCGAGCTCGCCATTGGTATCAGACCCACCGGCCATCCATGTCTCCGCTTTAAAGACGTCTACAAACGCGACATGAAGTCCTGTGACATCGACCACAAGTCGTGGGAGTCAGTTGCCAGCGATCGCCAGAGCTGGCGGGCAACCATAAAGGTGGGGCTAAAGTGTGGTGAGTTGAAGAGACTTAGCAGTTGGCAGGAAAAAAGACAGAAGCGCAAGGGGAGAGCCAACTGTGTAACAGCCCTGACAACCAATTTTATCTACAGCACCTGTGGAAGAGTCTGTCACTCTAGTATTGGCCTTTATAGCCACTCCAGGCGCTTCTCCACAAACCACTGACCACCTGCAGGCGCTTACCTATTGTCTCCCGAGACAAGGAGGCCAAAGAAGAAGAAGAAGAAGAAGAAGATTGGCGCGGGTGAGGGGGGGGGGGGGAACGGTTCAGACATTTATTTTCAGTGCAGTGGTGGTGGGTGTACGGGGTTTAAATCTGTGGTGTCTTTGCAGGTCTGGCTGCCCTTTAAAAATGGCGCCAGCACCTGCACAGAGGCAGCTGATGCCGTTCACGGCATTACTGAGGGCACCCCACCATGAGATTGGGGGGGTGGCCTATCCTGCATGTTTAAATGAGCCATCACATGCTAGATCGTGGCGGCATGACAGCACGCAGCCCATGCATGTGGGTCACCATTTTTTTGCCCGCCGCCACTCCTGGCAGCAGGAAAAGAAAATTCAACCAAGTGAGATGCCTTAATAGATAGAACAATACAACATCCTTCCTTCATGCAGAAATAAATACCTTGGAATAAGCTGTAAAGTTATAAGCTAATTCAGGCATGAAGGTTGGGATCTTACGTTGGGCGGGAGGCCCCACTCACTGGCCAAAAAGTCGGGCTGAGCCCGCCTGTACTTGACATGGGAGCCACTCGAGGATTTTACGTGGCGCAGGCCCTTAATTGGACTTGGGCAGGACTTCCACTTCTCTGAGGTAGGAAGTCCCACCTCCAAGGGCTGCTGGCCAATTAGCGGGCCAGTGGCTCTCAAACTGTCAGTCCCAGCAGCACCACCAGGAGCAGTGGCCAATTCTGGGACTGCACCCAGCCACACCTGGATCGTGGACACCGGCCGCCGATGAAAGGTAAGCTTTTGTGGTCTCGCTGGGGGCAATCAGCCGGGCCCCGGTGAGCCAAGGGGACTCGGTTAGGAGGGGGGAGAACTTTATTTCAGTTTGGGGAGTTGGGGCTTTGGGGGGATAGGGGCCCTCTGTGGGGCACAGGGTGCCCAATCAAGAGGGCCTCCCTTGGCGATGTTCCTGGGGATTGAGCTGGCCGCCGGCCGCTGGTAAAATACCAATGGTGGCGGGAGGAGGCCCTTAAGGGCGGTTAATTAGCCACTTAAGGGACTTGATTTGCCTGGGAGGGTGGGTCATTTCTCGCCGCTGCCATGCCTAGTAAAATTGCAGCGGGGCAGGAAGGTGTCGGAAACGGAACCCCCCACCACCCACTCAATTTTACAGCCAGCCCTGCCGCCAGCCTGCTCCTGTGGGGACCATAAAATTCCCGCCTATAAATAACAAGTGCAAATTCTGAACAGTTTCAAAATGTCTTCTGAACCCTAAAATTAGATTACAGGCTTGAAGTAACTTCACAGTATGTTATAACATTGCAGGTTTGATTCAAGAATAAAACCAACCAATTTTACACCGCACAGGGCTTTTGAAAAAAGAACAGCTCTGTTGTAAAACTTTCAACTGCAATCCATAGTGAATTTAGCCTTTGTACTCTGAGCTGTTCATTCATCTGCATAGCCAGATTCAGACAACTTTATTTTAGAATCAGCAAACTGGGATTTAACAGGATATTATGCGTTTAAATCAGGGATCTTTGATGGCTTGCGAGATGTGCAAATGCGATCAGATGTGCTAATCCGAAGCATAACTATTGGTCTTTTCTTACATATTGCACATCGTAATATGCAGTAAAATGGCTTCAACTCTGCAACAGTTGAAAACTTGCAGCACAAATATCAGTTCATCATTGGGCACTTCATGCAAGATCATCTGGAGGAGTTAGTCTCATCCTTATGTCAATTAGGGCTTAAATGGAACCAAAGTGAAATCTTCCTTTTAAATTTTAGATGAGAATTTTAGAAATACAAAGGCAATCTGCTGCTCTTCCCTCAAGGTTTCAATGCTAGTAGAGAGTTGACAGGGCGGTCATCTCTTTACTAACATTAAAAATCTCCTTGGAATCCAGACACTTACAAGCAGAGCTCTGTGCATGTGTTGAAGGATATTTGTGATGAGTTCTTCCCCAGTTAAGAGTGATGCGAATGGGCAGCATAAATTGGTGCTGCCAAGTCATGCAGTTCTCAAAATCATACAAGTGTAAAGCTGATGAGTACAGTATAACTGCACCATCAGTGTCATGCAGAAGAAGATGTTACAAATAAATGGAAGTTGTCTAGGAAAGAATATCAGAAAATCCAAGGTTTTGACCCAAGCCATAAAAATGTATCAAATGGTGCTTGTAGGTTGATTGTCACATTTCAATACTAAAGTTGAGGACTAGAATCAGGTAACACCACTGGTTGTGGATCAAAGCAGGGCCCTTCCTGGTCAATTAGGCTCAGTTCCAAAATCTGCAGTCTACTTAAACTATCAAAGAAACTCCAATTTTCAAAAATTTAGCAGGCTTTTTTCAGTACCAGTGGAAGGGTTCTAATTTTTAAGCTTTTAATATAGGAGTAGAGGTAAGAATAACTGCATCAAGGCAGCATTTCATTGCATTTGGAACCCTGGATCACAAGCAAACTGAAGTCAATGGGAGTCATTGAGAAACCGTCCAATGGTTGGACTTGTATCTAACCAAAAAGAATATGGTTATATATGTTGAATCCCAATCATCACATCAGGATTTCATCAGGGAAGCATCCTGGGCCTACACAATGTAAGGTGTTTCATTAAAGACCTTTCCTCTGTCATAAGGTCAGGATTGGCGCTGTTTGCTGATGGCTTCAGCTCTGTTCACAACTCCTCTGATAACGAAACAGCCTAAGCCAACCTACAGTTGTACCTAGAGAACATTGAGTTCTGGACTGACAAGTGGACGGTAACATTGGCATCACATAAATGCTCAGTAATAATCACCTCCAACAACAGAAAAGCCAGCCATCGCAGCCTGGTTTTCAATGACACCACCACTGCAGAATCCTCCATCATCAACACCCTGGCTAGAAGCATTAGTGAACCATATGAACACAATGACTGGGCAAAGGATAGATACTCTGCATTGAATGATTCACCTCCTGACCCCTTTAAACCTCTCCATTATCTACAAGCTCAAGTCAGGAGTGTGATGGAATACTCACCACTTGCCTGGATTGGCACAGCTGGAACAACACTCAAGAAGACAGAAGAGTTAGCTTGAACCCTATCAATGAAATATCTATAGGATGCATTGCAGCAACTCATCAAGGTTACTCTGACAGTAATTTCTAGCCCAGCAACCTTTACTGCCAACAACAAAAGTAGTAAAGTTATGGGAACACTAACATGTTTGAGTTCCCCTTCAAGTCTTGACTTGGGCATATAATACTATTACTTCATTGTCGCTAAGTGAAAAATCCTAGGAATTCCTTACTTAACACCATTGTAGGACCATTATCATTGCACAGATTTCAATGCTTCAAGGTGAAGGCCCACCATTATCTCCTCAGGGCAACTTGGGATGGGCAATAAATGCAGCCCTGCCAGCATTGACCAACATTAAAAGAAAATTCTTGGAGGCTTTTTTGAATGACTTGTAAAAGAATATATTTATTATTTTATGCATCGAACACTGAAGTAAATAAATGTTCTCCCTATCCACATGTTTATTCTACTTCAAATATTTAGCAATGTAATTATATTAAATGTCATCTTCAAAGATGAATAGGGAAGAATTTGTGCATTCAATTGCTTCAGCAATAACCTTTCCTCCATCATAAGCTCTGAAGTGGAGATTTTCATTGATGATTTTTCAGTGTTCAGTTCCATTCACAACTCATCAGATAATGAAGCTGTCCGTACCCACATTTAACAAGTCCTGGAGAACATTCAGACTTGGGTTGATAAGTTGCAAGTAACATCTGTATCACATGAGTGACAGGCTATGGCCATATCCAACAGGAAAAAATTTAATTACTTCTCCTTGACATTCAATGGCATTACTATCGCTGAATCCCTCACTTGCAATATTCTGGAGAGGGAGGGGTGGGTGGGAGGCAGGGAGGGTAGGTGTGGTCACCATTGACAAGACACTTAACTGGACTAGTCACATAAATACTGTGGCTGCAAGAGCAGGTCAGAAGCTGACTCACCTCCTGACTCTCCAAAACCTTTCCACCATCTACAAAGCACAAGTCAGGAGTGTAATGAAATACTCTCCACTTGCCTGGGTGAGTGCAGCTCCAACAACACTGCAGAAACTTGACATCATACAGGAAAAAGCAACCTATCCACTACCTTAATCATTCACTTCCTTCACCACCGGCGCACCATGACTGCAGTGTGTACAATCAACAATTGCATTGGAGCTACTCACCAAGCCTTCTTCAACAGCATCTCACAAACCCACTACCTCTACTGCCTAGAAGGACAAGGGCAACAGCTGCATGGGAACAAATTCCCCTCCAAGTAACACAGCATCTTGACTTGGAAATATATCACCGTTCCATCTTCATTGCTGGCTCAAAATCCTGGAACTCCCCACCTAACAGCACTTTGGGAGAACATTCACCACATGGACTGTATCAGTTCAAGAAGGTGGGTCACTACGAACTTCTCAAGGGTAATTAGGGTTAGCCAAGGGAAAATGTTGGCTGGGAAATAAATGTTGGCCTTGCCAGTGACACACACATCCTGTAAATGAATAAAAATGATACTGCAAGTTGATAGAAAATTAAGATTTTTAATTAGATTTAATTATGCTTATAAATGCAGATGATTCAGATGTATTATTAACTCTAATTAGATCAAAGAACTAAACATAATGGAAATACTAATTAATACCTAAGGCTGTCATTTGTAACATGGAAGATATTTAATTCTCTACACACATTGCAAGGTAGAGATAACTTCACGGTCATAAAATGTCAAAGTTCAAAATTATGGTGTATATATGAACTACAATTTGAAATAATTTTGAGGGAAAGCAATGAGCTACCTAACATTTTTTCTTGGTTAATCCATACGAACATACAAATTAAGAGCAGGAGTAGGCCACTCGGCTCCTCGAGTCTGCTCCACCATTCAATAAGATCATGGCTGATTTGATTGTAAGCTCAACTCCCCATTCCCGTCTACTCCCAATAACCTTTCACCCCTTTGCTTATCAAGTATCTATATACCTCTGCCTTAAAAATATTCAAAGACTCTGCTTCCACTGCCTTTTGAGGAAGAAAGTTCCAAAGACTCATGACCCTCTGAGAGCAAATATTTCTCCTTATCTCTGTCTTAAGTGGGCGACACTTATTTTTAAATAGTGATCCCTAGTTCTAGATTCTCCCACAAGAGGAAAAACCCTTCTCACATCCACTCTGTCAAGACCCTTCAGAATCTTATATGTTTCAATCAAGTCGCTTCTTACTCATCTAAACTCCAGCGGATGCAAGCCTAGTCTGTCCAATCTTTCCTCATAAGACAACCCACCCATTCCAGGTCTTGGCCTAGTAAACCTTCTCTGAACTGCTTTCAACATATCTACATCCTTCCTTAAATAAGGAGATCAATACTGTCTACAGTACTCCAAATGTGGTCTCACCAATGCCCTGTATAACTGAAGCATAACCTCCCTACTTTTGTATTCAATTCCCCTCGCAATGAATGATAACATTCTATTAGCATTCCTAATTACTTGCTGTACCTGCATACTAATGTTTTGCGATTCATGCACTAGGCCACCCAGATTCCTCTGCATCTCAGAGCTCTGCAATCTTTCACCATTTAAATAATATGCTTTTTTATTCTTCCTGCTAAAATGGACAATATCACCTTTTCCCACATTATACTCCATTTGCTAGATCTTTGCCCACTCACTTAACCTATCTATATCCCTTTGTAGCCTCCTTATGTCCTCTTCACAAGTTATTTTCCTACCTATCTTTGTGTCATTAGCAAATTTAGCAACCATACCTTCGGTCCCTGCATCCAAGCCAATTATATAAATTGCAAAACGTTGAGGCTCCAGCACTATCCCTGTGGCACAACACTCGTTACATCTTGCCAACCAGAAAATGACCCACTTATGCCTACTACCTGTTTCATGTTAGCTAGCCAATATTCTGTCCATTTCAAAGTGTTACCTCCTATACCATGAGCTTTTATTTTCGGCAATAACCTTTGATTGGACACCTTATCAAATGCCTTCTGGAAATCTGAGTATAGTACATCCACCTTATCCACAGCACATGTTACTTCTTCAAAGAATTCCAATAAATTGGTTAAACATGATTTCCCTTTCACAAAACCATGTTGACTCTGCCTGATTACCTTGAATTTTTCTAAGTGCCCTGCTGTAACATCTTTAATAATAGCTTCTATCATTTTCCCTAAGACAGATGTTAAGCTAACTGGCCTATAGTTTCCTGCTTTCTGTATCCAATATTTCACACTCCTCCTCTTTAATGACAATGTCTGCACCAACCCTCTTCTTCGTGAAGACAGAGACAAAAAACTCAGTAACTCATTAAAACTCATTAAGAACCCTGTCCACATCTTCTGTATCCACCCATAAGTTCAGAAGATGGTGGTGAGCTGCCAGCTTAAACTACTGCAGTTTATATGTTATAAATACACCTACAGGGCTGTTAGGGAGGGAGTTCCAGGTTTTTGACCCAGCGACAATAAAGGAACTTGTTCCAAGTTAGCATGCTGCAGTGCATCTTGTAGATGATACACCCTGCTGCCAATATGCACCGGTGGTCGAGGGAGTGAATGGTTAAAGTGGTGGATAGGTACCAATGAAGCGGGCACTTTGTCCTGACTGATGTCGAGTTTCTTGAGTGTCGTTGGTGTTGCAGCCATCGAGGCAAGTGAACTGGTCAGTAAAATGAAAGCCCACGGGATGCAGCGGAAGGTGGCATGTTGGATCCAGAATTGGCTCAGGGACGGGAAACAAAGGGTAGTAGTCGATGGATGTTTTTGCGAATGGAAAGCTGTTTCCAGTAGCGTTCACAGGGCTCAGTGTTAGGTCCCTTGCTGTTTGTGGTATATATTAATGATTTGGACTTAAATGTGGGAGGCATGATTGGGAAATTTGCTGATGACCCAAAAATTGGCCATGTAGTTAATAGTGAGGAGGAATGCCATAGACTCCAGAATTATATCAATGGTTTGATTGAGTGGTGGAAAGCGGCAAATGGAATTCAATCCAGAAAAGTGTGAGGTATTGCATTTGGGGAGGCCAAATAAAACGAGGGAACACACAATAAATGGGAGGATATTGAGAGGGGCAGAAGTGAGAAATCTTGGAGTATATGTCCACAGATCCCTGAAGGTGGCAGGACAGGTAGATAGAGTGGTGAAGAAGGCATATGGATTGTGTTCCTTTATTCGCCAAGGTATAGAATACAAAAGCAGGGATGCTCTGCTGGAAATGTATAAAACACTGCTTAGGCCACAGCTGGAGTATTGTGTCCAGTTCTGGTCACCACATTACTGAAAGGACATAATTGTTATGGAGAGAGTACAGAGGAGATTTACAAGAATGTTGCCAGGGCTTGAAGGTTGCAGCTATGATTAGATAGGCTAGGGTTGTTTTCCCTGGAACTGAGGAGGCTGAGGGGTGACTTGATTAAGGTGTACAAAATTATGAGGGGCCTAGATACAGTGGACAGGAAGGACCTGTTTCCCCTAGCGGGGAGGTCAGTTACCAGGGGACACAGATTTAAGGTGATTTGTAGAAGGATTAGAGGGGGACAGGAGGGAAATTATTTTCACCCAGAGGGTGATGGGTGTCTGGAATTCGCTGCTAGGAATAGTGGTGGAGGCAGAGACCCTCAGTTCTTTTAAAAGGTACCTGAACATGTACCTGAGGTGCTATAACCTGTAGGGCTATGGACCAGGTGCTGGAAGGTGGGATTAGTTTGGGCAGATAGTTTATTAGACCGGCGCGGATTCGATGGGCTGAATGGCCTCCTTCTGTGCTGTACTTCCTCTATGGTTCTATGATTCTCAAGGGCAATTAGGCATGGGCAACAAATGCTGGCCTTGCCAGCAACACTCACAACCCAGGAAAGAATAAAAAAGTCTGGATTTTTGATAAATATTAATAATTCTTATTAGAATTAATGTAATGTAAATTTCTTCTTTATTAGAATAAAAATGTCAACCAATATAAAGGTTAATGAGGTTCACGATGATAATAGTCAGTAATCTTCTTGCCAGGTCTGTATTTGAGTGTAATAGCACTTTTACCTCTGTGTCAAAAGATTACGATGCAAGTCCCACAGCAGAATTTAAAGATGCAGGCCCCAAAATCACTGGATAGTGAGCAAGGGCAGAACTCAGTATTTGTACCCAAAGGCAAAGGGTCAGAAGAGGGTGTTATCCGATGGGTTTCTTCAAAATTATGCTATGGGTTTTTGCATCCACCTGTGAGTGCAAATAGTACTATCATTTAATGTCTTATCTGAAAGACACACCTTCAACAGTCCAGTGTCCCTTGCATACTGCACTGGAGTGTCAGTCTAGATTATATATTCAAGTTCATGTAGGAAGACTTGAAAACACAACTGCCTGCCTGAGAGGAAAGAGTACCCACTGAGCCACAGCTGACTTATATAATAAGCACACTTTCTAGAATCTGCTCATCAATGTGGAAGTGATTGTTAAAGGGGGATGCTAAAGGTGAGATTGTTTTTCCAGATTTCTGGCAATTTATCAAGACTGCCTGCACGCATCTGCAAATTTACTGTACCATTTTCTTCAGCAGGCCTTCAACTAGATTTGCAATTACCCACGGAGAGATTTCTACTGAAAGAGGAACTAGAGAGTAAGCATCTGAAAATGGGTTCCTCAATGGGAATCTTGCTTTATCTGATGTACATATTAAAGGAAGATCTACAAGTCAGGTCCAAGGCATGCTTAGCTCTCACTGTGGCAGAGAAAGTGACAACAGCTGTCAACCTTTATGTGACAGGAACATTCCAGGAAGCCACAAGGGACTTTTATCAGATCAGAAAATTCACTGCCTATTCACTTACAAGGCAAATCAGCAAGTCCTTTCTAAGAGTGATGTCCCTTTAAGATCTTAGTATGCTAATAATCTAAGTACCAGGACACAGTCATGTGACTAGGAGCCAGAGTCACTCTGTAACTGTAACACACAGAGTAAGGCTCTGTAAATACTTAGTTCTGTACTGTATAATAACATTTTGCTGTAATAAACCTGTTTGAGATCTTCAACATAACTGGACTCTACACATTCCATTTATGTTGCATCAGCCAACATAAAATAACTCATTATATGGTGGCAGCTGTGGTGAGAAGACACAGTCTGAGGTTGAAGACCACGGTTTAAACAGCTTTGAAAACGACCTTCCTGCAGCCACTAGAGAGAAAGTTTTAAAAAAAACTGGCTCAAACTTACCTCAAGCTGGAGAAGACAGAACACAGAACGACAGGCTGACAGTAAATCCGGTGAGTCGTTGTGCCGATGGGTGAGGGATATTGCTCAAAAAATAGCTTTGAAGTCCTTCAAAATATTGCCTTTTTCTAAAAGCTCCATGTAATAAAAAAACAGTGAAAACCCTATTCCTCCACCAGGCTCATCGAGGTTGGCGCCATTGCAGGAGGCGTCCATAAGAAAAACCGTATGATAACCCAGGCCACTGCAGAGACTACATCCACGCAGACATAGCTTTAAAAAAACATTAAACTACTCAAGCATGAATAAGAACTTCCATTTACGAAACCATAGTTAAAAAAACATTAAACTGCTCAAGCATGAAGAACATAAGCAAACTCTAGCAGCTAGTAAGCAGGTGTATAAACAACACAGGCTTAAGTGCTTGAAGCAAGATAAACACACAGCATGACCAAACACCTGTTCCTGTCAATCAAAGCAGCTAATGTAAATAACAGAGTCTCTTAAAGGGGAAACAGTGCAGAGTCATAGAACAAGTCTTAAAGCAAGATTTAAAGGAAAAAAAACAGCATGAACTGGAAGGCCTTGGATATTCTATCCAAGTTCCAACTGTTCAAACAAAGAATGCAGTTATTTTTCACAGACCAAATAATTGTAGAACCAGAAAATCAGGCTGTAAAAATACTAATAGCAGTTGGAAATGAGGGATTACACAGAATCAGCACGTCTGGACTATCTGACGAGGACCAGAAAGATCCCACAAAGGTATGGAAAGTGCTAGAAAATCAGCTCCGATTCTGAGTGAATTTAGAATTCTGCACCTGGAATTAATGTCCTACAGGCAATAGTCACAGGAATCAATAGACCAGTTTGTCAGTAGATGCCTTAGTAAGAGCAACGAGTGGAGTTCTCAGAAACTGAGATGTCAGAATGTCGAATGGAGCAGGTGATTGTATCGACACCCATTGAAGCGTTTCAGAAAGACCTCCTGGGGAAAAAGAAAGGTCACAGCATCAATGCATTGCTGGAAGATGGCAGGAAGTACAAAGCCATTGTAACTGGACAACAGCACCTGCAAGCACTAGTTGCAGCCAACAGTATCGTCACCATAACCAGGTTGAAAAGAGCAAGCAAGCTGTGTGTTAAGATTAGATTAGAGATACAGCACTGAAACAGGCCCTTCGGCCCACCGAGTCTGTACCGAACATCAACCACCCATTGATACTAATCCTACACTAATCCCATCTTCCTACCAAACATCCCCACCTGTCCCTATATTTCCCTACCACCTACCTATACTAGTGACAATTTATAATGGCCAATTTACCTATCAACCTGCAAGTCTTTTGGCTTGTGGGAGGAAACCGGAGCACCCGGAGAAAACCCACGCAGACACAGGGAGAACTTGCAAACTCCACACAGGCAGTACCCGGAATCGAACCCGGGTCCCTGGAGCAGTCTGCACCACTCACGGTGAAATTGCCCTGCATTTCGTGACGTGTGTAAGGTGTGCGCTGCTAAAGGATACTGGGCCCACCTATGCAAAAAATCTGGCTCCAAAGACGCAGCCAGACAAACAGAAGACAGACACAACAACAGGAGCCAGTAGAGCACCAGAGACCTATGTAAACGCAAGCCGATACACAAAGTCCACAACGAAGCAGACCTGAGGCAAGACTCAACGAGGAGTAATTCTCAGTCCGGAGATGAACAGGCATTCCAAATTGTGAACATGACACATCATGTTGATGAAGTCAAACAACTGTAAGCTTTCACCATTATTAACATCACATGCCCAAAGAAAGTTGGCAAATATACACTCAGGGTCAAGATTGACACTGGTGCTAGGGCAAATATCCTACCAGTCTGAACACTCAAAGATATGTACTGGAGTTGTTGGAAATCAATGATACAACTGACAACTGCCAAGTTATCTGCATACAATGGGTCACCCATCCCTTGCAGTGGCATACTGACAATGCAATGCAGCTATGGCAAGTCGGCATGGAAACCACAAATGTAGACACGAGCGGACCAGCAGTGGCAGGACTACCAGTCCACAGCATCATAACTATACATAAGATCACCAAGGTACCAATTACAGAAGAAGAGCCCAAGGGTAACCACATTGAGTCACAGTTATAGAGTCATAGAGTCATAGAGTCGTACAGCACAGAAACAGGCCCTTCGGCCCACCGCGGCCATGCCTACCATAATGCCTATCTATACTAATCCCACCTGCCTGCATTAATTCAATATCCCTCTATGCCTTTCTCATTCAAGTACCTGTCCAGATGCCTCTTAAATGTTGCTACTGTTCCTGCCTCCACCACTTCCTCTGGCAGCTCATTCCAGATACCCACTATTCTTTGTGTGAAAAATTTACCCCTTTGATCCCCTTTAAACCTCCTCCCTCTCACCTTAAATCTATGCCCTCTAGTTTTAGTCACCCCTACCATGGGAAACAGACTCTGGCTATCTACCCTATATATGCCTCTCATAACTTTATATACCTCTATCATGTCCCCTCTCAGCCTCCTTTGCTCCAGGGAAAATAGACCCAGTCTATCCAATCTCTCTTTATAACTCAAGCCCTCCAAACCAGGCAACTTCCTTGTGAATCTTTTCTGCACCTCTCTAGCTTAATCACATTTGTCCTGTCGTGTGGTGATCAGAAATGCACACAGTACTCCAAATGCGGCCTAACCAACATCATGTACAACTGTAACATGATGTCCCAACTCTTGTACTCAATATCTCGGCCGATGAAGGCAAGCATGCCATATGCCTTCTTCACCACCCTGTCTACCTGTGTTGCCACTTTCAGCCCAAAGTCGTTCTGCTCAAGAACACTCCCCAGGGCCCTGCCATTCACTGTATATGTCCTGCCCTGGTTTAACTTCCCAAAATGCATCACTTCGCACTTGTTTGCGTTAAATTCCATTTGCCAATCCCTTACCCACTTTCCCAGTTTATCTATATCCTGTTGTAATCTTAGACAACCTTCTTCACTGTCCACTATATCATCAATTTTGGTGTCATCTGCAAACTTACTAATCATGCCTCCTACATTCACATCCAAGTCATTAATATATATATATATATCCTCCAGGATCTCAGTAGTTCCAATTTGGAGAGCATCAGCCTCTTCTCAGAGATGCCACATCAAGAAAATGAAGATCCAAAGTCAGATGGTGAAAGTTCTTTGTCAACAGTCAGTGTCTCTTTGTGCTCCAGTGACTCAGAAAAAGAGATTGACGTTGTAACCACTGGGGAGCATTGCCAAGGGGAAATCTCCAAGGACTGGAACCCATTTGCAGACTCTGGCCAGCATCAAACGGTGCAGTCTGGAAATCCAGCAACAGCACAACTATGCCGCGCCTTCACATTTGCTCTCTATAGAACTGTTAGAACCGCAACGAGCCAGAATGGACAGGTACCTCCGTGAGACCAAGTACTCCTGCCCAACAAGTCGTTGATTGAACGCAAGAGCGGAGGATGAGGAGAGGTGAAGGGCATGCAATGTCCTGAGGAGGCAGAGGAGGAATGAGTTGAAGCATTGTCTGTTGGATCTTCGAAATGAGGTGCTGGAACTTTTCAAGAAGGACAAGGCCTCAAAAGTGGTCATCTTGAGAAAAGCAACAGAGTAGCAGGCTGAAGGCAGAGCAACAGGGATTGAATGCAGAGAGGGAGAAACTTCAGTAAGAACAGCAACATATGAGATGCAAATTCCCCGGGCAAGAGTTGTCAAACCACCGAGACTATATATGGACTTTTGAGCCTCTATACTTATAAATTTTGTAATCTATATTCTGTGTAACTAATTCCGATGTTATCATTTTTGTTATATGTTTTTACCTTTAGCATACAAGCTTTATTTTTGGAAAGAGTGATGCCCCTTTTAGATCTTAGTATGCTAATAAGCTAAGTACCAGGACACAGTCATGTAACTCCGAGCCAGAGCCACACTGCAACTGTAAGGTTCTGTAAATAGTTAGCTTTCCAGGGTAAGGTTCTGTAAATAGTTAGCTCTGTACTGCATAACATTTAGCTGTAATAAACCTGTTTGAGATCTTCAACATGACAAGACTCCACACATTTCATTCATGTTGCATCAGATAACATGAAAGAACTCATTACACTCTTTAGCTCACTTTGATAATAGTCCCAGATATTTGACTGATAGGGTGATACTTTCCCAAGATTTGGGGGATTATTAATTATACCCTTGTGGCATTACATACCCCAAATTTAAAACCCCATATATATATCAACTGCAAGGCTCCAATCCCTAAATGTTCAATTTATTTTCAACCATAGGCAGTTTCCTACACATAAATTAACAAATATGTTGGAGGCTGACATGATGCTTTTATATTTCACCAACGCAGCATCACCACTCTATTTCATTAGCAGGGGCAAGAGGCAAGGTGGCTGCTGGATAGCAAGGAATACCTGTTACACCCATATCTCTTAACTACACTTCATAATACCAGTGCTGCAGGTCAGTGCTAGAGTGAAACATAGAGGCCGGAATTTTACGCCACCCCAGCGGTTCGGATGGTGGCGTGGGGACAGTGTAAAATTGAGTGGCAGGCTCCGGGAGGCCTACCCGCCCCGATTCCGCCTCCAGACAAGTTTACGGTGGTCAGACGGCGTGGGGGGGGGGGGGGGTGGTGGTGGGTGGGAAACGGTCCACCCGCCCGATGCCAATCAAGACCCATAAGTGGCCACTTAACGGCCACTTAAGGGCCCTCGCCCACCTCCACGGGCATTTTACCCATGGCAAGCGGGTGTGCTGGGGATGTGAAAGGCCACCCAGCGATAGCTGCCGGCCCGCTGACTGGCCGGCAGCTCACTGAGGCGGGACCTCCTCCCTCAATTGGGTGGAAGTCCCACCTCAGGTCAATTAAAGCCTGGGGATCTATAAAATACGGGATGGATCCCCAGGCTAGGCGGAAGCGGGTTTGCCATCGACTTTCACGTTGGAGTCCGGATCCCATCCATCCACCGTAAAATTCCGGCCAGAGAATTAGAATTCAGCAAGCCAATGGGATGCTTAAGGGAAGATTTCAGTGTCTAGATCGGTCCCTGGCTTCCTTGTTCTGTGAGTCCAGCACTGTTTCATAAATTGCGGTAGTGTGTTACATGTTTCATACCTTTGCAATCAGGAAAGGACTGATGGTAAATATCCCAGAGATTGTCAGAGATGTTGATGGTGACCAATCTGTTGTTGAAGAATAGGCTGAGAAGAACATGAAACAGGTCTAATGCCTAGTGTTAATAGACAGCTGAGAGCTCTCTGATTTAAACAATGGTTTGCACAAACATACAGTGGGATTCTCTTCCATGTCGCTTCAGTTGATTGCTTCATCAATGTTTAAAACCACAATAACAGCTCTGCAGAAAATAAATAGAAAGAATTATTTTACATTGAGAAAAATGTTCCCACAAAATTCTAAATATGCACAAACGTGTAATTAGTAAAGTAAATATTAGAAAGAGTCTATTATCTCATTGATATAACAGAAATGGTTTATGGATTTTATTTTATTCATTCAGGGGATGTGGGCATCGCTGACAAGGCCAGCATTTATTGCCCAACCCTAATTGCCCTTGAGAAGGTGGTGGTGAGCAGCCTTCTTGAACCTCTGCAGTCCTTGGGATCTAGGTACACCCACAGTGCTGTTAGGATGGGAGTTCCAGGATTTTGACCCAGCGACAGTGAAGGAACGGCATTATAGTTCCAAGTCAGGATGGAGTGTGATTTGGAGGGGACCTTGCAGGTGGTGGTATTCCCATGCATCTGCTGTCCTTGTCCTTCTAGGTAGTAGAGGTCCTGGGTTTAGAAGGTGCTGTCAAAGGAACCTTGGTGAATTGCTGCAGTGCATCTTGTACATGGTACACACTGCTGCCATTGTGCATC
Organism: Heterodontus francisci; assembly: GCF_036365525.1. Taxonomy (NCBI): domain Eukaryota; kingdom Metazoa; phylum Chordata; class Chondrichthyes; order Heterodontiformes; family Heterodontidae; genus Heterodontus; species Heterodontus francisci. The sequence continues at coordinate 27,717,934 of NC_090379.1, forward strand.
GGTGGTGGAGGGAGTGAAAGTGGTGGATGGGGTGCCTGTCAAACAGGCTGCTTTGTCCTGGATGGTATTGAAATTCTTGAGTGTTCTTGGAGCTGCACGCATCCAGGCAAGTGGAGAGTATTGCATCACACTTCTGACTTGTGCCTTGTAGATGGTGGATCGGCATTGGGGAGACAGGAGTTGAGTTACTCACTGCAGAATTCCCAGCTTCTGACCTGCTCTTGTAGGCACAGCATTTATGTGGCTGGTCCAGTTCAGTTTCTGGTCAATGGTGACCCCCAGGTAATGGTTAGGCCTAGGACTCTACCCTGAGGAACTCCAGCAGGGATGTCCGGGACTGAAATGATTGACCTCCAACAACCAGAACCATCTTCCTTTGTGCTAGGTATGACCCCAACCAGTAGAGAGTTTTCCCACTGATTTCCATTGACTTCAGTTTTTCCAGGGCTCTTTGATGCCATACTCGATCAAATGCTGCCTTGATGTCAAGAGCAGTCACTCTCACCTCACTTCTTGAGTTCAGCTGTAATGAGGTCAGGAGCTGAGTGGCCCTGGCGGAACCCAAACTGAGCGTCAGTGAGCAGGTTATTGCTGAGCAAGTGCCACTTGATAGCACTGTCGATGGCAACTTGCTTCACTTTGCTGAAGATTAGACTGATAGTGTGGTAATTGGCTTGGTGGATTTGTCCTGCTTTTTGTGTACAGGACATACCTGGTCAATTTTCCACATTGCCAGGTAGATGTCAGTGTTGTAGCTGTACTGGAACAGCTTGGCTAGTTCTGGAACACAAGTCTTCAGTACTATTGCCTGAATGTTGTCAGCGCCCATAGCCTTTGCAATATCAAGTGTCTACAGCCATTTCTTGATATCACGTGGAGTGAATTGGATTGGCTAAAGACTGGCATCTGTGATGCTGGAGACTTTAGGAGGAGGATAAGATGGATCATCCACTCTGCACTTCTGGCTGAAAATGGATGCAAATGCTTCAGCCTTGTCTTTTGCACTGATGTGCTGGGCTGCCCCATCATTGCCGATGGGGATATTTGTGGAGCCTTCTCTTCCTGTCAGTTGTCTAATTTTACAACACTATTCATGACTGGTTGTTGCAGGACTGCAGAACTTAGATCTGATCCGTTGGTTGTGGGATCACTTAGCCCTGTCTATTGCATGCTGCTCCCGCTGTTTGGCATGCAAGTAATCCTGTGTTGTAGCTTCACCAAGCTGACACCTCATTTTTAGGTGTGCCTGATGCTGTTCCTGGCATGCCCTCTTGCACTCTTCATTGAACCAGGATTGGTCCCCTGGCTTGATGGTAATGGTAGAATGGAGGATATGCTGGACCATGAGGTTACAGATTGTGGTTAAATATAATTCTGCTGCTGCTGATGGCCTACAGTGCCTCATGGATGCCCGGTTTTGCATTGCTGGATCTGTTTTAAATCTATACCATTTAGTATGGTGGTAGTGTCACACAACACGCTCGTGTGTACCCTCAGTGTGAAGATGGGATTTGGTCTCCACAAGAATTATGCGGTGGTCACTCCTACCAATACTGCCATGGACAGATGCATCTGCAACAAGTAGATTGGTGAGGACAAGGTCAAGTAGGTTTTTCCCTCTTGCTAGTTTTCTCGGCACCTGCCGCAGACCCAGTCTAGCAGCTATATTCTTTAGGAGTAGGCCAGTGGTGCTACTGAGCCACGCTTGGTGAGGCCATTGAAGTCGCCACACCCAGAGTACATTTTGTGCCCTTGCTACCCTCAATGCTTCTTCCAATTGGTGTTCAACATGGAGAAGCACTGATTCATCAGCCAAGCGGTGGGGGGTGGGGGGCGGGGGTGGTGGTGAGGAGTAGCAGTAGGTGGTAATCAGCAGGAGGTTTCCTTGCGCATGTTTGACCTGATACCATGAGACTCCATGGGGTCTGAAGTCAATGTTGAGGATTCCCAGGGCAACTCACTTATGACTGTATACCACTGTGCCACCACCTCTGGTGCGTCTGTCCTGCCGGTGGGACAGGACATACCCAGGGATGGTGATGGTGGCCTGGAACATTGTCTGTAAGGTATGATTATGTCAGGCTGTTGCTTGACTAGTCTGTGGGACAGGTCTCCCAATTTTGGCACAAGCCCCCAGATGTTAGTAAGGAGGACTTCACAGAGTTGACAGGGCTGGGTTGTCATTTCTGGTGCTTAGGTCGATGCCGGGCGGTCTGTCTGGTTTACTTTCTTTTCTTAGACTTTGTGGCGGTTTGATACAACTGAGTGGCTTGCTAGGCCATTTCATCGGGCACTGGTATGTGTCTGGAGTCACATGTAGGCCAGACCAGGATGGCAGATTTCCTTCCCTAAAGGACATTCGTGAATCATATGGGTTTTTAAACAAAAATCAACAATGGCTTCATCGTCACTACTAGAGTAACTTTTTTTGATTCCAGATTTATTAATTGAGTTCAAATTCTACCATCTGCCATGGTGGGAATTGAACCCATGTCCCCAGAACATTAACCTGGGGTTCTGGGTTACTAGTCTAGCGACATTACCACTACACCACTGCCTCCCCAATTCATGTAGTGGATACAAACTGAGGCAATTTAGATTATCGAGAGTCAACACTTTGGATGTAATTGGCTTAGTTGCTTGTGCCCACAGTATTTATGGTTTATGCAGTGTCATTCTTTTCAGTGTGCTCTTCTGCTTTCCTAAAGATACTGATTTGGACTGGAGTACAGTTTAACAGTACTGGCATCCCTTCAGTGTCTTGCCCAGGAGGCTGGTCTTCATGTGTATTCAGCCACAGGGGATACCATGGCCGGGCCTGATTTAGTCTTAATCTGACATCAACATAAACATACTTCAGCAGCATGAGAAATTAAGATCAGAAACTATAGCTGATTCTGTATCCCCCTCCCTCGTCTGGGAACACTGAGACCGTTTGTACTGCCCATAGTACCACCTCAGCTGACTCACTGTAGCCCAGCAATTGAACCCAAGTCCTGTTTGGTTCAGTACACTACTTGTCAGTGCATTTATCAATGTTCTACCTGTGCATAATCCACCAAATGTGAATGTACATCTTCAATATATAGCAGTTGTAAGAATAATTCAAACCTCTTATGCTAAATATATATTAATAAAGATTTGAAAGCACTTCTTCATTTGTAATACTTTTCTAATATGTATATGTGTTTTGATGCACAAATTCTATTCCACTGCTCAGAGGACTAAGTGAACAAATAAAGAAAGCACTATGCATAAATAATCGTTTGCATTTTTGTCTCTGGCAACAGTATGTAAGGTTCACTCATTTGATTGAAGTCTTCAATCTACATAGCTTGCATCAATCTTTAATTTTTGATCTTTTTTCCCCATCACTCATTGCCATTTTCTACTTGGCTGCATTCATTAATATCATTGTAACTTAGAGTGAGATGGGGTGCCTGTTTAGTAGTTTAAAACAGCTTGGAAACAGCACTGTCAGTCACAATAACAAATAATTTCCAAAGGAAAAGAAAACTTCAGCCACGTAATGATAAAGATTGAAATAGTGCACCTCTGTTTTGCTATTATGATTGTCTGTGAAAAAAATACACTTAGTGTAATGTTAGTGTGATGACCACTCTGGAACCTAAGCAGGGAAAATAATGGTACACTGTCATTGCTGTAGAGCTGTCGCTCAATACTGTCATTCTTTGAGCATCCTGAAGTGCAATCACTTTCAAAATTACTTTATATCCTGTAATATTTCTCAATTAGAACTTCAAATGTCAAAAAAAGCAAAAGGAAACTTGCTCACAGTTTGGATGCTGCTGTTCAAATCCATGGCAGTATTTCCAGGGCCAGTAAAACTCAGATGCAATGAATATCAGTACTGTGGGCCACGAATTGCCCATGAAGGAGGGATTCCACCCCACCTCCCCAAGCCTGCATGGAGGGTGCCTTGTTTTCCAAGGCATCCTCCCTGAGCGGAGCAAGTGCCCCTGCTGCTGGTAAGATCCCAGCGACTGTGGGAAGATGCCCTTAATTGGCCATCTAACAACCACAAGGGCCTCAATTGACCTCTGGGCAGGAAGGCTAATGTCGGCTTATCCCGCCCTCCAGGAGAATCGGGTCCAGCAATCCTGGCATCGCGTTCCGTGGTGGCCGCTGACACTCCAATTCTCTGGCCCCCCCACCCCCACTCCCCTGCCACGGAACCCGACGTCGGGCTAGGAACAAAATCCAGCCCATAATATTCCAATAGCTCAAATAGGTGAGAAAAGTAGCAGTCAACACATGACTACACACCAAATGTTTAGTATTTGCAAATGTAGGTTATAAATATTTAATCACTAGGTTGCACAGATTGCAAACCCATGCAAAAAAGAGCCTGAAATTATTGTCGAGGATACTACTGTTCACTTTATGAGTTCACAAGATGTTCCTTTGGACATTATTTAACTGAATGCTTTAATTCATTTAAGTGGGTTAATGCCTGCTTTAAAACAATCAGCAGGGAAAAGTCATACGAGAGGATTCATCTGCTAATATTGCCTAAACATAAATGGTTGTCACTCCTAATGAATGGAACAATAAGTGTTGACCTTAAATAAAAACAGAAATTGCTCAAAATACTCAGCAGGCCAGGCAGCATCTATGGAGAGAGAAAGGTGGGTTTAATATTTCAGGTTGGGGAACATGAGATTTGGATAAATTCTAATCGTCACAAAGGCATGTTCAAAGTTATCATAGCAAATGCATTTTTAAAGAGTTACATAAAATGAAGGAAAATTACTACTTCAAATATCACACGTTGATTCTGGTTTTATTTCATTTTGCTCATTGTGATGGCTGACAGGTGGTACCTTTATAGTGGAAAGAGATGGAGTCATTCTATTTCGAACCTACCTAAAGCTTTGGCAAACCTATAGCTGTCAGATTCAGGTGTCATTGAATTGAAAGTCACCACTTTTCTGCATTAATATGGCCACTCACCATAAAATATTTCTAAGATCTCTCTGACAGGATTTAAGAGGCAATTACACAGATGCAACATTTGACAGCTCTGAAGATAACTATTAAAGTCTGTAAACTCTGGAAAAAAAAGTCACTCAATATGTCAAGGTTTCTGTCATGGGGAATGGAAGTTCTAATTGGAAGGAAGAGAAATTTCCCAGTCTGCAAAGGCAGTAAGTTATTAGCAGCTAAGGATTTCACTGTTTAAACAATAGAAAAGACTACACCAGAATTGCAGTGCGATGCTGTAACAGTAATGCACATTTTACTGTTTTTTGTATGTAAGAGGAACTCTGATCTCCCCAATAGACATCATGATGACAAGACACTTTAACTCCTGATTTTTGATCACTAGATGATCATGCCTGTAATCATAATATCTGTTTGCTATAAATTGACCAACCAACATCACCAAAACTAGAGTGACTGACCATTTATCACATTAGTTTTTTGTTGGAGCTACCTGGATACGAAACACCAGTGACTGCAATTCAAAAGAACTTCATTGGATGTTAATCACTTTGCAATCTTCTAAGTACATGAAAAGCACTTTATAAAAGCAAATTTTTAAAGCCTTTCTTTATGACAGCTATTAACGCCATCATTTGTACAGTTTAACCAGTCTGGCCTCACCTTCATCTTTATAATCAGAGTGGTTACATCTTCAAAGATTCTGAAAACAAACACAACCTGACAGGTATTAAAAATATTATGAAGAACAGTTTAAAAATATGTAACTAGATTCGTTAATTTTAATGAAGTATTTCTTAGATTTATCGCTGGAATGATTTATTAATGACTGAGGTTGGTTTAACCCTGTTCTTATAATCTATCTGGAGCCATTTTTTGTTAATGCTAGACAGTGTTTTGTTGATGGACATTAATATTTACGACAGCTCACAGATATCACCTCTGCCTCGGCTGGGAAAGTGCCATTAGGATTAATCACAAGACTATAAGGATGTTACAGTGGTCTTTTGGAAGGTAGACACAACTGCACTTGCTTTATGATCCTTCTATTTAACATACAAATAAACACACAGAGACATTTTGAAAATCACTGTCTAGAAAGGAAGAAGGTAAACATATTACGGAAGAGCTTATTAAAATGTGGATCGAATGAAAATCCTGCCGAGCTTTGTGTACATGCCTGTCAACTTGGCTCAGTGGAAACAGTCTGTCTCTGAGCCAGAATGTTGTGGGTTTAGAAACTCCACTCCTAGACCTGATCACATAATCTAGGCTGACAACTGAGTACAGTACTGGGAGAGTGGTGTCCTTTGGATGAGATGGCATACCATACATACAGAAATACAGCACTGAAACAGGCCCTTCAGCCCACCAAGTCTGTGCCCACCAACAAACACCCATTTATACCAATCCTACATTAATCCCATATTCCCTACTCCATCCCCACCATTCTCCTACCACCTACCTACACTAGGGGCAATTTACAATGGCCAATTAACCTATCAACCTGCAAATCTTTGGCTGTGGGAGGAAACCAGAGTACCCAGCAGAAACCCACACAGTCACAGGGAGAACTTGCAAACTCTGCACTAACAGCACCCAGAATCGAACCTGGGTCATGGGAGCTGTGAGGCTGCGGTGCTAACCACTGCACCACCAAAGCCCCATGTAAAAGATCCCAACATTTATTCCTCAACTAACACCACAGATTAACTGCTCGTTCATCCAATTGCTGTTTGAACCTTGCTGGGGGTAAATTAGCTGCTGTATTTGCCTATACACTAAAAGTTTCAAAAGTTATTTGTTGGTTGTGTTGTGATTTGGGATATCCTGGGCCCATGAAAAGGCGTTCTATGAATGCTAATTATCTCTTTCAAATCATTTTGTTTTGAGCAAGCCTTGCTAACTTTGGCCTCCAATATGCCTCCATTATCCAAATTTAATACAAACTTTCTGTTGCATACACAATCATTGAAGATTTTCAATCATTAGAAAAAACACACACAAAATGGTTGAGCTGAAAATCACATCATTATCAGGAAGACCAAGGAAATAGTACCACACGTCAGCCCAGATTTTGTTCTCATCCCGACAGTGGGTTTAGTGGTGCGGGGAGGTGGGGGCAGAGAATTGGTGCAGAATCATCCTCCATGGAACCCGATGCTGGGATTCCCGGTTCCGATTCTCCTGGGGGCGGGATAGGCCGACAACAACCTTCCTGCCCAGAGGCCAAATAAGGACCTATTCCCACTGCTGCTGGGATCTTACCAGCGGCTGGGGTGAGGGGACCTCCACCGTGTATGGAGGACACCTTGGAAAGCAAGGTGCCCTCCTTGCAGGCTTGGCAGGGTCCCTCCCTTGTAGGCAATTTGTGGCCCATGGAGGACCCTCACTGGGAATAACTGTACCCCCCTAGACCCCCTCCCCCTGGACTGACCGACTACCCCCCACTACCCACCTCGCCGGGGTCTTCTGGACTGGGCCCAGTGACCCCGTCTCACCTACCTCTTCTTCAGGGTTCCAGAGCTGGCCCTGGGTCCGAGGCCTCCGCAGTACTGGCAGTGGCCACCACTCCCGGTGGCGCGAATGATACTGTTGCTGTGATTGGCAGGCAGCTCTTGGAGGCGGGATCGCCATCCTGATAAAGTCTTTAAAGGGATGGCGATCATGCCTCCTTAAACTTTGACCCTAAAAGACCGGAGAAGTGCTCCGGAGGTCAGAAAAAATGCGGAGGCGGGTTTCACTCCGATTTTTTGGCCGGTTGCTGGGCCCCGCCTCCTGCACAAAATGCAACCCTTTACATGTGGAATAAATTGCATGTTTACTATTAAATTTCAGTTCCACTAGCACTGCACAACATAAGAACAGGAGTGGGCCGTTTAGTTCCTTAAGCCTGTTCCATAACACAATACGAAATTAACTCTTTTCTGTTTATTCACGAATCTCATTAGCTTTACATTTCACTGCAAACTGCATCCTATGTTTTGCAAAACTGCTCACCAGAGTTGAATATTGCACTGATTACATTAGCTAGTTTGGCTAAATAATCTGCTTAACAAAATAATCACCTTAAGATTTGAATTTCTAGCTTGCCTTGTGGTTGCATTTGGCTGAATTTGGTTAATATACTCCTGCCAAACTACCAAGCAGCATCTAGCAAATGATAATTGCTTTGTGATTATTAATAATAGCACGATTAATGAAATTAAAAAGATAATTATAGTCCTCTATTACTAAAATATCCATATTTATTAATGGATTTAAATGTTTCTTTTTCTCATTACAAGTGCACAAAGAACCAGGATTCTATTTATGAACAGTCTGATGTAAAGGCACTTGAAACAGTTTTGTATTTGTATCCACAGATATTTATCACTGAGTCATTAACACTGAATATTTTAATCCACTGCATTTGGATTTAACACAGTTGATCGTTACGCTACAACGGTGTTACACCAGCAGGGCTTGAGATCAAATCAAATCTGTGGCTTAAAATAAAGGAACTCAGGTTTTCTGATGCTGAGGTAGACTTGGTTATAGAAATAGCTGGACTGGGCATAAAATCTCCAGACTACATTGCAGGAGGTGAGTTCTGAGAGGATTTTGAACAACAGCTGAATATGATTTCCAAGAATAAAGGAGCCAGGAATGAAACCGTTAAAGAAGCTCAATGATGTTAAGAGAGCCACCTAGAAGAAGATTGTGTTGAAAATAAAGCCAAGAGAAAATATGAAGTATAAACTTAGGAGCTGGAAGCGAGAAGAAGGTGTTTTAGTTGTGAAGGGAAGTGTCAGTGGATGAAATAGGAGATCAATGTATTTGCTCTTTGTAGAACATTTTGGCCAATTCTAATTTAACTCATTTATTAATCAACTCATTTTAATGTTTTTGTTAAAGAAACCTGTGCAAAAATTTGATGCAAGAGCATTAGCCAATATAGCATATCTAGAAATTTCTGTCCATTAAGAATGGGTCAATTCCACTTTCATTCGTCTCTGAGGGCCAGACTTTATTCCAGTGATGGGGGCCCCAGTAGTGTTCCAAAGGCAGGTGGAAGGCTCAGATGGCCCTCTGTTGGACCCTGTTGCTACCTTATGGCAGGGAGCAAGTTAACTGCCCACTGTCAAGTATGCTGTCCCTTTAAGGGATAAGCTCCGACCTCCACAGCTGTCAGCCAATCGGAGGGCTGGCCGTTCTGCAGTACTGGCAGCACCATTAGAGAGATGGCCATTGCTGGCCCTGCAGTACCAAGGATACTGGAAACCCTGGCACAGATAAGTGGGATCGGGGTCGCCGAGGGTGGGGGGGTGGTGTTTAGTGAGGGTGGGGGGTCTTTCTGAGGGGGTGACCATTTGCACCCTATGGACCCTCCAGGGACCATGGATTGTCCTCAGAGGAAGAATCACGCTCCCGAACCCCCAGGAGGCAGCTAGGATTTACTTGGCGGTGTCTCTATGCAGAAGAAGGCCCCTCCATCCTCCTCAATATTGGAGTGGAGACCCTTAAGTGCCCATTAATTGGCCACTTAAGGGCTTCATTTGATCTGAGGCTGGAAGGGCGTTCTCAGTCTTCCCCACTCTGGACAAAATGGCTGGAGACCCAGGCAATGTCGGGAGCAACATTCATTGATATTTCTTTTGGTTCCCCGCCTCTGTTCCTGTCTAGGTTGCGAGGGAATGATTATGCCATTAAGTGTCATGATGCCCTCCATCATGCTTGGTTTGAAAAGGCTTGAGAGGGTTGAATCTGGTTGATTGAGTGAACATTAATTGAGCTACTGGGACTTCACCTTTGTTTATAAGATCTTGTGGGAACCAAAGCTCATGATTTTATTTGTAGAACAGTGAAATGAAACATCACAAACCCATGTGTAGGCTCTGTTTTTCACCAACTGGTGATGGAACAACTGGAGTTCAGATCAAAAAAACTATTTTCATCCAGCTATCGAATGGTAGAATGTTCGTCATCAAGAAAACTGTGAGTTTGTGATGGTTTAATATTTGTATTGTGATAAAATCATGGCACATTAAGAAAAGAGAAACTAATAATGCACAATTCGAGGAGAGGAGAATGTATTTTATACCCTCTTGAGACTTGTGCTGAATTTTTAAAAACCAGAATGCATTTCAAGGGGTCAAATAAAGTTTATACTGTTATACAAATGTCGTAAGTATTACTTGCACAAAGCATGAAATAATAATTTCTCAAATCAAGGCCATTCTAAATATTTAGCTGAGCAATAACTATACAGTTAGGGGGTGATAATGCAGAACAAAGCAGAAAAGTAAATTTTAAAAAATAGGGACATGGAGGTGAAAATTGGGCTACAGATTAGTTATCACCTGTTTTATGTCACATCTGTGGGCTGTACTTTCCATCACCGAAGATCATGTTGCCAACACAAACCAAGCTTTAATTGAACGCACAATCAATGAAGTGAGGTTGAATTTGTATAAGATGTTTCCTGCATTCAGATGGGAGAAAGGCCAGTGAAAATGGGATTACAGTACATAGTTGCAGCTCATGAGTTAGCACTGGAATAGGTGTCACTGGCCAAATGTCTATCTAGTGTGTAGTAATTCCTATGGTTCTATAACTCTATTCTCTAAAAACTTTGAGTGGTCTCACACTACTGTCTTGGTAGTTATGTATCCCTGAAAGCTGAATAATTTACTCTATTAAAATTAATTGAACTTTATTGGTGATATGGTGATTAAATCATTGCCAGCATTAGCTGTAGCTTTCAGCAGTGATGTGAATAATTTCAGCAAGGGCATTATCTTTCAAGCTTCCACAATTGCATGACAGTTCTAACTGCACGACTGCACGAGAGTCTCACCCGAGATTTTTTTGCTCAAGTCTGCAGAGTCGGACCTGAACCAACAATCTTATGACTCCCAAGGCAAGAGCCCTACTCACTGAGGCAAGACTGACAGGAACACCGAAAATCCACGCATTCTGTTCTGAGTTACCACCTGGGGCAATGGGAAGAGCACAACAATAAGCTTCACAACCTGATTGGGCCAAGAATGGGGGAAAAAAAACTCCCAAGATTCTTCCTGCCACAGCTCATTTATCTAGTGGCTGTTGCTAAAACATTGATGTTGAGTGAAAACTGGCTGATCAAGAATAATTACCCTCACCACCCTCCCATGATTATCAAAATTCACGGTTCATGCCGGATGTGAAGAATTGTCATTTAGATGAGGAACTGGACAGCTGTCAATGCTCTGAAAACTATATGTCAGTGTTCTTCCAGAACAGATGAACAGTGAAGTGCAGGGAAAAATAAATTGAAAGTTAGAGTCTGTCATGACTGTCTTTCCTATGTCAAACCAATGGGGTATGGAAGCTCATATGTATATTTATGGATATGAACTGTGCTATGTGAACGGAATATAGTTAATGTTGCATTGCTTTGGATGGATCAATACTGTTGACACCTTGTAATATGCAAGAAATAGCTGTTAATATGTCATTAAAAATCCTGCTAGTTTCTTTGATTGTGTGGGTTTTACCATTTCTGAAGGTTGCTTATAACATAGACTATAGCTCAATGCCTTTATGATCTGAAAGCTTAATCCCGGCAATGTCAATACTTTCATTCTGCATTAAACCTGTTCACTCCAATATCGATGTTAAAACACAAGTAATTAATAACTGAAGGCAAGTCAGGCTTTTTGCACCTGGCTTAAATCTCCTAAGATGGACAAAACCAATGGGAAAACTTCAGTATTTGAAACATGGAAGACTATTCAGCCAGAAAGAATTCATTGCATAATACATGAGATTGAACAGCCCTATAAATCTTTCTGGGAGATTTTACAGTCTTCAAGTTTTTAAATTTTTACTGTGAGAAGAAATACCTCCCCTGTCACTTTTGTTGTCCATAGTGATAGGATGGCAATGTGAATTATTTAAAATTATTTTGTAGCTGAAGGGCCTTGCCTTTTTAATGTAATCAAACCAGTTTTTTTGCCCAGTGACATGAGGGGAGATAGAGAAAGAAATGATTGTACACAAATTAAAACTATCTCTAATGGTTTTTGTTGTGTGTCGTTGTTGTATTTAGTAGATTGCAGGGACGTTCTGGAGGAAGTCTCAGACTCAGGGCAAGGTCAACTATAACTGCTTATTATTTACATAATACGAAATACACTCTCATCAAGGCTCCTGAGGCAGCATCCTTTGTGCTGTTCTCTCTTCTTCTCTCCAGCCTACCCTCATGTGACTATGACATCATCATTCTTACAGTGGGAGGGGTTGCTCTCACTGTCTTCAGCATCAACCCTTTACATCTTTATACTATGGTTTTGTCTAATAAATTTCTAGTACACTTCACATACTAAAGGATTTTACAATATTATTCTTGAATAACAAATTAACTTTCTAATACTCTGTCTCTGCTACAAATAGATCTGATAATTGCAGTCCTTTGATGCTAAAACATTTTGTTCTACTTAAGCAGAGATTAAAGTCGTGTAATCTGTAAAATGTAAGGCTTTTGGTGTTGAATGTACTTGCAAATTGAACTCTAATAGCAGAGGCAATCTCACAATATTGTTTCAAATAAATGTAATTGTTACAATACAATACACTCAAGTTTTTTTATTGTCTACCTTTATACATTTTTAATGCTTTATCTTTGTGTGCCCATCAGGTGATGGGTATCAATGCTGTGAAATGGAACACTTTCAGCATTCTCTGTCACTGTCAAGAACAGTTATTGGATTCTTAGAAACTCCAACAACTCTGCAGTGACAATTTGTTTGAAATCCAGCCTCCGCAGAACACTCACTGCGAGAATTATTTTTCTTCCATTATTCACCGTCCTTGTGGCTTCTGTTTGAGAGATTGTTAATCTAATGCACGTGTTCTGGTTCTACCACTATTAGGATCAGGGTTGAGACTGCAGCGACATCATTTCATATAAGATGCTGAGAACTGGCAAAGTAAATGGACTTTCATTCCATCAGTATGGTCTGGGTTCAAAATATGGGACCACAGGTGAAAGTATAGTGACCCACATCACCACCCAATTCCTCAGCTTCATGCTATTTTTAAATCACAAAAAATTACTTGTGGATTGCATGATCTACTTGCAAATATAAATAGCTGTCAATCACAATGACACCTGAGATCTCAGAACTAACAAGTGGCACTGCCAATTGACCTGCAAATGATTGACAATAACTCTGCTTAACTGATGGTCCAACATTGCATTTGTAGTGTCATTTCTAGAACGCTTAGACTTTTTCTCTTTTGTTTCCTTCATATCGTTTTTCATTCCCACTTTTTATTTCCTCCTCCAGTGCTACAATCTTTTGTCTTCCTTTTTCTCTTCACTTTTAGTATCTCATTCTGTGCTAGTGAAGTGTGAACAATCGATAAGGATATTAATGAGCAATATCTCCATGTGCTCAAAATTACCACCTTAAATCTAAAACTTTTAAAATCATAAATTAACAAAAGCAAAGGTTTGTCCCTGTGGGTTTAAAACATTTAAAAAATGCTGTCCTTACAGGAAACAAAACAAGAGCCCAAGTGTCAGACACCTAAACACAGTGATGGGACTGCAGATGGATGCTAGCATTGCCTTAAATAGGTCCATTGAGTGCTCTCTATGGCCTGTCATTGAATGGCAAAACAATTTAAAGCTTTAAATTTGCTGAATGCACATTTTGGGATTCATGAGTTCAAACAACTGGACCCCATCACCAACCAATTGGGCTATACTCTTTCAAAGGCCTCATCAAAGTAGTGGACCATATCACCATTACTGATGTAGAACTCCCTCATGGTTCGGAGGAAAGCAGATTGTACACCATTTGATCAGACCTCTGTATATCTGCAAGGCACTATTCCTTGTGTTCAAGCTCCTTAGGAGATAGAAAAGGTAAACATTTCATCAAACTATAGTTTATAGCTTTTGAGAGAGAGCCCAACAGATATGTAGGGCATTACCAATGCACCAGATACGCTCTATCAATACATATTCCGCTCGTAAATGGCAGCGACAGTAGATGTACGCACAACTGTATTCTTGCATTCTTGCAGGGCACAGTGGCGCAGTGGTTAGCACTGCAGCCTCACAGCTCCAGGGACCCGGGTTCGATTCTGGGTACTGCCTGTGCGGAGTTTGCAAGTTCTCCCTGTGTCTGCGTGGGTTTTCTCCGGGTGCTCCGGTTTCCTCCCACAAGCCAAAAGACTTGCAGGTTGATAGGTAAATTGGCCATTATAAATTGTCACTAGTATAGGTAGGTGGTAGGGCAACATAGGGACAGGTGGGGATGTTTGGTAGGAATATGGGATTAGTGTAGCATTAGTATAAATGGGTGGTTGATGGTCGGCACAGACTCGGTGGGCTGAAGGGCCTGTTTCAGTGCTGTATCTCTAATCTAAAAAAAAGTCTGATTTACTACGCCGTTAATTACACCAGCAGCAAAGAGTTTCATATTCTATAAACAAGCTTCTATTATTCACTGATTCTAAACCAAGCAAAGACAAATTGCATGGAACTCCTGGGTTCATTTTTAAAGCTCCAAGTACATATAAAATTTACAATGTAGACACACTTCTTTTCCTGTTGTATTACTTAATGTGCATAAACAAAAATGATGCTGCCTTTGACAGAACATGGTTTTGTGAATTTGATTTTTCCATGAGAGTCATGCAAATGAATGTGACAGTTTGAATTGTTTGCCTGGTAAGGCACTGTGGATAATTATTTTATGCAAATTCACTTGCAGAAAAAGTCTCAACATGTTCCGACTTGATCAGTAGAAAGCCTATTTCTCATGACAGAGAGCTCTCTTCACAGAGAGCTTTTCAGTGTGTAAATCAATTATTCTTTGATTTTAGTGCTTTGCAAAGTGCTTTTCTGTTTAGCAATCCATTCATCACATCATATTTATTACTTTTTAGTTATAGAAATTTTGAGGATTGATTCAGAACCACCCAATTGTCTTCCAGAAAGGTCACAAGAACACAAGAAATAGGAGTAGAAGTAGACCTTATGGCCCATCAAGCTTGCTTCGCCATTCAATATGATCATGGCTGATCTTGGGCTTCAACTCCATTTTCCCGCCCGCTCGCCATATCCATTGATTCCCCGAGAGATGGAGCATTTTTTTCCTCATCTCAGTCTTAAATAATTGTCCCACCTCTGTGTTTTAGATTCCACAAGCAGTGGAAACAATCACTGTGTCTACCCTATCTGGCCCCTTCAGAATCTTGTATGTTTCAGTGAGATTGCATCTCACTCTTCTAAACTCCAGAGAGCATAGGCACAATTTACTCAGCCTCTCATCATAGGACAAACCCCTCATCCCAGGGACCAATTTAGTGAACCGTCGCTGTACCGCCTCTAGTATAAATATATCTCTTATGTGGAGACCAAACTGCACATAATGCCAACATGCCATTTTCCTTCCTAATTTCTGTACCTGCATGCTACTTTTCTGCATCTTCTTCTTTGGCCTCCTTGTCTCGAGAGACAATGGGTAAGCACCGAGAGGGGGTCAGTGGTTTGTAGAGCAGTGCCTGGAGTGGCTATAAAGGCCAATTCTAGAGTGACAGACTCTTCCACAGGCGCTGCAGATAAAATTGGTTGTCGGGGCTGTTACACAGTTGGCTCTTTCCTTACACTTCTGTCTCTTTTCCTGCCAACTTCTAAGTCTCTTCAACTTGCCTCTCTTCAGCCCCACCTTTCTAGCTGTCTGCCAGCTCTGGCGATCGCTGGCAACTGACTCCCACGACTTGTGGTCAATGTCGCAGGACTTCATGTCGCGTTTGCAAACATCTTTAAAGGGGAGACATGGACGGCCGGTGGGTCTGAAACCAGTGACGAGCTCGCTGTACAATGTGTCCTTGGGGATCCTGTCATCTTCCATGCGGCTCACATGGCCAAGCCATCTCAAGTGCCACTGGGTCAGTGGGGCGTATATGCTGGGGATGTTGGCCACCTCGAGGACTTCTGCGTTGGAGATACAGTCCTGCCACCTGATGCTAAGGATTCTCTGGAGACAGCGAAGATGGAATGCGTTGAGACGTTACTCTTGGCTGACATACGTTGTCCAGGCCTCGCTGCTGTAGAGCAAGGTAATGAGGACACAGGCTTGAAACACTCGTACTTTTGTGTTCCGTGTCAGTGCGCCATTTTCCCACACCCTCTTGGTCAGTCTGGACATAGCAGCAGATGCCTTTCCCACGTGCTTGTTGATTTCTGCATCGAGAGACAGGTTACTGGTGATAGTTGAGCCTAGGTAGGTGAACACTTGAACCACTTCCAGAGCGTGGTCGACGATATTGATGGATGGAGTATTTATGACATCCTGTCCCATGATGTTCATTTTCTTGCGGCTGATGGTTAGGCCAAATCCGTTGCAGGCAGCTGCAATCCTGTCGATGAGTCTCTGCAGACAATCTTCCGTGTGGGATGTTAATGCAGCATCGTCAACAAAGAGAAGTTCCCTGATGAGAACTTTCCGTACTTTGGTCTTCGCTCTAAGATGGGCAAGGTTGAACAACCTGCATCACAAAGTCACTTATGGTACAGAAGGAGGCCATTCGGCCCATTAAGTCCATGCTGGCTTTCTACAGAGCTATCCAGTCAGACCCACTCACCCGTTCGATCCCCATAGCCCTGCAAATTTATTTCCTTCAAGTGGTCATCCAATTTCCTTTTGAAATTATTGATTAACTTTGTTTCCAGCATCCTTGCGGGCAGCGAGTTCCAGGTCATTACCACTTGTTGCGTAAAAATTCTTCCTCACGTTCCCCTGGCATTTCTTGCCCAAAACTTTCAATCTATGTCCCCTAGTCCTTGTACCATTAGTTAATGGGAACAGTTTTACCTTGTCTAACTTACCTGAGCCTGTCATAATCTTGTATCCCTCTATTAAATCTCCCCCAATCTTCTTTGCTTTAAGGAGAATAACCCAAGCTTTTCCAAACTAACCTTGTAACTAAAATCCCTGGAACTATTCTGGTAAATCTCTTATGCACCTTCTTGAGGGTCCTTACATCCTTTCTAAAGTGTCGTGACCAGAACTGTGTGCAATACTCCAGTCGGGGCCTAACCAGAGCTTTATAAAGGTTCAGCATAACTTCTCGGCTTTTGTACTCAATGTCTCCATTTATGAAGCCCAAGATCACATATGCTTTACTAACCACTCTGTCATTATGTCTTGCCACCTTAAAAGATCAATCCACATGTACCTCCAGGTCTCTTGGTTCTTGCACACTCTTTAAAGCTGTGTCATTAATTACATAAAACATATGAATCAGGAGCAGGAGTAGGCCACTCGACCCCTCAAGCCTGGCAGACCATGGCTGATCTGATTGTAACCTCAACTCCACATTCCTGCCTACTTCCGATAACCTTTCATCCCCTTGCCTTAAAAATATTCAAAGACTCTGCTTCCACCGCCTTTTGAGGAAGAGAGTGCCAAAGACCCTTTGAGAGAAAAAATATCTCCTCATTTTTGCCTTAAATGGCGACCCTTTATTTTTAAACAGTGACCCCAATTCTAGATTCTCCCACAAGAGGAAACATCCTTTCCGCATCCACACTGCCAAGGCCCCTCAGGATCTTATATGTTTCAATCAAGTCATCTCTTACTCTTCCAAACTCCAGCAGATACAAGCCTAGCTTGTCCAACCTTTCCTCATAAGATAACCCACCCATTCCAGGTATTAGTTGAGTAAACCTTCTCTGAACTGCTTCCAATGCATTTATGTCCTTCCTTAAATAAGGAGACCACTACTGTACACAGTACTCCAGATGTGGTCTCACCAATGCCCTGTATAACTATAGCATAACTTTTGTATTCAATTCCCCTCGCAATAAACAATAACAATCTATTAGCGTTCCTAATTACTCGCTGTACCTGCATACTAACCTTTTACAATTCATGCACTAGGACTAGATCCCTCTGCATATCAGAGCTCTGCAATCTCTCACCTTTTAGATAATATGCTTCTTTTTTATTCTTCCTGCCAAAATGGACAATTTCACATTTTCCCGCATTATACTCCATTTGCCAGATCTTTGCCCACTCACTTAACCTATCTATGTCCCTTTGTAGCCTCATTATGTCCTCTTCACAACTTACTTACCTACCTATCTTTGTGTCATCAGCAAATTTAGCAACAATACCTTTGATCCTTCATCCAAGTCATTAATCTAAATTGTAAAAAGTTGAGGTCCCAGCACTGATCCCTGTGGCACACCACTCACTACATCTTGCCAACCAGAAAATGACCCATTTACACCTACTCTCTGTTTCCTGTTAGCTAGCAAATCTTCTATCCATGCCAATATGATACCTCCTACACCATGACTTTTTATTTTCTGCAATAACCTTTGATGTGGAACCTAATCAAATGCCTTCTGGAAATTATATGTTACCTCTCCCTATTCCTTCTGCTGAAATGCATCACCTCACACTCATCAGTATTAAATTTCATCTGCCACCTGTCTGCGCATTCTGCTAGCCTATCTTGGTCCTGTTGCAGGCAGTTCATAGCATCCTCACTGCAGTGTTCAATGGTTTAGTTGATTATGTTTGATTGTATTAGTCTGTTTAGTGATCAGTGTTCACTGTGCTTAATTGCTTAAGCCTATGGGTGGAGCTTATGTGTTTTGAAACTGAAACTAATACAAAAGTGTTCTGAGAGACAGTGTACTGAAATCCTTCACATAATAAAATATTTTAAAGTACAGTAAATAAAGTAGTTGTTGATTGAGAACCAGTGTCATCTCTGCATTACGCTGAGATAAATTAGACTGCTGGGTAAGTCAAAACCTATATATTTGGGCAGTTTAAAATAACTTTCTTTTGGTTGCAGCAGCTTTTTCAGAAGCGGAGAGTGCGGAGTGAATTATCAGCTGGGAGGTCAGTTTCAGTTTAAAGTTAAAGTTAATTCCCTTTTGTTTCGGAGGACCAGGGGACTGCTGGGTAAGCCAAAACCTATATATTTGGGCAGTTTAAGATAACTTTCTTTTGGTTGCAGCAGCTTTTTCAGAAGCGGAGAGTGCGGAGTGAATTATCAGCTGGGAGGTCAGTTTCAGTTTAAAGTTAAAGTTAATTCCCTTTTGTTTCGGAGGACCAGGGGACTGCTGGGTAAGTCAAAACCTATATATTTGGGCAGTTTAAAATAACTTTCTTTTGGTTGCAGCAGCTTTTTCAGAAGCGGAGAGTGCGGAGCGAACTATCAGCTGGGAGGTCAGTTTCAGTTTAAAGTTAAAGTTAATTCCCTTTTGTTTCGGAGGACCAGGGGACTGCTGGGTAAGTCAAAACCTATATATTTGGGCAGTTTAAAATAACTTTCTTTTGGTTGCAGCAGCTTTTTCAGAAGCGGAGAGTGCGGAGTGAATTATCAGCTGGGAGGTCAGTTTCAGTTTAAAGTTAAAGTTAATTCCCTTTTGTTTCGGAGGACCAGGGGACTGCTGGGTAAGTCAAAACCTATATATTTGGGCAGTTTAAAATAACTTTCTTTTGGTTGCAGCAGCTTTTTCAGAAGCGGAGAGTGCGGAGTGAATTATCAGCTGGGAGGTCAGTTTCAGTTTAAAGTTAAAGTTAATTCCCTTTTGTTTCGGAGGACCAGGGGACTGCTGGGTAAGTCAAAACCTATATATTTGGGCAGTTTAAAATAACTTTCTTTTGGTTGCAGCAGCTTTTTCAGAAGCGGAGAGTGCAGAGTGAATTATCAGCTGGGAGGTCAGTTTCAGTTTAAAGTTAAAGTTAATTCCCTTTTGTTTCGGAGGACCAGGGGACTGCTGGGTAAGTCAAAACCTATATATTTGGGCAGTTTAAAATAACTTTCTTTTGGTTGCAGCAGCTTTTTCAGAAGCGGAGAGTGCGGAGTGAATTATCAGCTGGGAGGTCAGTTTCAGTTTAAAGTTAAAGTTAATTCCCTTTTGTTTCGGAGGACCAGGGGACTGCTGGGTAAGTCAAAACCTATATATTTGGGCAGTTTAAAATAACTTTCTTTTGGTTGCAGCAGCTTTTTCAGAAGCGGAGAGTGCGGAGTGAATTATCAGCTGGGAGGTCAGTTTCAGTTTAAAGTTAAAGTTAATTCCCTTTTGTTTCGGAGGACCAGGGGACTGCTGGGTAAGTCAAAACCTATATATTTGGGCAGTGGCTGAACCTGAGACAGTACATGTGTAGTGTCTCCCACCCACCCTCCTCCTCTAACCAAAAAAAAGGACTATGGTATGTTGATAAGGTAAGCTTTTTATTTTATTTCTTCTGTATCGTGTGATTGGTAAAAATTTACTTTCTTCTTTTACTTTTTTGACTTATCTATTAATCGGTTATTTGAAAAAGACCACAGCAGAGAAGAATCAAAGTATTGAGCTCATAAATTTATATAAATTAATAAAGTAATTAACTAAGTAGAGATGGCTGGGCAGGTGATGTGCTGTAGCTGTATGATGTGGGAGCTGGCTGATCCCATTGTGAACGGCAAGGACCACATCTGCGGGAAGTGCACCCAACTCCAGCTCCTCGAGCACCGCGTTAGGGAACTGTAGCTGGAGCTGGATGAACTTCGGATCATTCGGGAGGCGGAGGGGGTTATTGAGAGGAGTTATAGGGAGGTAGTCACACCTCAGGTAAAAGAAGTAGGTAGATGGGTTACCGTCAGGGGAAGGAGAGGGAACCAGCAGGCAGTGCAGGGATCCCCTGTGGCCGTTTCCCTCAACAACAGGTATACCGTTTTGGATACTGTTGGGGGTACGACTTACCAGGGGTAAGCAATAGGGTACAGGTCTCTGGCACAGAGTCTGTCCCTGTTGCTCAGAAGGGAAGGGGGAAGAGGAGCAGAGCATTAGTCATTGGGGACTCCATAGTTAGGGGAACAGATAGGAGGTTCTGTGGGAACGAGAGAGACTCACGGTTGGTGTGTTGCCTCCCAGGTGCCAGGGTTCGTGATGTCTCGGATCGTGTTTTTGGGATCCTTAAGGGGGAGGGGGAGCAGCCCCAAGTCGTGGTCCACATAGGCACCAACGACATAGGTAGGAAGAGAGATGGGGATTTAAGGCAGAAATTCAGGGAGCTAGGGTGGAAGCTTAGAGCGAGAACAAACAGAGTTGTTATCATGGTTGTTGCCCGTGCCACGTGCTAGCGAAGCGAGGAATAGGGAGAGAGAGGAGTTGAACACGTGGCTGCAGGGATGGTGTAGGAGGGAAGGTTTTGGTTTCCTGGATAATTGGGGTTCTTTCTGGGGTAGGTGGGACCTCTACAAACAGAATGGTCTTCACCTGAACCAGAGGGGTACCAATATCCTGGGGGGGAGATTTGCTAGTGCTCTTCGGGGGGGTTTAAACTAATTCAGCAGGGGGATGGGAACCTAAATTGTAGTTCCAGTGTACAGGCTGTTGAGAGTAGTGAGGTTAGGGATAAGGTTACAAGGACGCAAGAGGGCACTGGCAAGCAAGAACTTGGTTTAAAGTGTGTCTACTTCAACGCCAGGAGCATCCGGAATAAGGTGGGTGAGCTTGCAGCATGGGTTGGTACCTGGGATCTCGATGTCTCGATGTTGTGGCCATTTTGGAGACATGGGTAGAGCAGGGACAGGAAGGAATGTTGCAGGTTCCGGGATTTAGATGTTTCAGTAAGAACAGAGAAGATGGTAAAAGAGGGGGAGGTGTGGCATTGTTAATCAAGGAGAGTATTACGGCGGCAGAAAGGACGTTTGAGGACTCGTCTACTGAGGTAGTATGGGCCGAGGTTAGAAACAGGAGAGGAGAGGTCACCCTGTTGGGAGTTTTCTATAGACCTCC
Source organism: Heterodontus francisci (assembly GCF_036365525.1). Taxonomy (NCBI): domain Eukaryota; kingdom Metazoa; phylum Chordata; class Chondrichthyes; order Heterodontiformes; family Heterodontidae; genus Heterodontus; species Heterodontus francisci. The sequence goes on from NC_090379.1 coordinate 27,739,688, forward strand.
GAATAGTTCCAGAGATGTAGAGGAAAGGATAGCGAAGATGATTCTCGACAAGAGCGAGAGTAACAGGGTAGTTGTTATGGGGGACTTTAACTTTCCAAATATTGACTGGAAATACTATAGTTCGAGTACTTTAGATGGGTCAGTTTTTGTCCAGTGTGTGCAGGAGGGTTTTCTGACACAGTATGTAGACAGGCCAACCAGGGGCGATGCCACATTGGATTTGGTACTGGGTAATGAACCCGGCCACGGGTTAGACTTAGATGTAGGTGAGCACTTTGTTGATAGTGATCACAATTCGGTTAGGTTTACCTTAGCGATGGGCAGGGACAGGTATATACCGCAGGGCAAGAATTATAGCTGGGGGAAAGGAAATTATGATGTGATTAGGCAAGATTTAGGATGCGTAGGATGGGGAAGGAAACTGCAGGGGATGGGCACAATCGAAATGTGGAGCTTATTCAGGGAGCAGCTACTGCGTGTCCTTGATAAGTATGTACCTGTCAGGCAGGGAGGAAGTTGTCGAGCGAGGGAGCCGTGGTTTACTAAAGAAGTTGAAGCGCTTGTCAAGAGGAAGAAGAAGGCTTATGTTAGGAAGAGACGCGAAGGCTCAGTTAGGGCGCTTGAGAGTTACAAGCTAGCAAGGAAGGATCTAAAGGGAGAGCTAAGAAGAGCGAGGAGAGGACACGAGAAGTCATTGGCGGATAGGATCAAGGAAAACCCTAAGGCTTTCTATAGGTATATCAGAAATAAAAGAATGACTAGAGTTAGATTAGGGCCAATCAAGAATAGTAGTGGGAAGTTGTGTGTGGAATCAGAGGAGATAGGGGAAGCGTTAAATGAATATTTTTCGTCAGTATTTACAGTAGAGAAAGAAAATGTTGTCGAGGAGAATACTGAGATACAGGCTACTAGGCTAGATGGAATTGAGGTTCACAAGGAGGAGGTGTTAGCAATTTTGGAAAGTGTGAAAATAGATAAGTCCCCTGGGCCAGATGGGATTTATCCTAGGATTCTCTGGGAAGCCAGGGAGGAGATTGCAGAGCCTTTGACCTTGATCTTTAGGTCGTCATTGTCGACAGGAATAGTGCTGGAAGACTGGAGGATAGCAAATGTTGTCCCCTTGTTCAAGAAGGGGAGTAGATACAGCCCTGGTAATTATAGACCTGTGAGCCTTACTTCGGTTGTGGGTAAAATGTTGGAAAAGGTTATAAGAGATAGGATTTATAATCATCTTGAAAAGAATAAGTTCATTAGCGATAGTCAGCACGGATTTGTGAAGGGTAGGTCGTGCCTCACAAACCTTATTGAGTTTTTCGAGAAGGTGACCAAACAGGTGGATGAGAGTAAAGCCGTGGATGTGGTGTATATGGATTTCAGTAAGGCATTTGATAAGGTTCCCCACGGTAGGCTATTGCAGAAAATACGGAAGTATGGGGTTGAAGGTGATTTAGAGCTTTGGATCAGAAATTGGCCAGCTGAAAGAAGACAGAGGGTGGTGGTTGATGGCAAATGTTCATCCTGGAGTTTAGTTACTAGTGGTGTACCGCAAGGATCTGTTTTGGGGCCACTGCTGTTTATCATTTTTATAAATGACCTGGATGAGGGTGTAGAAGGGTGGGTTAGTAAATTTGCGGATGACACGAAGGTCGGTGGAGTTGTGGATAGTGCCGAAGGATGTTGTAGGGTACAGAGGGACATAGATAGGCTGCAGAGCTGGGCTGAGAGATGGCAAATGGAGTTTAATGCGGAAAAGTGTGAGGTGATTCACTTTGGAAGGAGTAACAGGAATGCAGAGTACTGGGCTAATGGGAAGATTCTTGGTAGTGTAGATGAGCAGAGAGATCTTGGTGTCCAGGTACATAAATCCCTGAAAGTTGCCACCCAGGTTAATAGGGCTGTTAAGAAGGCATATGGTGTGTTAGCTTTTATTAGTAGGGGGATCGAGTTTCGGAGCCACGAGGTCATGCTGCAGCTGTACAAAACTCTGGTGCGGCCGCACCTGGAGTATTGCGTGCAGTTCTGGTCACCGCATTATAGGAAGGATGTGGAAGCTTTGGAAAGGGTGCAGAGGAGATTTACTAGGATGTTGCCTGGTATGGAGGGAAGGTCTTACGAGGAAAGACTGAGGGACTTGAGGTTGTTTTCGTTAGAGAGAAGGAGGAGGAGAGGTGACTTAATAGAGACATATAAGATAATCAGAGGGTTAGATAGGGTGGATAGTGAGAGTCTTTTTCCTCGGATGGTGATGGCAAACACGAGGGGACATAGCTTTAAGTTGAAGGGTGATAGATATAGGACAGATGTCAGAGGTAGTTTCTTTACTCAGAGAGTAGTAGGGGCGTGGAACGCCCTGCCTGCAACAGTAGTAGACTCGCCAACTTTAAGGGCATTTAAGTGGTCATTGGATAGACATATGGATGAAAATGGAATAGTGTAGGTCAGATGGTTTCACAGGTCGGCGCAACATCGAGGGCCGAAGGGACTGTACTGCGCTGTAATGTTCTGTGTTCTATGTTCTATGTATAAAATATCCAGAAAACCGGCGAATACATAACAGAAAGTGGTACGAGAATGGTTGAGCAAAGTTTAATTTTATCAGCTCCAGAACCATTTCTTTCATTGCCGGAGGATCCTCCCACATGCTGGGAGTGAGGGATTTCGGGGTTCAAGACCTACTTGCTCGCTATGGGGACGGACAGTCCAGATATAACAGCGATCAGCAAGAATGCAATTCTTTTACGTTTTCTCGGAGCAGAAGGCCAGCAAATATTTGAGCAGCTCACAGAAGATACGTCTACATTTGATGCAGTGGTAAGTGCTCACGAAAAATACTTCAGGCCAAAGAAAAGTGTGATAATCGAATGATATAGTTTCCATCAGAGATCCTAGGGACATGGTGAGCCTATTGAACAATACGCGGCAGCGTTGCAGCAATTGGCTTCTACATGTAATTTTGACGCACTAACCAGCGAACTAATTTGTGATCAATTAATTGAAAAGACTTCAATTGCATGAATTAGGGGACGTCTCCTCATGGAGGACATTGATTTAACCTCATAAAAAGCCACAATCTTGGTAGTTCAAATTGAATCTGCCATGTTAGATTCAAAGAGGTTTCACACACATGCACCCTTAATCACAGGGTTTCAGACACAGCTTGCCTAACCAGCTTCAGTGCAAGGGTTACTGACAAGAGACCTCAGCAACCTAATCAAAATGCGCCCCATCACGGTCAGTTACGTTAAAAACTGTGCCCAAATTGTGGAAGTGATCATCGAGTCACAATGTCATGTCCAGCTCGAGGGAAAAAGTGCAACTCATGCTTAGAGTGGAACCATTTTGCAAAGATGTGCAGTTCATTGAAGAAAAAGACTTCATCAGTTCGTAACGTGGGGGAGTCTCTTCCTGAGAGTGAGGTACAACATGTATATACCATCACAAAAAGTAAAGCACCAGGTCATTTTAAGGAATGCTCAGTCAAGATCGCAGGCATCTCAGTGTCACTTGTTATCGATGTTGGTGCGAAAGTATCTATTTTGAGTGACAAATTCTACCATCAGTATTTTTCGCTATTCTCTCTCACTCCTGCAACACTCTTCAAGCTTATGATGACACTATCATTCCAGTTTCAGGGATGATCACAGTTCCAGTATGCTACAAAAATGTCACCCTGGATAGGCTCATGTTCAATGTAGCCAAAGGCTGGAGCCTTATGGAGGTAAACCTTTTCGATAGGCTTGGATTCAAACTTGAAGACCCCACCGGAGCACACATTTAGGTGATTGATGCAGTTTATGCACACCAGTATCCTTCCTTATTTACTGGATTTGGGGAGATCAAGGGGTACTGTCATGCTCCTTGCGTTGACACATCAATTCAACCAGTTTCACAAAATTTGAGACAGTTGCTATTTGTAATCCATGCCAAAGCGTCACAGGAGCTGAAACGACTAGAAGTGGATGGTATCATTGAGCGAATCAACTCGTTGCACTGGATATCAAATCTAGTCATTGCATGATGAAAAAATGGCTACTTAGACTTTGCATTGACCTCAAGATAGTCAACAAAGCTATCATACCAGACAAGTATCCACTTCCTTCAGTCCAAGAACTGTCAGCATCATTTCATGACTTCACAGTCTTCACAAAGCTTGATATGCGACGGAGTTAATTTCAGATACCTCTGGAAGAATAAAGCTGATATCTTACACCTTTTGTTACTCATGAAGGTGTGTTTCAATTCTGCAGAATGCCCTCCAGACTAAGCTAAGCACCTTGAACATTGAATAAGATTGTTTCTTCAGTCTTAGCGGATATTGAGGGGACCCTCAACCTACTTGATGACGTCGTTGTCCACAGAAGCGACAAAGCAGAACGTGATCAAGGATTATCAGCTGTACTCACTTGAATTGCAAAACACAATTTGACACTCAACAAGGACAAGTGCACATTTGCAGCACCTGAGATTGACTTTCCAGGATGCAGAGTGACAGCAGCTGGAGTAAAGCCTACACATGACAATGTCAAAGTCCTTCATGCGGTTCCAACACCGTCTAACATGAAAGAGTTGGCATCGTTCCTTGGTACTACCAACTTTTATCATAAATTCAATCCAAAGTACGCAGAGATCTCAGAGCCTCTTCAGAAGCTACTGCGTAAAGATGCTCAATGGGAACGCACAATTGCACAGCAAACAGCATTTGACATGCGAAGAGCAAAGATAGCATTCAGCCCACATGCAGAAAAGTATGTCACAACAGATGCGTCAGGAACAGCAGTTGGATCTGTTCTCTTACAGTCTACTGAAGGATGCTAATGACCAAAAGATTATACATTACGCCCATTGTCAGAAACTGAAATATTCTACGGGAAGCATGAGCCTGCATCTATGCATGTGAACATTGGCACATGTATCTTTATGGTAGAATGTTCATTCTCCACACTGATCACCAAGGGTTGACTACATCGTTGGCTATGTCAGGATCAGGTCATCGCCTTCTATGCATCTATGGATGGTCAGATCGTCTACATCAGTATAACTTCGAAGACAAGTATTGTGCAGGTTCACGCGACCCAGTAGCTGATACGCTTAGTTGTACTACTCTCATAGACAGTGTTAGTGATAGAAAAGCATACTTTGACAAACATACAGGAACAAGGGAACCACAATTTAAAGTCGGTGATTTGGGTTTGAATCAAATGGCCAAATTGCGACCATAAACATGCTTCATCATTATCAGATCCAAAGCAGATCAAACAGTTGATCGGTACCAATGCTTATCTGTTGGATGACAACACCAAATGGAATGCGAGATGTTTGATAGCGAGCAAACCAGGATATTTTGAGGATAGTGGTTTTGAGGATACATTTCCTTTTCCTATGAGTGATATTGATCATCCCTCTCAAGTTGACCACACAGGATCACAAACTTAAATTCGTAAATCTAATCACAGACCTAAGAAACCTTCCTATCTCAACGATTATTTCTGTACTTCGAGAAAACAAAAAAGTTGAACACTAAGAAATGACGATGTATATATAGGTTTGTTGTTCAGAATACTTTAATTCAAAAATAATGTCTTTAGTCAAAATGTGGAAAAGATGCAGTGTTCAATGGGTTAACTGATCTGTGTTTGATTGCGTTAGTCTGTTCACTGATCAGTGTTCGCTGTGCTTAATGGCTTAAGCCTGTGGGTGGAGTTTGAGAGTTAATGAATGGAAACCATTGGGAAGGTTCCGGATAAAGAAACTGAGTTCTGTAGAGACAATTGGCTGAATTTTATTCGGGTGCCGTGCTCCGTGGCAGCGTACTTTGAACTCAGTGGGGTGCCCGCATTCAGTGGCCGCCGAGGTGCCCCTGCGACATTTTGCACGACGGCTCATTTAAATAGTGTGGCGGAGCACCCGCCCCGATGACGTGTAAGGGTGGCCTCCGTGTCCCTGGCAACGGCTTCCGGTGCCACCGCGCAGGCGTGGGCGCCAATTTTAAAGGGCTTTAAGTCCTTACAATTAATTTAAAATTTTAATGGCAAAACATTATTGGTTTTTAGTAATATAAAATTAAGTGATGGAGGCCCTTGAAATGACCATCAATTGATTTTTCAAATACCCGAACTTTCCCCCTAACCTTCAATCTTTTGCCCTTCAAGCCCTCTCCACCAGCCCCACATCCAATAAAAATTGATTTCCCTGCTCCTCCACCCCTCCCTGACTGAAATTTTTATTACCCCCCCCACCCTCCACCACCCCACCAGGTTCTCGCCTCGGAGCTCCGTGTGGAGTTCCGAAGGCATGTGAAGGCCGAACAGAGGCCGTAAAATGAGCGTGCGACAGCAGGTAAGTTATTTTGAATATATTTAATGGCAATCTGCATAGGGAGAGGCTTTTTGATGTCGCAGATCGAGGCGAGCTTCTCCCCGCAGAATTTTACCGGCCCCCACGCCACGACCTGCCGCGTCGAGGGGCTGGTAAAATTCAGCCCAATGAGGCTGGATTTTACAGACCCACCAATGTCGGGTGTCATGATGGGAGGTGCCAGAAAATGCCTCCAGGAAAGGCCCACCATGGGTCTCGTTGCCAGGAAGGCCTGGCCCCATATTGCCGTGGATGGTGAGGCCTTGTGGCAGCTCCCATGTCGCTCAGCGGTGGGGTTAAAATTTAAATATGGTAATATATTAAAAGTAATGAATTAATAACTTCAGCACTCCTGCCGTCAGTCTCGGTGCAATAGTTGTGCTGGTGGCCGGCACTCTCGTACCTTTGGATCCCCGTCTGGAGATCCGAGGCGTAACACTGGTGGGGAGGGAGGAGCAGGTAAGTATTTCAGTGCAGGAGCGGGGAGCAGTGTCAAACTAATATGTTTGGTGTAGAGGATGGTGGGAATGGTTAAAGATAAAAGTTTGTGAACTTTGCTGGGGCAAGCGGGGGCAGGTGTGGAAGGTCAGGTGCACAAGATAAGTATTTTTGGGGGGTAGAGGGCAACAAATGAATTGTTTGGTTATTGGCGGGTGGTGGGAGAGGGGCTAGAAACATTTATTTTGTTTTCTTAATAAATTCTAACTCATTATTTCTTTAACAATTCAAATTAAATGAAAGGGCTCGAAGCCCTTTAAAAATTGTGTCGGTGCTTGTGCGATGGTGCCTGCCCCATCCACATCATCCAGGGGCTGGGGGGGACAGTCTGCCCCAGCCATTTAAATGAGCCACCGCGTTTAATATCTTGATGGCAGACATGTAACATTCAGCCCAATATGTAGAAGTATTGTAAGTGCAGAGATTTTTTTAAAGTAATGTAAATAAACCTGTTGATTTAGAACTAGTGTCATCTATGCATTGTTCTGAGATTAATCAGATATATAAAATATCCAGCAAATGGCGAATACATAACAAGTTGCTAATGAGCAGGAGGTTGAGGACACAACTACCCACACTCCCAAGAATCATTCAGCCACAAATCGGTGCAGAAGACCAGGAAGGGGTGAGGGTGACAGAAGCGAAAGAGAGGTCAATCCAAACAGAGAATCAGGATAGACGCTAGAGAGCAAAAACATCAGATAAACAGACCTACAACCTGGAGATTTGGTTTGGATTAAAGATCAGGTTAGATATGGGGAAGTGAAGGAGAAATCCCCATCTCCTTGATCCTACATAATTCAGACTGACCAGGGATTTATAAGGGGAAATAGAAGATCTTTGATATTGACATTACAGAAAAAAAAACAAATGGGGAAAAGATCAAGAGAATCAGCTTCCAGAGAGAGCTGATGAACCGGTGATATAACCAACAATAGATCACCCGGCTGACAGTGAAATCTGAGAACCTGAGTCATCCAGTAGTTCCACTCGCCCACAGGAAAGTGAGGAAGAAGAACTGAAAGACCCAATACTCCAAACAAGTGAAAGAGTTGTGAGGACCCCACAGTATTACAGCCCTGATGAATGAAGTCAGAGACTTGGGGTGGGAGGAGACGTGGTATAATGTGTATAAGCTGTTGCTGGGTAGATTATGTATATCGACCTTAAGCATGATGACATGATGTGATGTCAGGAGTCTGAACCTTGTGTTGCTCAATGTTAATGCAGATGCCTTAGAGATAAGACCCCTGTAAATAAACTCCTATTACTTAGACCCAAATATACTATCCTTATTCAATATTTACAGCACAATGACCAGTATAGTACAATCTCATTGAAACATATAAAATTCTAAAGGGATTTGACAGGCTAGATGCTGCGGTATCTAGAACTAGGGGTCATGGTCTCAGAATAAGGGGTTGACCATTAGCATTAATGAGAAATTTCTTTACTTGGAAGGTTGTGACTGTTTGGAATTTTCTACCCCAGAGAGCTGTGGATGCTCAGTCATTGAGTATATTCAAGACAGAGATTGATAGATTTTTGGATGCAGAGGGAATTGAGGGATAATGCAGGAAGGTGGAGTTGAGGTAGAAGATCAGCCACTATCTTATTGAATGGTGCAGCAGGCATGAAGGGCCAAACAAGCTACTCCAGCTCTGATTTCTTATGCTCTTTCTTGCCCCATCTAGTATTTTTCCACAATGGGAAAACTAAGTGTGCTGATGTTGACCTCAGCAAAGTAAACTAAAAACATACTCGTGAATATGTTTTGATACTTGTTTTACTTAGTTTAAGGAAGTGGTTTCGAAGCAAACCTTGTTCTTAAATTGAGTGATTTTACTTAGCTTTAGGTTATTTTAATCATCTGGAGCATCATCTCCTACATTTGTTTTTATAGTCAGATTTAGCAAACTTATTTCTTTAGTTTTGTTTTCTGTTTTTATTGGTGTTACCACCTCAACTTAAAGTTTCCATTCAGTGAGGTTTCATTGAATAAACATGGAAACCAAAAGCCTTAAGGGAGCACAGAATCTCTTGCCCAGTGTTAGACCTTTAGATAAGCCCTCCAGCTCAAATTTTGTTTTTGCCTGGGTTACGACCAGGTGAGGAAGGGGTCTCCGTCTCCCATCTGGCCCCTTTCCTAGTTTGGCCGTAACAAGGTTTAACTTTTAAAACACAGTGTTTTTAGCTTCAACTCAGTGAGTCCTTGCTCACTGCTCTCTAACTGTAATTATAAATGAACTAACCAGACAGGCTTTCTTAGGTTTAAACAAGAAAGATGTAAGTTTATTAACCTTATCACTGTAACTCAGTTAAAATTACTAAAATACATGATGCAACCATGCGAGCATGCTTACGTGATAAACAAAGAAATAGAGAGGATAAGAAAGAATAAAGGGTTAGGGGTTTGGAGTAGTAAATGGAATTCAGTTACTGTCTTTAGTTTGGATGTAAAGTCCTTGATTGGAGTTAAGTCTTGTAGTTCCCATTGGGGCCCAGTGTACACTTTCAAACTTGTTTCGCTGGTACCAGAAGGCTGAAGAGGTCCTCTGTGTTGAGGCTTAAGCTGCTTCTGTGTGTCCCTGGGACTTTGCTTCTGAGAGAGAATCAAGGAGAGAGAGAGAGAGAGCGAGAGAGAGAGCGACTTTCCTTCTCTTTGGTCTTCAACTTGCAGTCTGCCCTTTGTGTGTGGCACAATCCAAAAGTCTCCAGGTTGGCCAGCGGGTTAGTCATGTGACCAGCTCTTTGTTTGAAACTGCACCGTCTGCGAGGAGTGTTGATTTCAAAAGTTCTCCAGTCATACACAGTGGGGGGAGGGGGGTGGTGGAGGTTTGCTTCTTACAAAGTCAGTGGCACTCAATGTATTTTGATCACCACTATTGATAAAACCCATCTCGCTAATTGAATCAGTGAACACTGCCATTGTCTCTCTATGCAACTGTCACTTGGAAGGAAAATATGCCAACATGTTTTAGCTTTTCAGCTCTGTGGTCCTTTTAAACAAGCTATGTTCAATATCCAGTAAAAAAGTGCAAGTAGTGTTCCATATGACGAAATTAATATGTTTCCATTTAGCAGGTGTGATTTCCGTCACACCTGTGAGTCGCTGGGAGTATGAGCTGATAATTACATCATGAGAGCAATTATGTCTTCTGAGACACTGATGAACAACAGGACAAACAGTTTATTTCCTGAACCAATGATATTTAAGGATTATGAAATAAACAGAGAAAGGACTGAGTAGGTGGGTGACTGAGAATGGGTGAATTCATTGTCAAATGGAATACAGAAAGAAATGGAGAGGGAAAGAGAGATTGGATTGAGAGGGAAAAGGAAAAGCAAAAATATTATACAAGTTTAAAATTTGACACTTCTTTATAATCATATAATCATAGAAAGTTTAAGGCACAGAAAGAGGCCACTTGGCCCATCGTGTCTGTGCAGGCTGAAAAACGATCCACCTATTCTAATCCCACCTTCCAGCATTTGGTCCATAGTCCTGCAGGTTACGGCACTTGAGGTGCATATCCAGACTCCTTTTGAATGAGTTGAGGGTCTCTGCCTCAACTACCCTTTCAGGCAGTGAGTTCCAGACCATCGCCACCCTTTGGGTGCAAGAGTTTTCCTCATCTCCCCTCTAACTTTTCTACCAATCACTTTAAATCTATGCCTCCTCATCACTGACCTCGCTGCTAAGGAGCCTTCACCTCCACTCTAGCCAGGCCCCTCAAAATTTTGTACATTTCAATCAGATCTCCCCTCAGCCTTCCCTGTTCCAAGGAGAACAGCCCCAGCCTATCCAATCTTTCCTCATGTTCTGGCAACATGTCCTTGTAAATCTCCTCTGTATCCTCTCTAGTGCAAGTACATCCACTCCAAAGTCCCTCACTTCCTCTACACTTCTCAGTATTTTCTCATTAATCATGTATTCCTTTGCCTTGTTTGACCTCCCTAAATGCATCACCTCACACTTCTCCAAGTTGAATTCCATTTGCCACTTTTCTGCCCATCTGACCAGACCAGTATTATCTTCCTGCAGCCCACAGCTATCCTCCTCGCTACCTACCACACGGCCAATCTTTGTGTCATTCGCAAACTTCTTGATCATGACCCGTACATTTACTTCCAAATCGTTAATATACACCACAAAAAGAGGGGACCCAATACCGAGCCCTGCGGAATGCCACTGGAAACAGCCTTCCAGAAGCTAAAATGGCCATCAACAATTACCCTTTGTTTCCTGCCACTGAGCCAATTTTGTATCCACCTTGCTGCATTTCCCTGGATCCCGTGGGATTTTATTTTTTTAACCAGTCTGCCATGTGGGACCTTGTCAAAAGCCTTGCTAAAATCCATGTAGACCACATCAACTGCACTACCCTCATCTATCTTCCTTGTTACTTCTTCAAAAATTCGATCAAGTTGGTCAAACCTCCCTTAACAAATCTATGCTGACTATCCTTGAGTAACCTGTGCCTTTCTAAGTGACAGTTTTTCCCGTTTCTCAGAATAGATTCCAATAATTTGCCCATTACTGAGGTTAGACTGACTGGCCTGTAATTATTCGGTCTATCCTTTGCTCCCTTTTTAAACAGAGGTACAACGTTAACAATTCTCCAATCCTCTGGCACCACACTTGTATGCAGTGAGGACTGGAAAATGATGGTCAGACATTCTCCTATTTCCTCTCTTACTTCTTTTAACAGCCTAGGATACATTTCATCTGGCCAATTTAATCTAATTTAATTTAAATTTAAATTTAATTTAATTTAATCTCCCAAAACAATTCACTACTTAAAGGAATGAGATTCCAAGCTTTTAATTGTTCACTTTCTGGGTCAGAAAGGATAATTTGGCAGTCAGAAACAATTATCACACCATTAAAACGTACTTGCACTAATAAAAACAATGACTTGCATTTATATAGAGCCTTGAATTAAATAAAATGTCCTAAGGTACTTCCTAGGAGTGCTATCAAATAAAATTTGACACTGAGCCACATAGAGGATATTAGGCTAGACGACAAAAACTTGGTCAAAGAGATAGGTTTTAAAGAGCATCTTAAAGAAGGGACAAGAGGTTGAGAGGTTTGGGGAGGGAATTCCAGAGATTAAGGCCTTGGCAGCTGAAGGCACTGCCACGAACAGTGGAGCAATTAAAATTTAGGATATGCAGGAGGACAGAATTGGAAGAGTGCTGGAGGAGGTTAAAGAGATAGGGAATGTCCTCCTCACCACAAGTTACGGGCTGGTTTGAGAAAGGAAAGACTTGCATTTATATAGCATCTTTCACACCAGATGTCTCCAAGCATTTTATAGCCAATTAAGTGGTTTTGAAGTGTAGCCACTGTTGTAATGCAGGAAATGCAGTAGTCAATTTGCACACAGCCATCTCCCACAAACAGCAATGTGATAAGAACCAGTTAATCTGTTTTTGTGATGTAGATTGAGCGATAAATAATGGCCTCCCTGAATGCATCAACGAGCGTTTGAAGCTCGGCCTCTGGGTGTGCGCATACACAAGCATTGTCAGCATACTGCAGCTCAATGTCAGAGGTGGGAGTGGTCTTGGTTCTGGACTGGAGGCGACGTATGCCAAATAGTTTCCCGCTCATCCTGTAGAGTAGCTCTACTCCCACAGGGAGCTTCAAGGAAATGAGGTGGAGTGTTGCGGCAAGGAAGATGGAAAAGAGGGTTGGTGCGATGACACAGCCTTGCCCCAGTTTGCACTCGGATTGTTGATGCATTCACGGAGATGTATGAAAGAATGGCCTTAAGCTAAACATCCGGAAGTCAAAGGTCCTCTACCAGCCTGCTTCCGCAGCGCAACACTGTCCCCCGACTATCAAGATCCACGGCAAACCACTGGACAATGTATATCATTTCTCATACCTTGGGAGCCTCCTCTCAGCAATGGCAGTCATCGACGAAACTCGGCATCGCCTCCAGTTTGCCGGCGCAGCCTTCGATTGTCTGAGGAAAAGAGATTTTGATGACAAATCTGGCACCAAGCTCATGGTCTGCAGGGTTGCAGTATTACCTGCCTTCCTGTATGCGTCAGAAACATGGACACTGTACAGTAGACATCTCAAAGTCCTGGAGAGATAACACCAGCGGTGCCTCTGCAAGATCCTGCAAATTCAGTGACAGGACAGGCGGTGCAATAGCAGTGTCCTCTCTCAGGCCAACATCTCCAGTATCAAGACACTGGTCATGGCTAGTCATTTACGTTGGGCGGGCCACATCGTCTGCATGCCTGACGCAAGACCCCCGAAACAAGCTTTCTACTCCAAACTCCGTTATGGCAAGAGGCTACCAGGAGGGCAGAGGAAATGCTACAAGGATGACCTACATGCCTACCTGAAAAAATGTGACACTTCCGCTGATTCGTGGGAATCTCTTGCCCGAGACCGCCCAAAATGGAGAAAAAGGATCCGCGAAGCTGCCCAGGCAGTGACCAAATGCAAAGCAAACAGCGGAAGGTGCGTTCAGAAATTCGAGCATCCCATTCACACACCTCACCAAACACCAACTGCCCCACCTGTGGCAGAGTGTGTGGATCCAGATTTGGACTATTCAGTCACCTAAGGACCCACAACCCTAGAGTGGAAGAAAGTCATCCTCATTCCTGAGGGACTGCCTAAGACAAAGAAGAAATATTGACCAGGACACCAGGGATAACTCCCCTGCTCTTATTAGAAATGGTGTCATGGGACCTTTTACATTCATTGAAAGGGCAGACAGGGCCTCGATTTAACATCTCATCCAAAAGACAACATCTCCGACTATGCAGCACTCCCACAGTAATGCACTGGAGTGTCAACCTTGATTTTTGCGCTCAAGTTGGAAGTGGGACTTGAATCCACAATCTTCTGACTCAGAGGCGGGAGTGCTATCATCCGAGCCAAGGCTAACACACATTAATAATGGCATGCGTCACTCACACAATTTTTTTCAGCACATTCTGGTCCAACGATATGGTTAGAGAATAGTATCTGTACTTAGCAATGTGTCATGGCCCAGATAGATTGTTTGGTAGAAATGTATATAAGATATTATGCATCAGAAAGGCTAAGGTTGCAAAGTGTTCAAGTTTTGCTCCCTGGGAAAAATAAAGTAAGTATTTTCCCAAAGAGACTGCTAATGGATGCAATGATCCAATTAGCAGTTATCAAGTAAACAAAGACGTAAAGCTTTGAACAAGTAGGAGCCGTTAATGGAAGAAACCAGCAAATCATGCTGTTCTTGGCACCATGCTCACCTAGCCTGGTTAGTGCTGTTGGTCTGGGGACAATCCTCACCATTGTCAGATCATCACTCAATTTTCTTAGCTCTAGTGGGAAGAAAATCTCAATACCTCAAATAAAAACAGAAAATGCTGGAAATATTCAGTAGGACAGGCAGCATCTGTGGAGAGAGGAACAAAGTTAAGGGCTGGGATTTTACGTTGGGTGACGGGAGCTGGCCACTGACTGAAAGGTCGGTGGTGAACCCACTTCCACCTCGCCTGGGGATTTGTTCCGTATTTTACGGGTCCCTAGGCTTTAATTGTTTCGAGGCGGGACTTCCGTCTGCTTGAGGGACGAAGTCCTGCCTCATTGAGCTGCTGGGAAATCAGTGGGCCGGCAGCTCTTAGTCACAGCAGCGCCACCATGAGCGGTGGCCATTGCTGGGACTGCAACCCAGCCGACCGACATGGAGCCAAGAGTTAAGGTAAATTTTGGTTGCGTCGCTGGGGGTAATTGGTGGAGCCCCGATGAGGCAAGGGTGGTTGGATGGGGGAAAGGGGGGGTGGGCGTGTGGGTGTTGTTGGGGTAGTGGAGGTGGCCCTCCATCGGGCACCCTGTGCCCGATCATCAGGGCCCCCCCGGGATGATCGGCAGCCGCCTGGTATTTCAGGCGGCTTCTCTGGGTCCTCGGCCACCCACTTGCCACGTGTAAAATCCGCGTTAAGTGGCCACTTAAGGGCCTTGGTTGGCCTGGGGCGGGCAGCCGTTTTTAGCCCCCGCTGCCCTACGTAAAGTGGTGGCGGAGGTGGGATCGGCTTGGGAAGGCCTCCCAGAGCCTCCCGCTCCATTTTACCCCACCCCCCCCCCCCCTCCCCCCCCGCCACCGTCCCGCTTGCTGGGGTGATGTGAAATTCGGACCAACGTTTCAGGGTGATGATTTTTCATCGGATCACGAATAGCAGTGAATTGAACACTAATTAAAGTTTACCAATATTTAACAATTCTCTTTGTTGTCCCTTGATAGACAAATTTACTGAGAGTTTAAGCAAAGAATACACATTGCTAAACCTTAAATAATATTAGTGCTTTCATAGTCAAACCTTCATGCATGGAGACAAAGCACTGTCGGGAGAAGAGAAAACTCAGATATAGCTTTTTTCATGTGGTGCAGCTTTTTGTTCAGTTGTTTGATGAGACATATATTTGACAAGATTTTTGCAATGTGCTCTCATTGTGTTGCAAAATACTTTTCTAGCTTGGGTGCAATAAATTCATAAACAATGCATGCAAAATGTGGAAACCAATTGGGAAATAGGCAGTAATGTATGCTAATTATAGATAAAGTTGCTAATCCAGGCTCATAATGCTCATTTGCATTTTCAAAGCTATTGGGGCTGAATTGCAAGCAAATTCCCAAGAAATGATTACATGCAAAAAGGGGAATAAAAGGTATCACCTAAATTTCATTGAAATTGTCAAATGTACAAATAATTACAACAGTTGAGTAATTTGGCATCTAGTAGAACACGCAGTAAAATCTGGCTATTAATTTCATAGATATTCTAATAAATATCTGGGTATAGTGTAATCATAGTTCTGTGTGATGCATAACCTATTCATGTATCTCACAGACACAAACCACATAATGCCCATAAATAGTCAGTATATTTTATGAACTGCAGACCAGCTTGCTTCAAGAGACTCCATCTTATTCACAATATTGCTGAGCCATGCAATCATCAGTGGGGATAAGAATTATACTAATATATATCAGTAATCTTCTGCTGTCACATCAGCAGATGCCTATCCTAGGAGATATCGGTAGAAATTTCCAGACTCAGCCATAACGACAGGAACACTGTATGTTATATTGCAGAGGCACTTCTCAATCAAATGGGGAAATATTACAAAGTGTAAATATTCTAAATTTTTGATGCTTCTTTCCACAGTTAGGTTTCTAACAACTTTATGATGCTGAAAATGTTGTAACTCATTGTGTCCAGTTGAGGTGTTTGGTTTGCTGGGAAGGGCTTTCCGAACAGTGACTCATTCCAAACCATTCACCGCTTTTAAAAAATGAAGACATTTCCTCATGTCACCTGTGGTTCTTTTGCCCAATCACTTTAACTCTGTGCCTTCTGGTTATCGACCTTTCAGCCATTGGAAACTGTTTCTCTTCACTTACTTTATCTAAACCCAACATGATTTTAAACACCTCTGTCTATTTTCCTCTTAGCTTTCTCTGCTCCAAGGAGAATGGCCCCAAATTCTCCAGGGTATCCATGTAATTGTAATCTCTCATCCCTGGAACCACTCTAGTATATCTCTTCTGTACCCTCTCCAAAATCTTCACCTCTTTTGTAAAGTGTGGTGCTCTGTGGTTCTACTTTATACACCAGAGTTGAACCTCTCAGAAGTGCCTGAATGAGCTCTTTTTCTCTGAAGAAGGAAATAAATAAATAATAGAATTTTACAACATCTGTGTTTGGCCATCGTACCTATGTCAACTCTTTGAAAGGGTTCATTTTATTTCATTTATGTGACTTTTACCCATCCCTTATTTAATTTTTTGTTTTTCGCATATTCATGGCAGTATATCGCCATTCCTTCACTGTCACTGGGACAAAATCCTCCCTCACAGTACTGTGGGTGTACCTACACCATGTAGACAGCAGTTGTTCAAAAAAGTGGCTCACCACCACCTTCTCAAGGGCAATTAGGGATGGGCAATAAATGCTGGCATAGCCAGAAACACTCACATCCCAAGAACGAATACAAAGAGTTACATTAAAGGGTTTTGTTTTAAAGCCTAGTATGTTCCCAAAAGGTGCTGACATTGAAGAAGATCAAGATAATAATGCGCTAGGCTTTGCAGTTGTTTCCCCAAAGACAATAGACAATAAGCTATTTGTAAGCCTGTCTCAGTAGTCAATTAACACCTCCCAGCCATTGTGGCCTGAGGTTCTTGGTGTTTAGACAATTAGCTGGCATAAATCCTCCTCTGAAGTGTGAACTCAGGGAGATTAGAAGCACAGGCACGTGCAGTGAGTTAGGTTTTTTTGATCATCATATTGACTCACTTGTATCAACCAGTCTTAATTTATGGCAAGCACTCTACAGAGAGTCTGGGCAAGCACATTCATCAAAGGAATCTGCTGAGTACTCTTTGGACACAAAAGCATTTGTTGGAACAGAATGGAGCTTTTAGAAGCGAATGAAGATTTTTTTTCTTTTAACTGCATTTTTGGTCAGAAAAACATAATTTGCTGGGAAAATAATGGCGAGTTGAATGACACGTCGTTATTAGTATGTAAATCATCGAGCAACATGTGGTGAGGAAGAGTCACTGTGTGAGTTGTGGATCACTGCAAATTGCTGACTAATTTGTATCCCCTTACAGCTAACCTCATGAAAATGGCAGTTTGCCACCAACCTCCCCATGAGTTTCAAGAAATTTATGTATCTGTGCAGTTAATACTAATTAACCTCACCACAGAAAGTTTGGGTTGGAACTTAACAGTGTAAGGATATTTTATAATGATTTGATTTATACGTTCCTGCAATGTCATTTAACTTCTGGCCCAGAAGGCGAACAATTGAAACTGTATTATTGCAGGCAGTAAACTGCTCTTCGAGACTTTTTAATTCTTTTCTTACCTTGTCTTTCTGTCTTTTTTCTCTCCCTAAATCCAATCTTTCTCTTCCTTTCTTTCCTTCTCATTCTGCGCATGACGTGATTCGAACTTACCCTATTTCCTTCTCTGTTCCTGTTTCTTTTCGCTATAAAAAAGAAAGACTTGCATTTATATAGCACCTTTCTTGACCACTAGACTTCTCAAAGCACATTTCTGTGCAGAATTTAATGGGCAATTAATGTGCAATTGCAGCAACGTCATGAAATGCACAGGCTGGTTAAAGGTGAAATGCTAAAATAAAAGCAAAATACTGCGGATGCTGGAAATCTGAAATAAAAACAGAAAATGCTGGAAATACTCAGTAGGTCTAGCAGCATCTGTGAATGATGAAAGGTCACAGACCTGAAACGTTAACTCTGCTTCTCTCTCCAAGTGAAATACTGTTTTGATGAGATTATGCAAATAATCCAGCAACTTGTGGCGATTTACAGGGTTTGTCCTTCTCGCGGGCTGGTTGTAAAAAAAGACTTGCATATATATAGTGCTTTCAACCACCACCTGCCCTCTCAAAGCATTTACAGCCAATGAAGTACTTTTGAAGTGCATTCATTGTTGTAATGTAGAAAATGTAATGAGTTCTTTTTATGTGGTCTGATGCAGCATAAATGAGATGCGTGGAGTCCAGTTGATTGAAGATCTCAAACAGTTTTAACAGCTAAACTATTATACACAGTACAGAGTTAACTATTTACAGAACCTGCCCCGAAGTTACAGTGGGAGAGTGACACTGGCTTTGAGTCATATGACTACATCCTGGCACTTAGCTCATTGGCACACTAAAATCTCAAAGGCAGATCACTCTTAAAGCATCTCCTTTCTTTCCAAAGATAAGTCTCGTACGCTAAAATTAACAATACATCAAATTAGTAACATCAAAATTATTTACACATGGAAGAGATTGTGAAATTTACAAATGTAGAAGCTTAAGAGTCCATCTATCATTTTGGTGCTTTGACAACTCTTCCAGATCTGATTATGGTATAACCTTCTGGGGATGTGAATTTCATGTATCGCCTTGCAGTTATGCAGGTCGCTGGAGCTCTCCTTGCTGCTGTTGCCCTGTTTCGGCACCTATCGTCTGATTGTCTGCACTCTACCATGACTACTGGCTGCGTCTTCGTAGCCAGACCTCTTGCATAGGGGGGGTCCAGTGTCCTTTTGCACCACACTTCTTGCACAAGTCTTGAAATGCAGGACATTGTCGTGGTGAGTGGAAACAACCACACTTACCACACAGCTTGCTTGCTCTTTTTGACCTGGTTATGGTGCCAATACTATTGCCTGCAACTAATGTTTGCAGGTGCTGTTGTCCAGCTACAATGGCTTCATATTTCCTGCCATCTTCCAGCAGTGCAACAATGATGTGACCTTTCTTTTTCCCCAAGAGATCCCTCTGAAATGCTTCAATGGGTGATGATACAATCACCAACTCTATTATTCAGTATGACAGCTCAGCTTCTGAAACATCATATTTGTTGCCCTTACTACAGAATCTACTGACAAACTGGTCTATTGCTTCTTGTGGCTGTTGCCTGTAGGGCATCAATTCCAGGTGGTGAATTCTAAAACTCACTCTTAATCTGAGCTGATCTTCTAGCACTTTCTATATCCTTGCGGGATCACTCTGATCCTCTTAAGATATGCCTGAGGTATTGATTCAATGTAATCCCTCAATTCCAACTGCTATTAATATTTTTACAGCTTGTTTTTCTGGTTCTGGAATTACTTTGTCTGTGAAGCATAACTGCATTCTTTGTTTGAACAATTGGAACTCAAATAGGATATCAATGGCCTTCCCATTCATGATGGGAAATTTGGTATCCATCATCCTGCTGTTCTTTTGCTTAAAACCTGCTTTAAGACTTATTCTATGAGTCTGTACTGTTTCCTCTTTTAAACAAAAACTCTCTTGGCTGCTTTGATTGACAGAAGCAAATGTTAAGCAGTGCTTGTCTGTTTATCTAGCTTCCAGCATTCTAATCTGTCTGTTTACACAGCTGTGCAATAGGCAATTCAAGTGCTCTTTTTTCCTGTGATAGAGTTTGCTTATGCAGCTGTTCACTAGGCAATACTTTACACTTGAGTGGTTTTATGCTTTTTTAACTCTGGCTGAGTGGATGAAAGCTCTTCACGCTCGAGTGGTTTAATGATTTTTTTAAGCTTTAGCTGTGAGCCACGTGAATGAAGGATTCCTGCACTTTTTGCTGTTGGGCACCTCCTGTAATGGCATAGATTTCAATCAGCCTGGAAAGAGAGCTTTTGAAAACAATTGATTAACCTGAGATAGGGATTGGGGTTTCCCTGTTTTTTTTCACTAAGCCTTTAAAAAAAAAACAACTTTGCAAGCACCTCAAAGTTTTTTTTTAAACAAGGATTCCTGGGCCATCAGGATAATGACTCACCTGATTGCAGTGATTGATTTGCAGCCTGATGTTCAGTGCTCCATCTTCTATAGCTTGAGGTAAGTATTTTCTTCTTTCCCTGTGGTCTTCAATTTAGACTTTGTCTTCTTATCATAGCTGCCACCATGTAATGAGGAACTCACTAGCATGTAATGAGTTATTTTTATGTTGTCTGATGCAACATAAATGAGATGTATGGAGTTCAGTTGGTTGAAGATACCAAACAGGTTTATTAACAGCTAAACCATTATACACAGCACAGAGTTAACTATTTACAGAACCTGTCCCTAAGTGCTACAGTAGCAGAGTGACTCTGGCTTCAAGTCACATGACTATGTCCTGGAACTTAGCACATTAGCAGACTAAGATCTTAAAGGGACATCACTCCTAAAGGCAATCATACAACAGAAAATACGGCAGTCAGTTTGCACACAGAAAGCTTCCACAAACAGCAATGTGATAATGACCAGATAATCTGTTTTAGGTGATGTTAACTGAGGGTTAAAAATGGGCCAGGAATAACTGCCTTGCTCAAAAATAGTCATGTGATCTTTTACATTTACCTGAGAGGGCAGACAGGGCCTCAGTTTATCATCTCATCCAAAAGATAGCACCTCCAACAGTGCATCACTCCCTCAGTAATGCACTGAAGTGTCAGCCTTAATTTTTGTTTTCAAATCCTGGAGCAGGACTCAAAATCACAACCTTCTCACTCAGAGACAAGAGTGCTACCAACTGAGCCAAATTGGCACACTTTAAACTGATTAGTTAATGACAGAAGCTGTTGGTCCCATTGTTCATAGATGCATTTGGGGGAAGCTAGATAAACAGATCAGAAGGAAAGGAATAGAACAATAAGTTAATAATGGAGAGATGAATTAAGGTGGCAGGAGGAACGAGTGGAGCATAAATGCCGACATAGGCCTATAGTATGAACCGACAATGCATGTGGAAGGGCTGGAGTGTGACTTGAAACTACAACATTTGTACTTGGGAGTGAGTGTACCTACCAAGTAAAGCTTGCATCTTTGTAATTATTACAATTGATCTTAACTATAAACTGGGAACTGAGAACTATAAATGGTTACAGTTTATAAATTAGATTCCTGATATTAGGAAACTTTCTCAATCCTTGCCTTTGTATCCTCTTAAGAACAATAATGTACTGTTCTAACATTATGGGAACAGAATTGTATGTAGTTCTGATGATCAGTTCTGGCAGCAACTTTTATAATTGCCTTGATTTTTGAATTCTATTCTATGCAGTGTTTTATACACAACTTTCCAGTCATCTTCCTGTAACCAGTTGTCTGTAAGTATTGAAATAGAAAATGCTCGAAATACTCAGCAGATCTGGCAGCATCCATGGAGAGAGAAACAGAGTTAATGGGCTGAATTTTCATTCTGGGGTCAGGAACCCGATACGGGGGTTAGTTCTGGCTCCCAGCCAGTGGGAGAACCTCCAGCACTCAAGCTGACAACCCCATTGGCTGAGGTGGGAGCTGCCGATCTGAGCATGGACAGAGAGAGGCGGAAGGTCTGGTAATTTTTTTTTATTTTTAAAACAGCCATATCTGCCTGGGTATGAGCCTGTTGGGATAACCCCTCCAAGGGGACAGCCAGCGGTTGAAGCTGTGGCCCGATGGCCATTACTGGTGTGGGGGTGAGGGGGGCCCTCACGTGAACAATTATGCCCCCCACTCCAGCCTGAACCCACCACTTAACATTTAGTTAATTGGCTACCTGCCCCTTGCTGGCATGCAGCTGATCCAACCCTGACCCGGCCTCTTTTAAAATGACTCGGGGTTGGGATCCTGGCGGGGAATCAACATGATGGCTGGCAGCGCCAAATTGCTGATTTGGCCTCCGAACCAGACCCCAAGTTTGATTGAAAATCCTGCCCAACGTTTCAGGTCTGTGACCTTTTTTCAGAACTTGGTAAAGTTAGATTTGTAATAGTTTCTGAGAAAGTGAAAGAGGGGAGGGTGGGAAAAAGAACAAAAGGGAAGGTCTGCGATAGGATGGAGGGCAGCAGAGATTGAATGTGAAAAGGTTTTGTGGTGCAAGGCCAAAGGGAGTGGTAATGCAAATTCCCCTCCAAGTCACACACCATCCTGACTTAGAATTATATCACTGGGTCAAAAACCTGCAACTCCCTCTCTAACAGCACTCTGGGTGCATCTACACCAGATGGACTGCAGCGGTTCAAGAAGGCAGCTCACCATCACCTTCTCAAGGGCAACTAGGGAATGGCAACAAATGTTGGCCTTGCCAGCGATGCTCACATCCCATTAAAGAATAAAAACAAAATGGGACAAGAAAGGAAACAGAAGATGCGTCCACAGGTGGTGTGAATGGAAGGATCCTGAATAGCTGCTGTCTGAAAGCAAAGAAAAAGAAATAAGAGAAACAAAACCAAGCCATCACAGAACACAAAATAAAATGGGGGTGGAGTAGAGTGCCATTGAGTTTTACAGCACAGAAACAGGTCCTTCGGCCCAACGCGCCTGCGCCGATCATCAAGCACCTGTCCAATCTAATCCCATTTTCCCGTACTTGACCCGTAGCCTTGTATGCTACGCATTTCAAGTGCTCATCTAAATACTTCTAAATAAATAAACTCATCTAAATAAATAGAGGTTTTGATCTAAAATTGTTGAACCCAATATTGAGTCTAGAAGCCTGCAAAGTACCCAGTCCTAAGATGAGGTGCTGTTTCTCAAGCTGGCGTTGAGCTTCATTGGAACACTGTAGTAGGCCGAGGACAGAAAAATCAGAATGAGTGCAAGGTGAAGAATTAAAATGACAGGCGTCTGGAAGCTAGGGTCACACTTGTCGACTGAAATGAGATGTTCTACAAAATGGTCACCCAATCTGTGTTTAGTCTCCGTAATGTAAGCAGCAAATACAGTATACTAAATTGAAAGAAATACAAGTATTTTTCATCTGGAACGAGTTTGGGTTGGTGAGAAGTGGGGAGGTAAAATGGCAGGTGTTGCATCTCCTGTGCTTGGATGGTAAGGTGCCACAGGAAAGGGTGGGAGTGTTGGGGGTGACTCAGGGATGGCGCAGGGTATCACAGAGGGTATCACAGAGGGAATGGTCCCTTCGGAATGCTGAAAGCGGAGGGGAAGATGTATTGGTGGTGGCATCACGCTGGAGGTGGTGGAAATGGTGGCTGATGATCCGTTGAATACGGAAGCTGGTGGGAGAGAAGGTGAAGACAAGAGGTGCCCTATCTTAGTTCTCAGAGGTAGGGGAAGGGGTGAGAGGCAGAAGTACGTGAAATAGAACAGACACAGTCAAGGGCCCTGTCAACCATGGTGTGGAGGAATCCTCAGCTGAGGAAAAAGGAAGACATAACAGCATTGCTAGTATGGAAGATTGCATCGTCCAAACAACAGAGACAGAGAAACTGTGTAGACCCAGTAAAAATACATACAGTAAAAATACATAAGAACTTAGTTGAAACAAAGGGGCTAGTCACACAACAATGAACAGTATGTTAAAGCATAAGGGGGCTGGGTAGAAAGGGGCCACAACACATAGATGGCTGAGGAATTGTAGACAATATAGAAAAACATATTGATGCTCCCAGATACTGTCCTTGCACGTACCAGATAAAGGAGGCATCATGGACACGAGATACGATTAGACTCACAGTAGACAATGGGAAACTGTAAAGAAATGAAAAAATGCTGACCAGGTTCTCACTGAACCAAATAAGGAATTATCATTACGTCATTATACCAGACCCCTATGAGTAAGTAAGAGGGGAAGGTCTTGGAAACAAGATTTAACCCCTGACTGAAACTGGGGAAGGCACGAGAACCCCAGGGAAGAACACTTGAGAAGACACCCCTGAGCCAAGGGCTCAGAGAACAGAAGAGCAGCTGCAAGTCCGAGCCTGATCACCTCATGCCTTGACGGGTAGCATACTGTGCACGTAGTGAGAGCTTGTACTTTGATGATGTAGTGTGTGAATAAAATATTGATATACCTTTCACCAATCAGCTTCGGTGAATTCTTTAAGGGTAAGTGCGGATTAGGCACAACATAATTGGCGCCCGAACAGGGACTCGGTTGTAGTGATATCTAAAGTTATTTTGAATAGTCTCACCGAGTTCTAACTAATTTATAAACCAAGTTACGAGTTTGATGGATTGGATTGGTGAACGGCTGAGTAATTATGGTCCTGGCCAGGCCAGAGTGGGAATCGGAATCCAGAAATATGTGAAGGGCAAGCGGCTGTCGTGGATCGATTTTGCAGTTAAACAGTACACGGACGAGGGATCTGTTGGCGTACAGCAATGGGAGGATGCGCGTACCTACCAAGCTAAACAGGCACCTAAGTTAGTGAAAGCCACTGTTATAGCGTCTTGTATGAAGGAATTCGATGTAAAGGAAAGGGAGAATAAAAGATTGAAGCGGGAGTTGCAAAAGTTAGAAAAAGAAAAGAATAAATGGCTTTATGGGCCATGTTTAGACAGGGATTGAAACTAAACCGTTATTATTCAGATTGGTAACTATAACAGGATATTAAGGCTCTGAGATCATTTTTGGGCCTCGCTGGGTATTGCAGGAACCATATTGATGGATTTACCTTAAAGGCAGCCCCTTTAAATGATCTCCTGAAAAAGAACTTCGAGTGGGTATGGACACCAGGATGTACGTCAGCGGTTGCAGAATTAAAACAGGCGCTGGTCACAGCTCTGGTGCTACAGGTGCTGGACCCATTCCTACCCTTGCCTTGTCGCTACCACAGATGCTACCTTATCAGTGGTATTGCTTCAGGAAAAACATGGACGATTCTGCCCAGTGGCGTACGCATCTCGCTTGTTAACGTCGGTAGAACGGGCTTTTACGGTGTGTGAAAAACATTTGCTGGCCGTCTTCTGGGCGATTCAAAATTTTACTTATATTGTCGGCCTCAGCCCCATAACTATCCTAACTGAACACCTGCCCATCCAGTTGTTACTGGACGGACGACTGAAGGTCGGTAATGAAAGTCAGAATCATATTGCCCGGTGGACCTTGCTCTTGCAAGGTAGAGATATTTCAGTAAAAAAAGCAAGGACTACTACATGCCTGGCAGACAATTTAATCTACCAGGGTGAACCCCATGAGTGTCAGATTTTGACAGCAAAAGCCCTCAAGGGACCTTTTGTATCAAAATCATTGGGGGGTGTACAAGGCAAGGAGCCAGCAATCAAGCCAAGAATCAAACCAGCACACAAAGCACTCACAATTTTTGTTGACGTTTCCTCTACAGTGGAGGACAGGATTAGGCAGACAGGGTGTGGATTATATGTACAGGATCATAATGGAACACCTATTAAAGACATTGCCCTACAGTTACCAGCGAGTTTAAGTGCGCAGGGTGCAGAACTAGCTGCGGTCACTTTTGTGGTGACACAACCACACATGTTTCCTCCACCAGTTGACATAAACTGACTGTATGTACATGTGTAACAGTTTGACTGAGTACCAATTCCAAGGGAAGCGAGAGGTTTTGTATCGGCAGATGAAAAACCTTTGCCATCTGCCCCATTACTGCAGAGAATAGTAAATGCAGCAAGGAAAGGGGAAGGTCAGTATGGGATCATTAAAGTAAAGGCTCATAGCAACGAAATAAAGGGGCCAATGAGTTGGCAAAGATGGGAGCAAAGGCAGAGAAATATTGGGATTCGAGGGGAGATGACATGAACCCCATAAGTCCGGTAATAGTTTCCCAGCTTATGATCTGGTGGAACTGCAAAGTCAAGATCCCATGCTAAACTAAATACAGAAGGGAGAGAAATGGCCAGAAGAGTATTCTAGATGGAAGTCAAAGATACAGACAGATACAGGATTGGTACTGAAGGAAGGAAAATATGTTGTGCCGATACAGGATAGGAATCAAATAATTTATCAGTGTCACAATGTGCAAGGACACCAAGGGTGCAGGCTACAGAAGGTAGGATAAAGGAGTTGTGTTGGTGGCCAGGAATGGGGGGAGATGTGAAGCATTACATGGAAAACTGTTTGATTTGTGCTCAAAATAATCCAGACCGGTACGCACAGAAAGGAGAATTATGACACACACGTCCAGTAGAAGGGCTGTGGTTGAATCTGCATATTGATTATATGGGTCCATTGCCTCCATGCAAGAAAGGATTTAAAGATGTATTGGTGATCACTTCACTAAATGGGTAGAGGCTTTTCCCACTAAGACTAACACAGCATGGGTAACTGCTGATATCTTAGTGCAGCATGTTTTTACCGATGGGGTCCATACACTCGAATGTTATGGGAAACGCTCCCACCCAGGGAGGAAACGGGCAGGGTCCTCAGTCCTTAGAGAATGATAAGGAGGACTTAAGTTTTGCATTCCAGAGAATGTTTTTAGAGGACCCAGGGGAAGCCACTTCCTCTGGGGCCACAGAAGTTATGAAAGGTAGCATCAAAATTAAATGTGGAACCAGCTGTCCGTTCAAAGAAGAAACAGCTTAAACCACTGCTTCGGACAGAGTGGAGGCGAATGGAAAAGCCAGAGGGGAGTGGTCCGTCAGAACAAGGGGTACGGGGTCGATGACCTTGACCCAGTTGGGTACATTAATCCGAACTGTAAATAAGAGCAGGTGTTATCTTGATCTTACAGGTAACAAAATGAAACTTTGGCATCTATCGCTCGTGACGACTGCTGCGGCTGTGGCCGTCAACGCATTGAAGGAGGATGACAGACCCTATAACATCAAGGGTTGTAATGGAAACTGGTTCGGGGACGACATCCAGAAGACATTGTCCGACCGGTAGAGGTACATGGCAAATACCAGGGGCTAGAGAAAGGTGGGTGGCATAACTAGTTGATGTGGGTCGATATAAACGTCACTAATGGACAATGGGTGTGTATCGAATGCCCAAAAGAGACCACCATTAGGAACCTTTCACAGTTCTGGTCCGACTTCCCTGTATGGCAGTGTGATGATAAAGACTGTAGAAACCGATCAACATGTGTGAAACCACACAACAATAAAGGCTATTGGCTCTATTGCATTGGGAAAAATAGAAAGGGGCGGCACCTATTACAGTCCGTAAGAGTATACAGGTGAGAAGCACCAACCCCCATGGTTACCCCCACATCCGAATTACCAATGAATAAGGTTACAACCCAGCAGCCACAAGTGACTGATCTCCCTTGCCCCGCCTTAACTGCAGGACCAGAAAATGAACTTGCGATAATAAAAACTAACAAAATTGTATATGATAATATACAGCATGAGTTGGTGCCAGTAATATTGAATATCTCAGATATCCAGCTACCTGACAGGTGCCCTGAGAAAACCCCAGCATTGTACAAGGTATTATTACAACAATTGCTGGGATAAGAATTCAGTGTGGAGGGAATAATAAAGGGAAAGAGACGAAAACGTGGTTTAGTGAATGATGCAGGTACAGTTTTTAATACGGGAACTTCAGTTGTCAATACTATAGATTTGGAAAATGTGGACCAAAAGGTTAGAACTCTCAGTCAGCTAGTAAAGGATATCTTGAACAAGGAGCAAAAGGAACAGAGTGGTGTAGCTAAAGTAGGACAGGATTTGACGAACGCAGTGACAGGACTGGTGAGAGTACTAGAAGGTCATGCTCATACTATTAATGACATAATAGAAAAGGTAAAGGAGGTCCACAACATTTCAAATAATGAAAGTGTTTGCAGTACATACAGTTCATGGATGTTAGAACAAACTCAGGAAAATTGGAGGCAAATTGATGCAGGACAGGTACCAGTTTGGATAAATGACACCCAGTTGGAATACTTAACTAATCACACAAATGATAAGATTACCAGGTGCCAACTCAGAAAACGTGCTAAGGTATGGAAAGGTCAGGAGTGTGTAAATATGACGTCTATGAGTATTGGAATAGGGTTGGGAATACTTGTAATTCCAAGAGATAAGTTAAGGATGCAATGGTACGAAGTAGAAAATATAGGGGTGATAAGGGGAAAAGATTACATAAAATATATTACCCTATGTTGTGGAAATTGGAAAAGAGATAGTTGGAACAACTTTGTCTGAGTGTAATCTGGAAAACCAGGTGGTCATATGTCCTCATCCTATATATAAAACAGCAGAATCAAAATGTGGATTTAATGCCACTGTAAATTGCACCATGGAAACTAGGAAAGCATTGTCAGGGCTAACCCATGTGGCCTATATGGGAAAGGGGAGATATTGTTTAACCACCATGGCAAAGGAATACCAATATAGACATAACTGGACTTGTCCAGTGAGCAACAGTATGCTCTGTTTCAACTCACAAATATCAACCAGAGTAGGAAAGATGGAGTTGGTAGACATACATTAACGAAAGACAGAAACGATAACTGTGACAGAAAGTATTAAGGAGGATTTGATAAATTACCATGGGAATATGAATATACTATTCAACCATTGCCCACACACTTTGGGTAAAGAGAGACAGCAGCTAGAAGTCATTGGTGTAGTGTACTACAATCTTGAAAACAGTTGAAGAAGCTACAAGATGAGATTGATGAGATAAATAATTCTACTTGGTGGGAAGACTTATAGAACTGGGGTCAAATTTACAGATACACCCCTGGTTTAGAATTATCTCCCATGTCCTGATAATGGTTTTGGGTATCATGGTAATATATGTGACGTACTTAATTTGGAAACTTAAGAAATTGATTAAGCTATGTGAGAGGATGTATGAACGCAGGTTGGACAGCTACCTTAAAGGCAGTCAGTATTTGAAACTTGCTCTATAAAAAGATAGGCAATTAATTATGTAACACGAGGGTAATTGTATAACCTATTCGTATATACTTAAAATTAATTAATGAATGATCAATGTACTCTAAAAATGAACTTGCAACGGTATTATGTTGGCACAACTGATTGTTTATTTAATAGTGATGCTTAAATTGTACTTTCATTAACATTACACTGCTTATGCTTTTGCTTGAAAAATGAAATTGTAATTGCACAAGTGTACGACCTAAAAGACGTGAGAGTGTGATCACTTGGGCATAACCCTGCAGGATCAAAGGGGGGACTGTAGACCCAGTAAAAATACATACAGTAAAAACACATAAGAACTTAGTTGAAACAAAGGGGCTAGTCACACATCAATGAACAGTGTGTTAAAGCATAGGGGGGCTGGGTAGAAAGGGGCCACAGCACACAGATGGCTGAGGAATTGTAGACAGTATAGAAAAACATATTGATGCTCCCAGACACTGTCCTTACACGTACCAGATAAAGGAGGCATCATGGACACGAGATACGATTAGACTCACAGTAGACAATGGGAAACTGTAAAGAAATGAAAAAGTGCTGACCAGGTGCTCACCGAACCAAATAAGGAATTATCATTATGTCATTCTACCAGACCCCTATGAGTAAGTAAGATAGGAGGGTCTTGGAAACAAGATTTAACCCCTGACTGAAACTGGGGAAGGCATGAGAAACCTGGGGAAGAACACTTGAGAAGGTACCCTGAGCTAAGGGCTCAGAGAACAGAAGAGCAGCTGCAAGTCTGAGACTGATCATCTCGAGCCTATTCCCAGAAATGGAGACAGAGAAGTCAAGAAAGGGAAAGGAAGAGTCAGAGATGGACCGTGTGATGGCAAGAGAAGGGTGGAAATTGGAAGCGAAGTCGATGAAATATTCCAGTTCAGGGGGAGAGCAGGAAATGGCACCAATGCTTTTGCCAATAAGTAGAATAGTTACAACACAGAAGGAGGACATCCAGCCTGTCATGTATGTGCTGGTTCTTTGCAAAAGCAACTCAGCTAGTCCCACACCCCCACCTTTCCCTGTAGCCCTGTAAATATTTTGTTACGAACAGGTAAGAAAGGGGTTTAGGGTCCCCTCTCAGTCTTCACCTGGTCTTACCGTAACAGGGTTTTAGTTTTAAACACACTGTTTTTTTTAGCTCCCCCTTATTGAATCCTTGTTCACTGCTTTCCAATTGTAAGGCAAAGACACCAGCCAAACAAGTTTTCTTAGGTTTAAAGAAGAAAGATTGAACTTTATTAAACTTAAACTCCAATTTTGTTAATGCCTACAGATATGCGATGCACCCACGCTAGCATGCATAAGGGATATACACATGCAGATAGAGACAGAAAAGAACAGAAGAAATAAAGTGGAATAATTTGAGGCAATATCTGAAGATGGTTTTGGTTGCTGTTCTTCGAGCTCATTGTAGAGTCCTTGATTGTAGGTAGACCTTGCTTTATGTTGGGGCCCAGTATTCTTCTTAAAACTTATTTGATGTAGGAGACTTTTCTCTCTTTGAGGTTCATGTCTTCAGTGGATTTGGAGTTGCATGAGAAAAAGATGGGAGCAGACAGGAGAGGTCTTCTCAGTCCAGGAGCAAACAGTCTTTCAGAGTTCAAACTCTCTTTGGCTAGTTCAAAAAAAAACCCTGTCACTCATGTGACAAGCTGGTTTAACCAATCCTGGCTTTTGTGGATTGTATCACCATAGCAGTCTCTGGAATGTTGTTCCTTACACCTTTAATGTCTGGTGATCAAAATCCATTGTGGGTTAAGTGGACCAGGGAATAGCCCTTTGTCTCCACAAGCACTGTCTGTTAGTATGCAAATGTCCTTCCAGCCAAGTGTCTGGTGATCTTTTAACAAGTCCTTTCTTCACTCCAGCAACAGTTTAAAATCAATGTTCATATGATAAAATGAATATGCCTCATTCTTGGAAGGTGGGGGGCCTGTATGACAATTTTCTCTTCAGATAATTATCTGATTCCCTTTTGAAAGTCATGATTGAACCTGCCTCCATCACACTCTCAGGTACCGCATTCTAGATCCTAGCCACTTGTTGCATTAAAAAGTTTTTCCTAATGACTCCTTTCGTTCTTTTGTCATTCACCTTAAATCGGTGACCTCTGGTTCTCAACCTTGCACCAATAGGAACAGTTTCTCCCTATCTACTCTGTCCAGACCCCTCATGATTTTGAACACCTCTATCAAATCTCTCATCCCTGGAACCATTGTTGTAATTTTTTTCAAAAACCTTTCTAATTCCTTCACATCTTTCCTAAAGTGCAGTGCCTAGAATTGGAAACAATACTCTAGTTGAGGCCGAACTAATGTTTTATAAACTTTCACCAGAACCTTCATGCGCTTGTACTCTCTGCCTTTACTTATCAAGCCAAGGATCCCATATGCCTTATTAACTGCTTTCTCAACCTGCCCTGCCACCTTCAATGATTTGTGCACATATACCCCAGGTCCCTCTGTTCCTGTACCCCCTTTGGAATTGTATCCTTTATTTTATATTGCCTGGCCTCATTCTCCTACCAAAATGTATCACTTCACACTTCTAAATATGTGGTCCTGAAATTCCTCAGATCTATTCAATGTGATGGAGAAAAGCACCCCCCCCCCCCCCCACCACCTCCTCTACCCTCTCCATCCAAAATTGCACAGGCAAGTCAATTTATGCCTGATTATGCTCCTGTGAAGCCTGTTGGGATGCTTTATGTTAAAGGTGCTATAACAAATGTAACTTCTTCTTTGTAATAATCATGCCAGCATATCTCACCAGCATGGGCACATCAGCAGTATGCACCCTGAACTGATGGCTCAAGTGGCATAATATCATGGAAAGGAGGCCTGACAAGAGCCCAATGGAGTCCTATTCCACACGTCTTCTGTTCCCAGTAGAGGAAGAGGGCAACTTGTGAATCAATTACCTTGCTGCTCTTGGTTGGCATGAGTTCTGCTGAGGACCTAGGGAATTCTTGAGGTAGCCCAGAAACTTCTCAGGTAAGCAGCCTTGGTGCAATACGAGTGGAGAGAAGATCCTTCCATGATTCCCCCATGCTCCCCCCTGCCCCACGCCTCCAGCAGAATTCAAAGGGCCAGTGAAAACATGGTAGAATCTCTATTTCATCAGGTTTCGGTCCAAATTCCTAGTTCCTGTGGGTAGAAACAATGCTCTCTGCACCCTCTCCCTCTAATCTCAGCTACTTTGGGTCTATGGATCTGCCAGAACAAGCTGGCTCCCATCAGGAATAACTACACTTCTAGCTCTTTACTCCAGAACACTTCCTATTCTCCCCAGATCCGTTTAGTGGAACTAAAGCTAATGTGCAAGAGAGATATTAATTAGCTTTCTAATGGGATATAATAAAAGTAATGAATTACTCCAACTTTATCAAAGATGAAGGATTCCTATACATATCCAGTTACATCCAGGTAACTCAAAGGGATTAAGCGTAACAGTACAATTCCATCCAGAAGTTGTGTTTTCTGCTAAAGTGTTCTCATGATAGTCGCCATTTTATTTTGATCTGAGAACCAAAATGGTTAAAAAATTCACCGGTACAGATTACCTTCAGTAAATATGAAATATTGCGTGTTGTTTGCTGTATTCATTAAATTATAACATAATAGTAGAATAGCCATGGTAGTCAAAGATATTTGAAGGTTCTGTTCTGTAATGGAGCAAGTTTGAACAGATCAAAACTAAAAAAAGTGGCCCATTAATGTCGCCTTGCCAGATGGCTAGGGAGATTAAGATATTTAAGCATAACCTGTAGTTCTCAATTTTCTATTTAAAGCATTTTATCTGTCAGTCTAGCTCCTTGAAAGAGTCTTGAGGGGCATAAATTGGAAGCATTTGGAATTCATATAATAGACTCGGAGGATACCTGTGAAAATAGTGACTCTGCTGAGCAATGACAAAGGTTAAATAGCCTGAAGGATTAGATCTCCTTTTAATGATGCATAATATAGGGTGATAATTGATCTTACGAAGGGTCTATGTACCCAATTATTTAAAGGGCAAACTTGTCCACTTAAATGGAAATCTGACTCGAGTTCCCAAGGGAAGGAGTTGGCTTATAGCTTGTGTCTAGGGATTATAGAATAATTTTATACCCAGGCAACTTAATACAGGCCATCACGCAAGATAATAGCATATAATATTTTGATGCAAATAACAAGAAATCATCTATATATGGCAAAATCTTCTATTTTACCCAGAAGCTCATAGAATTACATAGAATGTAATGTAGCACGGAACCAGGCCATTTGGCCCAACTGGTCTATGCTAGTGTTTTTGCACCACATGATACTCTTTTTAAACCTTTCATAATTCTAAAGACCTCCTATTAGTCATCCTTCAACCTTCTTTCAAGAGAATAGAGACCCAGCATGTTCATCCTTTTCTAATATGTATACCCATGCATTTCTGGTATCATCCTTGTAAATCTTCTCTGCATTCTCTTTAGTGCTTCTATATAATTTTTATAATATGGTGACCAGAACCACATACAGTACTCTACGTGTGGTCTAACCAAGGTTCGATACAGGTTTAGCATAACTTCCATACTTTTCAATTCTATCCCTCTGGAAATAAAGCCTAGTGCTTGGTTTGCTCTTTTTTAATGGCCTTGCCATAAACACGTGGGAACATCAGCCCACATGTATGTCATGCTGGAAAAGATGAGGGAGGGCAGCCTACTCATGACTTATTCCCCACCCATCCTGCAGGAGAAGAGCCATAATATGAGGGAAATGGCCAGTATTAGAGGTGGAGTGGCCCAGCTCCACATACTGACAGCAGTGAAGGACGCGAAGCTAGAGATCGCCAGGGTACCATCAAGGCATTCGTTGGGGGATGGCGAGATGAGAGGCCATGAGCAACAGGGTCATTGGATAGCTCTTTCTTGAGGTGAAGAGCATGGAGGAGACTCCTGCCCAATGTGAGCTATGGGTCTTAGACCATTGTCATCTGAGGGAATGGTTGTTCTGGGACACTTGTTGAGTAATTTTAGTTCTTATCTCCATTTTCCTGTGTCTCCCACAGGGCTAGTTGCAGAGCAGCACCAAAGTGTACCTGCCAAATTGGCGCCAAAATCCTTGGCAGGGGCAGGCAGGGAAGTCCACGTAACCTGCACCATCACATCATACCTTGGCACTTTCTACCAGCGCAGACACACTCGCCTCGGTTGGGCCACAAAGTCCTCTGTACCTGCATTGACCCATCTGTGTCAAAGTGGATGTAATCTCCCACCCACCTGCAATTGACATCCATGACTTGCCTGATGGCATGATGTGCTGGCGATTAGATGCCACCTAGGTCTGCAGCTGATCCCTGGAATGAATCAGTTATATAGAAATTCAGGGTGATGGTGACATTAACGGCTGCAGGTAAGGGACTGCCATGGGGGCAGTGAGGCCTCAGGTCATTGTGGATCAGAGCACACAGGACCAAGACCATCTGCCTGGATAGGGTCAGCCGCCAACGGCACTGGTGCTCTGTCATTTGCAGGTAGCTGACTTTTGAGCGGTAGACCCGATGTATAGAGTAGTGCCTTCTTCCCCCTTCTTCTGGCCTCCAGCTATCCAGAAGGTTGCATTTGCTCCAGCTCATCCTGGCTATTCTGTCCACTGTCAGAGTAGCCTGCCCCTAAATCGACTCCCTCAGCTGGGATTTGTGCATTCACCAGGCCTTCCCCTGTCAACCCCAGGCGCCCAAGTGATGCTAGTGGCCACATGTCCCTCTACGGTTTCCTACCACTCACCACAGCTCCAGCAATGGTTACTCAATGGTTACTCTGTCGCACCTTTGGAGCAGCTGAACTTTATTTAGTCCCTCTGCATTATTTTAATCAGCCCTTCCCAAAGCCCTCATGCACCCCCCCCCCACTGTGTTCATGACTTGTACACCCTGCCATGTTCCAGACATGGCAATATCCACATTCCCTTTCTTTAAAAATTGTAAAATACTACAAACAAGCCTGTTAATGAGCTCCTCAATGAGCTCAATAGGCACTTAATTGGAGGCCTGCAGGGTTGCCATTCCCTCCCTCTCGGCATCCCTTTAAAATTGGCTTTGCGTTCCGGAGGCGACGACCCAGTGCCAACCTCAGAGAATGCGATCTTTAAATCGTGCTCACACCCACTCCTGCCCCCAGCGGGTTATGCTGCATATGAACCTCCTCCCACCCCTCTTCATCTAATCCTATCAGCATATCTATCTACTTCTTTCTCCCTTATCTGCTTATCTACCTTCCGTTTAAATGCATAATGCTATTCTCCTCAACTGCTCCTTGTGGAGACACATTTCACATTCGAACGACTCTTTGGTAAAGACGTTTCGCCTGAATTCCTTATTGGATTTATTAGTGACTCTGTTATAAATATGACCTCTAGTTTTGGACTCCTCCACAAGTGGAATTATTTTCCTCTACAAATACCCTATCAAACCTTTTATAATCTTCACGACCTCCTATCGAGCTACCCCTTAGCTTTCTCTTTTTCTAGGTAACAGACACAGCCTATTTAGCCTTTCCTGATAAAGATAATTTCTCAGTTCTGGTATCATCCTTGTAAATCTTTTTGGCACCTTCTCCAATGTTGCTATATTCTTTTTCTATAATATGGAGACCAGAACTGTGCACATGCGCAGTACACCCAGTATGGGATAACCAAGGTTCTATATAAGTTTAACTTATATTCTCTGTTTTTTAATTCTATCCCTCTCAATCATCTGCTTTCATGAGTTAAGCAGGCCTATTTTCCTCAGTTTTGTCACAGAACCCAGTCCCTGGATGTTTGGTATTAGTCTCTTGTTTCTTCCTATCACTACCGCCAGGGCTTTTATGTCTGTCTGGACTCCAGGTTTGGTCTACTCAGATCATTGCACAGTTTAACCATAACTTCCTCTGACTTATGCGCTAATTGGTTTTTCTAAATAGTTTAGACTTCCATGAGCATTACAAATAGTCGTTTGGTAGTACAGAACTTGCATTTTGCTGAAAGTAGAGACATGTTGTCAAAGCTTTTCATGTTGCGCTCATTAGGACAATCTGAAAGAATATCCATGTAAGGGAGAACAACAACTTTATATTGTATGAGAAGAAAGTACTGATTGGTTGGCAAGTGAACTCTGATTGGTAGTGGCGTTGCCATGGAGAATGCACCAGTTTATAGTGACTGACAGTTAACTGCCAAGCTTTGTCTGAAATGTAAACCAGGCAGCTTGACTCTGATTGGACAAGGCATTGCCCTGAGGAATGAACCAGCGAATGGCTATAGCAGCATAAACGAATCAAATCGAAAAATGAAAGAAATTTGCGCACATCAGACCAAGTGCAACATCGGGCATGGCAAAAAATCGCATTCTCTTCTCATACAGTTTAAAGTTGTTGTTCTTCCTTACATTGGTATTCTTGCGGATTGTCCTGATGAGTGCATGATGAAAAGCTTCGACAACATGTCTCTATTTTCAGCAATAGTCCATTAGCATTGTTAAATGCTACTTTGCAGTGCTCGTCCAATGTTTTTCCTTCCTCACTGAATGTTTGCATGTAATTTATTTGTCTATTAGTAAATGAGCTTATTCCATAGGGGGTGAGCTCATATTAATTTTGCATTGCATATGAAGGTTTGAAGCAATTTATAAGTTGTTATTTTCAATACCTTGTTGATGGCTCAACAATTTTCTGGTGCTCCGGGCTTCATGATTGAACCCCAGAGGTGTTGTTATGAGAAGAGGAGTGCCGCAAATGTAAACATGCGAGAAGGTTCACTGATTTTCAGTAAAATAGACTTTTTCAAACGGCAGGGAGAGGAATCTGGCCAACAATCACAGGGTCAGTTGTAAGTCAGTAAAAACAACTTGTTCTGTTGAATGCATGTTATGTAACTTTATGATTGTGAAGCCTAGCAATATACCAGTGCTTCCTTGTGGAATAAATTTATTTATCCTTGCTAACATAATAAGTATCTGCAAGAGCCTCTGATGATTAAAGTTAAAGGAATATATCAGCTTTTTCAAAATTCAAGCTGAACATGTGCTCAAAGCCAGCATTTATTGCCCATTGCCAGTTGCCCTTGAAGGGGTGGTGAAGGGTTTTCTTACCACCTGACCTTGTGGGGAGAAAGTGGGAGGGAGAGAGTATTGTCCAGGCAGAGTTGGTCTAAACTTTACTTGTGGGTTTGGAATAAAAATCCTCATCTTCCTGACCCCACAAGGAAAGATTTTTTTTTTTAAACTTACCTATTGGAGCATCCTCTGGCTCTGGATTCTCTTCCCAATTTCTTCATCTAGCAAGAAAACCAGAATGGTTTCCCTGCACCGGCCACAATTGAAATTGCATTCAGCGCCTGTTGATGTAATTGGCCTCTGATGGCAGATTTAAAGAAGGACCACATCAGATTCAGTCAGTTATCCTTTCTGCCTGCTCAAAAGAGCAGGTTATTATAGAAGATGGTGCAATCGTTGCTTTTCATCAACCAGTCAGTCACTGGCTAATTTTGACTACCTCCCCCCTCCAGTTTCCATTGGGTGAGTACGGTAAGAATCAGCCTTTTGTTCTTGACTCGCTTTGAAAAATTGATTAGTAATATATTATAGTAATCTTTCTTTCTTTGGCCTCCTTATCTCGAAAGACAATGGGTAAGCGCCTGGAGGTGGTCAGTGATGTGTGGAGCAGCACCTGGAGTGGCTATAAAGGCCAATTCTAGAGTGACAGGCTCTTCCACAGGTGCTGCAGAAAAATGTGTTTGTCGGGGCTGTTACACAGTTGGCTCTCCCCTTGCGCTTTTGTCTTTTTTCCTGCCAACTGCTAAGTCTCTTCGACTCGCCACACTTTAGCCCTGCCTTTATGACTGCCCGCCAGCTCTGGCGAATGCTGGCAACTGACTCCCACGAGTAATATATATAAACTAAAGGAAAGACATTACTTTAAAATGGGGAATATATGCATTAGGCAGGTGATGGATAGATTGTTTTCCAGGGCTGGGAGTTATGTAAACTTCCCCATAATGCCAATAACCAGAAGAAGCGGGTTCTTGGATTCACCTCTCTGGCTGGGATCAGGTACAGTGTACCATCAAGTCCACACATGTGGCAATCTGAGCACCACTACAGCAACCAGTAGTTTTTACAAACCACAAAGGGTAGCTGTGCATTCATGAATAGCTGGTGTGCAACCACAAGAAGAAGTTTGTGCAGTTGTGTGCCAGATTTCCTGGGAGCTGTCATGATACATTCATTCTGTGGTAGTCCAACATTCCAGACTATCTTTCATTCTAGGAAGGAAACTTGACTCCCTTGGGAGACAAGAGATATCCCTTTCAAACTTGGTTCATGATATTGGTGCGGAGCCCCATCAATGAGACACAGAACCTCTACAATGGGAGACACATGAGCACCAGCATGTGTCATGGAGCAAGCAATTGGAATATTGAAGATGTACTTCAGATGTCTGAACAGGTCTGGAGGTACCCTCCAGTACTGACCAACAAGGGAATTCAGAATAATAGTGGTGTGCTGCACTCAGCACAACATTAAGCAACAGAGAGGATTGCAGGTGGATGAGGACAAAGGGTCTCATGATTCATCTTTGGAGGACAATATGGAGGAGGATAAACATGGGGCACCCATCACCAGACCATCCATGTACAATGCATAGGGCAAAGGTTTAGCTAGTGTTGACTCACGCAAGAAAACACCACACATCCACCCATTGCACATCGGGGTCTCGTCATATAGGGACATTCATCATGAAAGAAGTGAAAGTGTGAGTTGGCATTCTGGACACAATAAAGGGCAAGATGTGGAAGAGGTCTTAATTAATTTTATAAAAGCAAAATACTGCGGATGCTGGAAATCTGAAATAAAAACAAGAAATGCTGGAACCACTCAGCAGGTCTGGCAGCATCTGTGGAAAGAGAAGCAGAGTTAACATTTAGGGTCAGTAACCCTTCTTCGGAACTAGCAAATATTGGAAATGTCAAAGGTTATAAGCAAGTGAGGCGGGGGTGGGCAAGAGATAACAAAGGAGAAGGTGTAGATTGGACAAGGCCACATAGCTGACCAAAAGGTCATGGAGCAAAGGCAAACAATATGTTAATGGTGTGTTGAAAGACAAAGCATTAGTACAAATAGGGTGTTAACGGACTGAAGGTTGAACAGCAGCAAATATAAACATGAAAAAAAAAAGTGGGTAAGCAAACTGAACAAACTAAGATGAAATGAAATAAACATGAAAAAATATTATTATTAATTAATTTTATGTCATCTTATTTAATAAAATGAAACTTTAAATATTTTGTCAAACAGCCATATTCATGCCGTTGGTGAATTACAATTGCTTTAACTTGTGCTTCACTGCTTCCCTCCCTCATCCTCTGCATCGAAAGACTTCTCATCCTTGGTGATTTCAATGTCCGTCTCAACTCATCATGTTCTGTCTCCTCTGAGTGACAATTGAGTGATAAGTGGCAAGTAACTTTTACACCATGCAAGTATCAAGCAATGACTATCTCCAACAAGAGAGCGTCTAACCAGCTCCCCTTGACATTCAGCAGCCATACCATCGCCAAGTGCCCCACCATCAACATCCTGGGGATTACTATTAAGCAAAAACTTAACTGGACCAGCACATAAATACTGTAGCTACAAGAGCAGGTCAGAAGTGCATATTCTGCAGCGAGTCATTCACCTCCTGACTCCCCAAAGCCTTTCTATCTACTACAAGGCACAATTCAGGAGTGTGATTGAATATTCTCCACCTGCCTGGAAGGGTACAGCTCCAACAACACTCAAGAAGACTGACAACATGCAGGAGAAAGCAGCCCGCTTGATTGACACCCCGTCCACCATTTTAAGCCTTTATTCACTCCACCACCAGCAATGTGCTCCCAGACCTGCGAGCACTGCCTCATAGAGAGACAAGAGCAAAAGACAAATTGGAACACCACATTCCCCTCCAAGTCACACAGCATCCTGACTTGGAAATATATTACCATGTCCCCATTGTTACTGGGTCAAAATTCTGAAACTCCCTCTTTAACGACATTTGAATTAGAATTAGAATTAGAATTAGAACATTACAGCGCAGTACAGGTCCTTCGGCCCTCGATGTTGCGCCGACCTGTGAAACCATCTGACCTACACTATTCCATTTTCATCCATATGTCTATCCAATGACCACTTAAATGCCCTTAAAGTAAGGCAAGTCTACTACTGTTGCAGGCAGGGCGTTCCACGCCCCTACTATTCTCTGAGTAAAGAAACTACCTCTGACATCAGTCCTATATCTATCACCCCTCAACTTAAAGCTATGTCCCCTCGTGTTTGCCATCACCATCCGAGGAAAAAGACTCTCACTATCCACCCTATTCAACCCTCTGATTATCTTATATGTCTCTATTAAGTCACCTCTCCTCCTCCTTCTCTCCAACGAAAACAACCTCAAGTCCCTCAGCCTTTCCTCGTAAGACCTTCCCTCCATACCAGGCAACATCCTAGTAAATCTCCTCTGCACCCTTTCCAAAGCTTCCACATCCTTCCTATAATGCGGTGACCAGAACTGCACGCAATACTCCAGGTGCGGCCGCACCAGAGTTTTGTACAGCTGCAGCATGACCTCGTGGCTCCGAAACTCGATCCCCCTACTAATAAAAGCTAACACACCATATGCCTTCTTAACAGTCCTATTAACCTGGGTAGCAACCTTCAGGGATTTATGCACCTGGACACCAAGATCTCTCTGCTCATCTACACTACCAAGAATCTTCCCATTAGCCCAGTACTCTGCATTCCTGTTACTCCTTCCAAAGTGAATCACCTCACACTTTTCCGCATTAAACTCCATTTACCATCTCTCAGCCCAGCTCTGCAGCCTATCTATGTCCCTCTGTAACCTACAACATCCTTCGGCACTATCCACAACTCCACCGACCTTCGTGTCATCCGCAAATTTACTAACCCACCCATCTACACCCTCATCCAGGTCATTTATAAAAATGATAAACAGCAGTGGCCCCAAAACAGATCCTTGCGGTACACCACTAGTAACTAAACTCCAGGATGAACATTTGCCATCAACCACCACCCTCTGTCTTCTTTCAGCTAGCCAATTTCTGATCCAAAGCTCTAAATCACCTTCAACCTCATACTTCCGTATTTTCTGCAATAGCCTACCGTGGGGAACCTTATCAAACGCCTTACTGAAATCCATATACACCACATCCACGGCTTTACCCTCATCCACCTGTTTGGTCACCTTCTCGAAAAACTCAATAAGGTTTGTGAGGCACGACCTACCCTTCACAAATCCGTGCTGACTATCGCTAATGAACTTATTCTTTTCAAGATGATTATAAATCCTATCTCTTATAACCTTTTCCAACATTTTACCCACAACCGAAGTAAGGCTCATAGTTCTATAATTACCAGGGCTGTCTCTACTCCCCTTCTTGAACAAGGGGACAACATTTGCTATCCTCCAGTCTTCCGGCACTATTCCTGTCGACAATGACGACCTAAAGATCAAGGTCAAAGGCTCTGCAATCTCCTCCCTGGCTTCCCAGAGAATCCTAGGATAAATCCCATCTGGCCCAGGGGACTTATCTATTTTCACACTTTCCAAAATTGCTAACACCTCCTCCTTGTGAACCTCAATTCCATCTAGCCTAGTAGTCTGTATCTCAGTATTCTCCTCGACAACATTTTCTTTCTCTGCTGTAAATACTGACGAAAAATATTCATTTAACGCTTCCCCTATCTCCTCTGATTCCACACACAACTTCCCACTACTATCCTTGATTGGCCCTAATCTAACTCTAGTCATTCTTTTATTTCTGATATACCTATAGAAAGCCTTAGGGTTTTCCTTGATCCTATCCGCCAATGACTTCTCGTGTCCTCTCCTCGCTCTTCTTAGCTCTCCCTTTAGATCCTTCCTGGCTAGCTTGTAACTCTCAAGCGCCCTAACTGAGCCTTCGCGTCTCTTCCTAACATAAGCCTTCTTCTTCCTCTTGACAAGCGCTTCAACTTCTTTAGTAAACCACGGCTCCCTCGCTCGACAACTTCCTCCCTGCCTGACAGGTACATACTTATCAAGGACACGCAGTAGCTGCTCCCTGAATAAGCTCCACATTTCGATTGTGCCCATCCCCTGCAGTTTCCTTCCCCATCCTACGCATCCTAAATCTTGCCTAATCACATCATAATTTCCTTTCCCCCAGCTATAATTCTTGCCCTGCGGTATATACCTGTCCCTGCCCATCGCTAAGGTAAACCTAACCGAATTGTGATCACTATCACCAAAGTGCTCACCTACACCAAGATCTCCCTGCTCATCTACACTACCAAGAATCTTCCCATTAGCCCAGTACTCTGCATTCCTGTTACTCCTTCCAAAGTGAATCACCTCGCACTTTTCCGCATTAAACTCCATTTGCCATCTCTCAGCCCAGCTCTGCAGCCTATCTATGTCCCTCTGTAACCTACAACATCCTTCGGCACTATCCACAACTCCACCGACCTTCATGTCATCCGCAAATTTACTAACCCACCCTTCTACACCCTCTTTCAGGTCATTTATAAAAATGATAAACAGCAGTGGCCCCAAAACAGATCCTTGCGGTACACCACTAGTAACTAAACTCCAGGATGAACATTTGCCATCAACCACCACCCTCTGTCTTCTTTCAGCTAGCCAATTTCTGATCCAAAGCTCTAAATCACCTTCAACCCCATACTTCCGTATTTTCTGCAATAGCCTACCGTGGGGAACCTTATCAAACATCCAAAGATATTTGGATGTACCTTTACCACTCAGACTGCTGGTGTTCAAGAAGCTGGCTCACCAGCACCTTCTCAACAGCAATTATGGATGGGCAATAAATGCTGGCCTTGCCAACAATCCCAATATCACATGAATGAATCAAAATAAGTGAAGATTACATTGTGCAGCTGCGCAGCTCCAAGACACAAAAACCAGACCAAATTTTATTGCTTCAGTTCAATTGTGATTGTAGATTCTGACCAGGTAACTTGACTCCTGGATTTTTTCCACACAATTCTGCTCTTTTCCCCTTGCACACCCATCTCCTCAGAAACCTTTCCTCAGAAACCGCCATCAGATTTATATTGAGGCTCAAATATCAGAAGCTTCATTCCCAAGATAGTAAACTATCAAGACCTCGCCATTAGATTCAAATACTAATCAATATGACTCATCAAGCCAGCTTTCCCATTTTTCCGACCATATAAAGTCTGTCATTAACAACATAGAAAGATATCTCCAATTTCCATTACATCTTCCAAGAGTAATAATATGCTTTTAGTGCAGTGATAATGCACTTAGAAAAAATTTATGATCCACTTAATACTTCCAATGGTTTTCAAGAAATTAACTAGGCAGATGATCTTCATGCAGCTATGATTTGTTTTGACTATTTTATCTAGATTCAACAAAAGGTTTTAAAACTTTTGAGGAAAAAGCAGTCCCATATTAGGCTGAAGGTCTCCGAAATACAACAATATGCAAATACTTCATTTCCTCCTGCTCATCAAAAAGTTAAGGATATTAGTGATGGGGAATGGAATGTG
This sequence comes from Heterodontus francisci, assembly GCF_036365525.1. Lineage (NCBI taxonomy): Eukaryota > Metazoa > Chordata > Chondrichthyes > Heterodontiformes > Heterodontidae > Heterodontus > Heterodontus francisci. Next base: position 27,783,261 of record NC_090379.1, read on the forward strand.
TTTTTCAATATTGTCATTCAAAGTGAGCATCAATGTCATCAGGCAAGGAATACCATGAGCTATATGCAAGGTAAAGATTGTTTCTTTGTTTCAACGGTGAACCTCGCCTCAGCTGCAAAAGAGGACCCCCACACTTGGTGACGTTCCCATAGGAACCATCATTACAACCTCTCTAAGTGAAATTTCTTATTTAGTATCAGTTAGTGCAAAAGTAGAGTCAGTTTAGTTTGCTATCCATAGTGTGGTTCAAACCAGTTAGGGAAAAAAATTTATTTCTGGAATTTGCAGTTTGGATATGTGTGTAAAATAAAGGGCAGTAACTAACCAGTGCTCGTTTGTTCTACACCCCGCTTGACTTCCTTTTCCATTCAAAATCAGGTTAGGTTTAAAATGGAGGTCAATCCGCTACTGCTTGTTTTGCAAACATGCTGAAATTAGAAGTTTTGCTCCATCACCCCATTAGCCTGGGCTGAATTCGAGGACAGTGCTCTAATCCTTTCTATTGCCGAGGCTCCATTCTCTACCTGGGTTCAGTCTCTGAAACCTATTGAGAGCTGTGCAATTCTGCCCTAGCAGACCTTGGCATGACTTGCCAGTGCAGTCTAAAGCAACAATTTTAATCCAGTGGATTTACTCCACCACTTGACCCTGCTGGCTTCCAGGATGTTATGATGCTCCAAGGCCCTGGCAATGACCTTGCTCAGTTACAAAATACCTTTATAAATGCAAACTACGGCAGATGCTGGAAATCTGAAATAAAAACAAGAAATGCTGGAAATACTCAACAGGTCTGGCAGCAACTGTGGAGAGAGAAGCAGAGTTAACGTTTCAGGTCAGACTTCTGACGAGAGAGGTTCAGTAGATTAGGATTATTTTCATTAGAAAGACGGAGGTTGAGAGGGGACCTGATTGAGGTGTACAAAATCATGAGAGGTATAGACAGGGTGGATAGCAAGAAGCTTTTTCCCAGAGTGGGGGATTCAATTACAAGGGGACACGAGTTCAAAGTGAAAGGGGAAAAGTTTAGGGGGGATATGCGTGGAAAGTTCTTTACGCAGAGGGTGGTGGGTGCATGGAATGCATTACCAGCGGAGGTGGTAGACGCAGGCACGATAGCGTCTTTTAAGATGTATCTAGACAGATACATGAATGGGCAGGAAGTAAAGAGATACAGACCCTTAGAAAATAGGCGACAGGTTTAGATAGAGGATTTGGATCGGCGTAGGCTTGGAGGGCCGAAGGGCCTGTTCCTGTGCTGTAATTTTCTTTGTTCTTTGTTCTTTCTTTGTTCTTTGCTTTCGGACTTCTTTACAATGCTGGAACTCTACTCCAATTTCATTTCGGGGACTTCTTGATTAATCTACCATCAGAATGACACTCAGGGCTTGGCTGCTGTAACTCTGCACTGCTATTAAGCCGTTACCAGTTTCAAGGTAACTTTTTCTAGCCTACAGCCTAACTCCACCAGCATCACCACCCACCTGCTGAGCTTCTAACTGCCCTTCAGTGCTGGTTTTTCCGCTGTATCTTGTGACTGTGTGAAACCTGGATGGTAATCCATTTTCTCATGGGTCCAAGTCCATTTCTCTGCTGCTTCAGGACCTTGTATTACCCGAAGAGTTGGTGGAAGCAGATTCAATAGTAACTTCCAAAAAGAAATTGAATATACACTCGAAAGGGAGAAGTTTGCATAGCTATGGGGAAACAGCAGGGGAGTGAGGTTAATTAGATAACTCTTTCAAATGTCCTTCTTCGATGCCTGAATGTGTAGGATTCGAAAGTGACTTCTAATGTCACTGTCACTTTCTACAGAGACTGTGTTCTCTGCTGGGCTGCTTCAGTTCTAGGATCCCACCTACCCCTGTGGCCTTGGTTTTCTGCTAGGAATTTTTCATTGAATGATGAACTAGCTCTCATCCTTTCCTGCTGTTTGCATCCTCTTCTGGATCCGGCTCCATTATTACTGAATGATTACTGTGCTGCTTCCTATTGCTGCTCACTCCATTCATCCACCCCTTGGTGATCAATAATAAACATTGAGGCGTCTATGCACCTCTGTTGAACCCCTGGACTTATGCTGGGTCAAGACTGATCCTCCATTTTCTGTTGTAAAAGTCCTGGCAGCTCTTCCTAAACAGCATTTGCACTTATTTTCCTTTCACACTTCTCTCCAAACCTAGATGTTAGTTCATTGCTGCAAAGTGCTGATTCTATCCCATCCAGAAATCAATTTCATCCCACCATGGGACCTCTGATTTTAACTTTGGAATCTCTCTTATTGTCTCCTCCTAACCAGATCAATTTATCCTAACCTTTGCCATGCCCATGTAACCTGAATTTCCCTGTGTCCATTCACATGCATGTTTGCCTGCTGCTCCGGACCAGAGCCCATTGCTTCTGTAATGAGTTCTTTTGTTGTCTGATACAACATAAATAAGATGCATGGAGTCCAATTGTGATGAAGGTCTCTAACAGGTTTATTAACAGCTAACAAGTAGGTAAAGTACAGAGCAAACTATTTACAGAACATTCCTCTGGGTGTTACAGTTGCAGAGTGACTCTGACTTAAATCACATGACTACATCCTCATACTTGTGGGGGAGGCAGTGGCATAGTGGTAATGTCACTGTACTAGTCATCCAGAGGTCCAGGCTAGTCCTCTGGGGACATGGGTTCAAATCCCACCATGGCAGATGGTGAAATTTGAATTCAATTAATAAATCTGGCATTAAAAACTCGAATAGTGACCATGAAATTATTGTCGATTGTTGTAAAAACCCATCTTGGTTACTAATGTCCTTTAAGGAAGGAAATCTGCTGTCCTTACCTAGTCTGGCCTACGTGTGACTCCGGACCCACAGCAATGTGGTTGACTCTTAAATGCCCTCTGAAATGGCCTAGCAAGTCACTCAGTTCAAGGGCAATTACAGATGGGCAATAAATGCTGGCCTAGTCAGCGGCGTCCATTTCCCATGAACGAATAAAATAAACTTAGCTCATTAGCGTACTAAGAACTTAAAGGGACATCACTCTTAAAGGCAATTATAAAACATCCCCTTTCTTTCCAAAGATATGTCTTGTGTGCTACAAGTAAAAACACATAACATTAAATAACATCAAAATTAGTTATACGGGATATAGATTATAACATTTACAAGTGTAGAAGCTTAAGTGTCCATATATCGTTTCGGTGCTTTAACAACGCTTCCAGATCTTGTTATGGTATAACCTTCTGGGAATATGGATTTCACCCTTGGCTGTTTTGGGTTTGTAGGCAAGTTGTTAATGTATTGGTTGTTGTCCTGTTGTTCTTTCACACCATCGTCGTCAGAATATGTTCTTTCAAGTCTGCTGTGTGCAGCTGGAGTATTGCACACTTCTCAATTGGCTTCGGTTCCTTCTCAACATTGCTCTGCTAGATATTGTAATCTTGTAGGACCTAGACACACTGCATACTTTGGAGGCCTCTCTGGGTAATCATGTTCTCATTGTGGGGTGTAAGACACTGACCTTTTGTCCTACCTGTTGCTAAGGTAGATCCGCCCCTGCGCATCAGTCATGCACGATCATCATTCTTCCTTGTTTTTCGAGGAGTGTCTCCTGCATCTTGGAGAATTTGAACAGATGATGGTTTGGCAGAGTTGTCCGCACTTGTCAGCCAAACATGATATCTGCTTGTGACGGTAAGCCCATATCCATAGGTGTAGCGTTGAGGTGTAGCAGAGCAACACGAAGATCTTGATTCATTGCCCTACACTTCAGAATAAGTGATTTGACTGTGGGAACCATTCGCTCGGCAAGACCATTAGATCTAGGGTAATGCGGTCAGGATGTAACATGGTTTATCTCCCATTTGGTGCACATATCCCTGAAAGGTTTGCCATTATACTGTGACCCATTACCAAAAATGATTTCTTCAGGTGCACCAAATAGACTGAATATGGCACTCAATGTGTCTGCAATGACTGCGCTTGAGGTGTGTTTACCCGTCTGACAATTGGAAATTTGGAGAAATAATCAGTGACTAAAATAAAGTCATCTCCACTAACGGAAAATAGATCAGTGGTGATTTTGGACCAAGGAACTGACAGAATCTCATGAGGGTGTAGAGGTTCTTTGCATTGTTGTGTTTGGTGGCTCTGGCATGCCTCGCACATCCTCACTAAACTTTCAATGTCACTGTTTATCCCTGACCAATAAACAGTGTCTCGTGCCAGTCGTCTTGTTCGCTCTATGCCCATATGGCCCTGGAGAGGTTGTGACAAGATGTCCTCTCGGGGACCTTTTGGCTCAATCACTTGTTTTCCCTTGAAGGTGATGCCTCTCGAGATACTGAGTTCATCTCTATAAGACCAAATCATCTTTTGCTGACATCTCTTTTACCATTTCAGGCCAACCTTCATTGCAAAATGCAATAAATCAATTTTGAGTGCATCTTCCACCTCGATGTCCATGCTGTTGGCTTGTAGATCCAGGGGAACATCTTCATTCATTCTTGCTTGGTTTTGGCAATGTGCTCAGCATATCCGAGGTGACCATTTTGGTACCCGGTGTGTAGCAGACATCGAAGTTGTACCCCTGTACGTTCACTAAGAGTCTCTTTGGTCAAGATGGTGCATTTGTCAATGGTTTGTGCAGATCATTTCCAGTGGTTTGTGGTCAGTTTCCAGTGTGAACTGCTCACCGAACAGGTAAGTGATCCCAAACACCAGAGCAAGTATTTCATGCTCTATGTTGGAGTAATTAGACTGTGCTGAGGATAAACATTTGGACCTAATGCAATTGGTTTGCCATCCTGAAGGATGCACATTCCTAGCCCTTTCTGTGAGATGTCGACTTCCAGGATTGTCTTCTTCCTTGGATCATAGTACTGCAGGGTAGAAGTTTCTGCTGACAATGCTTGTTTGACTCAAACATATACTGATGGTCCTCCTGCCGTACAAACGATACGTCTTTCTTTAAGATCTCTCTCAGCGATGATGCTTTGTCAGAAAAATTTGGAACGTATGGTACCAAGAAGTTGAAAAATCCAAGACATCACTGGAGGTCTTCCTTGTCTTGTATGGTAGGCATATGCCTTACATCTTCAATTTTTCCTGGATCAGGACGGATTCTGCAACCAGAATAGATAGAGCCAAAGAAATTGATCTGACTTACATTCAGCTGGCACTTCTTGCTGTTAAAACTGAGACCTTCAAGATGAGCTACTGCCATCAGTGAGTGAAGATTTCGATCATGTTTTTCTTTGATTTTGCCCATGAACGCAATGTCATCAGCAATGCATATAGAGCCAGGCATGTTTTCGATAATACTGTCCATATGCTGCTGAAACAGATCTTGACTGATCGAAAAGATGAAGGGTAGTCTTTGGAAGCAATATCTTCCAAATGGTGTTCTGAGGTGGTGAATATTTCTCGTCCGTATTTACCGTGGAGAAGGTCATGGAAGCTAGTGAGTTCAAGGGAGGGAACAGCGATATCCTGGAACATATCAACATTACAAAGGAGGAGGTGTTGGAGGTTTTGAAGCGCATTAAGGTGGATGAATCCCCAGGGCCTGACCAGGTGTATCCTAGGATGTTATGGGAAGCCAAGGGAGGAGATTGCTGGGGCCCTGGCAGAGATTTTTGTATCCTCGTTAGCCACGGGTGAGGTACCAGAAGACTGGAGAATAGCTAATGTTGTGCCTTTATTTAAGAAGGGCAGCAGGGATAAGCCAGGGAACTACAGGCCAGTGAGCCTTACATCAGTGGTTGGAAAGTTATTGGAAGGGATTCTGAGAGACAGGATTTATTTGCATCTGGAAAGGCATGGTCTGATTAGGGATAGTCAGCATGGCTTTGTGCGTGGGAAATCATGTGTCACGAATTTGATTGAGTTTTTCGAGGAGGTGACCAAGAGGATTGATGAGGGCAGGGCGATGGACGTTGTCTACGTGGACTTTAGCAAGGCCTTTGACAAGGTCCCGCATGGTAGGCTGGTCCAGAAGGTTCGAACACATGGGATCCAGGGCGAGCTAGCAAATTGGTTACAAAACTGGCTTGGTGATAGGAGGCAGTGGGTGGTAGTGGAGGGTTGTTTTTCAGATTGGAGACCAGTGACCAGTGGTGTGCCACAGGGATCGGTGCTGGACCCTCTGTTATTTGTCATATATGTTAATGACTTGGATATGAATGTAAGGGACATGATTAGTAAGTTTGCAGATGACACCAAAATTGGTGGTATAGTGGACAGTGAAGAAGGTTGTCTAAGGTTACAACAGGATATAGATCAACTGGGAAAGTGGGCAAGGGACTGGAAAATGGAATTTAACGCAGACAAGTGTGAATTGATGCATTTTGGGAAGTTAAACCAGGGCAGGACATATACAGTGAATGGCAGGACCCTGGGGAGTGTTCTTGAGCAGAGAGACCCTAGGGTGCAAGTACATAGTTCCCTGAAAGTGGCAACACAGGTAGACAGGGTGGTGAAGAAGGCATATGGAATGCTTGCCTTCATTGGCCGAGGCATTGAGGACTAGAGTTGGGACGTCATGTTACAGTTGTACATAACGTTGGTTAGGCCGCATTTGGAGTACTGTGTGCAGTTCTGGTCACTGCACTACAGGAAAGATGTGATTAAGCTAGAGAGGGTGCAGAAAAGATTCACAAAGATGTTGCCTGGTTTGGAGGGTATGAGTTATAAAGAGAGATTGGATAGGCTGCATCTGTTTTCCCTGGAGCGAAGGAGGCTGAGAGGGGACATGATAGAGGTATATAAAATTATGAGAGGCATAGATAGGGTAGATAGCCAGAGTCTGTTTCCCATGGTAGGGGTGACTAAAACTAGAGGGCATAGATTTAAGGTGAGAGGGAAGAGGTTTAAAGGGGATCAAAGGGGTAAATTTTTCACACAAAGAATAGTGGGTATCTGGAATGAGCTGCCAGAGGAAGTGGTGGAGGCAGGAACAGTAGCGACATTTAAGAGCCATCTGGACAGGTACTTTAAGAGGCATCTGGACAGGTACTTGAATGAGCACGGCATAGAGGGATATGGAATTAATGCAGGCAGGTGGGATTAGTATAGATAGGCATTCTGGTCGGCAAGGACGAGCTGGGCCGAAGGGCCTGTTTCTATGCTGTACGACTCTATGACTCTATGACTCTATCCAACATGGAGACGAATTTGGCTCCTGTGCACTTGGGATTCAATTCCTCTAATGTCGGAATCTTGTGGGGATATCTCTTTAGGGAGAGGGTTAGACGCCTCGGATCTAGACATACCCTGATTGCTCCATTCTTCTTTAGTACGCATGTAATTGAGCTGCACCAGTCTGTGTGATGATGCACACGACGGATTGAGTTCATTGAGTTCATGTCATCCAACTCGCGCTTAAGCTTTTCTTGTATACGCATGCTTTGCTTTCTGGGAGGAAAATTGCATCTTCTCTGTGGTGCAGTATGACATTGCCTTTGAAATTTTCTATGGCGTTGAACTTTTCCTTTTACATTTGGTGTAGGTCGTGGACTTCTATACGGGTACCCTTGGTTACTTCTGCTGTAATGGGTACCTTGGTATGGTCAGGATGTTGAGGTCCTTACACCCTGGTAGTCCTGCCTTTGCTGGTCCACTCATGTCTACCAGGTAAAATATTTGTGATTTCCATGCCAACTTGCCATAGCTGCATTGCATTGCTTCTGTGCCACTGCAAGGAATGGATGACCCATTTTACACAGATAGCTTTGCAGTTGTCGGTTGTATAATTGATTTCCAACGACTCCGGTACATATCCTGCAGGATTCAGATTGATAAGATATTTGCACTAGATCTGGTGTCAGTCTTAACCCTGAGTGTATGCTTGCCAGCTTTCTTTGGGAACATGATGTTAATAGTGGCAAAAACTTCCAGTTGTTTGTCTTCATCAACATGATGTATCAGTTTCACAATGTGGAATGCCTGATCCTCTTTTGACTGAGAATTACTTCTCTCTGTGGCTTGTCTCAGGTCTATGTCATTGGGGACTTTGTATATCAGCTTGCATTTATACAGGCCTCTCATGCCCTCTTTGCTGTTATTGCCCTGTTGTTGAGCCTGTCTTCTCTTTGCTTGCATCCTACTGTGACTTCTGGCTGTAGCTTTGGAGCCAGATTTGTTGCATAAGTGGGCCCAGTGTCCTTTTGCCCCGCACGCCTTTCACAGGTCTTGAAATGCAGGATGACTTCGCTGTGAATGGAACCAACCATATTTACCACAGAGCTTGCTTGCTCTTTTCCATATGGTTATTGTGGCGATACTGTTGGCTGCATCTAAGGCTTGCAAGTGCTGTTGTCCAGCTATAATGGCTTCATACTTCCTGTCATCTTCCAATAGAGCACCAAAGCTGTGACCTTTCTTTTATCCCCTAGAGGTCTTTCTGAAATGCTTCAATGGGTGTTGGTACTATCACCAGCTCTATTCATCACTCTGACAGCTCAGTTTTTGAGAAATTGCATTTGTTGCCCTTATTATGGCATCTAATGATGAACTGGTCTATTGATTCCTGTGGCTGTTGCCTTTAGGGCATCAATTCCATGTGGTGAATTCTAAAATTCACTATTTAATCGAAATGGATCATCGAGCACTTTCCATAGCTTTGCAGGATCTTTCTGGTCCTCTTCAGATAAGCCAGAGTTATTGATTCTGTGTAATCTCTCATTTTCAACAGCTATTAGCATTTTCACAGCCTGTTCTTCTGGTTTGACAATCACTAGATCTGTAAAACATAACTGCATTCTTTGTTTGAAAAGTTTGAACTTGGAAAGGATATCCATGGCCTTTGAATTCATGCTAGGAAATTTGGTATCCATCTTTCTGATGTTCTTTTGCTTAAAACTTGCTTTTAGACTTGTTCCATGACTCGGCACTTTTTCCCCTTTAAGAAACTCTGTTATTTAGACTAGCTGCTCGGATTGAGCAGGTGTTTTGCAGTGCTCTGTGTTTATCTTGCTTCCAGCATTCTATCTTGTCTATTTACACAGCTGTTCAATATGCAGTTCAATTGCTTTTCTTTAGTGTTTATTGCAGCACTTAAGCTGGTCTGTTTACACAGATCGTCACTTGGCAGTTTTTTTTAACTAGAGTTTGTTTATGTTTCTCATCTTCAAGTGGTTTAATAGTTATTTTCGGTGTGGCTGCATGTATGGAAGCTCTTCTTCACACTCGAGTTATTTAATGAGTTTTTAAAACTTTGGCTGCATGGATGAGTCTCTGCAGTGATTGGGTTTTCCCATGCTTTTTCCAATGGATGCTACCTGTACTGGCATCGACCTCGATCAGCCTGGGAAAGGAGTCGGGTCTTCCCTGTTTTTTATGGAGTCTTTGGAAAAATATCATTTTTTTCAAGCACTTTTTTTTTCAAACAATAACTCACCTGATTTACTTGCAGCTGGTCGTTCTGTGCTCTGTCTGCTATAGCTGGAGATAAGTCCTTTCTTCTGTCCACTTTTTGGGCCAGTATTTCTGTTGACTTCTCTCTCCAGTGGCTGTAGGTCATTTTCAAAGCTTTTTGACCTGTGGTCTTCAACTTAGACTTTGTCTTCTCACCACAGCTGCTCCATATAATGAGTTCTTTATGTTGTCTGAAGCAACATAAATGAGATGCATGGAGTCCGGTTATGCTAAAAATCTCTAACAGGTTTATTGACAGCTAACAAGTATGTACAGTACAGAGCAAACTATTTACAGAGCCTTCCTCTGGGTGTTAAAGTTGCAGAGTGACTCTGGCTTCGAATCACATGACTACACCCTGGTACTTAGCTCATTAGCATACTAAAATCTTAAAGGGACATCACTCTTAAAGATAATCATACAACAGCTTCTATATCCCTTTTTTCTTTCTCTTCTTTTTATCAATCTTGGGTCGTTTGTTCTTGTCTCCTGTCCTTCCTGTATTACTGACAAGTGAGCTTTGTGCACAGGAATGATCTCAAGGTACATTTGCCAGATTCACTAAAGACTGACTGCCAGGATATCTTCCCAATGGTTGGTCTTGGCAAATCAAAAAGTGTACATTGGGATTATTGCCAGTAGTGCAAGATTTGCACATAGGGAACTTATATCATAAGTTCCCATCTTGAGGCCAATGTAAAGGCAGCTTCTGAAATATTTATACTTATTAATTGCTTTTAAGGTTATTAAAAAAAGCATTATGTAATTAAATAGATTGTGTTACAACTGCCTGCTATTAGTGCTCTATTCCAGTATTTGTTTTTTTACATCTCTGTGAAAAGGGTTCTCATTAATCCATTATTCCACTTTTCCCAATTTCAACAGCAGACAGAAGGCAAGACTTAGTGCTAGACTGAGGGGGAAAAGAATAGTTAAATTGTTTTAAAGTGAATAATGGCAACTACTGTTGGGCCTCAACAAGCAGCTAGTATAGTCTCTGGCGGCTTTTGCAGGGTTGACTGGTCCTGCCTGTTTGCCAGCCCTTTTGATTAGACGCCACTGAATTTTAGATGCAACACTGCTATCTCTCATGACTGGCAGCGTCTTGCCTTGCTGGTGATGCTGAACAGGGGCAATTACACTCTGGCCAGTTGCAACATTTTAATGTCCACCTTACAATACCATGCAGGAAAGGAAACCTGTCGAAACCAATCAGAAAGAAAAACCACAGACAACTTTCTCAGGGAAAAATTAATAGCTCGTTTGGTCAAAGAATGGAGTGGTGCCAGTGTTACTCAATCCAGTGAAGCTCGATAGTTAGCCTTAATGAGCTTATGTATGTGCATCTGCACCAGAGAAGCACAATTTATTACCTGCGGTCGATTAAGCAGGCTCCTCAGTACCAGTGAAATATTCTACCGGTCAATGGCACTTTATTATAATGTAATGCAGTTTAATGGATACTGGATACATCAGCTCATGAAATGCCAACCTTGCCTTATAAAAGAGACTTACTAGTATAGCTCTTGGAGAGTTCATGGTTACTTGAAAAATTATGTAAATGTCCAGCCTCTTTATTTTAAATAAAGGAAACGCTCAATGTCCTTCATCTTTGTAAGGACATGTATGCAACAAGCACTTAAGCAATGATGTGAAAAGACTAAGCTCTGAGCAACAGGGCAGCGAGGAATGCCCGATGAACCATTAGGAACTCATTATTATGGCACTGAAGAGATTGAACTGCTCATAAAATATCTCATTGCACCTTAACAATTAACCCAAAGCAATTTAATGTTGTCCTTACATACAGACAACGTATAAATCAAAATTTCTACACTCGGGGATATGGCAACGAATCCACAATGAGGCTGGTGAAACAGCCTTTGGTATCCATAGTGCTGCTGCAATTCATTTGACAGCTGGCCACATAACAGGTTGCTAAGGTCTTCTAAGTGCCAGATGCATTGTGTGCTTCATAATGTAACCTGTAGCTCTAATGTTTGTACACCTGTTGTGCGCTATGGTAATTAAGAGGCTAATTTAAATTTAAGTTGGTGGTGGTCATCATATTGCATTTAGAGTGCCTGAAAAGATGGTCAATGCACTGATAAAATAAGCACTCCAGGTCCACCTTTTTCAGTTGGGTTCTTGCTGTTAAATGTCTATTGTTGATTTTCAGATTTCTGTGTCACTGTTTTTCATTCATTAGTTCTGCATTATATTGTGGTATTGGGAGAAAGGAAGTTGATTAAACTTTATTGAAGCCTTCCTGAGAGCTTAAAACAGCACCCCATCTGTTATGTGCCCAATGATAATCATTATATGCTGCTTGAAAAAGTTGTGAGTGTTCCTGTGGGCATCTCTCTAGGATCTGGAGGGGGAGAAAGATCTCTGAAGGCATGTCATAGTGTCATGTTTCCACCTCATGAGGTCAACAGACTCATGCTTATACCATCAGTCATTTATACAGGCCCAGATGTTCAAACCTGGACACATTGGATGAAACCTGTAAGCAGGGACTATGCTTCCCCCAAAGAGGCTATCGCTGAACCTTGCACTCTGGTGCAGCTAGACCTGCCAATAACTTCATAAACAACGATGGCTCTGACAGTTAGAGTCGAGTGACTACAACCTTGAACTTGTGCTGGGGCTGTTCCAAGCAACAGCAGGGCATAGCTGTTAAATCACCTACCTTGCAAAGCAGGCTTGCTTCATGCAGATTATGGATATCTTGTTAGCTTGGGGGGCATCTTAATTCCTCCAATTCTCTTAGGAAAACATATATTAGAAATGCAGTGTTGTAATGTTTTGAAATTGCACTGTGCATTGTGTACTCTAGACGCTGCTGTAGAACACACATGCTAGCAAAATGAAAGTGAAACTGGGACAGATAAAAAGGAGAAGCATTTTATGTTCAGCTGCTGCAGTCTTTGTCTCTCTGTCTTTGCCTCATATCCTATACCAAGCTCGGATAAACGTCATTCAGGTCCCGAGGACATCACAAGCACTTTTGCTCTCTGGCTACATTCCACAAATAAAGCAACCTCATGGAAGATAAGATAAAGAGGCTTTGACAACTGCTCTTGGATGCATGGAGGAACAGGAAAAAAAAGAAGTTTTGGAACATCATCGATAAGACAACTCCTGAAACAAAATTCTACCATTGTAGCACCCAGTTGAACAGATAGAGAGTATTGCATTTTTCCTGTATGATGCTGCAGCACACTTAGTATATTCCAGATGTATGTACTTCACTATTTCAAAGGATGTTAGAATCAGGTTCAATAGTAACTCCCAAAAGGGAATTGGATATATGCTCAAAAAGGAAAACATTGTTGGGCTATGGAAAAGGAGCAGTGGAGTGGGACTAATTGAATAACTCAAAGAGCTAGCACAGCCCTAATGGACTGAATGACCTCCTTCTGTGCTGGAAGATTCTAAAACCTGCGTACTATTAAAATATTTTAGGAAGACAAAATTGGTAAATTATGTAAAGTGACCACACATATACCTTGGCTATATGTGTAGAACAGGAAATATCCTCCTCACCCCTTAAGTTCAGGCCACAGATGAGGAAACGTTATCTCTCTCTCTGTGTTTCTTTCCATCAGTCTGCTCTGGTGGTGCTCTTGACAGCAATTTCTTCTTGTGTAACACTCTCAAAACAGTATCTTGGAATGGTGCTATTTTGCCCCTGTGCCTTGCTTCCATCATTTTTCAAATATGGAGCCAGTTTTCCTGTCTACAGGTGAATGCCTCCTTTTAATGTGTCCCGTGCTATCTGCCAGCTCTTAGCTGTTCTGCACTATGTGCTGAAAGTGTCGCATACATTTAAATGTATGAAATGCCCTCCCCTTTATAGCATAAGAATGTTCTGATGAAAGGTCACAGACCTGACATGTTAACTCTGTTTCTTTCTGCCAGATCTGTTGAGTATTTCCAACACTTTCTGTTTTTATTTTAAATGTGTGATCATGTTCATAGCATGAAATCAACTCATTGCAGCACAGGCTCTGCAGAAACTACATTATTTGCGCCAATATCCTCATTTTGGATGTATAAAACTACAAAAAATGAACTTCTATTTGAAATAAAGCTACAGTAGTAAATTTATATGTGTTATCACTGAATTTCAGCAGACCCATAACTGCATTAATAACTGAAATGATTCACTTCAATCCATATTAATTTTATGTGTAGTTCTATCTTACTTAAGTGAAAGATGGAAGCATATATATTATGATCATGCTTATTCTAGAAATTATAACTTTCTTTTTTATGATATTTATTTTATAAGTTATTTGTTGACTTGTAAAAATGTTCAGTCTTGTACTTTGCACAAAGTACTGCATGTTGGAGTTATTTTGTTGTCATGGGTTTTGTTGTGTTATCATAAGCAACACAATGAGGTAATTGGATTCCAGTTCATTGAAGATCTCTAGAAGGTTTATCAATAGCTAAACTAGTATATACAATACAGGGCAAAATATTTACAGAATCATTGTCTAGGGTGTTGCAGTGCAGAGTGACTATGGCTTCTAGTCACAAGTGTATATCCTGGTACTTAGCTCATTAGCATACTGAGTTCTTAAAGGGACATCACTCTTAAGGCAATCATACAACATCTCCTTTCTTTCCAAAGGTAAGTCTCGTATACTACAAGTAAAAGCACGTAAAATTGGATAATATCTAAATTAGTTATATGGATAGAGATTACAAAATTTACAAGTATAAGGATAGGGATTGTGACATTTACAATTGCAGAAGCTTAAGAGTCCATACATCATTTTGGTGGTTTGACAACTCTTTCAGATCTTGTTATGGTATAACCTTCTGGGAATGTGGATTTCACCCTTGGCTGTTTTTGGTTTTCAGCCATGTTGTCAATGTGTTGGTTATTGTCCTGTTGTTCCATCATATCCTCATCATTGGAGCGTGTTCTTTTGAATCCACCGTGCGTACTTGGGGTATTGCACACTTCTCTTAGTTGGCTTTGGCTCCTCCTCAACATTGTTCCGTTAGATGTTGTAATCTCGTAGGACCTCGGCTCACTGCATACTTTGGATACCTCAGCAGGTAACCATGTTCTCATTGTGGGGTGTATAACCCTGACTTTTGTCCTACTTGTAGCTGAGTTGGTTCCACTCCTGCATGTCGGTCATGCACCATCTTCATTCTCCCATGTTTTTTGAGCAGTGTCTCCTGCATCTCGGAGAATTTGGACAGATGATAGCTTGGCAGAATCACTTGTCTGCTAAACATAATCTCTGCTAGTGACAGTAAGCCCATATCCAGAGGTGTAGCTCTGAGGTGGAGCATGGCAACACAAAAATCTTGTTTCATAGTCCTACACTTCAGGATAAGTGATTTAACTGTGTGAACCATTTTCTCGGAAAGACAATTAGAGCTAGGGTAATGTGGTGAGGCCATCACATGGTTTATGTCCTATTTGGCACACATATCCCTGAAAGGTCTGCCTGTATACTATGGCCCATTGTCCAAAATAATTTATTTTTTATTTTTATTTTATTATTTATTTATTTATCTAGAGATTTCTTCAGGTTCACTGAATAAATTGAATATGGCACTCACTGTGTCTATGACGACCGCACTTGAGGTGTCTTTTACCTGTCTAACAATTGGAAATTTGGAGAAATAATCAGTGACTAAGATAAAGTCGTCTCCATTCATGAAAAATAGATCAGTGACAATTTTGGATCAAGGTACTGGCGGAATCGCGTGAGGGTGTAGAGGTTCTTTATGTTGTTGTGGCTGGTAGCTCTGGCATGCCTTGCACATCCTCATTAACTTTTCGATGTCACCGTTGATCCCTGGCCAATAAACAGTGTCTCGTGCCAGTCGTCTCATTTTCTTTATGTCCATATGGCCTTGGTGAAGTCTGGCAAGATGTCCTGTCGGAGAGCTTTGGGCACGATGACTTGTTTTCCTTTGAAGGTGATGCCTCTCGAGATACTGAGTTCATCTTTAAACGGCCAAGACCATCTGAGGGTTTCTGGCACCTCTTTTATTGTATCATGCCAACCTTCTATGATGATTCTCTACAGTGCCTTCAGTTGTGGGTCACTGGCTGTTTCTGATTGTAGTTGGTCACATTTGTGCTGACCAAAATGCAATAAATCAATTTTGAGTACATCTTCCACCTCGATGTCCATGCTGTCTACTTGTAGATCCAGTGGAACTTCTTCATTCTTGCTTGGTTTTGGCAATCTGCTCAGCGTATCTGAGGTGACCATTTTGGTACCTGGTTTGTAGCAGACTTTGAAGTCGTACCTCTGTACTTTCACTAAGAGTCGCTGTAGTCAAGGTGGTGCGCTTGTCAATCATTTGTGCCAGGTCATCTCCAGTGGTTTGGGGTCGGTTTCCACTGCAAACTGCTTACCGACCAGGTAGGTGTGGAACTTTGTGATCCCAAACACCAGAGCAAATGTTTCATGCTCTATGTTTGAGTAATTGGATTGTGCTGAGGATAAACATTTGGTTCCGAATGCAATTGGTTTGCTATCCTGCAGAATGCACGCTCCTAGCCCTTTCTGTGAGGCATTGACTTCCAGGATTGTCTTCTTCCTTGGATCATAGTACTGCAGGGTATAGGTTGACAATGCTTGTTTGAGAGAATCAGACATATACTGATGGTCCTCTTGCCATACATATGGTATGTCTTTCTTTAAGAGCTCTCTCAATGATAACGCTTTGTCAGAAAAATTTGGAATGCAGGGTGTCAAGAAGTTTAAAAATCCAAGACATCCCTATTGATCTTCCTTGTGTTGTGGAGTAGGCATATGCCTTACATCTTCGACTTTGCCTGGGCCAGGACAGATTCCGCAACCAGAATAGACGGAGGCAAAGAAATTGATCTGACTTACATTCACCTGGCACTTCTTGCTGTTAAAAATGAGCCCTTTGCAACGAGCTACTACCATCAGTGAGTGAAGATTTCGATCATGTTGTTCTTTGGTTTTGCTCATTACCGCAATATCATCGGCAATGCATATACATCCAGGCACGTTTTCTATAATTCTGTCCATATGCTGCTGAAACAGATCTTGACTGACAGATAAGCCAAAGGGTAGTCTCTGGAAGCAATATCTTCCAAATGGTGTTCTGAAGGTGGTGAATTCCTGAGATTCCTTAACTAGGTGTACTGACCAACATCAACATTTAGCGTCCAACTTGGAGAAGAATTTGGCTCCTGTGAACTTGGGATTCAATTCCTCTAGTGTTGGAATCTGGCGGGGGCATCTCTTTAGGGAGAGGTTTAGACACCTTGGATCTAGACATACCCTGATTGCTGCATTCTTCTTTAGTGTGCATGCAATTGAACTGCACCAGTCTGTGTGATGATGCACACGACGGATGATGCCATTGCATTCCACGTCATCCAACTCACGCTTAAGCTTTTCTTGTATTTGCACGCTGCACATTCTGGGTGGGTCGATTGACGGAATTGCATCCTCTCCGAGGTGCATTATGGCATCGCCTTTGAAATTTCCTATGGACTCGAACCTGTCCAGGTACATTTGTTGTAGGTCGTGGACTGACTCAATGCTGGTACCTTTGGTCTCCTCTGTTGTAATGGTGACTTGGTGGATAAGTCACAATGTTAAGGTCCTTACACCCTGGTAGTTGTGCCACTGCTGGTCTACTCATGTCTACCAGGTAAAATATTTGTGGTTTCCATGCCAACTTGCCATAGCTGCATTGCATTGTTAATGTGCCATGCAAGGGATGGGTGACCCATTGTATGCAGTTAACTTTGCAGTTGTCGGCTATATCATTGATTTCCAATGACCCCGGTACATATTCTTCAGGATTCGGACTGTTAGGATATTTGAACTAGCTCCGGTATCAATCTTAATCCTGAATGTGTGCTTGCTAACTTTCTTTGGGAACATGATGTTAATAAGTAGAAAAGCTTTCAGTCGTTTGAGTTCATAAACGCAATGCATCAGGTTCACAATGTGAAATGCCTGCTCGTCTTCTGGCTGAGAATTGCTCCACTCTGAGCCTTGTCTCGGGTCTATTTCACTGTGGATTTCATGTATCAGCTTGCATTTATGCAGGTCTCTTGGTGCTTTCTTTGCTGCTGTTGCCCTGCAACTGTGCCTGTCTTCTGTTTGTTTGTGTCCTATTGTGACTTCTGGCTTTGGAGCCAGATTTATTGTACAGGTGGGTCCAGTGTCCTTTTGCACCGTATGCCTTGCACAGATCTTGAAATGCTGAACAACTTTGCTGTGAGTGGGACAAACCACACTCACCACACAGTTTGCTTTCTTTTTGTGACCTGGTTATCATGCCAAAACTGTTTGCTGCACCTAGTGCTTGTAGATGCTGTTGTCCAGCTACAATAGCTTCATATTTCCTGCCATCTTCTAACAGCACATCAATGCTATGACCTTTTTTTTCCTCCAACAGCTCTTTTTGAAATGCTTCAATGGTGTTGAGACAATTACCAGCTCCATTATTCGCTCCGACAGCTCAGTTTCTGAGAAATCATATTTGTTGCCCTTACTACGGTGTCTACTGATGAATTGATCTATTGATTCCTATAGGACATCAATGCCAGGCAATGAATTATAAAACTCACTCTTACCTGAAGCTAATCATCTTGCACTTTCCATATCTATGTGGGAACTTTCTGGTCCTCCAGATAGGCCAGAGGTATTGATTCTGTGTAACCCCTCATTTTCAACTGCTATCAGTATTTTCACAGCCTGCTTCTCTGGTTCTACTACCACTTGGTCTGTGAAGCATAACTGCATTCTTTGTTTAAATCGTTTGAACTCGAATAGGCTATCACTGGCCTTTCAGTTCATGCCGAGAAATTTGATATCCATCTTTATGCTGTTCTTTTGCTTTCTGCTCTCTATTTAACTTTGTTCAACTGTGTGTGCCTTCAGCACTGTACTTATTATGACTTTTCTATTTGTTGTTTGAAACTGGTTTTAAAACTTGTTCTATTAACTCTGCACTGTTCTTCTTTTAAGAAATTCTCTTTTATTTATACTAGCTGCTTTGATGGAGTGTAACATGTGCTTGACAGTGTTCTCTGTTTATTTTGCTTTCAGCACTTCAGCTTGTATGTTCACACAGTTGTTTGATAGGCAGTTCAAGAATTGCAAGAATTTATTTATCTTCTTCATGCTTGATGGTTTAATGATTTTTTTCAGACTTGACACCGTGAATGGAGACTCTGGTGTTATCCGGGTTTCCCGCTTTTTTGTTTCGGATGCCTCCTGTAATGGCACCAATCATGATCAGCCTGAGACAGGAATTGGGTTTTACCTGTTTTGTTTCTATCTCTCACATGAAGCCTTTAAAAAATCAAATTTTTAAGCACTTCAAAGCTCTTTTTTTAAACTGGGATTCCTCAATCATTGGCACGATGATTCACCCGATCACAGAAATTGACTTACAGCCTGTCATTCAGTGCACTGTCTCCAACAGCTGGAGGTAAGTTTTTTCTTCTTTCCGCTGTTTGGACCAGTATTTCCTTTGAACTATCTCTCTTTAGGCTGTAGGAAGGGTTGCTTTCACAGCTGTTTTACCCATGGTCTTCAAGCTTAGATCCTGCCTTTTCACCACTGCTGCCACCAATTTAATGGGTCTCATTGTGTTATCTTCAGGGCTGCATTTGCTGACAACGCCACCACTAGGTGGTGCTGCAATGGCACATGCGCAAATGCAGCCTCTGGCAATAAAACGTCACAGTCTGCGATGTCAGGCAGCTGCCAGGATTAAAGATGGCGCTGCTCAAATAATCACACGATGACAACCTAAACATATGGCAGCACACAAAGGCCGGAGGGGAGGGAGTGAGCGGGCCAGGGAGAGGAGGGAGCGGGCCGGGGAGGGAGCAAGCGGGCCAGGGAGGGGTGGGGAGGGAGGGAGCGGGCCGGGGAGGGGAGGGAGCGGGCGGGCGAGGGAGCAAGCGGGCTGGGGAGGGGAGGGAGCGAGCGGGCGGGCGGCGGAGGGGGGAAGGAAAAGAGCGCATCCGCCACCAGCAAGGTCTTTGGCCATGCTCTCCCCGCACCCCAGGCCCACTCTCCCCCAACCCCTGCTCTCTCCCCGCTCCCCAAACCCCCTTTCCCCCCCACCCTTGCTCTCTCCGGCCCGGATCCCCCCACCATCTTCCCGCCTTGCAATGACGTCATCTGTGCATGTGCCAGCCCCATCTGCTTGCGTTACGCGATGACATCATCTGCGCATGCGCCAACCAGTCCTGGCACTGCGGAACGCAGCGTATGCGCAGAGGGTAGGAACCAATCTGCGCATGTGCGCAGATGGCGCAGTCGGATGACGTAAGCTGCCGCCTGCGTTGTCAGTAATCACTTTATATCTTAAGCAACACAATGAGGTGCATGGATTCCATTTTGTTGAAAGTCTCTCAATGGTTTATTAACAACTAAAGTAAATAGTTTACTCTGTATTGTATATATCACAGAACCTTTGTCTAAGGTGTAACAGTTGCAGGGTAACTATGGCTTCTCATCACATGACTGCATCCTGGTACTTATCTTATCAGCATACTGAGTTCTTAAAGGGACATCACGCTTAAGGCAATCACACAACACTTGGCAGAGAAAAGTTACAGGTCATACAGCATGAAAGTGATATAGTTCCTGATATATTCATGTACAAATCCAGCAGAGAAACACGGTGTCACTTTAAGATTCTTTTGCGAACTAGCTTACAGTAAAATCTATTCATGAAGGAACATCTTTGAAGATGACTTAACATGGTCTCAACAGACATGGCACGTTCAAATTGTACTCATTAGTATAGTATCAGGACTGTCACTGGATGGGTTGTTAAGACTGGTTTTACAGACCAGTTAAAGCACACATGTTAGTGAATGCTTTTGTAACAAGCTTTGCTTCAATAGAATTTTGAACATTTGTATGTCCTCTGATAACAGAGCCTTCCACTTGACAGCTTAAAGGTTAGACAATACCATACAATGTATCAGAATTCCCATAACATGGTGGGTTTTCAATACTTCTCTGAGCTGTACAAACTAAAATAAACTTACCAATAAATGCCCCCAACACAAAGTAGTATCGTGCAATACAATTGGTCAGATTTCCCTTCAATGTAGAATTAACATTATTATTTTTAATTCTGGCTTACAATCACATCTTGCTGATAATGTATAAATATATATTTGATTTAATTTGTACTGGTTTATGCACTTTCTGAGTTGATTTGTTATTTAACAATGCTTGAATCTACTTCACTTTGAATGTGCTCCAGAGATTTTTTTTCTTTGAAATTGGTAAATGTTACAGGCTTGTGGTTCTTCAATGAAATCCATACATTAAGGAGATATTGGTATAAATTTAGCAGTCTCCCTCTGTGAGGCAACAGCAGTGTGAGATTTGATGAAGAGACTGCCAAGCCTATTCACCATCTTGCATTAGTATAGTATTGGGGCTGTTACTGGATGAGTTGTTTGGCTGACTAGTCAAAGAACACATGCCAGTGAATGCCTGCCAGAGAGATCTGTTTTTTTTGAGTGCTGGGGTAACACTCAAGAAGCCCTGCGTGGCACTTGATTCAACATAAATCCACAATGGAAATACTTGAAGTTATCACTTGATGAGAATTGGGAATATGATGCATTTTACAAGATAGTTATAGATGAGGAAAGTGATTCACACCATCTTAATTTATCCATCTGAAAAGATCCTGAAGCATCCAATTGTTTTTCTATCTGGAAGTCTATGCATGTATTGACCATTCTTTTGTGCAAAGATATACATTTTACAAGTTGAATTTGGGTCCCCTTGACCTACTTCTTCAATTTAACTTAAGATAATGGGAATATAGGAATAGGAGTAGGCCATTCAAGCCTGTTCTGCCATTCAGTTAGATCATGGTTGATCTGAACCTCAATTCCACTTACCTGCCTTTGTTCCGTAACCCTTTATACCCTAACAAAAATCTATTTTGGTTTAAAATTTTCCAATTGACCTAACCTCAATTTTTTGAGGGAAAGAGTTCCAGATTTACACTATCCTTCAATCCAGATTTAGCATTTCCATTCCCTTAACTAGCTTCTACAACTCTTGGGTACCTAGTTTTTGGGCTAAAAATCTCAATTTTTCTAGTCTTTCCTCATAACTCAACATTTCACACTGGGGAGCAGCCTTATGGTTCTTATTTCCTCTGTTTCAGTACTTGAATGTCTTTCATTTTTTGGTGACCAAAATGCAGCCTGAACAAAGCACGAAACAGTTTCTGTTATTCATCCTAGTGAACTGTTTCCCCTCTCTTGCTACGGGATTTGTATTGATCAGTTGTAATTTGTTTGCCAAACCATTTATGGCCAAACTTGTTGGTTTTATGAATCTTACATCTTCAGCGGCATTACTTTGAAGGTTTCCCACTTGTTTTCTACTGAAATGTGGTTGAGTAACCTAAGCCAATCCCTTTACTTCCCTTCACTCCATTTGTTTGAATTTAGCTCATTTAAAGCGAAATACCTGATTCCTGGTCTTGGGTTTATCTGACTTCCAGATGATGAACTTCCATCATTCTGTGATCGCCATCCCCAGCAGTGATGTGACTTCCACTTTCTGTGTATTGTCTGGGTCATTAACAATACCAATAAAGATGAGTGCGGCCTCCCATGGGCTTTCTTCACGCAGTGGGTCATATAGCAACCATCCATTCTATTTACCAATGATGGCTTAACATCACTTGAGTTTCCCAGTTTATATTTGAATGATTGTAAGTCATCCATTAAAATAACTTTTCTTGTTTTCACATGCACTTTTGATCTCTTTGCAAAGCAAGTTGAACTTCTTATTTCCTTGGCTCATTTACTTTGAAATCGTCATCGAAAAATGGAAGTTGGGTCAAATGATCACTTGAATCAAGGGATGTTGGGCATGCTGAACATTTAGGGAACAACATAAATGGGAATCAAAACTCAACTGAAAATTTTCCCTCATTTGGTACGAATGAAGATGCTGCAGTATCACCTCTTATTTGCAGTAGGTATGTTGAGCATGTATGTGTGTTGTGTCAATTTTTCACAGAGTAACTTCTAGGTCTCTACATTGGAGGGAGCTCTCAGCTTAGTTTAAGGAGTCTAGGTTTAATAGAAATAAT
The DNA here is from genome assembly GCF_036365525.1 of Heterodontus francisci. NCBI lineage: Eukaryota > Metazoa > Chordata > Chondrichthyes > Heterodontiformes > Heterodontidae > Heterodontus > Heterodontus francisci. The sequence continues at coordinate 27,805,799 of NC_090379.1, forward strand.
TTGCATTTTTACAGTGCCTTTCATAGCCACAGGACATCCCAAAGCATCTGCTAAATTGTCTATTTTCTTCCACTCTCCCTTTAGCCCAAGCACACATCAGGTGCATCTTAATGGCACTGACCCATATTTTTACGTTCAACAACAGCTAATAGCATTTAAACAGTGCTTTTAATGTAGGAAAATGCTCCAAGGCACTTCACATGAGCATAATCAGACAAAAATTGACATTAAGCCAAAAAAAGTGATATTAGGAGGGACAAGTATGAGCTTAGCGAGAGAGGAAGGTTTCAAGGAGAGTTTAAAAGAGAAGGTGGTGGGGGGGGGGGGGGGGGAGCGGGTGGTGCGGAGTTGAAGAAAATTAGGGAGAGAATTCCAGAGTTTTGAGCCTAAACATGTGAAGGCATGGCCATCAAAGGTGGGGTGAAGGCAATAGGGCATACACAGGAGGTCAGAGTTGGAGTAATGCTGAATTCTCGAAGGGTTGTTGGTTTGGAGGAGGTTATCGAGTTAGGGAGGGGTGAGACAATGGACCAATTGGAACATAAGTGCCAGAATTACAAAATTGAAATTGTTCAGTCATTTAAACATTGTGGTTAGGTGCCAGACACACCCTACTAATAAAGAGAGAACATATACTTTTCACAACCTCAGAACTTCCTAAAGTGCTTTACTGCTAATGAAGTGCTTTTCACGATTGTAATGAAGGAAACATGGCAGCCATGTTCTCACAAACTGTAATGAAAAGAATGGCCAAATCATCTGCTTTAGGTGGTGTTTGAAGGATAAATGTTGGCCAGGACAAATAGCCTGGTCTTTAAATAGTAGATAAGATATTTCCTGTCCAACTGAGTGGAGAGATGGGACCTCCAGTTTAATAGCATGCATTAAGGACAGTACTGCGCTCCCTAAATACTGAACTACGGTGTCAATCTAGAGTATATGCCCATGTGTCTCCAGTAGGGCTCAAACCCTCAACTCTCTGACTCAGAGGCAAGAATGCTACCATAGAATTAAGACTGACACCTGCTGCTATGACTACATGCATGGTCATTCAGGGAGGAAGTTGGCAAGCAATGCCACATAAAATTTGCTGCATGTTCTGCAGCATTATCTCAGTGCTATTATCATCAAGGCAAGGTCCACCTTCTCCTATCAGTGCTACCAGGTTTTTATGGTAAGTACAAGAGGACCAATGAGACTGCTAACCTCCACCTGACAGACAACTGAAGTACACATTAAACATATGTGGGACAGAGACCTGGCTGAATAATTCACCATCCTCTTTTTTACCTACATTGTTTCTGGGAAACAGAGGCTTCTAATGTATAGTGTGTAGTCTAAAGAACTTTTTTTTATCAAGGAAGTGTAAAATTACTAAATATTTTTCCATTTTCAACATGATTTATATAAACTTAAAAAAAACTGTAACTTGTTAACTTTCTGATTTTTGTGCATACTTGTTCCCTGACATTAGTTACAAGTAGAACCAGAGCTGAGGTGTTCCATGATGATGGAACTCACATACTGTACAGCACAATGCATTCCAATTTCTGTTCAGTGGATCCTATCCATTTAGGATCCAGCCATGTAACTAGTTTGCCAGTATGCACAAATTCCTCCAGCTGATCAATATAATTAAAGTCATTACTCCCGTGTCAGTTACCATCCAACGTTTTGAAGAAGACATAGTATTGAAATGAAAATGTGCCATAGTCACCTCTGTGGCTTGACAATGACAGGAATCCTGTATAATAGCATACGTTTGGGACAATCTTTACACTGTGCTGTTAAATTGAGATATTTTCTGCGGAAACGTTTTTCATTCATCTTTGCATTTAACTCTAAAGTAACACATTTGCCAAAGTGCATTACTTATTGCTTTCTCTTAAGCATATGTCTTGGAACATACAAAGGTATTCAATTCTTTTTACATTTCATGACATTCCCTTATATTTATTGGCTACCTAGAATGGAGTGATAACTTTCCCTATTACTCTGATACTTTTTCAAGAATGAAGCACGTTGTGAAAGTAATAACTGTCCCTCCTCCCACTGCACAGCCAAAACATTTGCAAACCCGTGACCTGTACCACCTTGAAGGACAAGGGCAGCAGATGTATGGGAATACCATCCCCTGCAAGTTCCCCTCCAAGCCACACACCATCTGACTTGGAACAATATCGCTGTTCCTTCACTGTCACTGGGTCAAAATCCTGGAACTCCCTTCCTAACAGCACTGTTGGTGTACCTACACCCCAAGGACTGCAGTGGCTCAAGAAGGCAGCTCACCATCACCCTTCTCAAAGGCATTTAGGGATGGGCAATAAATGCTGGCCAAGCCAGCAGCGCCCACATCCCATGAGCGAATAAAAAAAAACAAGTTAGTACAGTGAAGGGAGGTTATTGATCTCCGTTCGAGAGAAACCTTCCTGCAGTCCAACCAATGTAAATGTTTCTTCTCATCATCCTTCCAGCTAAGTGCTTTGCTTTTTCTCAACAGTTCCAATGGACAGATTTGCTATGATTGAGCAGTCACTGTGTGCATGGTTTCCACTTCTAACTAAAACTATTCTGATAAATATCACTATGACAAAGCTTAGCACAAGGGCTGATTTTCCAATTCCACTCACTCACAATATACATCAGAATCATAGTCAGTAATGTCCAAGTTTCTGAGATGCCCTGATGGTGGATGGGGCTTCCAAGAGGCACCAGAAAATCACAGCGTTATTCCTACTTAGCAACAACAAGAGTTCTTCCAAAGGAGGCAGGATTCGTCTCTCAAAAGGTGCATGAAATGGATCAGTAAGGACTACTGTTGCCTTACTTACAGCCTGGCCTGCCTTTCCTGCCCCTCCCCTGTTATTTGTGTAGGCCACACCTTCGCTGTCAACATTCAAATAGAGGTGGGACACAGGTCCTTGGTGGAATTTCCCACCTTTTGCAGCTGTATTGCCACTGCTTCTCAGGGCTACCCTGGGGAATGTACCAGTAGATTCTAGGGAGCAACAGTAATGACACTGAGGTGGCTACTTCTTCTTCGGCAGTCCCTCAGAACTGAGGATGACTTGCTTCCACTTTGGTTCAGTGTATTATAAGATGGTTAATGAGTCCAATATACGATCTGTAAACTTTACCACAAGTGGAGTGGGTGGTGTTTGAACAATCGAGTAAATGAGTTGTTTGGGGGTGCTGTGTGCTCCTTCCGCTGCCTGGACTTGGCCACCCCATATTCCCGAAGTCTCTTGAGGTCATCAGTGCCCTCCCATTTTGCTCCTTCTCCATTTTGGGTGGTTGCGGGCCAGGGATTCCCATGATGGGGATGTTGGATCTCTTCAGGGATACTTTGAGAACATCCTTAAAGCATTTCCTCTGTCTTCCTAGGAGTCTCTTGCCGCGACGAAGTTTGGAACAGATCAATTGTATTGGGAGCCTGGTGTCAGGCATGCTAATGATGTAACCCTCCCAGCAAAGCTGCTTTTGGGTGATTAGCACCTCAAAGCTGGGAATGTTGGCTTGGTAGAAGATGCTGATTTTAGATCGCCTATCCTACTAACAAATGTGAACGATTTTGCGGGATTAACATTGGTGATATTTCTCCAATGCCTTGCGGTTACTGCTGTAGATTGTCCAAGTGTCCAAAATATACAATTGTGCAGGGATCAGTGCTGCCCCATAAATCATGACCTTAGTCCTGGGTTTGAGGTTCTAGTCCTCGAATACTCTTTCCCTCAGTCAACCAAAGGCTGAGCTGGAACTTTGAAGGCGGTGGTGGATTTCGTCATCTATGTCTTCCTTCGTTGAGAGGACATTCCTAAAATATGCAAAGTGGTCCATGTTTTCCAAATTCTCATCATGGATCTTGATCGATGGCGGGTGTAGGGCACAGTGGCATAGGGTGCTGATGTTGTGCTGCGGGATTGGGCTGGAAGAGGACCTTAGTTTTCTAGGTGCTTAGAGTAAGGCCCCCCCTCTCATATGTTTCACTGAAGGAGCCAATGATGACTTGGAGCTCAGCCTCCGAGTGAGCATATACAGAAGCATTGTCTGCGTACTGAAGCTCGATGACTGAGATCCTGGTTTTGAAGTGGAGGTGACGAAGGCAGAATAGTTTCCCATCTGTCCTATAGGTTATCTCCATTCCTGTGGGGAGCTTGCTGGAGGTGAGGTGCAGAATTGCAACAAGAAAGATGGAAAAGAGTGTTAGTGGGATGACCTGAGGTTTCCACATGGAGGGAGGGAGCCTTGTAGAAACCTCTCTCCCTCCACTCTGGCCCCCATTGTTCTCTGTCTCTGCCAAATCTCAGTCTTTGGAGTGTTTGTGTCCTTTTAACACTGTTTACCACAACCTGGTAAAGTCTCCCTGCACTCTGGCCCCCATTGTTCTTTGTCTCTGCCAAATCATCAGTGTTTGGAGTGTTTGTGTCTTTTTAACACTGTTTACCACAACCTGTTAAACTCTCCCTGCACTCTGGCCCCCATTGTTCTCTGTCTCTGCCAAATGTTCAGTGTTTGGAGTGTTTGTGTCCTTTTAACACTGTTTACCACAACCTATGCAGCACCAACTCATTCTTTCAAACTAAACCCAATCACCAGGTTTCATGGAGACACCCAAGATCACATCGTTGGCACCAGCTGGACGTCATCATCACAAGGCGAGCCTCCATAAATAGTGTTCAAATCACAGCAGCTTCCACAGTGCGGACTGCGACACTGACCACTTCCTGGTGTGCAGCAAAGATAGACTCAAACCAAAGAAGCTACATCCTCCAAGCAGAATGGCCGCCTGCGCATCAACACTACCAGAACATCTTACCCACAGCTGTCACAAAAGTTTCTCAATTCGCTTGAAAAAGCCTTTCAAAACACTCCTGCGGGGATGCAGAGACCAAGTGGGCCCACATCAGAGACGCCATCTACGACTCAGCAATGACCAGCTTTGGCAAACGTGTGAAGCGGAATGCAGACTGGTTTCAAACTCACTTTGAAGAGATGGAACCAGTCATAGCCACCAAGTGCATTGCACTGCTGAACTACAAAAAGGCCCCCAGCGAGTTAACATCCTTAGCACTTAAAGTATCCAGATGCACTGTGCAAAGAACAGCCAGGCAAACGACTACTGGCAACACCTATGCAGTTGTATTCAGCTGACCTCCGACACCGGAAACATCAGAGGAATGTATAACAGCATTAAGAGAGCTTTTGGGCCAATCATCAAGAAGATTGCCCCCCTCAAGTCTAAATCAGGGGAAACGATCACTGACAAAACCAAGCAAATGGACTGCTGGATGGAGCACTACCTAGAACTGTACTCCAGGGAAAATTTTGGCACTGATACCATCTTCAATGCAGCCCAGTCTCTGCCAGTCATGGATGAGCTGGATGAACAGCCAACAAAATCGGAGCTCAGTAATGCCATCAATTCTCTAGCCAGTGGAAAAGCCCCTGGAAAGGATGGCATTACCCCTGAAATAATTAAATGTGCCAAGCCTGCTATACTCTCAGCACTCCATGAACTGCTTTGCCTGTGCTGGGATGAGGGTGCAGTACCACAGGACATGCTCGATGCCAATATCATCGCCCTGTATAAGAACAAGGGTGACCACAGTGACTGCAACAACTACCGTGGAATCTCCCTGCTCAGCATAGCGGGAAAAGCTTTCGCTCGAGTCGTTTTAAACAGGCTCCAGAAGCTGGCTGAGTGTGGCTATCCTGAGGCAGAATGCTGCTTTCGAGCAGACAGATCCACTATTGATATGCTGTTCTCCCTTTGCCAGCTACAGGAGAAATGCTGCGAACAACGGATGCCCCTCTATGTTGCCTTCATAGATCTCACCAAAGCCTTTGACCTCATCAGTAGACGTGGTCTCTTCAAACTACTAGCAAAAATCGGATGTCCATCAAAGCTACTAAGTATCATCACCTCATTCCATGATAATATGAAAGGCACAATTCAGCAGACTCCTTTCCCATCCTGAGTAGTGTGAAACAGGACTGTGTTCTCGCATCTACACTGTTTGGGATTTTCTTCTCACTGCTGCTCTCTCACGCATTTAAGTCTTCAGAAAAAGGAATTTTCCTCCACACAAGATCAGATGCCAGGTTGTTCAACCTTGCCCGTCAAAGAGCGAAGACCAAAGTATGGAAAGTCCTCATCAGGGAACTCCTCTTTGCCGAAGATGCTGCATTAACATCCCACACGAAAGAGTGTCTGCAGAGACTCATCGACAGGTTTGCGGCTGCCTGCAACAAATTTGACCTAGCCATCAGTTTCAAGAAAACAAACATCATGGGACAGATGTCAGAAATGCTCCATCCATCAATATTGGCGATCACACTCTGGAAGTGGTTCAAGAGTTCACCTACCTTGTCTCAATCCTCACCAGTAACCTGTCTCTCAATGCAGAAATCAACAAGCTCATTGGAAAGGCATCCGCTGCTATGTCCAGACTGGCCAAGAGGGTGTGGGAAAATGGCGCACTGATACGGAACACAAAAGTCCGAGTGTTTCAAGCCTGTGTCCTCAATACCTTGCTCAACGGCAGCGAGGCCTGGACAACGTATGTCAGCCAAGAGCTATGTCTCAACGCATTCCATCTTTGCTGTCTCCAGAGAATCCTTGGCATCAGGTGGCAGGACCGTATCTCCGATGCAGAAGTCCTCGAGGCAGCCAACAACCCCTGCATGCGTGACCTACTGAGCCAGTGGCGCTTGAGATGGCTTGGCCGTGTGAGCCGCATGGAAGATGACAGGATCCCCATGGACGCATTGTACAGCGAGCTCGTCACTGGTATCAGACCCACTGGCTGTCTATGTCTCCGCTTTAAAGATGTTTGCAAACACGACATGAAGTTTTTTTAAAAATTTATTCATGGGATGTGGATGTCGCTAGCCAAGCCAGCATTATTGTCCATCCCTAATTGCCCTTGAGAAGGTGGTGGTGAGCTGCCTCTTGAACCACTGCAGTTCATTTGGGGTAGGTAGGCCCACAGTGCTGTTAGGAAGGGAGTCCCAGGATTTTGACCCAGCGACAGTGAAGGAACGGCGATATAGTTCCAAGTCAGAATGGTGTGTGACTTGGAGAGGAACTTGCAGTTGGTGCTGTTCCCATGCATTTGCTGCCCTTGTCCGTCTAGTTGGTACAGGTTGCGGGTTTGGAAGGTGCTGTCTAAGGAACTTTGGTGCGTTGCTGCAGTGCATCTTGTGGATGGTACACACTGCTGCCACTGTGAGTCAGTGGTGGAGAGAGTGAATGTCTTGCGACATTGACCACAAGTCGTGGGAGCCAGTTGCCAGCAATCGCCAGAGCTGGCAGACAGCAATATAGGCGAGGCTGAAGAGAGGCGAGTCGAAGAGACGCAGCAGTTGGCAGGAAAAGAGACAGCAATGTGAGGAGAAAGCCAACTGTGTAACAGTCCCGACAACCAACTTTACCTGCAGCGCCTGTGGAAGAGTCTGTCATTCCAGAATTGGCCTTTATAGCCATTCCAGGCGCTGTTCCACAAACCACTAACACCTCTAGGCACTTACCCATTGTCTCTCGAGATGAAGAGGCCAAAAAGGAAAGGAAAAAGTAACACTGTTAACACAGTGGATATCATGCTGTAACACTGCCGACTCTTCCTTGGGACTGTGGGGGCACCCTCATGATAGCAGGAATCTTGTTGGGACCTCGCCATGAGTGGGAAATAACCCTGGCCCAGGGTGGGGCAAAGGCATAGCTCCACCTGTCAAAACTCCCTCCTTTAAGCGGAAATTCAGTCTTTCACTTTTTATCTTTCAAGATACTATTGTGCCGTCAAAATTCTAAGATTTCAAAATCAGCAGACAATGAAATTGTGATCTTCTCTGGTTTATCTCTATTAAAATGAACTTATTTTGTACTGCAAATTGTAATGAACACAGACAGATCCACAGTACAATATTTCACAGTTGAAAAAAATCACTGAAAGAATGAACACAACAAATGCATGAATTTTGAAAACGGACCCAGCCACATTAATATTGTACGAGATGCAGAAGCTGGTTAGAAACTACTTACTTCAATCCATTCTGTTGCTCAACGGGCCTTGTTTATACTGGCACATTAATCAACTGCACAGCAGGGCACCTCTCTCCTGTTTAATCTCTTTTCAATCTGCTGCTGTGTAGCCTCTAATTACTGTTCTTATCTCAGAGTGTCATTAAATAACACCATTCAGGGAAGCATTATTATCCTTTCCTAATTCACTTTAACTCCAACCGTTTATTCCCTGTTTAGGTGGCAAACAAATACTGGATTTGAATGCTAATTCTTTCACATCTGACATCCATTTGGAGGTAACTTTAACTCCCAAAAATGGATGGGTTTGGGCTGGGTGCAAAGGTAACATATCAAATACGTCCACTTCCATTTAATGGAGACTGTGGGGGTAGGGGGAGTGGGGGATACAATCCTCTCTCAGAGGCAGGATGGTTGGCAGCCAAGTGAAGGTGTTAGCCATTTGGCTCAGTTTGTAGCACTCCTGCCTCTGAGTCAGAAGCTTGTGGGTATAAGTCCTTCTCGAGGACTTAAATGAGCACAAAAATCTAGGCTGACACTCCAGTGCAGTATTGAGACTGCGCTGCACTGTTGAAGGTGCTGTCTTTCAGATGATAGGGTAAACTGAGGCCCTGTCTGCTCTCTCAGGTAGTCATAAAAGATCCCATGACAATGTTTCAATGAAAAGCAGACAGGTCATCCCTGGTGTCCTGGCCAATATTTATCCCTCAATTAACATCACAAAAACAGATTATCTGGTCATCACCACGTTGCTGTTTGTAGGAGTTTGCTTTGAAAAAATTGGCTGCTATGTTTCCTGCATTACAAGAGTGAATGCAGTTCTAAAGTACATCATTGGCTGTAAAAGTGCTTTGAGATGTCTGGTGGTTGTGAAAGGTGCTATATAGATGCAAGTCTTTCTTTTTTTACCAGCTTTTAAGGAGGGTGGATGCCTCCATTTTTACAAGATCGCTTTCTTGGGCCTTTGGATACCTAGCAGGTAAAAGAAGGCAATAAGGGCTAGATCCATCAGGTAGATGCCTTTTGGAGCTCTGCTTGTGGGCCAAGAGGAGCAGGCATGTTTCCCTCAGTCCAACAAGCTAACCTGCTCCACAATTGCTGACTCCCCATGCTGCAATTTCTTCCTCCTCTCACTTACCCCCACCCATACGGTCCACAATCTCTCGCTGCCTCCCTACTTGCTCTTTGCTCAGATGTGTCCTTCTGCTGCAGGCTTTCCCACCCAGCAGGCAGAAAGCCTGCGGAAAAAATTTCAAAGACATCCTGCAGTTAAAAACTGCATGACGTGAGAGAAAACTGCACCGGGTTTCCGTCCATAACTTCAAAAAGTTGGTAAAGCCCACTGAAAATCACAATTATTGAATGTTAATGAGCAGAACAGTGAGTATGTGACCTTATAGGCAGGTTGGTTGACAATAATATTGTAAGACAAGTTCTTGCATTCCCAGTGGGGAAAGGAAGGATGTGCAAGTTGAAATAAGGGCTGGAATTTTATGGGTCTCTGGGAGACAAGATGTGAGTCAGGGGTATGCATAAAATAGTGACAGAAAGCTGCGGATGGAGTGTCCGTCGCTTTCCAGTCATCATGCGATTTTGTTGGGGGCTCCTATTTTTTATGTTTCTATGTTGAAGATGGCCTTCACACCCAGAGGCCAATTGAGGGCCTTAATTGGCCAATTAATAGTGACTTAAGGGCCCCTTTCCAACACTGCTGCCATTTTACCAACGGCAAAAGTTGTCTCTGCCACATAAGGAGGTCGTCCAGTAAAACAAGGCAGCCTGCCTGCGGGGTTGGGAGGGTGAGGGGCCTCCTCCATGAGCAATCTGTGGCCCATGGAGGTCCCCCGGCGGCAAATACTGCCCCTCCGTGAACAACCCCCAACCCCTTAACAACCACCCTCTACCCCCCCAACTTGCCAGGGCCTGCCAGAATGGCCCAAGCAACCCTGCCACACTTACCTGGAGTCTGAGGCTGCAGTGCTGGTCCAAGGTGTCTTGTAGTACCAACAGTGGCCACCAGTCCCAGTGGAGCCGCTGATACCAATGAGCTGCCGGTGCTCTGATTCTCCTGCAGTTCTGGGAGATGGGATCCCCATCCCCGTAAAGGGACGGGGACCACGGAGTCGGGCAGTATCTCCGATGCAGAAGTCCTCGAGGCAGCCAACAACCCCTGCATGCGTGACCTACTGAGCCAGCGGCGCTTGAGCTGGCTTGGCCATGTAATCCGCATGGGAGATGGCAGGATCCCCAAGGACACATTGTACAGCGTGCTCGTCACTGGTAGCAGACCCACCGGCTGTCCATGTTTCTGCTTTAAAGATGTCTGCAAATGTGACATGAAGTCCTGTGACATCGATCACAAGTCGTGGGAGTCAGTTGCCAGTGATCGCCAGAGCTGGCGGACAGCCATAAAGGCAGGACTTAAGAGTGGCGAGTCGAAGAGACTTAGCAGTTGGCAGTCTGTGTAACCAACTGTGTAACAGCCCCGACAACCAATTTTATCTGCAGTGCCTGTGGAAGAGTCTACAACTCTAGAATTGGCCTTTATAGCCACTCCAGGCGCTGCTTCACAAACCACTGACCACCTCCAGGCGCTTACCCATTGTCTCTTGAGACAAAGAGGCCAAAGAAGAGAAGAATTCTGGAATGACAGTGTGCTTAACAAAGTCATATACCAGGCAGTACTCTCCCAAACCAAGTCCCACTCACCCCTGTGCTTGCTGACCAACATTGGCTATCGGATAAGCAGCGCCTGTATCTAAAACTTCTCATCCTCATGTTCAAATTCCTCTATGGCCTTGGACCGTCCTATTTCTGAAACCTTCAGAAGCCCTCTAATCCTCTCAAAACTTTGCATTAGTTTTATATATATCTATATATAAATATCTTAGTATTCCATTGTCACCCATGCAATGATGAGCAGCAACCAGTCAGGAGTGCTGTGAGGCTATAAGAAGACTTGAGAAATGATAAAGTATTTCCTGGTTTTTAAAATGATTATTTTACTTCCGTCTCTGTCTTGATTGTAATATTACTTGATCCTTTGATGTGTGATCTACTGTAAGCCACACAGACCTGTGCAATATACAAAGTAAACATGGGTTTTATTATACTCTAACTGGAACATATTTAAACAAACAGTTACTGCTTGAGCTACTCTAAACACGTCTTGCTCTGTCAGGCTCCACCCACAACTAACTAGTCATGCATGACATGACATCACATCTTCTGGTAATCTTCACCTACAGCTCCTTAAGGTGGTTCGCTCTTAAGATCATCCCACAACATCCCTCTTTTTTCCAATGATGGAAACATATGTACAATATATAATGATGTTGCGGTTTGGACTAACTATACATGATGAAAGCGGAACGTTATTTACAGGTAAGCAAATTTAACACTCTCTAAAACATAGAGGAGGTTTGCTTATTTGTCCCGATCTGGTTATCGTGCACCTCTTCCCTTGTTTGGAAAGTTTAGGAAAATGATGACTGGCAACATCACCAGTAACCAGCAATCCCTCTGGCCTCCATGTACTTGCCACAATGATCTGAAGCTGGAGAAGAGACTTCCGATTATATTGCCTCTTCCTGTCAAGACTTCCAGCCTTAGTGTCATCCTTTACATGAACTAACCCAACACACTCGATCTAAGTGTTTTCTACCATTTTTGGCATGTTACTGACTTCATATTTTGTGATAATTCATAAATCTTGGCATACTGGATGTCCTGCAACAGCTGGGTACAGTTGTGTGTAAAATATAAAAAAAACTGTGGTAGCCATTCAGAGCTCCCATAGCTGCACTGTAAGATTATCATTCCAAGGCACTTGATTGGAGAACCACTATAGGCAGACAGCCTGGACTTCCTGAGTTGCATCAAAGATTCCCATTTCTTTAAGTACATGTCCTTCAGTATACATATGGGCAAAATATTCGCACTTGCTCCGGTGTTGATTTTTACTCTGATCTTATGCTTGCCGCTCTTCTGCCGGCATATAATCCTGATCATGGTGAATGTCTCAGATTGTGTAATAGCATTGACATGTTGATCCAAATTAGCTATGTGAAATGCTTGCTCGCTGTTTACATGAGTGCATTCTTCACCTATGTCCTCCTGACAATCTGTCTCTCTGCTGACCTGATGTACCTGCTTGGGCTTTTGTTGTGTGTTGGCATACCTGTTGTTGCGTTTGTCATCCTGGCTTGCAGACATTCTCTCTGCATGTGATCGGCCACCATTCCTGTGTGCATTATCTGACCTCGGCCTTCTGCACTGCCTTGCCCAATTTCCTCACATGCCACAAGCTTTACACTGGTCCTGGTACACCGGACAACTGTGAATTTGATGAGTCAGGCGACATTTGCAACAAGGCTTAGCTGACCTCTGATCCTTGGTTACCATACCACTTGTCATGACTGACCCCAATGCTTGTAACTGTTGGCGTCCAGACCTGATGGCTTCAAATTTCCTTCCATTGTTGAGTAGCTCATCTATGGTGTGCCCTTTCTTCTTTTCTATCAGGTCTGTTTGAAAGGCTTCTCATGGGGTAGGTGCAATTGACTAGCTTTATAACGTATTCTGACAGTTCGATATCTGCGAAGTCATAATGTTGAGCTTTGTCTCGGCACCTTGCAACAAACGCCTTGCAAATGGTATGTTGGCCTTTATTAGAAGGGGACTTGAGTATACGAGTAAAGATGTCTTACTGCAATTATGTAGAGCCTTGGTGAGACCACACCTGGAGTACTGTGTGCAGGTTTGTTCTCCTTACCTAAGGAAAGATATATTTGACATAGATGGGGTGCAACGAAGGTTCACCATACTAATTCCTGGGATGCAGGGATTGTCCTATGAGGAAAGATTAAATAAATTGGGCCTTTATTCTCTGGGGTTTAGAAGAATGAGAGGTAAGCTCATTGAAACATACAAAATTCTTACAGGTCTCGACAGGGTAGATGCAGGAAGGATATTTTCCCTGGTTGGGAAGTCTAGAACCAGGGGGCATAGTCTCAGAATAAGGGGCAGGCCATTTCGGACTGTGATGAGGAGGAATTTCTTCACTCAGAGGATGGTGAACACTTAGAATTCCCTGGCCCAGAGGGCTGTGGAGGCTCAGTTGTTGACTATGTTTAAGACTGAGACTAATAGATTTCTACATATTAAAAACATCAAGGGATATGAGGATAGTGAAGGAAAATGGTGTTGAACTAGATCAGCCATGATCTCATTGAATGGCGGAGTGAGCTCAAAGGGTTGAATGGCCTACTCCTGCTTCTATTTCTTATGTTCTGAAACTGGTCAGTGAGCTCATCCTGCCTTTGCTGGTAGGTCATGAGCTCAAGCCTATGAACTCAAACATTTACCTTCACTTTGATTCTTTTGCTCCAGGAATGTCCATACCTTGCTAGGGTCCTTCTGATCCTCAGCTGACAATCCTGACATATTGATCCACTGCAAGTCCTCATTGCCTACCGCAATCTTAATTTTGGTAGCTTGTTTCTCTGGTTCTCTCACTTCTTGAACCAGAAAACACAGCTCCATTTGCTGTCAAAACAGTTTAAATTCAAACATGTGTCCAACGCCTTCCAGTCTATAAATCCATTGTCTTAACAATCCCGATTTTAAAAAATAAATACAGACTTTTTCACAGGCACAGTCCTTTTTATTTTCTTTTTAAGACAGATTCATTTTTTTGTAGGCCTGCATCTTTTAAGAGTGAGACTATATTGTTTCTTTTTAGCCAGAACAATAGCTGTGTTGACACTGCTGTTCTTTTTTTGTAACTGTGAGCTGCCTTTTTTCAAATAGAGCAATTTTTTAAAGAGGACTGGAGCCTGCAGTACCAGCATCTGCCACAATCAGCCTTTTGCTTTGTCCTGGACCTCCAGTGGCACTGTTGAGTTCTTCCTGCACTTTTTGGCTTAGACCTGGCCCACAAAGCAAAAAATGGGAAAGCTAAAACAGCAATGGCTTCAGCTACTGCTTTTCAAATATTTAGATCCACTGCCAGATAGGTGAAAGCTCTGGTCTCCTGGCAAATTGTCTGCTGTACTCACAGAGTTTCAACACCTCCCAGACTCCTGTCTATATTCCAGTTCACTGCAATATTGTGGGGTCTTCTACTGACTGCTGTCCAGTCTCTTCAACCACTCCAGGTAGGCAACCTGCTGTCTTTGTTTGCTCTTTATTCATGTGTTCTTCAGAAAAACTCCAACGTTGCCACGATATAATTTGGTAGTCTTCAGAAAAACAAAATCCCAAACATTGTCACCATGTAATATTACTTGTTCCTTTGCTGTGTGATCTATTGTAAGATTCATAGCACTAAAAACAATATCCAAAGTAAATGTGGGTTTTATTATACTTTAACTAGAACATATATATATATACAAATATACAGTTACTGTGCGAGCTACGTCTAAACACATCTTGTTCTGTCGAGCTTCACCCACAACATCATTTCCTCCAGTTATCTTCACTTACAGCTTCATAAGCACATCCCATAATATCCATTTGCTGTTTTAATATCTATTGATTTTGATGGAAGGACGTATAACAGGCGATTGGCTACCACCCTTCCCATGGCTGAAGCTAACTTTTACCCCCATTGGGAGTATTTTTGCCTTTGTGCAATAATGTAAAATGGGCCATTGCATCAGCCAGTGTAACAAGTCTCCTGATTTCAATTTCTGTTGAAGTCAATAGATAATAAAATCAGGAATGGTTACAAAACAGGCTGCCAATTTGCTATCATCCATTCTACTCGACAGCTCTTTCTCTTTGGCCTCCTTGTCTCGAGAGACAATGGGTAAGCGCCTGGAGGTGGTCAGTGGTTTGTGCAGCAGCGCCTGGAGTGGCTATAAAGGCCAATTCTAGAGTGACAGACTCTTCCATAGGTGCTGCAGATAAAATTGGTTGTCGGGGCTGTTACACAGTTGGCTCTCTCCTTGCACTTCTGTCTTTTTTCCTGCCAACTGCTAAGTCTCTTCGACTTGCCACGCGTTAGCCCCGCCTTTATGGTTGCCCGCCAGCTCTGGCGATCGCTGGCAACTGACTCCCACGACTTGTGATCAATGTCACAGGACTTCATGTCGCGTTTGCAGACGTCTTTAAAGCGGAGCCATGGATGGCCGGTGGGTCTGGTACCAGTGACGAGCTCGCTGTACAATGTGTCCTTGGGGATCCTGCGATCTTCCATGCGGCTCACATGGTCAAGCCATTTCAGGCGCCGCTGGCTTAGTAGGGTGTATATGCTGGGGATGTTGGCCGCCTCGAGGACTTCTGTGTTGGAGATATGGTCCTGCCACCTGATGCCAAGGATTCTCCAGAGGCAGCGAAGATGGAATGAATTGAGACGTCACTCTTGGCTGACGTACGTTGTCCAGGCCTCGCTGCCGTAGAGCAAGGTACTGAGGACACAGGCTCGACTGCACAAAATCAAAATGACCCCCAGTGTTTCTAAGCCACATCATTGTCATCCATTTTCCTAGCTTTGGATTTTGTTGCCACTCAGTTTTCCACAGGCCAGTCCAGCTTGTTGGCTGCCATCAATGCATCAAAAGTTTTCCCTTTGTTGAAAAAATATCCAAGAACTCTTTCCAATTTTCTCTCTTCCTCTGCTGAATGTAAACAACTCACAGCTGTGATAGGGTTCCTTGGTCACCGCACACCCTCCATTGTACTGCCTCAGTGATAATTTATGATTTGTGAACTGCTGATGTTGTTGGTTTTCGGGGGTGGAGGATAAGGATGGTGGGGGGCTCGAAGCAGCATTTAATCCTTGCTGAAGCAGTTCATATATTTCACTATGTTAAAGGTGCTATACAAGTGTAGGCAAGTCGTTGCAATAGTAATGCAGACACAATTGTACTTTCTCATAAAAGTGAATAGCGATGACTCCATTTTGCCTGGAAGGTTAGTGAGGCCTGTGTGCTATTCTTTAGTATCAGGATGAAACCTTCACAAACAACTTCATTTTGTGAAGTCTGAAAA
This sequence comes from Heterodontus francisci, assembly GCF_036365525.1. NCBI lineage: Eukaryota > Metazoa > Chordata > Chondrichthyes > Heterodontiformes > Heterodontidae > Heterodontus > Heterodontus francisci. The sequence goes on from NC_090379.1 coordinate 27,821,835, forward strand.
TCAAAGCCTTTTTTTTCTCATTGTGTGACAAATAAAGCATAAATATTTTAAGAGTTGCCAAGAAGAATTAAAGGGTGGCTACAGCAAGTTGAGGTGAAGGTTTTAAAATGCTTTTGATCCAGTACAGAAAAAAGGGTTGCTAAGTCATTTTAATACGCTGCAGTTCATAAATAAAAGATTAGAAATGGTTTCTCAGTGTGGGGATTTTACATCAGGAAAATTCAGAGCAATAACTGACCTAGAATCTAAAGATATCAAAGAGTTTCCAGTTGCACTTCATACCTCAAATATCTTTTTAGCTGAAGCTTGTACAAAGACAAGGGAGTCCATTGTAACTTCAATGAAATGATTATTAATATAAAGCTGTACACAATCAACGTATGTACTATTCACAGCACAATTTTTGAGGTCAATGTAGAACACTAGGGAAACAATTATATATTATCTCTGTAGGGGAAAAAATCAGAAGTTACATTTTACTATGCATTATAAAACCTGTGACTTAGGTTCCCCTTCATAATTCTTGTCTTTCAAATGCAGTGGAATCACTTTTCTAAAATTGAACAGTAACTATAATGGGGAAACCAGTTAAAAGCTGTTTTTTTTTTTTATCACTGACCTTTCCCTTTACATGCACAATGAATGGTATAATGACAAATGGGACATATTGGAGTACAATGTTTTAGTACTCACATAAGCTTGTCCTTTCAAATTTGTTGTGTTCATCAAGGTGAGATGTATCAATGCAGGGGAAAGAAACACTTGTTTCCATTTATACCAGGTCAACATAAAACACTTCCAGTGACAGACCATCAACCAACTGAAACAGGTGGGCTCTTCTGCTGTCCAGCAATAGGCCCAGGTAAAAATGGAGGCAGTCTTAATGTCATAAATCTTTCGACCCCATTTTGAAGCTGCTAATGCCACTTTCAGCAAGTTGATATCTCATGCACCAAGTACGGTTATCCTCACTAAATCTGATTGCTAATTATAGAATTAGTCCACTGGGTACGTGGCTGAGAATGTTATACTTGCTTCACTTTGCAAACAGCATTGCGAGCCGACCTTCATTCGTCAATTCTATCACCTTGGATTGGATTCAAACCCAAATGCCAGAAATGAAGGAAGCCCACAGTATCAGTCAATCATTCAATTGCATTAGGTCAACGGAGGTGGCTTATAAGGTCACCAGAAAAAGTGGTAAACCTGAGGATTGGGAGCAATTTAGAATCCAACAAAGGAGGACCCAGAAACTGAAAAAGAAAGGGAAAAGAGATTATGAATGCATGCTAGCTAGAAGCATAAGGGCAGATTGTAAAGCTTCTTTAGATACGTGGAAAGGAAAGGATTAGCAAGGACAAATGTGGGTTCATTGCAAGCAGAGACAGGAGAGTTTGTGGTGGAAAATGAAGAAATGGCAGAGAGACTAAACAATTACTTTGAGTCTGTCTTCACAAAGGAAGACACAGAAAATCTCCCTGAGATACTAGGGAACCAAGGGACTTGTAACAATGAGGAACTGAAAGAAATTAGTATCAATAAAGAGGTAACACTTGAAAAATGAATTGGATAAAATCCCCTGGACCAGGTGAGCTACATCCCAGATTATTGAAGGAGGTGGCTACAGAGATAATGGCCAGTATTTTACGGCACCCCGATGAGCGAGATGGTGGCAGGGCGGTGGCGTAAATATGGAGCAGGAGGATCCGGGAAACCTTCCCAACGTGCTCCTGCCTCCGCCACCACTTTACGCGGGATGGAGGGGGGTGTGAAAAACGGCCCGTCCGCCCCAATCAAGGCCCTTAAGTGTCCTTCACGTGGATTTTACGCATGGCAAGTGGCTGTCCTGGAGTCGGGAGAAGCCGCCTAACAAAATCAGGCAGCTCTCGAACGTCCCGGTGGGTACCCTCATGTTCGGGCACCCTGTGCCCGATGGAGGGCTTCCCCCATTACCCCAACCACCTTCAACACCCAACACATCCCCCATCCCCCCGACCGACCAACCTTGCCTCGCCGGGAGCTGAAGTTATCCCCGGCGAGGTAACGGAAACTTATCTGCCGTCCAGGCTCCAGGGTATCTTGACTTTCAGCTGGGCTGTAGTTCCAGCAGTGGCCATTGCTCCCAGTGGCACTACTGGGTCTAGGAGCTGCCGGCCCGCTGACTGGCCAGCAGCTCCATTAGGCGGGACTTCCTACCTCAAGCAGGCGGAATCCCGCCTTGGAACAATTGAAGCCCGGCGACCCGCAAAATACGGGTCGTATCCCCAGGCGAGGCGGAAGCGGGCTCGCCACCGACTTTTCAGTCGGTGGCCAGCTCCTATCTGTCTAGGGTAAAATTCTGGCCAATGGATGCATTTCACAGAATCACAGAATAATACAGTGCAGAAGAGGCCCTTCGGCCCATCAAGTCTGCACCTGAAAGACACCTGACCTGTCTACCTTAACCTATTTTCCAGCACTTGGCTCATAGCCTTGAATGTTATGACATGCCAAGTGCTCATCCAGGTACTTTTTAAAAGATGTGAGGCAACCTGCCTCTACCACCCTCCCAGGCAGTGCATTCCAGACCGTCACCACCCTCTGGGTAAAAAAGAAAAGTTCTTCCTCAAATCCCCCTTAAACCTCCTGCCCCTCACCTTAAACCTGTGTCCCCTCGTAACTGACCCTTCAACTAAGCTGCTCCCTATCCACCCTGTCCATGCCCTCATAATCTTGTCCACCTCGATCAGGTCACCCCTCAGTCTTCTCTGCTCCAGCGAAAATAACCCAAGCCTATCCAACCTCTCTTCATAGCTTAAATGTGGTTATCTTTCAAAGTTCTATAGATTCTGGAAGGGTTCTTGCAGACTGGAAAGTAGCAAATGTAACCCCTTTATTTAAGAAGGGAACGGGAGAGAAAATGGAGAACTACAGACCAGTTAGTTTGACATCAATAGTAGGGAAAATGTTAGACTCTATTGTAAAGGATGAACTAACTGGACACTTATAATGATATGATTGGGCAGAGTCAACATGGATTTATGGAAGAAAAATCATGGCCGGAATTTTATGGTGGGCGGACGGGAGCTAGCCTCCAACATAAAAGTCGGTGGCGAACCACTACCGCCTTGCCTGGGGATCTGTTCTGTATCTTATGGGTCCCCAGGCTTTAATTGTGCCGAGGTGGGACTGCCACCCGCTTGAAGTAGGAAGTCCCGCCTCATTGAGCTGCCGGCCAATCAGTGGGCTGGCAACTCTTAGTCCCAGCGGCGCCACCGGGAGCGGTGTCGACTGCAGCCCAGCCAAAGATAGAAGACGTGGAGCCAGGAAGAAAGGTAAGCTTTGGTTGCCTCATCGGGGTTAATCAGTCAGGCCCCGGCGAGGCAAGAGTGGTCGGTTGGAGGTAAGGGGGGAGTGTTGGGTGCTGCGGGTGGTTTGGATAGCGGGGGCAGCCCTCCATCGGGCTCCCTGTGCCCAATGAGCAGGGTTCTCCCCCGCCCCGGGACAAGTGGCAGCCGCCTGGTTTTCCCAGGTGGCTTTTCCCGGCTCCACGACACCCGATTGCCATGCGTAAAATCTGCGTGGAGGAGGGCAAAGGCCCTTAAGTGGCCGTTAAGTGACCACTTAAGGGCCTTGATTGGCCTGGGGTGGACGGGCCGTTTTTTGCACCCTCCCGCCCTACATAAAAGGCAGCGGAGGCAGGTGCAGGTCGGGAAAGCATTCCGCTCCACTTTACGCCACCATCCCGCTCGATGGGGTGGCGTAAAATTCCGACCGACGTTTGATAAACCTGTTGGAGTTTTTTGAGGATGTTACTTGTAGCATAGATAAAGGAAAACCAGTGGATGTGGTGTATCTGGATTTTCAGAAGGCTTTTGATAAGGTCCCACATAGGAGGTTAGTAAACAAAATTAGAGCACATGGGATTGTGGGTAATATACTGTTATGGAATGAGAATTGATTTACGGACAGAAAACAGAGTAGGAATAAATGGGTCATTCTCAGGATGGCAGGCTGCTACTAGTGGGGTACCTTAAAAATCAGTGCTTGGGCCACAACTGTTTACTATCTATATTAATGATTTGGATGGGGGGACCAAAGGTAATGTTTCCAAATTTACTGATGACACAAAACTAGGTGGGAATGTAAGTAGTGAGGAGGATGCACAAGGCTTCAAGGGAATTTGGACAGGCTAAGTGAAGGGCAAAGAACATGGAAGATGGAATATAATGTGAATAAGTGTGAAGTGATCCACTTTGGTAGAAAAAATGGAAAGGCAGAGTACTTCTTAAATGATGAAGGGTTGGGAAGTGTTGATGTCCAAAGAGACCTGGGTGTCCTTGTTCATGAGTCACTAAAAGCTAGTTTGCAGGTGCAGCAAGCAATTAGGAAGGTAAATGGTATGTTGGCCTTCATTGCAAGGGGATTTGAGTGCAGGAGTAAAGGTTTCTTGCTGCAATTTTATAAACCATTGGTGAGACCACACCTGGAATATTGTGTACAGTTTTGGTCTCCTTTTCTAAGGAAGGATATACTTGCTATAGAGGGAGTGCAAAAGAGGTTCACTAGACTAATCCCTGAGATGGTGGGATTGTTTTATGAGGAGAGATTACAGAAACTGGGCCTGTATTCTCTAGAGTTTTGAAGAATGTGAGGTGATCTCATTGAAACGTACAAAATTCTTACAGGGTGTGACAAGGTAGATGTGGAAAGGATGTTTCCTCTGGCTGGTGAGTCTACAACCAGGGGACACAGTCTCAGAATAAAGGGGCAGGCCATTTAAGACTGAGATGAGGAGGAATCTCTTTACTTAGAGGTTGGTGCATCTGTGGAATTCTCTACGCCAGAAGGCCGTGGAAGCTCAATCATTGAGCATGTTCAAGACAGAAATCAATAGATTTCTGGATATTAATGACATCAAAGGATGTGGGGATAGTGGGGAAAAATGGCCTAGAGGTAAATGATCAGCCATGATCTGTTTGAATGGCAGAGCAGACTTGATGGACCGAATGGCCTACTCCTACTCCTATTTCTTATGATTCCTATGATCCTATAATCCCAATTTATTTTAGTTTCTAATCTACAGAATTTTTTTTCAAATCCTATACTTTAATCTACTTTGCAGATTAATTTGTCAACACTTCCATATATAAAAGTTGCAGCAAAGGACTTCTAAAATGTGTGTTTACAATGTAGTTAATAATAATTATTACTATGTCTCCCTTGTGGCTTCCTACGTAGATTTAAAAACATTTACACTTGTAATCTATAAAGCATGACGTACACTAGACCGGCACTATAAATCTGCGAGAGGAGTTTCCCACTACCTCTGGCTTTCTGCATTCTTACACAATGTTTTATGCTATGTTATGCCCATTTATATTTTCAGGAACATCATTTCAACATGTGAAATGGTTGGCCCATGAGACAAATGCATTTAGTGTAAAAAAAAAACTGATTTCTGAATGAGAGTATGAATGTGAAGGAACCTGAAACAAAAACAGAAAATGATGAAAATACTCAGCAGGTCAGAGAGGGTCTGTGGAAAGAAAAGCAGATTTAATGTTTCAGGTGAATGACCTTTCATCAGAACTGGAAAAGGTTAGAAATGTAATAGGTTTTGAGCAAGTGACAGGGGAGGGGGGAAGAAGAAGGTGTGTCATAGGGCAGAGGGCAGGAGACATTAAATGACAAAAGATTTCATGGTACAAAACCAAGTAAAGAAACAATTCAAGTATTCAAGGATAAGAGTACAGGAGCAGGGATGTCTTGCTGCAATTATACAGGGTCTTGGTGAGGCCACACCTGGAATATTGTGTGCAGTTTTGGTCTCCTTATCTGAGGAAGGATGTTCTTGCTATAGAGGGAGTGCAGCGAAGGTCTACCAGACTGATTCCTGGGATGGCGGGACTGACGTATGAGGAGAGTTTGAAACGGTTAGGATTATATTCGCTGGATTTCAGAAGAGTGAGGGGGGATCTCATAGAAACCTATAAAATTCTAACAGGTCTTGACAGGGTAGATGCAGGAAGGATATTCCCAATGGTGGGGGACTCCAGAACCAAGGGTCATAGTCTAAGGATACGGGGTAATCCTTTCAGGACTGGGATGTGGAGAAATTTCTTCACCCAGAGAGTGGTGAGCCTATGGAATTCACTACCACCGAAAGCAGTTGAGGCCAAAACATTGTATGTTTTCAAGAAGGAGTTAGATATAGCTGTTGGGGCGAAAGGGATCAAAGGATATGGGGGGAAAGCAGGAACAGGCTACTGAGTTGGATGATCAGCCATGATCATAGTGAATGGCGGAGCAGGTGCAAAGGGCTGAATGGCTTACTCCTGCTCCTATTTCTATGTTAAAATATGTGGCTGGATGAGGTGTAGATGGTAGTATGGCAGCTGTCCAAACCAAATAAAGGGATTAAGAAAGAAACAAAGTGTGTTTGGTGGGAAACCAACAAAAAAAAAACACAAGAAAAGGAACAGAAATGGGGGCAGAGGTTATGATCATTGAACTCAATGTTGAGACTGGAAGGCTGTAAAGTGCCCAGCTGAGGTGCTTTGGGAGGGAACCTGATGTGTTCATGTTCTGTTCACTCAGTTACAATGGGGAAAGTGATAGATTATTCAATGATGGCATTGTGTGCTAGTCTAATTAAACATCTCTGTCTGTCAAAACATTGCACTTAATAGGGATCACTTCTCCTATTCTTCACAATTTGCTGTCTAGTCCTCACTAGTTTCTGAAAAGAAATTCTGCCCTTAATTCAAACCTTCAATATGACTCCTGGTGAACCAATTTAACACAGATTACAATTAGCAACCGAAGAAATTACAACATGTAGTGACCAATTAATGTCTTGATGTTGATAGTCATTTATATATATATATATATATACGTACTTCCTTGGCTGAAGACATTTACTACTCTGAAACAGTGCCAGATGTGTGATTCTATGGGATGATCACATATACCCTCGCCCTGAAAAGATTGACTGTATAAACTCATACAGCACGGAAGGAGGCCCATCATGCCTGTGGTGGCTTTTTGAAAGAGATATTCAGTTAGTCCCACTCTGATTTCCCTATAGTCCTATAAATCTTTCCTTTTTAAGTTTTTATAATAGAGAGAGACCAGTAGGGAGTGCATTATTTCAAGTTGGGACAATGTAATACATAAGCTGTATGAAGTATTAATAGGGTTTATCAGTATTTGTAAGGCTTACTAATAGTAGTAAGGTTTATTAGTATTGGCAAAGCTATATTATCACGAGTAAGGTCTATTAGACTCACGGTGTGCAGATTCCAAGCTGAGTGTGGAGATTCGAGTTTGGTGAGTGGCGAGTTCGGTGAAAGGGCGGAGGTGCTGCAGATTTTTTTTCTACTTTTTTAACCTTCTAGTATTTGTTTCTTGCTTTGGTGCAGTGGAAGGAGCTGTTTGGTGAGTACCTGGTAAGCTATCATACTCATAACAGATAGTCTGTAAAGCTAAGTTATGGCAGGACAGCTCTGCCGATTGGAATGTACAGCCTGTGGCATGTGGGAAGTCATGGATGCACCATGTGTCTGAGACAAGCAAGTCTGCAGGAAGTGTCACTGGCTGCAGAAGCTTGAGATCTGGGTTTCGGAACTCGAGTGGTGGCTGGAGTTACTGTTGTGCATCCGCGAGGTGGCGGACTACTGGATAGCGCATTTAGGGAGGTGGTCACACCACAGATTAGGAACATGCAGGTAGATAGGGAATGGGTGATCACCAGCAGTCTAGGAGAACCAGGAAGGTAGTGCAGGAATGCCCTGATATGATATCATTCGCTAATTGGTTTTCCATTTTGGATACTGGTGCGGGTGATGGGTCCTTAGAGGAGTGCAGTCACAGCCAAGTTTGTGGCACTACAGGTGGCTTTGCTGCACAGGAGGGGAGGAAGAGGAGTGGAAGAGCAGAAGTGATAGGGGATTCATTAGTTAGAGGAACAGACATGCATTTCTGCAGCACTAAACCTGACTCCAGGATGATGTGTTGCCTCCCTGGTGCCAGGGTCAACGATGTCACAGAGAGCCTGCAGGACATTCTTCTGGGGGAGGGTGAACAGCCAGAGGTCGAGGTCCTCATTGGTACCAATGACATAGGTAAGAAGGGGGATAACTTCTTGAAAGTAGATATTAGGGAGTGAGGAAGGAGATTAAAAAGCAGGACCTCAAAAGCAGTAAGCTTAGGATTACTCCCAGTCCCACATGCAAGTGAGCATTGGAATACATGGCTGGAGAACTGGTATAGGAGGGAGCGCATCAGATTTCTAAGACATTGGAACTGGTACTGGGGCCGGTGGGACTTGTACGAGATGGATGGGTTGCATCTTAGCAGGACTGAGATGAATGTCCTTGCAGGGAGATTTGCTAGTGCTGCTGGGGAGGGTTTAAACTAAATTGTCAGGGGGATGGGCACCTGAGAGGGAGCTCAGATTGGAAGGAAACAAAACTAATAACTAGTCTGGGGTGTGGGAACCAGGAGCAAGTATTAAGTGGGAATACCAAGGTGCACAGAATACTGGGGGAGATGGATAACACAAGAGTAGGGAATAGTACGTTATTAGGTGGGGTCAGAGTAAGGGAAAAAGTAATAAAGTCTGAATCAGGGTTAACGTACATGTATGCGAATGCACTGAGTGTGGCTAAGAAGACTGGTGAGGTACAAATGCAGATTGCCATGTGGAAATATGATGTTGTGGCTATAACAGAGACCTGGCTCAAAGAAGGGCAGGACTGGGTGTTAAGTATTTCTGGATACAAGGTGTTCAGGAAAGATAGGAAAGGATAAAAAGTGGGAGGGGTGGCGGTATTGATTAAGGAGAGCATTGCAGTGCTGCAGAAAAAGGATGTCCCAGAGGGGTCGAGGACAGAATCAATTTGGCTAGAGCTAAGGAACAAAAAAGGTGTAGTTACATTGCTCGGTGTTGTCTATAGGCCACCAGCTAGTGGGAAAGACATGGAGGAACATATTTGCAAGGAAATTACAGAGAGGTGCAAAGATTATAGGGTAGTTATAATGGGGGACTTTAATTATCCAAACATGGACTGGGATATTAGTAGTGTAAAGGGTAGTAAAGGGCAAGAGTTCCTTGAATGTGTTCAGGAAATTTTTTGACAACAGTGGGCTGCTAGTCCAACTGGAAAGGAAGCACTACTAGACCTGGTTCTTGGAAATGGGATGGGCCAAGTGGATCAAGTATCAGTAGGAGAGCATTTAGGGGATAGGGATCATTGTATCACAAGGTTTAGGCTGACTATGGAAAAGGACAAAGAGAAATCCAGGGTTTCTGGAGGAAGGCCAACTTCAATGAGGTAAGAACGGAGCTGGGGTCCAATAAATTGGAGTCAAAAGCTGACAGGAAAACTAGTAGATGAACAATGGGCTACTTCAAAGAAGAGATAGTTCGGGCACAATCAAGCTATGTTCCCTCGAAGGGGAAGAAGTGGAGCAAACAAATCCAGAGCTCCCTGGAAGACAAAAGAGGTAGAGATTAAGATAAAGAAGAAAAAGTGTGCTTATGATAGATGCCAGGTAGAAAAACCTATTGAGAACCAGGCTGAATATAAAAGGTCCAGAGGGGAAGTGAAAAAGCAAATAAGAGAAGCAAAGAGAGAGCATGAAAATAGACTGGCAGCTAGCTTTAAAGGAAATCCCAAAGTTTTCTACAGGCATATAAATGGTAAAAGAGTGGTAAAAGGAGGAGTGGGGCTGTTTAGAGACCATAAAAGGGATTTACACATGGAGGCAGAGGGCATAGCTGAGGTGTTAAATGAATACTTTGCATCTGTCTTTACCAAGGAAGAAGATGCAACCCAGGCAATGTTGAAAGAGGAGGTAAGTCAGGCACTCGAAGGGTTTAAACTTGATAAAGAGGTAGTATTAGATAGGCTGTCTGAACTTAAAGTGGATAAAGCACCAAGGCCGGATGAGATGCATCCAAGGATACTGAGGGAAGTGAGGGTGGAAATCGCAGAGGCACTGGCCATAATTTTTCAGTTTTCCTTAGACTCAGGGGTGGAGCCAGAGGACTGGAGAATTGCAAACATTACATGCTTGTTCAAAAAAGGGTGTAAGGATAAGCCCAGCAACTACAGGCCAGTCAGTTTAACTTTGGTGGTGGGAAAACTTCTGGAAAAAATAATTTGGGACAAAATCAATAGTCACAAGGACAAATATGAGTTAATTCAGAAAAGCCAGCATGGATTTCTTAAGGGAAAATCATGTTTAACTAACTTGCTGGAGTTTTTTGAGGAGTTAACAGAGTGGGTTGATGAGGGCAATGCTGTTGATGTGGTGTACATGGACTTTCAAAAGGCATTTGATACAATGCCACACAACAGACTTGTGAGCAAACTTGTAGCTCATGGAATAATAGAGATGGTAGCAACATGGATATGAAATTGGCTGAGTGAGAGGAAACAAAGAGTAGTGGTTAATAGAATTTTTTGCGCTGGAGGAAGGTTTGTGGTAGAGTTCCCCAGGGATCAGTGTTGGGACCCTTGCTTTTCCTGATATATATTAATGACCTAGACCTTGGCACAATTTCAAAGTTTGCAGATGATACAAAACTTGGAAGTATTGTGAACTGTGAGGGAGGATAGTGTAGAATTTAAGAGGGCATCGACAGGTTGGTGGAATGGGCAGATGGGTGGCAGATGAAGTTCAATGCAGAGAAATGTGAGGTGATTCATATTGGTAGGAAGAACATGGAGAGACAATATAGAATAAAGTGTACAATTCTAAAGGGGGTGCAGGAGCAGAGGCACCTAGGTGTATATGTGTAAAAGTCATTAAAGGTGGCAGGGCAGGTTGAGAGAGCAGTTAATAAAGCATACAGTTTATTAATAGAGGCATAGAGTACAAGAGCAAGGAAGTTATGTTGAACTTGTATAAGACACTAATTCAGCTTCAGCTGGAGTATTGCATCCAATTCTGGGCGCCGCACTTTAGGAAAGACGTGAGGATATTGGAGAGACTACAGGAGAGATTCACGAGAATGTTTAAGGGATGAGGAATTTCAGTTATGAAGTTAGATTGGAGAAGTTAGGACTGTTTTTTTTGGAGTAGAGAAGGCTTAGAGGTGATTTGATAGCGGTATCCAAAATCATGAGGGGTCTGGACAGAGTAGATAGAGAGAAACTGTTCCGACTCATGAAAGGATCGAGAATGAGAGGGCACAGATTTAAAGTATTTGATAGGAGAAGTAAAGTAATATGAGGACAAACTTTTTCACTCAGCGAGTGGTTAAGGTCTGGAATGTGCTGCCTGAGAAAGTGATGGAGACAGGTTCAATTGAAGCATTCAAAAGGGAATTAGACAGTTATATGAAAAGGAAGAATGTGCAGGGTTATGGGGAAAAGACAGGGGAATGGGATTGAGGGAATTTCTCTTTCAGAGAGCCAGTGCACACACGATGGGCCGAATGGCCTCCTTCTGCACTGTAACAATTCTGTGAAGTATATATCCAGTTCCCTTTTGAACGTTACTGTTGAAATTGCTTCCACCATCCTTTACAGGCAGTGTATTCCTGCTCATCAAAATTCGCTGTGTAATGATTTTCCCTCATCTCCCCTCTGTTACTTTTGACAATTATATTAAGCTTTATCTTGTTAAACTTGCCTCTCTCGGCAAAGAAGAAGAACATGATTGATTTCACAATGTGGTAGATGATTTTATTGGATTGCCTTCTTAAGCAGCTTGCAGCTACACTTTCAGTTTTGTTGAAGTAGCAATGATCTAACACTAACATTTATTGTGACATTGTCAGCAAACTTGCTGAAAAATATCAGTCTGGTATTTTCAACGATGAAACATGATGCTTGTGATCTGTTGCATAATATGCCACTGAATCCAATATGACAGGGAGAATAAATCTAGCATAAAAGTAATAAAAACAAGAAATGCTGGAACCACTCAGCAGGTCTGGCAGCATCTGTGGAAAGAGAAGCAGAGTTAACGTTTCGGGTCAGTGACCCTTCGGAACCCGAAGAAGGGTCACTGACCCGAAACGTTAACTCTGCTTCTCTTTCCACTGATGCTGCCAGACCTGCTGAGTGGTTCCAGCATTTCTTGTTTTTATTTCAGATTCCAGCATCCGCAGTATTTTGCTTTTATTTTAGCATAAAAGTAAAATAGTGAGGATGTTGGAAATCTGAAATAAAGCAAAAAATAGTGCTGGAAATACTGAACAAGTCAGGCAGCATCGATGGAGAGAGGAACAGAGTTAATGCTTCTGGATGATGACCTTTCAACAAATTTAGCCTTGTCTTTGGTTAATAATTCAACACATTTCAATGAACTGCACCTTTATACCCTCTAAGCAGTAATTATATTAAATATATAAGCAATATTAAAGTTAACATTGAACAAAGTTCATCTGTAGCTATACAGACACAATCTACATAGCATGATTAATTCCAGTGCAATTATTAGGCTAATATAGTATTAGTTGTGAATCCTTTATTGCCATAACTAATTTAACCATTGATGGGCCAATATATTTTGCTTTTCTTTCATGCATATAATTTGGAATCGAAGACATGATTTACACAATGATAAATTCTTGCATTATGGAAAGGAATGCCAATGAATTAAAATTCTAATCCAAAATTGCTGTTTTGGCATTATTCTGTATAGATTTGATATGCTTGATTTTTTTTTACTGATCTTAGGACATTTTGTAATGTAGCAGATGAAAGGGTTTTGTACATGGAAATTTCTTTTCAGAAGATCACAAGATAGCTTTAGATAAAAAAAGGCTTTTGATCTCCTCCTTTCAAAGCATCAACATGACTGCTTTTCCATTACTGCATCAGTGCATCTGTTTCTTCAATGAGTCCAGTGCCTTGGCCTCAACTGCAGATCTTGGCAATCCTCATCTGAGCTGTTGCTCACCCTCTGTAGAAAGAATCTCTTCCTGATGTCTGCCTGATTTTTCTCCTCACAGCATGTGTCCTATTGTCTTGGCAAATATGAAAGTTATGTTTTAGTTTTTTAATCCATCGCTTTTCAGTACTTTATGTTCCTCTTTAAAGTTCCCTCAAAATACCTCTTTACCAAGCAGAAGTGACAATCAAGTTACTCCTCATGTTTCTTGCAGACATTGCTTCTGCATTTTACCTTGAGCAAGATTTGATGTTGTCTACATTGGCATTAAGCAGGCTCCACTTCACATTATGCCAGAGAGCACAAATAGCAGGGTCCAGACGTGAAATGTTCACAGATGCTAACTGACCTCATCCTGTGTAGTCCAGGATTATTTTGTTTTTATTTAGGATTTACAGCATTTGCAGTATTTTTCTTTGTATAATTTAGCTGAGGGTTTATTGAAAAAGTTTAAGGCAGGTGGGTAATGTAACTGCAAACAACCATTTATCTTGTTCATACTTCACATCAACTAATTTCATTTCTAACCAAAGGATAGTGCAGGGAAGAGCCTTTCAATAAAATATCTTTGACTTATCTATAGAATGCTGAAGAAAAGGGTGACAAAAACACTTATTTGGAGAGAGATATCCTTGTCATTGCTCTTTTTAAAAATTCGTCCATGGGATGTGGTCTTTGCAGGCTAGGCCAGCATTTAATGCCCTTCCCTAATTGCCCTTGAGAAGGTGATGGTGAGCTGCCTTCTTGGACCGCTGCAGTCCTTGGGATCTAGGTACACCCACAGTGTTGTTAGGAAGGGAGTTCCAGGATTTTGACCCAGCGACAGTGAAGGTACGGTGATATAGTTCCAAGTCAGGATAGTGTGTGGCTTGGAGGGGAAATTGCAGGTGGTGGTGTTCCCATGAGTCTGCTGCCCTTGTCCTTCTAGCTAGTAGAAGTAACGGGGTTGGAAGGTGCTGTCGAAGGAGCCATGGTGAGTTGTTGCAATGCATCTTATATATGGTATACACTGCTGTCATTGTGTGTCGGTGGTGGAGGGGGTTGAAGGTGGTGGATGTGGTGCCTATCAAGCCGGCTGTTTTGTCCTGGTTGGTGTTGAGCTTCTTGAGTGTTGTTGGAGATGCACCCATCCAGGCAAGTGGAGAGTATTCCATCACGCTCCTGATTTGTGCCTTGTAGATGGTGGACAGGTATTGGGGAGTCAGGAGGTTAGTTATTCACTGCAAAATTCCCAGCCTCTGACCTACTCTTGCAGCCACAGTATTTATGTGGTTGGTCCTGTTCAGTTTCTGGTCAATGGTAACCCCCAGGATGTTGATAGCAGGGGATTCAGCAATGGTAATGCCATTGAACATTGAGGGGAGATGGTTAGATTCTGTCTTGTTGGAGATGGTTATTGCTTGGCGCGAATGTTACTTGCCACTTATCAGCCCAAGCCTGGATGTAGTCCAGGTCTTGCTGCATATGGACATTGCCTGCAGATCTGTCATTTCAGAGACTCTCCTTCACCAGGTAATTTAACCACTGACATTGGCTCATGTTAGCTGTAGTCAGGTTAGGGACTGGCTCCACAGGGAATCATGCTGAGCAGCATCATAATCCAGACCAATTATCAATTAGGAGATTATTAGAAAATGTCAGCAGTGGCTAAAAGCACAGCAATACCCAGCTGTTGTTGACTATTTAGAAGTAGTATTTCTCTTCATGAGTATCTAGATAGTCATCCATCTTAAAATGGCCTGTCTCCTTAGGAACATTCGGAACAGAAACAGGCCATTTAGCCCCCAAGCTTGCTATGCCATTCAATTAGATCACGGATGAACTGTGTGTTAACTCCATTTGCCCAACTTTTCTCCATATCCTTCGATAGCCTTATCTAAAAAAATCTATCAAGCTTGGACTTGAAAGCTCCAACTGTTCCTACATCTATAGCCTGTTAGGGAAAGGGGAGATGAAGAAAAGAATCATTAATGGATGCAAATAATTCTCCTATTACTTAATGGATATCTACTCAATTTTTCAAGTTAATCTAGGGGTGTAGGAAGGTCCTCCATCAATTCTTCATGATAATATTATAAATATTATTCTTCCTGATAATATTATAAATATTAAGATAGTATAATGGCTTTGTTCCGTACTTTTACAAAAAACTGCTATGTATCTTTTAGACAGAATTGCTGTACAGGGATGCAGTCAAGTGGAACTTGATGAGTTCATAATGGAGATGGCCTCTAGTCTGCACATCAAGGAGTAAGGGAAAATAATGGTCAACCTGTTCATTTTGTTAAATTGCAATAATGTTAATCCTCAAAAAATCATTGTTGTAATGAAGATTAGATGACTGTAATTTGTAGGAAATATTGGTATCAGGGAGGGCAGTTCAAAAGACTCATGAAATAGGATATGCATTTGTGTCCATCAAACGAGAGGTTGTACAATTATAGGAGTCAAAGAAAGGGCATGTTTCTGAATTAGTCTGTTGCATTTAACCAATTTGTAATAAAGGCACATGGTTGGTATAACACAAAATGAAATTAAGGAAAAAACACCACAGAAGATGGAACCCGGTTTCAACATCTGTCCCTAAAATTTACATATTACATATTAAAGTCGATTGCATTGTTTCCAATTCATTGTTTTATGCTAATCTTTTATAAAGAAAGAAAATAATTACAAACTAGCTATTATTGAAAATTATCCGGTAAAATGCAACTTAATCCATCTACTCTATGTCACTTACTAAGGTGTGCAATTTATATATATTTTTTATTCTTGGAATCTGGTTGAGCCTGGCAAGAGTGCATTTAGTATCAATCACTAGTTGCCCTAGAAGGTGACAATGTTATATTTCAAGACTACAGGCTTTAGACTTGAAACAAGACCAGCACAATAGCAGCAGAATTTATGTAACAATATAATCATGTGGCTCAACTAAAGGCTTATCCAGGTGATTGAGAGGAGTTGGATTGTTTTGTTGGATTTGTCTGCACGAAGGTATCAAAGTCAATTCCAGCAGTTTTATATTGCTGAATCACTACAAGAGTGTTTGTAAAATGTGATTCATACCTTGGATTCTTACGATCATATCTTCTGAAATAGCTGCAGACAATCTTCACTGGCTGAATGCTATTCTGGCAGAGCAGATTGTCTGCCCAGTATAGAACTTGTTGGGTTTTGGATCTCTTGATTTCACAGACTATTCCCACAGTCATGTAGGTGCAATGAATGCTGATGTGTTGTCATGTTCTTTGATGGGCACAAATTTCAAGGATTTTTCTTCTCCTTGAAAGTAGGGGAGATCGATGCAATAAACTGGTGTCAAGGTTGTGATAAATATTCTCATGCAACAGAGAATGAGGAGTCCTCTGAGTGAAGATAGTTAGATGGCTGGATATGGAGATATATAGATATATATGTGTGCATAACAAAAGTTCTCATCCAACATTATTTATCAATGTTAACATTAATCCAACTCCCTAGGCTTTTACTTCTGTAGAAGTACATTGTAAGCTCAAGCATTTTTATGACAACGTATCCAAAAGATGTGAATGATAGTCTGTGTGCGTGGCTTACTGCCCCACTGATACCTGTTTTAAAAAAAAGGAATCCTAATATGAAAGGATTTAGAACCGTACTCTCATATTGATCCCGATGACTGCTCATATAAAACAAACATAATCAGAATGTGTTCTGTTGATGGACTAGAACCGTTATTCTTGCACATATTACAATACAGTAAAAAAATCAACGATGCAAGTTTTTTTTATTTTAATAAATATTTGCACTTTTCTTTCCCCAATTCACTATGTTACGCTTGTGAAAATGCTAACCACCATCCTGTTGGTTCTGGCAGTCCTTCAGTGCCTCATTGAATTGTCCATTCTTCATTCATATGTTAAGACAGTGAGTGCTGTTTGATCATGGAGAGTTTTGTAACTGAGTACAATCCTTCACAACTGAACCTGCCATCCACACACACATGCACTTTTCATTGAGTAGGCATCTTAAGATCTATCTTAATATCCACAATAGTCTAGAGTTATTGGGTTGAATTTTATTGGCTGTTGGGTGGCAGGAACAGAGGTGGAGGGCCAGTAAAATAGCGGGGAGCCACGCCGGGATGGCTCCCCATCACTGTCCCGCCATAGGAAATGTTTGCCACTCTCTGGAGGCCAGCATCATTTTCATAATTAAGGCCCTGAATAGGGGCCATTTTATGGGGACTCTGGCATTATGCTGACAGCGGGGCAACCCCTGCCACATGGAGAAGCTGTCAACTTCATGGAGATGACCTCCCTGTGGCAGCCTGGGGAGCAATTGGGGCTGGAAGCTCTATGGCCCAAACAGAGGACCACAGGCAGGGAAGGCCACCTGCGCTGCCCCATTGGATCATCCGGAGGGGTTTCCCCTCTATCCTGGGGTCCTACCACTCTTGGCCCTCTAAAGTTTAATTATAGCATTCCTTTACAAGGGTGGCTCCATTGTGAGGTGCCCTGGAGGTTTCCTGCCTGCCACAGTAGTCTCCACCTCTTCTTGGTGGGGCTGCTCAGGCTTCAGAGCTGTTGGCCCTATGATTGGAGCGGCAGCATCAGGAACCTGCCCATCATGCATAATTGGACAGAAGGCGTGCAGGCGGCCAATTAGGAGGCTGCCTGCAGTAAAGTTGACAAGCCAGTCCCACAGTCAGCAAGCGTGAACTCTGGACTCGCTTTTCAGCCTGACGGAGGGATCCCGAAGCCCACAGTAAAATTCAGCTTATTGAATTGAATTGTATCACTCCCAACTTGAGTTTGGAAGGTGCTGTTGAAGGAGCCTTGACGAGTTGCTGCAGTGCATCTTGTAGATGGTACATATAGCTGTCATGTTGGAGTGCGTGAATGTTGAAGATGGTGGATGTGTCTGCTTGTCATGGATGGTGTTGAGCTTCTTGAATATTACTGGAGATTCACTCATCCAGGCAAGTGGAGAGTATTCCATCACACTCCTGGCTTGTGCCTTGGAGATAGCATTGTCGCTGGAAGCTTCTGATTTTCATGGCTCTGTACCTACCTTGGAGGTTCATTATTAGAATGATATATAAATGATAGCATCACACATCCATACTACCAAAATACACCAAAAGTTTGGCTTCATTGAATTGCTCGTGACATTCTCACATCTCATTCAATAGATTATGCACATCCTTAATTTGTTTGCTAATTATTGGTGTATGTGTGTGCTCATTTTACAGGCACCAAATGACCTCCAATGCTTCCAGTATGGAACGCAGGGAGTGTTGCATTATTGCTTTTATGTAGCAATAAGTTATCAAACAATCTTATGTTGAGTGGTTATAAAAATGTGGGTTCTTTATTTGTAGAATAACACATTTACAAGAGAGTTCTGTCTTACACGTGTGACTAGTTGTCTTGCTCAACTCCAACCAACTGATCACTTGCTGAATGACATCACTTCCTGTGATGCTGTGTGGAGTACTTACATTGTTAAAGTGATATCACAACCTCCCTCTTTCCTAAAATGGAACTACACAAACGATAAACTATGTACATAATGAAATGAAACAACTTTGAAAAATATTTACACATTCATTGACTTTAATGTCCTTTAATCAAGCAGCTCTGAACTGTAGAGGCAGTCTACTGCCTTACCTGATCTTGCCACAGTGTAGCTTGATGGAGAACTAGATTTATCAGCTTTCTTTCCTTGACTTTTGTGTGTATTCTGACTGTCATACTGTGCTCGATTGTTGCGCTAGTCATTTTCTCTTATTACGTTCTGCAGTTCTGAATGTGACTGTGCTCTCGATGCAGTAGAGTTGTCAGGCATAGTGTTGTTAGCTAGTTCTCTTAGCTGATTTCAATTTCTTCTTAGCACTATTCCGTTGGGAGTGGTTACTTCATAAGATCTTGGTTCGTTGCAGACTTTGGACACTTCTGTAGGGAACCACAATTTTTCTTGTGGATGAATTATCCTGACTTTCTGCCCTATCTGTAATGGTGGTAGCTCCACACCTGCGTGCTTATCATGCATCATCTTCATCTTTTATTGTTTTGCTAGGAGCCTATCTTGTATTGAGGAGGATTTCATGAGATCGCGACTTGGAAGCGTTGTCTTAACCTGTCTTCGAAATAAGATTTCTGCAGGGATGGCAGCCCTGTGTCAATTCATGTTGCCCTTATGTGTAACATGGCTATATGTAGATCCTGTTTTGTTTCATGACACTTTACAATCAATGATTTGACTGTATGTACCATTCTCTCTGTAACGCCATTTGACCTAAGTAAAGTGCTGAAGAAGTGACATGGTTAACACCCCATTTCCTGCACATGTCTTGCAATGGCTTGGCAATGCATTGCAGACCACTATCCAATCCTGTCTCTTCTGAGCGACCAAACATGCTGAAAATTGCACTGATGGTATTGGCAACCGATGTGCTTGAAGTATCACTTAATTGACATATTACCAGAAATTTAGAGTGGTAATCAGAGACCAACAGTAATCATTACCTTTGATTGTGAAGAGACCGGTGGCTATCCTTGACCAAGAATGCGATGGGATGTTGTGAGGAAGGAGTGGCTCTTTATGCTGGCATGGTTGGTGCTGCTGGAAAGCATCACATGACTTTACCACTCGCTCAATGTCACTGCTCAAACCCAGACAGTAGACGGTCTTGCTCACAAGTCTTGTAGTCTTCTCAACACCCATATGGCCGATCTGTAGCTGTGAGAGGATGTCAGGGTGAAGTGTCTGTGGAATTATTATCTGCCTGCCTTTGAAGATAACACTGCTAGAAATGCCCAGCTCATTCTGGTATGGCCAGAAAGTTTTGAGTTCTACAGGAACCTCTTGTAGGCTGTCAGGAACTATATCACCATTCCTTCACTGTCGCTGGGTCAAAATCCTGGAACTCCCTTCCTAACAGCACTGTAGGTGTACCTAATCCACATGGACTGCAGCGGTTCAAGAAGGCAGCTCACCTCCACCGTCTCAAGGGCAATTAGGGATGGGCAATAAATGCTGGCCTGGCCAGCGACGCCCACATCCCATGAATGAATAAAAAAAAGGTCATCCTTTAACAATGAGTTACCACAGTGTCTTCCAGACTGGGTCTTTTGAGCTTTCTTTCTTCATGCTTTTTCTGCCCAAAATGCATCAAATTGATCTGGTATACATCCCTAGCTTGATGTCAACCTCATCAACCTGGATGTCTCGTGGAACATCTTTGCGCTTTCTGGAATTAGGTAATCTGCTTAAAGTGTCATAGGTCACCATGAGATTCCCTGGCTTGTATTTGACCTCACAGTCACATCCTTGCACTTTTATCAGCAGTCTTTGCAGTGGGGGAGGCGCGCTTGTGAGCGGCTTCTGCCACATCATCGCTAATCACTTATGATTTGTTTTGACCACAACATGTTGTCATGTTGTTTTTTTTTTTCTGGGAAGATGCGGTTTGCCTTTAAGGCTTGCAAAGGATCAGTATTGCTTTAAGAACCAGCAAGCCTCAGGAGTTATAGAAAGGTGCATTTTCATTGTCATAGAAACAGCCATTTGGAGACTACGATTCAAAGGGTACATTCTTGTTACCATAGATACAACCACTGGGAGTGAGTATTAAGCGATACATTTGTTACAATTCAATTTTGAACTGGCTTTTTCGTTGAAGACAGTTTGTTCTAACAGAACACAGACACAGACAGCTGTGGTGACAGCACCTGAAAAAAGACCTCTCAACCATTTAAACTGAAGGAATAGGATTTTAATCTGTTTATTATTATCTCTCAAAATTCTAAAACAGTCAAGCAAAAACAGTGATCTCTGATAATTTGAACTGAAGAAAGGGAAGTTAGACTGTGACAATCTTTTATCCCTCAAAAACTCTAAATTCAGCTTGATTCTATTGAAAGTGTTTGCAAGTCGTTAATTGTTGAAATTTGCTGGAGAAGGAAAGCATCACCTACTGCTGAAGTTAGACTACGGACTGTTCTACTGAGGAAGAACCTTTTTCCCTGCATCGGACGACTGTGAGGACTTCAAGCAACATTCTGTGAGGACTTCAAGCAACATTGGATTGTAAATTTGCAAGGACTCTAATTTTTTTTCTGTTTGAAATGCTGTTTATATCTTCATGGTGTTTAAGAATTTAGTGCTTCTAATTAAAGAGTTAATTTGCTGATTTAAAGACACCTGGTTTGGTTAGCCTCATTCGGGGGTTAATAGATGGCACAATTTGGATGGGTCTTTCTTTAATTTGGAAAGTTTTAAATGATATATTAGGTGATCTGTGGAGCGATGGGATTGAATTGACAGTGCGTTTTCTCCCACCGCAATCAGAATCGTATATTTTGATTGGGGGCTTTGACTGGAGCTGTCGGTCGTAACAGTGTTTCCTGAAGAGATAAGCTTGAAACCTTGTTATTCCACACATGTGATTCCATGTTGGAATAGTTGGCCTGTGTGGAGGATAAACTTTTTAAACTGAAAGCTATTGGACGTCCGTCCTGCAAAAGACACGCTTCCAGGACCTTTTGTGAGGCATCTACTGCAAGAAATGTATCTTTGTTGGGATCATAGTACTGCATGCAAGCATCCACTGATAATGATTGCTTCAGAAAATTGAGTACATGCTGGAGCTCCTTGTGCCACAGAAATGGTGTTCCCTTTCTAAGGAGTTCCTAGAGAACCGAAGACTTCTCAGAGAAATTTGAAATGTAAGGTGCTAAGAATTTTTTTTTAAAAAATTGAAGAGACAGAGACATCTTTGCAAGTATTCTTTGCTTTGAGGGCTTGGTATGGACTGGATATCCACTATATTACTGGGATGAATAAATGGAGCCAAAGAAGTTAATTTGTCTCATGTCTATGACACATTTCTTAGGTCCTCTTTCCTGACTCCTTCCATCAGGATGGCTAAATTGTTTTGTGGTGCCCACAACTGCGATATCATCAGCTATATATACATATATATATATATATATATATATATATATATGGTACATTTTCTATTATCTGATCCATGCATTGCTGAAATAAATCCTGGCTTACTGGTAAGCCAAATTGTAGGCACAAGAAGCAATATCACCCGAATGAAATCCTAAAAGTTGTGAACTCTTGCGAACTTTCAGAGAGATGGACCGACCAGTGCCTAGTTTTGAAAAAGACTTGGCCTTTGTGAATTTCGGATTCAGCTCTTCTAATGTGGGGGTTTTGTAAGGACAGTTTCAATGTCTTGTTTATCTTTCTGGGGTCTAAACAAACTCAGATGGTGCCATCTTTTTTGACTACAGCTGTTATCAAGCTGCACCAATCTATGTGCTGTTGATTCCTTGCCTCTCCATAGTATCTAGCCCTCTTTTCAGCTTGTCCATGACATGGATGCTACATTTCCTTGGAGGATCTATAAAAGGAATTGTGTTGCCCCCTCACATGCAGGACAGCTTCTCCTTTGAAACTTCCCACTTTGTCAAAATGGTCTGGGTACATTCTTTGTAAATCTTGGATGGACACAATAGGGTTGAACCTGTTCTGGTCATGTGTCTTTAGCACGCTGCTGATCCCATGGATTGTCACTACATGCTGGCAAGCCTGCAACTGCTGGATCATCTGAGTCGGCGATGTAGAAAACTTGTTGTGACCAAACAGAGGTTCCATACTTGTACTTAACCCCAGAGTACCTATACAGCTGATCGATGTACTATTGTGCGCGGTGAGTCTTGTCTTTGTTGGTTGTAGCATTGCTTTCCATCTCACCAGGCACATATTCTTCACTATGCACAGCGGCAAAATGTTTGCACTTGCACCTATATTGACCTTGAGCCGTAATGTATGTTGACCACTTTTCTTTGGGCACAGAATGTCAATGGTTGTGAATGCTTCCCTCTGTGTAACCACATCGATTTGGTGTTTAAGGGTTACTGTGCGGAAGACTTGCTCACCTTGAGTGCCCTGCGTGTTATTCACATCACTGTCAATCATGTCTGTGTTTGATTTGACTTTTGGTAGATGTATCCCTATTTCTTCAACAAGGTGGTGTCTGATCTTATCAGGTCACAGTCTGCTGTGTCTCCTGGCCATTTTTCCATTATTGGAGCTCTTGCACAGCCTTGCCCAGTGCCCTTTCTTGCCACACACCTTGCAGTTGTCCACGAAGACAGGACAATTCCTTAGTTGCTGCATCGGGCTGGACGTGCCGTAAATCTTGTCTGGCTGAGCTGTCCTGGTTGCGTCACCTATAGCTGTAGTACCAAGCGCCTGTATGCAATTGCTTCAATATTCCTGCTTTCTCTTCGGAGGCTTTCAACATTGTACCCTTTATCTTTGTCTAGTAGCTCTTTCTGAAAAGATTCTGTTGGAGGTAGACGTAATACCAACTTCATAATGCCATCGATGTGAACAATCCCTTTCATGTACTCATTGTGTCCTGAGCACCCACTTTATGGAAGGCCATTGAATTTGCCCGTGCCGAATCGACACCACTCCCGATGATGAGTTGTGCTGCTCTGTCCATGTTGGACTACGATGCGAGAGAACGCTGGTCTTGATATCGCGTCAGAGACTGTTAGTCTCCCTAAGTACTGTTCCTGAGCCTCTCTGCAATAGTGTTACCTTGGAGCTGTGATCTTCCCCGCGCGTCACTATCACCACGTTGCGAATGGTGTGCTGCTTCAGAGACAACACACTGCCACAGTATCGCTGAGGGTGAGATTCTTCAGAGACCACACGCTGCTACCAGGTCGAGAATGCTGCGCATGAAAGTTGAAAAAACTTTCAGAAACTATACGCTGCCACCATATTACATTATTGCTTTTATGTAGCAAAACGGTACCAAAAAATCTTAAGTTGAGTGATTCTTCATTTGTAGAGTAATACACTTACAAGAGAGCTCTGTCTTACACGCGTGACTAGGCCTCTTGCTCAACTCCAAACAACTTATCACATGCTGAATGACATCACTTCCTGTGATGCTGTGTGGCGCAATTACATTGTTGAAGCGATATCACAACAGGAAGCACACTCACATATCTGTCTGGAATTACACCATCTGCCATATTGGATAAGGGGTCTGGGGGTCAGCTGTGCACAAAACTGGAAATCATTGATACAAATTAGGGTCCCCCGCTTCTTGCTGGATCTATTCTTAATTTTCGAATGTCCCAGCGCTTCACTCTCCACGTGTCAAACTTGTCCAGCATGCCATGGATCTAATGGACAGGAAAATCCCCCATACTTGCCTTATTTGGAGCCAGGAGAAGCAGGTTTCTATCAACTCATCATGAAAACAATACAGGCAATGTTCGGCAGGGTAGGGTGGGACAAGAAACCCACTCTCCTCCCAATTGAGGCCAACTAAAACTGTTTAAAAGCTTGTTAAGCAGGAACTTGAAATTTTTAAAGGGGCCGCACAGGTTACCTGTGCTTTCAGAAGGGAGCTGGGTACAGAGTGGGAAGCCAGTCACAGCTGCCCAAGGGCATCATCCCGGCCCCATAAGAAGGTCATCAGGGAAAAGGGGGACTTGGCAGTTGGAACGAAGGTGCCCTTGGTGCTGTGCAGGTGGCAGGGAGAGTAGGCATTCAACACCCAGGCATTGAATGGTGTTGGCACCCCTCCTCGGGTACCGTGGGGACAGAAGAGCAGGGGCAAAGCTGCCCAGGACAATGGGGCAGGCACCTGGAAGGAAGGAAGGCTGCAACTGGCAATGGGAGCACAACTGCGATTTTTTTGGGCCCAGTGGTGATGAGGAGCAACACCCTCTGTGGGAAAGTCGAAACCCCGAGGAGGACACAGAAGAGGAAAGAGGAGCAGAAATGCAATGGAGGCCATACCCTCAACGGAGGATCTACTGCTGAAAATGGAGCTACCTAGAGATGACCTTGACCCAGTGCTGCAGGAGACTGCGACTGTTCAGGCAGTTGGACACCTTCATTGCCAAAGACCTCACACTTCACATCATTGGTCGCCATGCCCTGCCAGTAGCTGTCAAACTCACTGGCCTCAAACTTCTTCGTTTCTGGCTCATTCTTACAATCAGCTGTGAACATTGGTGGCATCTTGCAAGTGGTTACATTGCTTCTAACTGGCCACTTATACCTTCTTTGCCAGGGCTGGATAGTTCATCCATTTCATGACAGATGTGGCCTCACAGGGACAGACGGCATTGGGTATCACCATCGCTGGATTCCGTCAGATACGGGGCACCATCGATTGCACCCACGTGAACATTGAGGCACCCAGCGACTTCCCACTTAGATTTATCACCAGGTAGGGCTTCCACTTTCTAAATGTTCAACTGGTCTGCGACCACAACAAGAGCTTCCTCCATGTGTGCGCTCGCTTTCCTGGCAGCTGCCATGACTCCTTCATCCTCCGCCAGTCCAGGCTGCCTCAGATCTTCATTCCAACCCCCAAAGAACGTGAATAGATCCTGGGGGACAAGGGAAATCCATTGAAGACATGGCTACTCACCCCTCTATGGAAGCCCCAGACAGAGGCATCAAGGCAATACAACCAATGCCACCTGCTCAGTAGGACCACCATTGAGCAGGCCATCGGGCTTCTGAGGATGCGGTTCCAGTGTCTGGACTGGTTGGGTAATGCCCTCCAATACTCTCCTTTTTTAAATGTTTTCATGGGATGTGAGAGTCGCTGGTAAGGCCAACATTTGTTGCCCATCCTTGTTTTCCTTTGAGAAGGTGGTGGTGAGGTGCCTTCTTGAGCCACTGTAGTCCATCCGGGCAAGTTCCAGGTTTTTGACTCAGTGACAGTGAAGGAACAGCGATATAATTTCAAGTTGGGATGCTGTGTGGTTTGGAGAGGTATTTGATGTGGTGGAATTCCCATATTTCTGCTGCACTTGTCCTTCTAGATGGTGGAGGTCATTGGTTTGGAAGGTGCTGTTGAAGGAGGCTTGATGAGTTGCTGCAGTGCAGCTTGTATATCATACATACTGTTGCCACCGTGCAGTGATGGTAGAGGGAGTAAATGTTTAACTTGGTTGATGGGGTGCCAATCAAGCAGGCCGCTTTGTCCTGATGGTGTTGAGTTGTTGAAGTTGCACTCATCCAGGAAAGTGGAGAGTATTCCATCACATTCCTGACATGTGCCTTGTAGATTGTGAACAGGATTTGGGGAGTCAGGAGGTGAGTTACGCACCGCAAAATTCCCAGCCTCTGACCAGCTCTTGTAGCCACAGTATTTATATGGCTGGTTCATTTAAGTTTCTGGTCAATGGTAATCCCGAGGATGCTGGTGGGGGAATTCAGCAATGGTAATGCTGTTGAATGTCAAGGGGAGATGGTTAGATTGTCTCTTGTTGGAGATGATCATTGCCTGGCACTTGTGTGGCATGAATGTTACTGTAAGGGTCTAGGTCATTGTGGTAGTCTGCTGCGCTCTCCATAACATGGCCCTCTAGAGAGGCATGGACCTTGAGGGCAGTGAGACCCTGGAAGGAGACAACTCATCCCGGGAGGAGAAGGAGGTAAGAGAGAAGGAGGAAAGAGGAGGCAGAAGGAGATGATACTGAACAGAGAGGTGCACTTGCTGCACAAAACGTTTGCCGCCTCCTGTCATGCTCTTGAAAAGGACCACCCTCCACTCTTTCATGGCCTTCAGCAATAGATCCAGGTCAGCATCGATGAAGCAAGGGATAGCCCTGCCCCGGGTGCCAGGCCTTTGGCTCTCTTGTGACATCTCGCCTCCCTCAGGTGATGTGGAAGGTTTTGCACAATTAGCAAATTTCTTCCTCAGGGAAACCAGCAACCTCAGTGATGGCTGCCGTGGGGCATCTAAATCAATCTCACACTTCATCTGATCCACTTCCGTTCCTACCCACACTGGCTCTAAGGAAACTCATTTCCATATCAATTAAGGGCTCACCACTGGGAAAATTTTAGCTTTAATCAGTTTCCCACTGGAGGCAGGGTTCTGACCTGATAACAAATCTGCCTCCGTGGTGAAACTTCAGCCACAAATTTATGGCAGGGACAGCTGCGCGCGAATATATTCTGCTGTATGTTTCCGGCCAGAATTGCACACAACCAGAAATTTATATATTCGATGCCTCTTGCTTCCAAATTCTTGCAGTTTGTTGAAGTTTCTCTCAATAATGTCCTGGAACCTCATGTCTGCCAGCAACTGGGTGCTCAACTTTAAATTCTTAACTCTAGAGCGAGGCAAGCTTTAAACTCAATAAGTAAGATTTGAACGCAGAGCAGAAAGCATAGTCTCTGCCATAATCCTGTTGGTCCTCCATGTCATCAGACACTTGGTTCTTCTTTGCTTGTTTGAGAATGAAGTTCTCAATTATAAGGTTATATGCATTTGCAGCTGCCATTTTCACAGTTCTTTATTCAAAAGCTTAGTTGTTCTGTGTCCAAAAATGGGATAGGAGGTAATATACTGGCATGGATTAAGGATTGGTTAACAGGCAGAAAGCAGAGAGTAGGAATAAATGGGTCATTCTTGCGTTGGCAGGCTGTGACTAGTAGGGTACAGCAGGGATCAGTGCTTGGGCCCTAGCTGTTCACAATATATATCAATGATTTGGATGTGGGACCAAATGAAGTATTTCCAAGTTCGGAGATGGCACAAAACTAGATGGGAATGCGTATTGTGAGGAAGATGCAAAGCGGCTTCAAGGGAATTTGGACAGACTTAGTGAGTGGGCAAGAATGTGGCAAATGGAAAATAAATGGAAAAATGTAAGGTTATCCACTTTGGGTAGGAGGAATAGATGTTCAGAGTATTTCTTAAATGGTAAGAGATTAGAAAGTGCAGATGTACAAAGGCAGTTCTTGTCAATAAATTACTGAAAGCTAACATGCAGGTGCAGCAAACAATTAGGAAGGCTAATGGTATGTTAGTCTTTATCGCAAGAGGATTTGAGTACAGGAGTAGTGAAGTCTTGCTTCAATTGTATAGAACCTTGGTTGGACCACACTTGGAGTACTGTGTGCAGTTTTGGTCCCCTTACCTTAGGAAATATATTATTGCCATAGAGGGAGTGCAACGAAGGTTCACCAGACTTGTTCCCGGGATGGCAGGACTGTCCTATGAAGAGAGATTGGGGAAACTGGGCCTGTATTCTCGAGAGTTTCCAAGAATGAGAGGTGATCTCATTGAATCCTACGAAATACTTAAAGGGAGAGACAGGCTAGATGCATCAAAAATGTTTCCCCTGGTTGGGGAGTCTAGAACCAGGGGACACAATTTCAAAATAAGGGGGAAGCCACTTAGGACAGAGATAAGGAGAAATGTATTTACTCAGAGGGTTGTGAATCTTTGGAATTCTCAACCCCAGAGGGCTGTGGACGTTCAGTCATTGAGTATGTTTAAAGCAGGGATTGACAGATTTTGAAATACAAATGACAAAAGGGGATAAGAGGGTAATGTGGGAAAAAGGCATTGAAGTGGATGATCAGCCATGATCGTATTGAATGGTGGGGCAGGCTCGATGGGCTGAATGGCCTACTCCTGCTCCTATGTTCCAAACTGATAAAAGGATGTTGACTGTATGTTAGAAAGCAGTTTTCCTCATTAGATTGAATATCTAATGACGAAAGGCATCACTGTCCAACACTGCAGAGTGGCAAGGCACCATGTGACATTTTGTATTGGTGTCTCACTGAACACTGGTACAATATGACAGCCCTTAATGTTCCCTTTAAAAAAACTTCAGTGTTATCATGGTTGTCATTTTTTATTTAATCATATTTCCTCCAATGTGAGAAGGGACAAAAGAGAGAATGTGGCATTTATATAGTGTTAGACTTACATGACTCAGCATTAAATCAGAGATACTTGTAAGCTACACAATTCCTTTCTCTTGATCCTTTTACAGCCCTTTATTGGCTACTACATAAAACTAAAGTTCGTTGCAATTCTGTTTGAATTCTGCTAATTATTTTTTCCATTCTTTCAGCCTCATATTTTCCTTATTCTATTGCAATAATTTTCTTACCAATTATTAGTCCCTGCTTTTAAATGATCCCAGCTACAAAAAAATTATGGGTTGGTTGATTTTAAATATAGTAAAGATAGTTTAATTACAACATGCTAACAGCAGCATGTTCCTTTTATCCAGTTATTCATGGACTAAACAGAGTCGTTTTATATTGTCATGAAGGAAAAGTGGTGCTCCAATGAAAACCTTTGTGCACCGACAATCTCTATTTATCTTCCTTCCTTCCCATCAAGATCTATTAGAGGCTGAGCAGCTGCAATTAATATCACTAAAAGAAATATTTATTTAAAAGTGCAAATCAAAGGCTGCTCATGAGATCCAGGAAATCCTGGGGTCTTCAATGATAAATCAGTCAGGTCTCCTGAGGTTGGCTCCTTCATTTTGAAGAGTCCTAATGATGATGGGAGGACAGTGTATTTGTTGTTGATTCTTTCAGTATAAGAGTGCTTTAAATCATGTATAAGGAGTGATTCAGTACCTGAGAAAATGCTTCATTTGCTCAGAAGCTCTTCCTAACCGACGTGCACTGAATCTGAAACTGACCTGAAATTGGTGTGAGGATCATTGGAAAAAGGCTTCTGCACCTTTGTGTTTCCACAATTAAAGATGCCCATGATCAAGTTCAGTAGAAATTAATGGAAAATGTTGTGGAAATCTGTAGAGAATGGTTGTATATGCAGGATGTTATGTTCCTATTCTTAGCAGTGAGTACTCAGAACCTAACTTTCCATCTTCAGAGGCAATGCTGAAAATATTTAAGACCTATTTAAATCTTTTATTTTCTGATTTTCTCCCATATAAACATGCAGCTGGTGCTTGGGTAAGTTCCATAGGTAAAGTATCAGAAGTTACTACTGCTCAAGGGGCCATTTCCTTCCAAGAACCTGAACATTAAATCATTCATACAAACAGAATTAGGCCAGTTGAGCCTGTTCCGCGCCATTCAAATGGATCATGGTTAATCTATATTTTAACTCCCTCTACCCGCCTTGATTTCATGTCTCTTAATACCCTTATCTAACAAAAATGTATCAATCTCAGTTCTGAAATTTTCAATTGACCTACCCACAACAGCCTTTTGGAGGACAGAGTTCCAGATTTCCTTTGTGTGAAGATGTGCTTCCAGATATTACCACTGAACAGCTTTGCTTATGCCCCCTTATTCTGGACTCTTCCACAGGAGGATGTAAGTTTTCTATATCCACCTGATCAAATCCTTAAAGCATCTTAAACACTTCAATTGGATTGCCCATTCCACTGAGATGTCACCACAGCTGCACTTGAACTTTCCTTTGTCTGGTGTGCAAGCACACAACTCCAGCAGATAAATTCCAGATACCTCAGGAGCAGGAACCTCAGACGAATCAAAAGATTAGTTAACAATCTTGTGCGGGGTCCCTTGGGGAATAGCGACCATAACATGTTAGAATTCTTCATTAAGATGGAGAGTGAAGTAGTTGAATCCGAAACTAGGGTCCTGAATCTAAATAAAGGAAACTATGAAGGTATGAGGTGTGAGTTGGCTATGATAGATTGGGGAACGCTACTTAAAGGGTTGACAGTAAATAGGCAATGGCTAGCATTTAAAGAGTGCATGGATGAATTACAACAATTGTTCATTCCTGTCTGGCGCAAAAGTAGAACAGGAAGGGTGGCTCAACCATGGCTTACAAAAGAAATTTGGGATAGTATTAGATCCAAGGAGGAGAAATATAAAATGGCCAGAACAAGCAGCAAACCTGAGGATTGGGAGCAGTTTAGAATTCAGCAAAGGAGGACAAAGGGATTGATTAAGAAGGGGAAAATAGAGTATGAGAGTAAGCTTGCAGAGAACATAAAAACTGACTGTAAAAGCTTCTATAGATATGTGAAGAGAAAAAGATTAGTGAAGACAAATGTGGGTCCCTTACAGTCAGAAACGGGGGAATTTATAATGGGGAACAAAGAAATGGTAGACTAATTAAATATATACTTTGGTTCTGTCTTCACAAAGGAGGACACAAATTACTTCCCAGAAATGTTGGGGAACATAGGGTCTAGTGGGAAGGAGGAACTGTATGAAACCAGTATTTATAGGGAAATGGTGTTGGGGAAATTGATGGGATTGAAGGCCGATAAATCCCCAGGGCCTGATAATCTACATCCCAGACTACTTAATGAAGTGGCCCTAGAAATAATAGCTGCATTGCTGGTCATTTTTCAAAATTCGATAGACACTGGAACAGTTCCAATGGATTGGAGGATAGCTAATGTAACTGCACTATTTAAAAAAGGAGGTAGAGAGAAAACAGGGAATTATAGACCAGTTAGTCTGACATCAGTAGTGGGAAAAGTGCTAGAGTCCATTATAAAAGATGTAATAGCAGAGCACTTGGAAAACAGTGACAGGATCGGGCAAAGTCAACATGGATTTATGAAAGGGAAATCGTGCTTGACAAATCTACTGGAATTTTTTGAGGATGTAACTAGTAGAATAGATAAGGGAGAACCAGTGGATGTGGTGTATTTGGACTGTCAGAATGCTTTCAATAAGGTCCCACATAAGAGATTAGTATGCAAAATTAAAGCACATATGATTGGGGGTAAGGTACTGACACGGATAGAGAACTGGCTGGCAGACAGGAAACAAAGAGTAGGAATAAATGGGTCTTTTTCGGAGTGGCAGGCAGTGACTAGTGGGATACCGCGGGAATCATTGCTAGGACCCCAGCTATTCACAATATATATTAATGATATAGATGAGGGAATTAAATGTAATATATCCCAGTTTGCAGACTACACAAAGCTGGGTGGGAGTGTGAGCTGTGAGGAGGATGCAGAGAAGCTCCAGTGTGATTTAGACAGGTTGAGTGAGTGGGTAAATACATAGTAGATGCAGTATAATGTGGATAAATGTGAGGTTAACCATTTTGGAGGCAAAAACAGGAAGGCAGATTATCATCTGAACGGCGATAGATTGGGAAAGGGGGAGGTGCAGTGAGACCTGGGTGTCCTTGTGCACCAGTCGCTGAAAGTAAGTATGCAGATGCAGCAGGCAGTTAAGAAGGCGAATGGTATGTTGGTCTTCATAGCGACAGGATTCGAGTACAGGAGCAGGGATGTCTTGCTGCAGTTATACAAGGCCTTGGTGAGACCACACCTTGAGTATTGTGTGCAGTTTTGGTCTCCTTATCTGAGGAAGAATGTTCTTGCTATGGAAGGAGTGCAGCGAAGATTCACCAGACTGATTCCTGGGATTGCAGGACTGACATATGAAGAGCGATTGTGTCGATTAGGCTTGTATTCACTAGAGTTTAGAAGAATGAGAGGGGATCTCAAAGAAACCTACAAAATTCTAACAGGACTGTAACGACTAGATGCAGGAAGGATGTTCCCGATGGCGGGGGAGTCCAGGACCAGAGTTCACAGTCTAAGTATAAGGGGTAAGCTATTTAGGACTGAGATGAGGAGAGATTTCTTCACCCAGAGAGTGGTGAACCTGTGGAATTCTCTACCATGGAAAGCAGTTGAGGCCAAATCATTAAATATATTCAAGAAAGAGTTAGATATAGTTCTTAGGGCTAAAGGGATCAAGGGATATGGGGAGAAAGTGGGAACAGGGTAATGAGTTTGGATGATCAGCCATGATTGTATTGATTGGCGGAACAGGCTCGAAGGGCCGAATGGCCTACTCCTATTTTTCTATGTTTTTATGTTTCCTTCTCCCTAGCTTTGATCTGCTGGGCCTAACTCTGTGTTCTGTGGCCTTCTCTAATAATCCATTATGGATTTCCTGCATTCTTGTATTTTAGCAAATGAACATGTTGGAGTGACATAGAGGACACTATTTCCCTTGGGATATGTGTGCTCTATATTAATAGCACCAGTGGGACCTTTACGGAATTGTTACATCATTTCAATTTCTTTCATTTTGTGTATGTATTCAACTTGTTGCCTTGTCCTAATGACCAATTTTGATGTTATATAACTTTATCTATGCCGTTGCTCTGATCCTCTATACAGTGTTACCAGCATGTAAGCTTCACTGCAGTCAACAATTACAGCAGCCATCTAATCTGTACAGCAGAGCTCTCTACAAAAATATTACTGTAACTTAAGAACAGGATTAGGTCATCAGTCTGTTCTGTCATTCAATTAAATGGTTGATCTGTATCTTGACTCCATTTACGTGCCTTTGCTTTATATACTTTAATACCCTTACCTAACAAAAATTTCAGTCTTTAAAGTTCCAATTGTCTCAGATTCCACAGCTTTTGAGGGAGAAAGTTCCAGGTTGCTGCATAATGGAACTGGCAGTAACCAAACTGATCTCTCTATTGAAACTGAATAGTTCATAAATTTGTTGAACCTCAGTATGACCAATAACATATCTTCTCCTTCTAGAAACATTCTGCAAAAATAAGCCTAGATAAAGCAAAATCTGCATATTATTTTTAAAAATTCACTTGTCAACTTACTGCTGTTGAGCATCCTCCTTTCCCTTGGGCCAGCAAGCATAGAAAATGACTATTCTTTCTGCATGCACAGCAGTCCCATCACCATTATATTCAGGCATATCTTAATTCCAGTGAAGGATGTTAAGTCATGGAACTGAGCTTACATATTTTCAGGAGAAAATGGGACCTTTTTTGCTTATGTATAAAACTGGTAATTGCAATTGAATGTACAACTAACAAACTGGGATTCATTTGAACAAATTGATATTGTACTGAATGATTATTCATTCTCCTATAGTCACTCGCTCAGGTTTATGTCTTGAGGGAAATCATTGAAAATATCCTTTCTATCTCCTGTGCAAAGATAAAAAAAAGTACTTTCCATGGCAAAATAAAATTCAAGTTAGGTTTTTGTGAATATAGATCATTAGGTTTAATGGATATCTCTACTAATTGGTCTCGAAATCATAAAGGAATATGCTACTCCACATATAAAGCATGTGAAAGTAGCAATATCTTGGCACTTTGCCTGTATAACCAGAATTGTACCAAAGTCTGATGGAAGCATTTATAAAATGTGCATTTAATTTAATAAACCATAGATTATGCAGACCTAGTGCTTTAAAAAATATACAGTGTTATGAAAGTGCTTCTTTTTAAATATTTTTTGAGGACTTGTGGTTGAAGATTATAGAGGTGGATTTATTTAGAGGAGTGAAGTGATTCAATAGATGCTGGACTTTTTGTTTAAAAGGTCATTGGAAGGACTTTGAAACTTTGTTTAAAAACACTTACTGGAAGTCACATGTCTTCAGCTAAGTAACCAGCAGGTGCCTTCTGACTATGGGAGTTGTTTACATCGAAGTGACGTGTCAAGATTTATGGTGGTTAAGAGTTGGTTTTGTTTTGACTTGTTTTGAGTCAGCTGGGGGGGTCAGCCCACTAAAAGAGATGACTAGTTCATCCTTTCTCCACTTCTTGCAGAAACCATGAGAATCCAGTGTGTGATAGCTGAAACTCATGATGCCGCATTTTTCCCGGAAAGCCTGCCAGACTAACCCTCGATGTCGCCTGAAGGGAACTGCTCCAAAAAGATCCCAGTGACAGCTAGCTATGCGTATTTGGGGTGCCAGAAAAGGGACAACTGGGAAGCATGGTTTTTTTGTGCCGTGCTTCCTATGCGGCGACAGGGCTGCCCGCTACACGGGTAATTGCAGCAGGTAGAGGTCCTCAATTAGGGGTTAATTACCCAGTTAAGGGCCTCAATTGGTGGCGGGGCCGGAAGACTGTTCACTGACCTTCCCGCCTGAGAATATGTTTTGGCAGAGGCAGGTTGGTAGTGGAGCGTCCCCCCTCCAACACCCCCCCCGCCACCATCCCACCCGATTTTATGCTCTCCCCGCTTCCAAACCCACCATGGGGGACAGCAAAAATTTCAGCCACTGAGCTTTACCACGGTGTTTAGTAGGGAAAATCCAGCCCAATATGTTAGCCACATAAGAATACAAATTACATTATTTAAACAGGAAAATAAAATCAATGATTCGTATTTTCATTTGTGAAGAACACAATTATATCCAAAACATTTTCACATGTAGCAACATAATGGAGATTGATGAATCAGGACTACTTCTGATAATCAAACAAGCAAGACTACAGTGACTGGAAAGCCAAATCTATTTCATTGTTGATAAATTCACATTGAAAGTTATCAGTAGATGGCAGCAAGTCCATATATACAACATTAAATCTGTCACAAAAATGAGGGGGGGGGGGGGTTGCGGGGAAGCTATTGTGAAGCAACATTTAAAAGAAAAAAAAAATTTTAAAAAGAAAAGGAACACAAGTAGAGAATTTTAAAGAAATACTAGATTCTTAGTTAACTAAAGGAAATCAGAAGAATCGTTTCCGTGACACATGACTTAGCAACTTCATGAGAGCTGTTAATGGGCTATAAAAAATTGTAATTAGCCCCAAGAGATTTCTATCATTAATAATGAAAGCTTGGCCACACTTAATTCCACGAGGGTGAATAATAATTTTATTGTTGGATAATGTGATAATTCACAACAGTAAAACTTAAGACGAATAAGACCCAGAGGTGATGATGCTCCTTTCATTACTTCATGGTTCTTTCTGTTTAATTGCAGTAAATGTAGTTTTCTCCTCTTCCTTATTCCTGTGGACAGAGCATGATGCATTCACTCACTTGGGTCATCTGAGCTGCTGTCAGATCTTTTCAAGGTTTCCTTATCATTTTTATTTTCCCCAGACTTATACATTGGTTTGCATTTTGCTTCAATGATAGTTGCAAGAACATGCATTGATGTGATGAGTTTGCTGCACAATTGTCTATACTAGCATAATAGTATTCTTTACTTCAGGACTAGGGTGTTTAGGTTTTGCACAGCTGTCCATGGAGTGCCCTATCTTTACTCTGAGCACCATTGGCTAGTTGGCAATCTTTATGGCAGCAGAGGCGCTTCAGATGGGGCATCTTATTCTGGTAAGAATTATAATAAAATTGTGCTCAGTTCATTTATTTGTTTGTATATTTTCATTATTAGAAGACTTAAGACAGGGGAAAGGCTGGAAACAAAAGTAACGAGCATAGATCTTCTGAATTTTGATGTCCGTGGTTGTTGGAGTTATGCAAATAAAAACAGTAAGCTTCTCAAAAGGCAAATGTGTACTCCAACAACTTTGGTTAGCAAACAATAATTACGTCTGCTTGTGAACGTCATGTATAAGGACAGAGTTCCAGATGATGGCATTGTCTGTCTGTGGAGCAGGAGGCAAGAGTTCTGCAGGCAGGACAAGGAGTGCCTGAAGCTCTTCTGTTGGATTTGGTGCTGAGCTTTTGAAGTGATACAGAATGCTGAGGTGCAGCTGCAGCAGCTCTTGTTGTTCCTGCCATGAACACGGAGATCTGGCTTGAACACTAACAGGTCTTCTGGTATGGCCCAGTAATAATTTTTTAAAGGCCAGACAGCTTGGCTGCAACTTGTTTGATGAATGGTAGAGGATATAGTCTAGCATGGAGTCGTACCATCCCTATCAAAGCCAACGGTATGCTTAGATTAGTCTTCATAGATTTCTGTGCTGTACATTCTATGTAGGTAGGGCAGGGCTATGATGTTCCATTAGTCAATCATGGCTTTTGTAGAACACTCAAGTTGGTAAAGGTGGCAAATGAGTTTCTCCAGCAATTAAAGGTTTATAGTTCAAGATTCACCAATATTTATAAGAGGGCGGTGTAAGCGACAGCATGGCAGGTTTTATGATGGTTAGTGTCATGTAGACCCCCCACCTGCCAAGAATGAGGCACATTGGTTTCGTCATATAAATATTGATTTTGACCTGTTGCTGGAGCGAGGAACTGACTTGTTGAACAGATCAGCCATGGCTAGAAAATATATTTGCATACGGTGCTTGTGTGGATGAAGGACCATTGCCTGACACATTCAACCCATAATGAATGGTGATCACCGGATAGTGAGAGTGTGGGAAAGTGCATTCCAGGGCCTGCTGGGGTGATGCAATCCACAGGGGCCAGGATTGGTTGGACCAGCTGGTCACATGACTAACTGGCTGTTCCAGGGTTTTTTGAAGTAGCTACAGAGAGTTTGAACTCAGAAAGACTGCTCCTAGTCTGAGAAGATCTCTCCTATCTGCTCCCATCTCTCACAATCCTCTGAATCCCTTGAAGACACATGAACCCCAAGAGAGAAAAGTCTCTTACGGCGAACGAGGTTTAAGAAGAATACTGGGCCCCAACGAAAAGCAAGATCTACCTACAATCAAGGACTCTACAGTGAGCTCGAAGAAAGGTAACAAAAACTCTTCAGATATTGCCTCAAAATTTTCCACTTTATTTTTTTCCTTCTGCTCTTTTCTGTCTCTATTTGCATGTGTGCATCACATATGCATGTGAGCGTGGGCACCTCATGCATCCATAGGCATCAACTGAACTAGAGTTTAAGTTCAAGTTTAATCAATTTCAACTTTTCTTCTTTAAACCAAAGAAAACCTGTTTTTGCAGGTTTCTTTCCCTCATAATTGGAAAGCGTTGAACAAGGATTCACCAAGGAGGAATCCTTGGTCGTAACAGTTAGTTAGTGACGTGATCTTCGTGACATAGATGAATAAATCACGATTTGTCTGCTCACTGAGGCATTTGATTACCAGGGAAGTGTGAATCCATGATCCCACACTGCTGCCACAGCAAATATAGCATGCAGCTCCATCTGCTGTGGTCAGAAAAATGCTTCTGATCCTGTTGGTAGCTAATGATTTTAAATAAAGTGGGTAGGTATCTGCAGCTGTAGTGATAGATCTGGGAAACCTGCTAGTTGGGGGGCATTGGTGGGTCGTGGGGGGTGGGGGGGGAGGTTGTGGCACTGGGCAGCTGCTGGGCACCAGTGCCACCAGAATGAAGAATTGGTTAAAATTCTGGCCTTTTCCAGGTCGGCTGGTCATCTAATGACAACGAATCACTTTACTGACCTTTCTGAATTTGATGAGAAACCACTTCTGCCACCATGAAAATACTGTGGAGTGCAGTACGATTAAGGCAGCAGAGCCTAAATTGCTGGGAATTCTGGCTGGTGACATCATTCTGATGGTCCTTCCTCCTTCAAAGAAGGAACTGCTGCAGCTCCTGACTTTTACCACTCAAGAAGACGTCAGGACTGCACAAATGGGGTTGAGTCCCAGCGTAAGTCGGCCTCTCCCTAATATTCAGCCCCAACTACACCCTGAATCCATTAACAAGATTGTCTATGTTCATGATTAGCCTTCCTGCATTGATCTGGCTGCTGTACTTTCACTTTTAGAGAATGGTGCCACCTATAAAGAGAATAGTATCACTTTTGATGTAATCTACTTTGTCTTGATGGTGAGAAATGCAATTGAGTCAAGTAGGCTTCCTTACGGAATAGGTCTCAACCCACTGACTGTTTTCTGCTGGGGAATTTTATGCTCTTCCCCCTCAGCAGGTTTGGAGTTGGGGAGAGCATATAAACAGCTCGGATGTTGGTGGGGAGGAGCCCTGCCACCTTCCTGCTCTGCCAAAATTAAGTTTGGGGCGGGAAGGCCTGTGAATGGACTTCCCACCCCGCCACCAATTGAGGCCCTTATCTGGGCAATTAATGCCCAATTAAGGGCCTCATCCCCCCTCCACTGCAGTTAGCTCTGCAGTGGGCAGGTCTGTCACCACACGGAAAGCATGGCACGAAGAACCGTGCGAGCTGCTTTCTGGCTCCGGGGAGGCGGAGAGGGATATCCCTCGTTAAAAGGCATTTGGTGCCTTGCCGACGGACCCAGCATCGGGAAGGGTGGCCCGCTGAGAGCCACCCCTCTGCCCTTGCTACCAACACCCTACATCCGCAACCCCCATCCTGCGAGATGCCTTCTGCCCCGACCTACTTTGTGGCCTGGGTCCAGCGCGGATCCTGGGCCTCAAGTGGGTGCTTCACCTGCAGCAACTACCGCCTCTGCAGTGGCGCTGCTCAGTGAAAGAGCTGTCGGCATCTGATTGGCTGGCAGCTCTCAGAGGGTAAGACTTCTGCCACCGGAGTCCTTGATCCCATGGAAGGCCAGCCGCTGTCTACTTAAGTGTCTAATTGGCCTAGATTCGGCAGACAAGACCTCTTCACAGAAGAGGCAATGCGGGCTTCTCAGCGTCACCGCTTCCGGGCATTGAGACCTCATGGCCAGGATAAAATCCCAGTCCTCGAGCTTGCTTATTCATTAGGATGTTGCATATTCATTTTCACAGCTCCTCAGATATATGACATAAGACCAGCTTTTCAATGGGACTGGGATACTATATTGTATTGCAGGCTCTGGTATTATCATTTTAATTGTCATTGAATGAACTGCTCCTTTTCTGGTCCAAGAGCTTCAGATCACTACTCATAGATTGATCAAAGGTACTGTTACAGCACTAGAAATAAATGATGTTCTTGATGGTTCAAAGACAGAATCTATTTGGTTAGAATTAAGGAATAAAGAGGAGCTATTACACAGTGTGTGTAGGCACCATATAGTGGCAAGGAGATAAAGGAGCAAATTTGCAGTCACATTGTACAAAGCTGCAAGAATTTTAGAATAGTAATAATGGGGACTTCAATTATCCAAATATTGATGGAAAGCATAACAACAACTTTCATTTCCATAACACCTTTAATGTCGTCAAACTTTGCAAGATGCTTCACAGGAGTGTCAGCAAACAAAATTTGACACTGAGCCATGTAAGGAGGTATTAATGTAGATTACCAAAAGCTTGGTTAACGAGGTTGGTTTTAGGAGTGTCTTAAAGCAGGAAAGAGGGAGAGGTAGACAGACGGAAAGGATTAGGGAGGGAATTCCAGAGCTTAGGGCCTAGGCAGCTGAAGGCATGGCCACCAATGATGGAGTGATTCAAATTGGGATGCTTAAGAGGCAAGAAGTGGAGAAGTGCAGTTATCTTGGACAGTTGTAGGGCTGGAGGAAATTACAAAGAGAAGATAGGATAAGGTCAGGGAGGGATTTGAAAACAAGGAGTAGAATTTTAAAAATCGAGACATTGTTTAACTGAGAGCTGATATAGGTCAGCAAAAAGAGGGGTGATGGGTGAATGGGACTTAGGACATGGGCAGCAGAGTTTTGGATGACTTCCATAGGGTAAAACATGGGAGGTGCATTAGAATAGTCAAACCTAGAGGTATAAAAGCTTGGCTGAGGATTTTAGCAGATGAGCTGAGGCAGAGTTGGAGTCGGGAGATGCGACAGACATAGAAATAGGCGGTCTTACTGATGGCATGAATATGTAAACGGAAGCTCATCCCAGAATCAAATATGACACCAAGGTTGCGAACAGTCTGGTTCAGCCTCAGAGAAAAGGGTGGACTTGGTGGCTAGGGAACAGAGTTTGTGCCGGGACTGAAGACAATGGCTTTCGTCTTCCTTTATTTAGTTGCTCATCTGGTACTGGATGTCAGACAAGCAGTCTGACAAGTTAGAGATAGTGGAAGGATTGAGAGAGGTGGTGGTGTTGTAGTGCTGGGTGTCGTCAACATACATGTGGAAATTGATGCTATGTTTTCAGATGATGTCACCAAGGGGCCACATGTAGATGAGAAATATGAGGGGTCAAAGATGGATCCTTGGGGAACACCATAGGTAACAATGTGGGAGTGGGAAGAGAAGCCATTGCAGGCAATTCTCTAGCTATGATTAGAAAGATGAGAACGGAATCAGGCAAGTGCTGTTCCACCGAACTGGACGACAGAGTGGGAGGATGTTGTAGTCAACCGTGTTGAAGGCTGCAGACAGCTCGAGAAGAATCGGGAAGGATAATTTATTATGCCTCACAGTCACAAAGGATGTCATTTGTGACTTTGATAAGAGCAGTTTCAGTACTGTGGCAGAGATGGAAACCTGACTGGAGGGTTTCAAACATGGAAATGCAGGAAAGGTGGACACGGATTTGGGAGGTAACAACACATTCAAGGACTTTGGAGAGGAAAGGGAAGTTGGAGAATCAGCAGTAGTTTGCAATAACAGAGGGGTCAA
The DNA here is from genome assembly GCF_036365525.1 of Heterodontus francisci. Taxonomy (NCBI): domain Eukaryota; kingdom Metazoa; phylum Chordata; class Chondrichthyes; order Heterodontiformes; family Heterodontidae; genus Heterodontus; species Heterodontus francisci. The sequence goes on from NC_090379.1 coordinate 27,862,678, forward strand.
AGGTAGATTATTTGAGGAAAGGGGTGATGAGGGAAAATTTGAACGGTGTGGGGGGTGGGGGGGAAATACAATATGCGAAGAGAGGCAACCATTAACAATATCAGCTAACCCGGAATGCAAGAAGGGAAGGTGTGTGATTAACAGTTTGGTTGGAATAGCATCGAGGGTGCAGGAGGTAGGTCTCGTGAATAAGATGAGCTTGGATAGAGCAGCAGATGGGATAGAATCCAGAGAAATAACAGTGTAAAGTGAAAAGAATGGGAAGAATTCCTGAAATGTTTGAGAATTTTTTTGATCAGTATGTTTCCAGCCCAACAAGTAGTGCTGGATCTAGTTAGGGAGAATGAAGTGGAGCATGTTTCAATGGTGGAGTATTTATCATTAGGTTCAGAGCGGTTACACAAAAAGATGACAAACTATCAAGTGGGAAATAAATGGGGAAGGGCTAATTTTAGTAAGTTTTAAAAGGATCTGGCCCAGGTGGATTAGAATCAAAGATTGGCAGGCAAAACTGTAATGGAGCTTTGGGAGGTCTTCAAAGAGGTGATCATTTGGGTACAGCCTAGACATATTCCCACAAGGGGAAAAAAGGAAGCCCAAATAAAGCTAGAGATCCCTGGATGGCTAAAGATATCAGCTGCGAAATTCGATAAACCCCGAAAATGGGCATTGGAATCACGATGCACGATTAACTCATACACATTGCTTCCAATACAGGCAGCATGCAAGTTTTGTGATGCCTGCAAATTAGAAAGCACTTGCTGGAATCAAAGCACACTGTTGAGGGGCTGTATGGGGTTGCAAAATTGTGAGAGGCTAGCCCCAAGTTCAAGCTACCCTGCATTACTTAAAGCCTGCCTGCACCTCAAAAAGGGGAGGTGCATTTTGGCTGGAGCAGGTGCTGCAAGTCATTCTAAAAGTGATTTTGACCTGGGAAGACAGAACAATTGCACAACATGGCAGAGAGCAGATTCTGAGATTTTCTGATGCTGCACTGGAGGCCTTGGTGCATAAAGTGGAGGGGAGGAGAAACGTCATCAATCCACAGGGGGCCACAAGGCCCTCCAGACAAACTTTCCGAAGGCAGTGGGTCCAGAGAGCCATGGAGATCAATCTAGGAGTTTAGTAATCTCAGGATTGCTACCAATGCCACGTGCTAGTCAGAGTAGAAATGAAAGAATAGTCAGGATGAATGCGTGGCTTGAGAGATGGTGCATGAGGGAGGGGTTCAGATTTTTGGGACACTGGGACCGGTTCACGGGGAGGTGGGACTATTACAAATTGGATGGTCTACACCTGGGCCGGACTGGAACCAATGTCCTTGGGGGTGCTTTTGCTAACGCTGTTGGGGAGGGTTTAAACTAATGTGGCAGGGGGATGGGAACAAAATGAGGTCAGTGGACAGTAAGGAGGTAGTAACTAAAGCCTGTAAGGAACCAGATAATGAAGTCAGCGTGACTAAGGGAAAGAGTAGGCAGCGAGCAGATGATGAACGCAAAGGGACTGGTGGTCTGAGGTGCATTTGTTTTAATGCAAGAAGTGTAGTTGGTAAGGCAGATAAACTTAGGGCTTGGATTAGTACATGGGAGTATGATGTTATTGCTATTACTGAGACTTGGTTGAGAGAAGGTTATGATTGGCAACTAAATATCCCAGGATATCGATGTTTCAGGCGGGATAGAGAGGGAGGTAAAAGGGGTGGAGGAGTTGCATTACTGGTCAAAGAGGATATCACAGCTGTGTTGAAGGAGGGCGCTATGGAGGACTCGAGCAGTGAGGCAATATGGGCAGAACTCAGAAATAGGTAGGGTGCGGTAACAATGTTGGGGCTGTACTACAGGCCTCCCAACAGTGAGCGTGAGATAGAGGTACAAATATGTAAACAGATTATGGGAAGATGTAGGAGCAACAGGGTGGTGGTGATAGGAGATTTTAATTTTCCCAACATTGACTGGGATTCACTTAGTGTTAGAGGTCTAGATGGAGCAGAATTTGTAAGGAGCATCCAGGAGGGTTTTCGAGAGCAAAATGTAAATAGTCCAACTCGGGAAGGGGCCATACTGGACCTGGTGTTGGGGAATGAGCTCGGCCAGGTGGTTGAAGTTTCAGTAGGGGACTACTTTGGGAATAGTGATCGCAATTCCGTAAGTTTTAGAATACTCATGGACAAAGACGAGAGTGGTCCTAAAGGAAGAATGCTAAATTGGGGGAAGGCCAACTATACCAAAATTCGGCAGGAGCTGGGAAATGTAGATTGGGAGCAGCTGTTTGAAGGTAAATCCACATTTGATATGTGGGAGGCTTTTAAAGAGAGGTTGATTAGCGTGCAGGAGAGACATGTTCCTGTGAAAATGAGGGATAGAAATGGCAAGATTAGGGAACCATGGATGACAGGTGAAATTGTGAGACTGGCTAAGAGGAAAAAGGAAGCATACATCAGGTCTAGGCGGCTGAAGAAAGACGAAGCTTTGGAAGAATATCGGGAATGTAGGACCAATCTGAAACGAGGAATTAAGAGGGATAAAAGGGGTCATGAAATATTTTTAGCAAACAGGGTTAAGGAAAATCCCAAAGCCTTTTATTCATATATAAGGAGCAAGAGGGTAACTAGAGAAAGGATTGGCCCACTCAAGGACAAAGGAGAAAAGTTATGCGTGGAGTCAGAGAAAATGGGTGAGATTCTAAACGAGTACTTTGCATCGGTATTCACCGAGGAGAGGGACATGACGGATGTTGAGGTTAAGGATAGATGTTTGATCACTCCAGGACAAGTCGGCATAAGAAGGGAGGAAGTGTTGGGTATTCTAAAAGGCATTAAGGTGGACAAGTCCCCAGGTCCGGATGGGATCTATCCCAGGTTACTGAGGGAAGCGAGAGAGGAAATAGCTGGGGCCTTAACAGATATCTTTGCAGCATCATTAAACACGGGTGAGGTCCCGGAGGACTGGAGAATTGCTAATGTTGTCCACTTGTTTAAGAAGGGTAGCAGGGAAAATCCAGGTAATTATAGACCGGTGAGCCTGACGTCAGTGGTAGGGAAGCTGCTGGAGAAGATACTGAGGGATAGGATCTATTCCCATTTGGAAGAAAATGGGCTTATCAGTGATAGGCAACATGGTTTTGTGCAGGGAAGGTCATGTCTTACCAATTTAATAGAATTCTTTGAGGAAGTGACGAAGTTGATTGATGAGGGAAGGGCTGTAGATGTCATATGCATGGACTTCAGTAAGGCGTTTGATAAGGTAGGCTGATGGAGAAAGTGAAGTCGCATGGGGTCCAGGGTGTACTGGCTAGATGGATAAAGAACTGGCTGGGCAACAGGAGACAGAGAGTAGCAGTGGAAGGGAGTTTCTCAAAATGGAGACGTGTGACCAGTGGTATTCCACAGGGATCCGTGCTGGGACCACTGTTGTTTGTGATATACATAAATGATTTGGAGGAAAATATAGGTGGTCTGATTAGCAAGTTTGCAGACGACACTAAGATTGATGGTGTAGCAGATAGAGAAGGGGACTGTCAGAGAATACAGCAGAATATAGAGAGATTGGAGAGTTGGGCAGAGAAATGGCAGATGGAGTTCAATCAGGGCAAATGCGAGGTGATGCATTTTGGAAGATCCAATTCAAGAGTGAACTATTCAGTAAATGGAAAAGTTCTGGGGAAAATTGATGTACAGAGAGATTTGGGTGTTCAGGTCCATTGTTCCCTGAAGGTGGCAACGCAGGTCAATAGAGTGGTCAAGAAGGCATACGGCATGCTTTCCTTCATCGGACGGGGTATTGAGTACAAGAGTTGGCAGGTCATGTTACAGTTGTATAAGACTTTGGTTCGGCCACATTTGGAATACTGCGTGCAGTTCTGGTCGCCACATTACCAAAAGGATGTAGATGCTTTGGAGAGGGTGCAGAGGAGGTTCACCAGGATGTTGCCTGGTATGGAGGGCGCTAGCTATGAAGAGAGGTTGAGTAGATTAGAATTATTTTCATTAGAAAGACGGAGGTTGAGGGGGGACCTGATTGAGGTGTATAAAATCATGAGAGGTTTAGACAGGGTGGATAGCAAGAAGCTTTTTCCCAGAGTGGAGGATTCAATTACGAGGGGTCACGAGTTCAAAGTGAAAGGGGAAAAATTTAGGGGGGATATGCGTGGAAAGTTCTTTACGCAGAGGGTGGTGGGTCCTGGAACGCATTGCAAGCGGAGGTGGTAGACGCGGGCACGATAACGTCTTTTAAGATGTATCTGGACAGATACATGAATGGGCATGAAGCAAAGAGATACAGACCCTTAGAAAATAGGCAACAGGTTTAGATTTAGGATCTGGATTGGCGCAGGCTTGGAGGGCCGAAGGGCCTGTTCCTGCGCTGTAATTTTTTTTGTTCTTTGTTCTTTGTATCCCCGAGGACCTTGCATACAGTGCCACAAGAAGTTCAATGTTTTCACTCAAGTAATCAAGGTCTGTGAATGGATCATCAAATGCCATATTCCATCAACTGTACCGCGAGCCTCATACACTGCTCAATGCACCATATCCTCATCATTCACTTACCAACAATCTCTATCAATCACTACTCATACCTAATGCTCACAGCTTTACATCACCCTCACATGTTTAGCAATGCTGCCGGTCTCACACTCACACCTCACAGCTTGCACATACTGCAAATTATTCAACCAAGGCAGCCACGTTACCCAAACACATTGTACCACACTCACTGACACATTTCTCTCTCTCTTACTGGAAAAGGTGGCACATAACTGGAGGCTCACAGCACCTAATGGTCAAGGAACAAGCACAGCTGTAAGTCCTCACCCCCACAGAGGAGACGGCGCTCGACATCATTGGAGCAGCCAGTGGCCGAGCTGAAGCCATCAAAGCTGACAGTATGCTCAAACCCAATCATCCTTCTCACATTCCACTTCCCCTTCATTCTACAATCTCTTCTGACTTAAAAGGTATAGATGGTGTGAGCATGCACCTCTTCCTTCAACTACCCTCCCAGCTCTCCCTTCACCACAACCCTACCCTTGTGCCTTAATCCTTTCAGATACCCAAGAACAGCAAGTTGGCCAGGTAGTCGTGGAAGAGCAACAGGTGAAAGAGCAGGAAGATGGTGATGAAGAAGAAACACCACTCCTCACTCTTACACTCGCAGTCACCAGCTCAGGTGCTGATACTACGCATACTTTAGAGGGCAGCAGAGAGACAGGATCTGCAGCTAGTGAGGCAGCAGGGACGAGTGGCCTACAGCCAGGGCCGAGGGAAAGGATAGTGCAGGTATGAGTCGCTGGAGGGTGAGCTTGCACATATGTTTTTTTATTTATTCATTCATGGACTGTGAGCATAGCTGGCAAGGTCAGCATTTATTGCCCATCCCTAATTGCCTTTGAGACTTCTTGAATCGCTGCAGTCTATGTGATGTTGGTCCACTGACAGTCCTGTTAAGGAAGGGGTTCCAGGATTTTGACCCAGCCACATGAAGGAATGACGTTATAGTTCCAAGTCAGGATGGTGTGCAGCTTGGAGGGGAATTTGCAGGTGGTGGTGTTCCCATGCATCTGCTGTCCTTGTCCTTCTAGGTGATAGAGGTTGCGGGTTTGGAAGGTGCTGTCGAAGGAGCCTTGGTGAGTTGCTGCAGTGCATCTTGTAGATGGTACACACTGCTGCCGCTGTGTCCGGTGGTGGAAGGGAGTGAATGTTTAAGGTGGTGGATGGGATGCTGATCAAATGGACTGTTTTGTCCTGGATCGAGCTTCTTGAGTGTTGTTGGAACTGCACCCATCCAGGTGAGTGGAGAGTATTCCATCACACTCTTGACTTGTGCCTTGTAGGTGGTGGATAGACTTTGGGAAGTCAGGAGGTGAGTTAATTGCAACAAATTGTCAGCCTCTGACCTGCTCTTGTAACCACAGTAATTATATTATTACGACCGAGACGGGAAGAGTGCACTGTTAATTCCATTCCACTTCTCCACAGGTCACAGCATATCAATAGATTTTCCCCAGAAACCAAAACAGCCAATTAGTTACTCTATTTGTCCCCAGAATAAATCACACCAACCAGGTTTCTTTAATAAACGACAAAATCATCCGTTTATTATAAAACCAAGTCTTAACCAATAATGAAGTAAATATATACACGAATTGAAATATTAAAGCCCCGTATTCTTAACCTAGCCCTCATGCACAGGCACATACAACTAAAAATCGGTTAACTGGGAAAAAAAGAATTTTTATTTACAGCTGCTGCAAAGGAATAAAAAGAAAACTTATACTGAAGCGAAGATATGGAAGTCCTTTGGTTTAGTGAGGTGTCCCAAAGTTGAATAGTTGGATGCCATTCGGATTCTTTCCAGGCGAGGTTGATAAACAGTCTGTTTTGGGTAGGAGGTCAAAGAAATTCAACTACAGAAGCTTTACATACATCTTCCATCAGGTGTGCAGCAGCAGGTGTCAATTCTTACATATTTGATGAAAAGTCCACTTTTTTAAGAGGCAAAGTTTCTACAAACATTCAGGATTTCTTAAAACACAGGAGGTAACAGTACAGCTTAATGTAGGGATTCTTCAGAGACAGGACGAAATAGGAATCTGCCACATTTGACATACAGGGTTTCTTTTCAAGAGATGCAGGATTCCTTTTCAAAGAGAAAGGTGGGCAGTTTTTCTCCTCTCCAGGCAGAACAGCAACCGACTATTTCAACAGTTCAAATTGAAACAAAATTTTTCCAGAAACAAGCCACATGGCCACCGAAAATCACTCCTTGGTCATAACAAAGGGTAGCTCTTAGGTCAAAACCCCCTGCTGGTTTCCTTGAAATCACCTGGTTTCTGGTATTTGTTTGCCAGTCAAAACCAGGAACCTCTTGTTGACCTTGTTTTCTGTTTTAAAAGCATCCATAAAGTTCAGCTACCTCCACATGTTTCAATGTCCATGAAATCTTTTTTTAGTTTTTAAAAATATAGATTCCAAGTTTTAACAAACAAAATGGACTCTCGTAACAATATGGCTGGTCTAGTTCAGTTTCTGGTCAATGGTAACCCCTTGGATGTTGATGGTGGGGAATTCAGTGATGGTAATGCAGTTAAACATCAAGGGGCGATGTTTAGATTCTCTCTTGTTAACAATGGCCATTGCCATTGTGTGGTGCGAATGTTATTTGCCACTTATCAGTCCAAGCCTGAATGTTGTCCAGGTCTTTCTGCAAGCACAGACTGCTTCAATATCTGAGGAGTTGTGCATGGTAGTGAACACTGTCAATCATTAGTGAGCATTTCCACTTCTGACCTTATAATGGAGGGAAGGTCATTGATGAAGCAGCTGAGGTAGATTGATGGGACGGTATTGGTCAGATTGGATCTGTCCTTTTTGTGGACAGAACATACCTGGGCAATTGATGTTGTAGTTGTACTGGAACAGCTTGACTCAGGGCGGGGCTAGTTCTAGAGCACATGTCTTCGGTAAAACAACTGGGATGTTGTCAGGGCCCATAGCCTTTGCTGTATCCAGTACGTTCAGACATTTCTTGATATTACATGAAGTGAATTGAAATTTCTAAAGACTGACATCTGTGCTGCTGGGGTTCTGAGGTGGAGGCCGAAATGAATCTTCTACTTGACACTTCTGGCTGAAGATGGTTGCAAATGCTTCAGAAATTAAAACAGAAAATTCTGGAAGCACTCAGCAGATCTGGCAGCATCTGTAGAGAGAGAAACAGAGTTAACATTTCAGTTCTGTGACCTTTCATCAGATTCTGATGAAAGAACTGTGTGGTGGTCACTCCTACCAATACTGTCATGGACAGATGCATCTGTGGCACCTAGATTGGTGAGGGCAAGGTCAAGTAGGTTTTTCCTTCATGTTGATTCTTTCATCACCAGCCACAGGCCCAGTGAGGCAGATATGAACCTCAGGACTCAGCCAGCTCGGTCAGACGTGGTGCTACCAAGCCTCTCTTGGTAATAGGCATTTATGTTCCCCCACCCGGAGTATATTCTGTGCCCTTGGTACCCTTGGTGCTTTTTCCAAGTGGTGTTCAACATGGAGGAGTACTCATTCATCAGTTGAAGGAAGGCAGTAGGTTGTAATCAGCTGGAGGTTTCCATGCCCATATTTCACTTGATGCTGTAAAATGACATGGGGTCCAGAGTCAATATTGAGGACTCCTAGGGCAACTCCCTCCCGACTGTATACACTATGCTGCTACCTCTGGTGGATCTGTCCTGCCGGTTGGACAGGACATACCCAGGTATGGTGATGGAGGAGTTTGGGACATTGGCTGTTATGTACATGTATGATTCAGTGAGTATGACAATGTCAGGCTGCTGCTTGACTAGTCTGTGGAACAGCTGTCCCAATTTTAGCACAAGTTCCCAGATGTTAGTAAGGAGGACTTTGCAGGGTCGACTATGCCTTTGTCATTTCCAGTGCTTTGCTTTATTCCGGGTGGTCCATCTGCTTTTATTCTTCTTCAACATTCTGAAGCAGTTTGGTACAATTTATAGGCTTGCTAGGTCATTTCAGAGGGCAGTTAAGTGTCAACCACATTGCTGTGGGTCTGGAGACACATGCAGGCCAGACCGGGTAAGGATTGCAGATTTCCCCCCTGAAATACATTAGTCAACCAGATGGGTCTGTAAAACAATCCAGTAGTTTTATGATCATCATTACTGAGACTAGCTTCCAAGTTTGGCTGCCAGGATCTCAGACGAGGACTTCAATGGGATAGCCTACAGAATGCGCTGATAGGTATGCACAATGAAATGCTTAGTGCTTTGACAGTCCTGTCAAAAAGCCTGCTGTCAATGAGAAGGATCATGGTGGAGTCTGGCACCAACTTGGCTCAGGGTTTTGCACAGAGCTTGGAGCCCTGTTTCCATGCAGCACCAGCAGAAGCCACCTTAACATCTGGGTACTGCAATCGGTCCTCAGACTGAATTCATGCAAGCTCAGCTTGCTGCCATCCAGGCTCAGACCAGTGCCATCATGGCTGTGGATACCAGTGCTCAAAGGGACATGCAGGCTCTCACAGCAGTCGAGCAATCTAACCTCCAACACATTGCTAGGAATGCTGAGGCAATGCCCAGGGGAGTGACACTGGTAACGTGGAGCACAAACCCGCTGCCACTCAATGATGATGATAGTATTTGTGCTCCCGCCACTGCCACTCCACCAGTGCCATTGCTGTTGCCTGTCAGCCTGCCAGACCAGAATACTGTCACCCATGCTGAGATGGTGCAGTCTGAAGCTGGGCCTTCTGGGACCAGAGCTGCTTGAGGTCGTCCTCCAAAGCCATCTGCAGTGTGCCCCGCTGACACTGCGTAAGAACAATAGGATGGGCAAAGGCACATAGAAGACAGGCACATAGGTGATTGGTTGATGTTTGTATGCAATCGGACGAGTCAATCACAAACAGCTCATCCAGAAATGAGCTGTGTGCATTGCCTTTTCCTTTTCTCTTCCTCCTCCTGCTCAGCTGGTTGCCATACAGCTGGTGGCAAGGGCTGTGCTCTCATGATGCCAAGGTTTTGTAGCATGCAGACTTCCACAAATCTTGACACACATCTCCCGAGGGATCCTTCAGAATGGTCCAGGTAGTGGAAGTGTTGTTTCAGCACCCCAGTGGGCTAGGAGGCAGGGGGTGGGGCCACAGAATTGCGACAGAGGGGGGTATTTTTATGGGGGTGGGATAAGCCAAAGACAGCCTTCCCACCCAGAGGCCCATTGGGGCCCTCAAGTGGCCTATTAACCTCCACTTAATGGCCTTTTCCTGCTGCTGCTGGGATTTAACTGGCGGTGGCGGTGGGGGGGTGCCTCCGCCACCTGGGGAGGTTGCCAGTACAACGAGGTGACCTCCCTGTGGGTTTGTGGGGTACCCTCCTCCGTGGTCAATCTGTGGCCCACAGAGGGCCTCAGATGGGAAAACCTTCACTCCCTGAACCATCTTCCCTTGCACTAAAAGCACACTATCTCTCCGACCCTTGCTGGGCCTGCTGGTCTGGCCCCAGTGACCCCACCTCACTTACCTGTGGCCCAGGCTCCAACACTGGTCCTGAGTCCTAGTCCTCTTGCTGTACTGGCAGTGGCCACCACTCCCAGTGGCTTTGCCAATACAGCTGACCTGCTGGCCCTGTGATTGACTGGCAGCTCTTGGAGGTGGGATCCCTGTCTTTAAGGGATGTGGATCCTGCCGCCAGGCTGTTAATTGGCTGGGCACTATAGAATCGCTCTGGGGGCCTCCAGCTGGCCAAGGTGGGATACCTCTGGCCTTTTCAGCTTGGTGCTGGAAACCCTGCCATGGGCACAAAATTTAGCTCTTTGTGTGGCAGCATAGCTTTCGTCTTATGCATGCCTTTTGTTTATTTCCAAAATATACTTTATTCATAAAAAACTGTAAAAAAAATACATTACAAAACAGTTCCAAAAAGCACAAAGTCAAACAATACAAAGAGTGCAAAAGAGATCAGTTTCCTTCAATACAGGAGTGAGTTGCCTCACAACCCTTCATTTCATTTTACATGCCATGTTCATTTTACAGCAAAACAAATACTTTCTGGTTACAATTGAGGGGTTTCCCATGGATCCAGCCCCTTTCAGCTTGGTTGGGGGACGTTACACTGTGGTCTTTCCCCATTGAGCCTTTGCCATGGCTGCCCCAAGCTTTCATGCGTCCCTCAGCACGTAGTCCTGGACCTTGGAAGGTGCCAGTCCGCAACACTCGGTCGTGGACAACTCTTTGCACTGGAAGACCAGCAAGTTTCGGGCAGACCAAAGGGTGTCTTTCACCGAATTAATAGTCCTCCAGCACCAGTTGATGATGTGTGTCCTTGGGAACAGCCCGTAGAGCACAGATTCCTGTGTTACAGAGCTGCTTGGGATGAACCTCGACAAAAACCACTGCATCTCTTTCCACACCTGCATTGCCAAGAGACATTCCAGAAAGAGGTGGGCAACCATCTCTTCCCCACCACAGCTACCTCGAGGACATTGTGCAGAGGGTGTGAGACGCCAGGAGTGCAGGAAGGATCTGACAGGGAGGGCTCTTCTCACCACCAGCCAAGCTACATCTTGGTGCTGGTTTGAAAGTTCTGGTGATGAGGCATTCCGCCAAATGACTTTGGCAGTCTGCTCAGGGAACCATCCGACCAGATCCACCATCTCCTTTTCCCACAGGGCCTTGAGGACATTCCGTGCAGACCACTGCCTGATGGATTGGTGGTCAAAAGTATTTTTCCGTAGAAACTTTCCCATGAAGGATAGGTGGTACGGCACGGTCCAACTGGATGGCGCGTTCCGTGGCAATGTGACCAGACCCATCCTTCAAACACTGGGGACAGATAGAACTCAGCACGCAGTGACACTTGGAGTTTGCATACTGGGAGCCTACGCACAGCCTGATGCAGCCACACACAAAGGTGGTCATCAGGATGAGGGCGGCGTTGGGTACAATTTTCCTGCCCTTATCCAGAGGTTTGAACATCATGTCCCTCCGGACCCGGTCCATTTTGGATCCCCATATGAAGCAGAAAATGGCTCGGGTGACCACCACAGCACAGGAGTGGGGCATGGGCCAGACCTGCAGCACGTACAGCAACAACATGAGCGCCTCGCACCTGATGACCAGGTTCTTACCCACAATGGAAAGAGATCGCTGCTCCCACATGCTCAGCTTATGGTGTATCCTGGCTACTCACTCCTTCCAGGTTTTGGTGCACGCCCCGGCCCCTCCAAACCATATCCCCAACACCTTCAGGTAGTGTGACCTGATGGTGAAGGGGACAAAGGACCGGTCAGCCCAGTTCCCAAAGAACATGGCCTCGCTCTTGCTGTGGTTAACTGGCTCCCAAGGCCAGTTCGAACTGGTCGCAGATGCTCATCAGTCTGTGAACGGACAGTGGATCTGAGCAGAAGATGGCGACGTCATCCATGTATAGGGAGGTTTTAACCTGGGTGCCTCCACTGCCTGGGATTGTCACCCCTCTTGTGCTCGCATCCTTCCTAATAGACTCAGCAAAGAGTTCAATACAGCAAACAAACAGGACAGGGGAAAGAGGACAGCCCTGTCTGACTCCAGATTTGATCGGGAAACTTTCTTATTCCCACCCATTGATTGAGACTGCGCTACTGATGTTCGTGTAGAGCAGTTTGATCCAATTGCAGATTCCCTCCCCAAACCCCATTTTGGAGAGCACATCCATCATGTAGGTATGTGATATCCTGTCAAAAGTCTTTTCTTGGTCCAGGCTGATGAGGCAGGTGTCCTCCCTTCTGTCCCATACATAGGCGATAGTATTCCTGAGTAGCGCGAGACTATCAGAGGTCTTCCTGCCGGGTACAGTGCAGGTCTGGTCAGGGTGAATCACCAACTCCAGAGCAGACTTGACTCGAGTGGCTATGACTTTGGACAGAATCTTGTAGTCAACATTAAGCAGTGAGATGGGCCGCCAATTTCTGATTTCTGCCTTCTCCCTCTTCCGCTTGTAGATGAGGGTGATGATGCCTTTCCTCATGGATTCTGCTATGCTGCCGACCAGGAGCATACTCTCGTATACTTCCAGCGGGTCCGGGCCGACCCAGTCCCACAGGGCTGAATACAACTCAACCGGTAAGCCATCGCTTCCGGGAGTTTTACTCGCCTCGAAGGACTCGACAGCCTTTGTCACCTCTTCCAGGGTTAACGGCTTGTCCAGTCTCTCCCTCATGCTGTCATCTAAGACCTCTTTGCTAGATGACAGGATGGACTGGGAGGCTCTGCTGTCTGTGGGCTTTGCATTATACAGCCCAGCATAAAAGGATTTGCTGATCCTTAGTATGTCGGACTGCGAAGACATTACCGAGCCATTGTCTTCCTTCAGGTTTCTGATCACAGAGCTCTCTCCGTCTTATGCATGCCACCTACTTGTGCATGTGTTGTGCACTGGAGTCATGAGCCATGTCATCAAAGGATATCTCTTGTTGCTCAGTAGCCACCCTCTGCTTTGTTGTGGTGGCCCAAAAGTTGTTTTTTAAAATTCATTTTGGGATATGTGGGCATTGCAGGCAAGGCCAGCATTTCCTGCCCATCCCTAATTGCCCTCGAGAAGGTGGTGGTGAGCTGCCTTCTTGAACTGCTGCAGTCCTTGGGGTGTAGATACACCCACAGTGCAGATGGCACAGTGGACTGTCACAGAATGAAGGCATCACGGCTGCTGCCAGGTTAACAGGTATTGACCTGAATAAGTCACTATATAGATGTACACCAGCCGGATTTCGAGGGAGTGGAATCCCTTTTGCCTGCGGTACATCTTAATTGACATACAGTGCCTGCAAATAACGTACATACAGTCAATGGCAACCTGCACCTTTGGAAGCCTACGATCCTCACAAAGCCGCAAGCTCACTCTGCCTGCTGCTCCCTGGCAAGCGAGAATGAAATGTATTCAGCTCTCTTGGCATACAGAGCCTCAGTGACCTCCCTTATGCAACAGTGGATGGCAAACTGGGAGATGTTGCAAATATCACCTGCTCCAGTCTGGAAGGAGCCAACACATAAAAGTCCATGGCCACAGTCACCTTCACAATCACTGGCAATGCCCTCCTCTGAGGCTGCACTTGTAGCTGTTGTGTTATTGATTTTTTAACACAAACGCACCAAACAATCTGAGGCTGTATGGTAATTTGAATGAAGGTTTCTTTATTTCAAAATAACAGACTTTCAGAGGAGCTCTAAGAAACACCTGCTTACTGTTGACTAACATCACCAAGTGACACTTGGAAGAGTTGTCTTGACTTGCTCCAACTGTTACATCACATGTTGGCTTACATCACTTCCTGTGATGATGTATACTAAGCTACTTACACATTCAACCATATGTTAATTAATACTCAAGCAGTTAAAGCAATATCACAACATCTGCCTTTCCTTAAACGGTATTGTCATAAATTATAAGCTATGTACTTAATGAAATAGGATAGTTGTGAACAATATTTACACGTGTATTGACTCTCATGTTCATTAATCAAGTGTCTCTGAAAAGTACAGGTGGTCTGCTGACTTAACCTGATCTTGGAACTATGAAACTTTGCTGAATTGTCAATTCTTTTCTCTTGACTCGTAGGTTTGGACTTGAGTGTTATTTTTCTGAACTCCATTCTTAAGGCTTGCATCTGAACGTGTTCTTGATGCTACAGGAGTTTCAGGCATGATGTTGTTGGATAACTCTCTCAACTGATATCTATTCCCTCTCAACATTTGGAGAAGCAGTCAGTAATGAGTAGAAAATCATCACCATTGATGGTAAATAAGACAGTCGCTATTCTTGACCATGGATGTGACAGAACATCATGAGGATGATGTGGTTCTCTATGTTGGCTCAGTTGATGCTCTTGGAAGGCATTGCACATGCTCTCTCTATGTCACCATTGATTCCTGGCCAATAAACTGTCTCACATGGACTTTTCAATGCCCATGTCACTTTGATGCAATTGTGTAAGGATATCTTGATGAAGCATTTTTGGAATCAATACTTGTTTTCCTTTAAAAATAATGCTACTGTATATTCGGAACTCAACACAGTACAGCTGAAAGATTCTGAGGTCTGTGGAAACCTCTTGCACTAATAATAAGCTGCCATAACACCTTTACAACAGGATGGTTGGAAGTCTCTTCTTGGAGCTCTTCTGTCCAAATCACATTAGGTCAATATTGTACGCATCTTCTAGCTCTATATCTATTTCATCTACTTGAGCATCTAGCGGTATGTCGTCTCATTTCTTGGGGTCTGTGTGTTAACTGTAACCATAAGGTTTCCATGGCAAACCTCACCGTTGTACCCCTGTACCTTAACTAATAGACTTTGTAGTCGAGGTGGCACGCTGGTGAGTGGTTTTTGCTAAATCATTGCCAACGACTTGTGATCAATCTCGACAACAAAACACTTTCCAAAAAGGTATGTATGAAAATTGTAATACTGAATACTTGTGCTAGTGTTTCTCGTTCTATGTTCGGATAGTTTTCCTGAGTGGGTGAGAGTGGAAAAAGTTGATGTGGCTCACGTTGACAGCATATCTTTTGCTATTAAACACAATACTCCTCTTCTGGCTGTTTCCATTAAGATGCGAAGATTCTTTTCATACTCTTCTTTAGTAATTCCCATGACTGCTATGTCATCTGCTGTGCAAACACATTCAAGAACACTTGCAGTAATGTGATCCATATGATGTTGGAACAGGTCTTGATTTACTGACAACCCAAATGGTAAGCATAAATAGCAATATCTTCCAAATGGTGCTCTGAAAGTTGTTAGTTCCTGTGAATCTTCAGAAGGGTGGACTGGCCAGTATCCATTTTTTGCATCTAACTTCAAGGAAAACTTGTCTCTTACAAATCTTGGATTTAACTATTCCAAAGTAGGAATTTTGTGAGGACATCTTTTGAGTGCTTGCTTTAATACTTACAGAATCACAGAATTGTTACAGTGCAGAAGGAGGCCATTCGGCCAATCGTGTCTGCACTGGCTCTCTGAAAGAGCAATTCCCTCAGTTCCATTCCCCACCTTCTCCCCGTTACCCTGCACCTTCTTCCTTTTCCTAGAAAAACATTCCTAACTTCTCCAATCTATCTTCATAACTGAGGTTCCACATCCCTAGAACCATTTCCGTGAATCTTTTCTGTACTGTCTCCAATGCCCTCACGTTTTTCCTAAAGTGCGGCGTCCAGAACTGGATGCAATACTCCAGCTGAGCCCGAACTAGTGTCTTATACAAGTTCAACATAAACTTCCTTGCTCTTGTACTCTATGCCCCTATTAATAAAGCCCAGGATACTGTAAGCTTTATTAACCTGTCCTGTCACCTTCAATGACTTATGCACATATACATCTAGGTCCCTCTGCTCCTGCACACCTTTTAGAATTGTACCCTTTATTCTATATTGTCTCTCCATGATCTTCCTACCAAATTGAATAACTTCACATTTCTCTGCATTGAACTTCATCTGCCACCTGTCTGCCCATTCAACCATCTTGTCTATGTCCTTTTGAAGTTCTGCACCATCCTGCTCACAGTTCACAATGTTTCCAAGTTTTGTATCATCTGCAAACTTTGAAATTGTTCCCTGTACACCAAAGTCTGGATCATTAATATATATCAGGAAAAGCAGGGGTCCCAACATTGATCCCTGGGGATCTCCACTCCAAACCTTCCTCCAGCCTGAAAAACATCCATTAACTACTACTCTTTGTTACCTGTCACTCAGCCAATTTTGTATCCATGTTGCTTACATCCCTTTTATTCCATGAGCTACAAGTTTGCTCACAAGTCTGTTGTGTGGCACTGTATCAACGCTTTTTGAAAGTCCATGTACACCACATCATCAGCATTGCCCTCATCAACCCTCTCTGTTACCTCCTCAAAAACTCCAGCAAGTTAGTTAAACATGATTTTCCCTTTAGAAATTCATGCTGACTTTCCTTAATTGACTCACATTTGTTGATGTGACTATTGATTTTGTCCCAAATTATTTTTTCTAGAAGTTTTCCCACCACTGAAGTTAAACTGACTGGCCTGTAGTTGCTGGGCTTATCATTACACTCTTTTTTGAACAAGGGTGTAACGTTTGCAATTGTCCAGTCCTCTGGCATCACCCGAGTCTAAGAAAAACCAAAAAATTCTGGCCAGTGCCGCTGCGATTTCTACCCACACTTCTCTCACTATTCTTGGATGCATTTCATCTGATCCTGCTGCTTCAACCACTTTAAGTACAGGCAGCCTATCTAATACTTCCTCTTTATCAATTTTAAACCCCTTTACTGTCTGACTTACCTTCTCTTTCAACATTGCCTGTGTTGTATCTTCTTCCTTGTTAAAGACAGATGCAAAGTATTCAGTTAATACCTCAGCTATGCCCTCTGTGTAAATTTCATTTCTAGTCCCGAATCGGCCCCCCCCTTTTTCGCTGTGACGAAAACCACACCTATGAAAATTGGGAAATATTAATTTTGTCATATGGAATATTTTGAACTGTTACTGGATTTGAAATAACTTGTTTAAAGAGACCACAGCAGTGGCTGCAAACATGGCTGCACATTTGCATTCTGAGATACAGTTGCATAGAGAGACAATGGGAGTGCTCCTGATTGAATTAGTGAGTTCGGTTTTGTCAATAGTGATGATCAAAAGACATTGAGAGCCATTGCCTGTGTAATAACCATCACTTCACACCGCAACCCCCCCCCCCCCCCCACCACCCCCCAAACCAAGTGTGTCTAGTAAGCTTTGCAGAATCAACAACCCTCACAGGCGATGCTGTTACAAACAAAGAGCTGGTCATATGACTAACCTGCTGGCCAACCTGGGAATTGATTGAATTGTGCCTCACAGAAAGAAAGGAGCAGACTGCAATTGAGCTTCAAGAAGAAAGCACCTCTCTCTCTCTGTTTCTCTCTCCAGCAAAGTTCCAGGGACCCATGGAAGCAGCCTAAGAGAACTTCTTCAGCCTTCTGGTACCAGCAAAACAAGTTTGAGAGTATGCACTGGGCCCCAACGAGAACTGCAAGACTTAAGTCCAATCAAGGTCTTGGAATCCAAACCAAAGAAAGTAACTGAATTGCATTAACTACTCCAAACCCTCCCCCTTTAATTCTTTCTCCTCGTCTGTATCTATTTGTGTGTGTGTGTTTATCGCGTATGCATGCAAGCATGATTGCGTTGTATATTTTTAGTAATTTTAACTGAGTTAGAGTGTTAGGTTTAAACATGAAAGATGTAAGTTTATTAACCTTAAGAAAGCCTGTCTGATTGGGTTGTCTTCAATTACAATTAGTAAGCAGTGAGCAATGACTCACTGAGGTGAAGCTAAATAAACTGTGTTTTAAAAGTTAAACCCCATTGCGGCAAAACCAGGAAAGGGGTGAGAGGGGAGCCTGAGACCCCTTCCTCACCCAGTCGTAATAGAAATTTGGGGGTTAGCATCCGGATTGGACTCACAATGGCCAACCATTTTTCCTTTGAATCTGAAGAATCAGAGAGAGGGTTGGAAATATACTCCGACAGGGTATGGATAGCCAAGGTACAGCTGGAACAGAGGAAACTTGAATTAGAAGACAGGGGAAGAGAGAGAGAAAGGGAGAGACAGGAAAAAGAAAAGGAGAGAGAGAGAGAGAAAGACAGGAGAGAGAGAAGGGAAGAAATTTCCAGAAGGAACAGGAGGAAGGAGAGCTGAGGTGGCTTGAGTTAGCTAGGGGGTGACAGAGTAACCCCAGTGAAAGCATGGAAAATACAAATAATGCAGGGCTGTGTACTGAGTTTTTAAAATTTTCCCAACTGATTCCAAAATTCAGTGAGAGACGTGGAAGCACTTTTTGTATCTTCTGAAAAACTTGCAAAGCAGTTAAAATGGCCGGCTGAGAGCAGGACTCTTCTGGTGCAAAGTAAGCTCACAGGAAAAGCCCATGAGGTTTATTGCCTGTTTCCATATGAGAATTCATAGCGTCATAGTCATAGAATGTTACAGCACAGAAACAGGCCCTTTGGCCTAATGCGCCTGCGCTGACCATCAAGCACCCGTCCTAACTAATCCCATTTCCCCGCACTTGGCCCGCAGTATGTTATGGCGTTTCAAGTGTTCATCTAAATACTTCTTGAATGTCGTGAGTGTTCCTGCCTCTACCGCCCTTTCAGGCAGTGTGTTCCAGATTCCAACCACCCTCTGGGTGAAAAATTCTTTCCTCAACTCCCCTCTAAACATTCTACCCCTTACCTTAAATCTATGCCCCCTAGTTATTGAACTCTCCGCTAAGGGAAAAAGCTTCTTCCTATCTATCCTATCAATGCCCCTCATAATTTTGTATACCTCAATCAGGTCCCCCCTCAGCCTTCTCCGCACCAAGGAAAAAACCCCAGCCTATCCAGTCTGTCTTCATAACTGAAATGCTCCAGCCCAGGCAACATCCTGGTGAATCTCCTCTGCACCCTCTCCATTGCAATCACATCCTTCCTATAGTGTGGTGCCCAGAACTGTACACAGTACTCCAGCTGTGGCCTAACCAGCGTTTTATAAAGCTCCATCATAACCTCCCTGCTCTTGTATTCTGTACCTCGGCTAATAAAGGCAAGTATCCCGTATGCCTTCCTTAACCACCTTATCTACCTGTGCTGTGCTACAGTGATCTCTGGACAAGCACCCCAAGGTTCTTCTGACCCTCTGTACTCCCTAGGGTCCTACCATCCATTGTACATTCCCTTGCCTTGTTAGTCCTCCCAAAGGGCATCACCTTACACTTCTCAGGGTTAAACTCCATTTGCCACTGCTCTGCCCATCTTACCAGCCCATCTATATCGTCCTGTAGTCTAAAGCTTTCCTCTTCACTATTTATGACACCACCAATTTCCATGTCGGCTGTGAACTTACTGATCATACCTCCTATATTCACGCCTAAATCATTAATGTACACTGCAAACAGTAAGGGTCCCAGCACCGATCCCTGCAGTACCCCAGTGGTCACAGGCCTCCATTCACAAAAACAACCCTCTACCATCACCCTCTGCCTCCTTCCACCAAGCCAACTTTGAATCCAATTTGCCAAATTACCCTGGATCCCATGGGCTTTTACTTTCTTAACCAATCTCCCATGCAGGAGATTGTCTCCACTTACAAAATGGCACAATATCTCTGACGCTGCTCTTGGAATCTCAATGGCGGAGCTATTACCCAACATTCAATGCAGATTTGAATGTGCCTAATTCACTCTGCAAGAGCCCAGCATGCAGGCGCAGTGGGGCGGGGACTGTAACTGGAGCATGCGCAGTGTTACTTTGATCATTGTGATGGCTGGAGACGCCTTTTGCAGCAGCTGAGTTGGCGGGACGCAGAGGAGGAGTGAATCACAAAATCACCTGCGGATGGGCGTTGCGGCTTCAGAAACACGTGGGGTAGGTCGCAAGTCCAGAATAAGAACCTCCAGGTCCCGCGTTTATGGCTTCGGGGCTTTTACCTGGGAATACGGGTTAATGGCCTCCATCTTGGTTCAGCGGGGAGCAGAGCGAATGTGCCTTTGAACTGAAAAAAAGTGCTATCCTCGGAGCATATGAGCTAGTACCAGAAGCCTACCCCCAGAAATTTCAAACTCTCAAGAAGCAAGCTGATCAAACTTACCTGGAGTTTGAGAGAAGTAAGCACTGGCATTTGACCAGTGGTTGAGGGCTCTTAAAGTGCAACCCAGCTATGAAAACCTCAGAGAGGTGATTTTGATAGAGAAATTTAAAAACTCTTTCCCACTCTCCAGAAAAACCCATGTGGAGGAACATAAAGTGCATCGAGTGAGGCAAGACACAGTTCTGGGGAAACCTTTCCTAGTCACCCCCACAACCCCGAAAAGGACAATGGGTGGGATGGTGATAGAAGCCCAAGCAGTCCTGGGAGAGAAAGAAAAGAAGGACACACAGGGGGGCCTCCGCCAGCCAAAAAGGATAGTGCTGTAAGTAGGAGTGAGACCCGGAGGTCTGTGTACTTCCATTGTAATAAGGCAGGGAATCTAAGCTGCCTGCTGGAAATTACAAGGAAAGTCTGTAGGGTTAATCAGGGCACACCCACCCAGTGAAGGAGAAGAGACCTTGATGGAAAGCACAGCAGAACAGCTGTAGCTTTAACTGCAGCAGTAGTAAGACCCAGAAAACAAATTGCTGCAGGTGCAGAAGAATTTAATAAGTTCCCTGAAGGTTATCAGGAATTTGTATCCAAAAGGGGAGTAACTCCATACCCCTCGAGTGGGGCAAGCAAGCCCATAGTAATCCTCAGGGACACAGGGGCCACTAGCTCCCTTTTACTGGGAAAAGGCCTAAACTGAGGGAAGCGAGAGAGGAAATAGCTGGGGCCTTAACAGATATCTTTGCAGCATCCTTAAACATGGGTGAGGTCCCAGAGGACTGGAGAATTGCTAATGTTGTCCCCTTGTTAAAAAGGGTAGCAGGGATAATCCAGGTAATTATAGACCGGTGAGCCTGACGTCAGTGGTAGGGAAGCTGCTAGAGAAGATAGTGAGGGATAGGATCTATTCCCATTTGGAAGAAAATGGGCTTATCAGTGATAGGCAACATGGTTTTGTGCAGGGAAGGTCATGTCTTACCAACTTAATAGAATTCTTTGAGGAAGTGACAAAGTTGATTGATGAGGGAAGCGCTGTCGATGTCATATACATGGACTTCAGTAAGGCGTTTGATAAGGTTCCCCATGGCAGGCTGATGGAGAAAGTGAAGTCGCATGGGGTCCAAGGTGTACTAGCTAGATGGATAAAGAACTGGCTGGGCAACAGGAGACAGAGAGTAGCAGTAGAAGGGAGTTTCTCAAAATGGAGACGTGTGACCAGTGGTGTTCCACAGGGATCCGTGCTGGGACCACTGTTGTTTGTGATATACATTAATGATTTGGAGGAAAGCAAAGGTGGACTGATTAGCAAGTTTGCAGACGACACTAAGATTGGTGGAGTAGCAGATAGTGAAGGGGACTGTCAGAGAATACAGCAGAATATAGATAGATTGGAGAGTTGGGCAGAGAAATGGCAGATGGAGTTCAATCAGGGCAAATGCGAGGTGATGCATTTTGGAAGATCCAATTCAAGAGTGAACTACACAGTAAATGGAAAAGTCCTGGGGAAAATTGATGTACAGAGAGATTTGGGTGTTCAGGTCCACTGTTCCCTGAAGGTGGCAACGCAGGTAAATAGAGTGGTCAAGAAGGCATACGGCATGCTTTCCTTCATCGGACGGGGTATTGAGTACAAGAGTTGGCAGGTCATGTTACAGTTGTATAGGACTTTGGTTCGGCCACATTTGGAATACTGCGTGCAGTTCTGGTCGCCACATTACCAAAAGGATGTGGATGCTTTGGAGAGGGTGCAGAGGAGGTTCACCAGGATGTTGCCTGGTATGGAGGGCGCTAGCTATGAAGAGAGGTTGAGTAGATTAGGATTATTTTCATTAGAAAGACGGAGGTTGAGGGGGGACCTGATTGAGGTGTACAAAATCATGAGAGGTATAGACAGGGTGGATAGCAAGAAGCTTTTTCCCAGAGTGGGGGATTCAATTACTGGAGGACACGAGTTCAAAGTGAAAGGGGAAAAGTTTAGGGGGGATATGCGTGGAAAGTTCTTTACGCAGAGGGTGGTGGGTGCCTGGAACGCGTTGCCAGCGGAGGTGGTAGATACGGGCACGATGGCGTCTTTTAAGATGTATCTAGACAGATACATGAATGGGCAGGAAGAAAAGAGATACAGACCCTTAGAAAATAGGCGACATGTTTAGATAGAGGATCTGGATCGGCGCAGGCTTGGAGGGCCGAAGGGCCTGTTCCTGTGCTGTAATTTTCTTTGTTCTTTGTTTGTTCTTTCCCCCAGATAATGCAGTAAACACCAGAATAGTGGTGAATGGTATTGGAAGGCAGTGTATGCCTGTACCTTTACACCAGGTGCACTTGAAGGGAGACCTAGCTTTGGGACCGGTGACCGTAGGGATTGTCCTTAGTTTGTCTGTGGACGGGTTGACCTGCTCCTAGGTAATGATCTGGTGGGGCTGAAGGTGGTAGCTTACCCAGTAGTGATAGAGAGACTAAAGGAGGTCAAGGAGACAGGGCAGTGGCAGGAGATGGTCCCCTGCAGTTCCCCTGAATGTGTAGTGAATCGGGCCATGACCAAACCAGCTCCCAGAGAGACTGAATTGGCACTGCAGACAGAAGACCATGAGTTCTGTCTGTCTGAAACTTTCTTTGGAAAGTTAGAGGACCCAGAGAATGGATTAAATGGATCTTCCATAGCTGAGGCTCAGTGAGCCGACCCAGTACTGAAAGAGTTAGCACAGGCTTCCCAGACTGAAACTGAAGCAGAGGGAGTCCCTGATTGCTACTATTTAAAGAATGAGGTAATGATGATTACAATGGCTTACATGTCGATGTATGGAAAACCAAAGATGGATAAGACAGCAGTTTGACTGGCCAAAACTCCACAAAGGTGTGGTGAAGTACTGTAGATATTGCCGCATGTGCCAGGTTGAGGGGGAAACCCCAACCTGCAATGAAATTTGCACCCCTAATTCCTGTACTGGCATTTGGAGGACCCTCCAACAGAGACCTGGTGAATTGTAAGGGACCCCTGCTGAGAACAAAAGGGGACAGAAAGGTGCAGAGCTGGTAAAAAGTTAGCGAGGAAAGGGGGAAAAGGAACAAAGAGGACAGGTTAAAGGAGGTGTGGGAGGACTCCCAAATGAAAGCCTTTACTGTCCGGTCAGCCAACCCAAAATGTTTGAACGATTAGACCATACATCCTCCTATGTAAATGCAGATACCAAAAGTACCCCACCAGAGTTGCTGACAGCATTTACAGAAACCTACAAGGACAAAGAAATTCCTCAGAAGGCAGAGAAACTGTGATGGTGATGCCTCGCCTAGTCAAAGTGCCGTCGGGGCGTGCAGTAGAATCTGGACAAATACCTGCAAGCAAGAATGTCCCAGAGGACAAAAGGGAAGATTAGCAAAGAATCATCCCCCACAGTCAGGAGAAAAGGAAAACAACAATATCCTAAGGTGAAAAGCCCTTGCATGACTCATCAGAGCACTGAAAGGGAGATCAGAATGGATCCACCCACTGCTACCTCCCATGATCACTGCTCCAAACCAGGGCTAATTAAATCTAACTATCCCCCTGCAGACCCCAACAGGAACAAGGCACCCTAGACAAACATGGAAATGTGCAAACTTCAAACCTGCCCAAAAATCACATATTTATTGGGATGCCCATTCCCAATGAAGAAACTTTAAACCCCTTGGGCAACACATAACTATCTCACATCCACCACAAGGACAAAGGGGCAGTCCAAAGCAGCATTGCTACAAGGAAAGACAGGCTGAAACAATTTTAAGATTTCTCAATAAATGAGAGTGAATGAGAGAAATCCTTATGCGGGAGTGATACTGGAGGACTGGAGGATTGCAAAAAAAGGTGAGAGGGAAAAACCCAACAACTACAGATCAGTTAGCCTAATGTCAGTGGTGAGGAAACTTTTAGAGACACTAATTTGGAAGAAAATTAATTGGCACATATTTGTGATAAGTAAATCATGTTTGACTAATTTGATTGAGTTCTTTGATGAAGTAACAGAGAGGGTTAATGAGGGTAATGCATTTGATATTGTCTCGATGGACTTTCAAAAGGCATTTGGTAAAGTACCACATAATGGACTTGCTAGAAAAATTGAAGCCCAGGGGATTAATGGGGCAGTGGTTGCGTGGGTACAAAAATGGCTAAAGGACAGAAAGCAGAAAGAGACGGTGAAAGGTTTTTTTTTAGGCAAGCAAGGTTGAAATTTGTTCAGAACACAATGTAGTTTGAAAAAGATAATAATCAATTGTGTGCAGTTGACTTTTACAGTTTTAAAAATAGAACTGAAAACAATACTGTCTCTTCAATGGGCAGAAAGCCACTGCTGTAGGAGTCACAGACAAGACACATGCTATCCTGTCTCATTGGTTGTTTTGATTTAAATTTCCTTCTTGCAAATGTCAGGATCAGACATTAACAATAATCTCCAGCATATTATCTATATCTTCATGGAAAAGTGCACCATCAAACACTTGCCTTCAGCACAGAACACTTGTGGAATTTCAAGTTGCTGTACTTACATTCATTGCCCTATTTCCAAAGAAAAAAATCATCTGACTCCCAATATTCTTGCCAGTTTAATAACTATTGGGCTTAAAATTCAATCCTGGAGAATGGAATGCTTCCTTAGGTAATATCTATTGATAGTTAATCAAAGAGTGAATCAAAAGGTAAGGATTTATTTCACAATAAAGCTCGACACCAGAGAAGAAACACTTACAAGTAATCAGATTCATAGACAGAAACCTACCAATGAAGCCCCAATTAGAGTTGTCTATTTGTATATTTTGGTACGAGGGAAAGCTAACAAAAATATCAGAAGACCTACATTTTATCAAAATTTACAGAGTAGAAAAGAGAAAACTAAAAGAAAAGTTAAAACAAAGAACAGCAAATGCAGGAAGTCTGAAGTTCCTGTTGGTCAGCTTTTCTCCTCATCCCTTTTTACCCTTTACTTTCTTCCTTTTCATCTCTCCTTCCAATCTCGCTCTTTGCCATATTTTCCTGAACAATCAGTATTCAGCTTCATCACCCTACAACCCCAATTCAGTGAATTCTGAGCTTGACATGTTGCTTAATTCCTCTTCAGCCTACCTCTCCATGCCTACTTTTTTGCCCAGGAGGTTTCCCACCTTGTATCTGACTACTTCTCCCATTTTCAGCTCCTCAATCCACGTGAACCATTCCCTTTGGTTTCTTGCGCTCCATCTTTACAAAGAACTGTTGGCATGATATTGACTGTGTCTCTCATTCTCTGTCTGGTCCAATCCTGACATCATTATCCAATCTGCTGACAGCCTGTTGTTTTGTGGCAGAATGATCTCTATATTATCAACTCTTCCTATTTTCCCCAGACCACAACCTCATTACTGAATAGCAAGCCATAATTTCCCAGACCGTTACTGGCCACATCTCATTAGGAGATCTTTTCTGTCCCAACCTCCCTGGCATCCGACTTCGTAGTTCCCAAACCTGCACAATCTGTTTCTATCTTCTCCCCATGATACAGAAACAGGGCGGCACAGTGGCGCAGTGGTTAACACCGCAGCCTCACAGCTCCAGCGACCCGGGTTCAATTCTGGGTACTGCCTGTGTGGAGTTTGCAAGTTCTCCCTGTGTCTGCTTCGGTTTCCTCCGCGTGCTCCGGTTTCCTCCCACATGCCAAAGACTTGCATGTTGGTAGGTAAAGTGGCCGTTATAAATTGCCCCTAGTATAGGTAGGTGGTAGGGAAATATAGGGACAGGTGGGGATGTGGTGGGAATATGGGATTAGTATAGGATTAGTATGAATGGGTGGTTGATGGTCGGCACAGACTCGGTGGGCCGAAGGGCCTGTTTCAGTGCTGTATCTCTAAAAAAACACAGCATTCTCTCATTGGATGACTTTCAGCCTATTCCCATTCCACCAAATGTATTTTGTCTTCTCTTGACACTACTTTCCTCTCCCACCTGCAACCTAACCCCACCTTCCCCCCACTCCTTTCTGGTCTAGCCTATAACCATCCACATCCATGACTCTTCTGACAGTCTCTGACACTTTGACAAATTTGTTTTTGGCCTCAATCGTTGTATTTTTACCAGTTGTGGTTGACTCTTAACTGCCCTCTGAAATGGCCTAACAAGCCACTCACTTGTCAATGGCAATTAGGGATGGGTAACAAATGTTGGCCTTGCCAATGACACCACATCCCATGAAAGAATAGAAAAAGTTTCCTCTATATCTCCATCCCTCACCAGGACAGCCTCAAACAATGGCCCAACAAATCCCCATTCGCGACCACTCTCCTCTCCTTGGGCTAAACTTGTTATCACATTGAACAACTTATCCTTTAACTCTACTAATTTCTTCAAGATAAAAGGTATCTCCATGGGAACCTGCAAGGATTTTTGTCAGATGTGTTGAGCACTCTTTACTTCAGACCAATCAGAACCTTTCCTGACCTCTTGTCACTGGCATTTGCTTCTGCCTCAAGAGAGAAAGTTTTGTTAATTCTGCTTCAGATTTTGGCATTTTTCTTAATTCTGCATGATCCATCCCTGAATCTTTCTTTCCCCTCCTGAATTTTTCTTTCTGTATCTCCAGTGATGGGCTTTTCACTGACATTCTATTGTAAGCTCACTGATTTCCACAACTACCTGTATTATACCTCTTCCCACTCGATTTCCTGTAAGGACCTCATTCTCTTCTCTTACTTTCTCCATCTCTGTCCCATCTGTAAATCCTCCCGACTCCATTAGTGATTCCTTTACACCATATTAGATAGGATCCTCAACTAGATCCATCGCATTTCCTGCACTTTTGCCCTCATCCACTTTTCCCCCTCAACCATGATAGGAACCCCTTTAAGGAGAGTGAAGCAAAGAGTGCTTTGTAAGCAGAGTGCTAAAGACAGGAATTTATTGCAAGTAGGAATTTAGTCCAGAGCAGGAAATTAAATAAATGAAGATTAGACAAATATGGCTGGACAGGTGCTGTGCTATAACTGCAATATGTAGAAGCTTGTGGAGAGCATTGCAATCCCGAACAACCATATCTGCGGTAGGCAGCTGCAGCTCGATATCTTTGGCTCAGAGTTGCTGATCTGGAGTCCAAGCTGCAGACATTGCAGGGCATTAGGAAGGGGGATAGTTACCTGAACATTTTATTCCAGGAGCCAGTCACACCCCTTAGGTTAAGCAGAACTTTAGACCTGGTCAATGATCAGGGACATGAGAGTGTGACTGTGAGTCAGACAAGTCGGAGATCCAGGATGTAGTGATGGAGAAGCCTCAGCCCTTGACTTTGACCAACAGGTACAAGGTACTTGCTCCCTGTGTGCATGTGAACAAGAACTGCAGGGTGGATGGACAAACTGACCATAGCACCCAGGTGCAGGAAGCCAATCAAGTGTTTTTTTTTTTATTCATTCATGGGATGTGGGCGACGCTGGCCAGGCCAGCATTTATTGCCCATCCCTAATTGCCCTTGAGAAGGTGGTGGTGAGCTGCCTTCTTGAACCGCTGCAGTCCATTTGGGGTAGGTATACCCACGGTGCTGTTAGGAAGGGAGTTCCAGGATTTTGACCCAGTGACATTGAAGGAATGGCGATATAGTTCCAAGTCAAGATGGTGTGTTTGCTGCCCTTGTCCTTCTAGTTGGTAGACGTCACGGGTTTGGAAGGTGCTGTCTAAGGAGCCTTAGTGCATTGCTACAGTGCATCTTGTAGATGGTACACACTGCTGCCACTGTGTGTTGGTGGTGGAGGGAGTGAATGTTTGTAGATGGGGTGCCAATCTACTGGGCTGCTTTGTCCTGGATGGTGTCGAGCTTCTTGAGTGTTGTTGGAGCTGCACCCATCCAGGCAAGTGGAGAGTATTCTATCACACTCCTGACTTGTGCTTTGTAGATGGTGGATAGGCTTTGGGGAATCAGGAGGTGAGTTACTCACCTCAGGATTCCTAGCCTCTGACCTGCTCTTGTAGCCACGGTATTTATATGGCTACTCCAGTTCAGTTTCTGGTCAATGGTAGCCCCTAGGATGTTGATAGTGGGGGATTCAGCGATGGTAATGCTGTTGAATGTCAAGGGGAGATGGTTCGATTCTCTCTTGTTGGAGATGGTCATTGCCCGGCACTTGTATGCCATAAATGTTACTTGCCACTTATCAGCCCAAGCCTGGATATTGTCCAGGTCTTGCTGCATTTCTACACGGACTGCTTCAGTATCTGAAGTGGTTGGAATGAAAAGGAACATGGTAGTGATAGGGGACAGTATCGTCACGGGGATAGATACTATTCTCTGCAGTTGTGACTGAGAGTTCTGAAGATTGTGTTGCCTGCCCAGTGCCAGGGTTCAAGCTATCTCCTTGCAGCTGGAGATGATTTTGGAGTGGGGAGGGGAGGATCCAGTTGTCGGTATATAGGATGAGAGGCTTGTCCTATGATGAGAGGCTGAGTAAACTGTGCCTATACACTCGAGTTTAGAAGAATGAGAGGTGATCTCATTTAAACATATAAGGTTTAGGACTGCGATGAGAAGAAACTTCTTCACTTAGAGGGTTGTGAATCTTTGGAATTCTCTATCTCAGAGGATTATGGAAGCTCTATCATTGAATATATTTAAGGCTGAGATAGACAGCATTTTGGTCTGTCAGGGAATCAAGGAATATGGGGAGCAGGCAAGAAAGTGGAGTTGAGGCAGAAGATCAGCCATGATCATATTGAATAGCAGAACAGGCTTGAGGTGGCTTATGGTCTACTCCTGCTCCTATTTCCTATGTTCTTAAGTTGACCTTCCATATTTGACTGATTATCTTCTGCCATATATGCCTATATCCAAAGTGATTTTCCCTGCCCCTGAAAACATATCTTCCTCTTCCCTCCATTCTCTGCCTTTTGAAGCAATCATTCCCTCCGTGACATCCTGGTTCACTCTGCCACCGATCCTTATTCCAACCTCCTATTCTTCCCTTGGGACTTTCAGAAGAAATGCAACATCTGCCCTTTCATTTCCTCCCACATTACTGTCTTGGGCCCCCAATACTCCTCCGAGGTGATACAGTAATTTCTTTGTACTTTATTGCATTCACTGCTCACATGTTCAGCGTCCATTATGATGCGGTAGGCGGTGGCGTAGTGGTATTATCACTGGACTACTAACCCAGAGACCCAGGGCATTTCTCTGGGGACATGGGTTCGAATCCCACCACAGCAGAAGGTGGAATTTGAATTTAATTAATAAATCTGGAATTAAAAGCTAGTCTAATGATGGCCATGAAACCATTGTCGATTGTTGTAAAAACCCATCTGGTTCACTAATGTCCTTTAGGGAAGGAAATCTGCTGTCCTTACCTGGTCTGGCCTACATGTGACTCCAGACCCACAGCAATGCGGTTAACTCTTACATGCCCTCTGAAATGGTCTGGCAAGCCACTCTGTTGTACCAAACCACTATGAAGTCAATAAAAAGGAATGAAACTGGACTGACCACCCGGCATCGACCTAGGCAACGGAAACGACAACGGCAAACCCAGCCCTATCAACCCTGCAAAGTCCTCCTTACTAACATCTGGGGGCTTGTGCCAAAGTTGGGGGAGCTGTCCCACAGACTAGTCAAGCAACAGCCTGACATAGTCATACTCACGGAATCATACCTTACAGATAATGTCCCAGACATTGCCATCACCATCCCCGGGTATGTCCTGTCCCACCGGCAGGACAGACCCAGCAGAGGCGGTGGCACAGTGGTATACAGTAGCGAGGGAGTTGCCCTGGGAGTCCACAACATCGACTCCGGACCCCATGAAGTCTCATGGCATCAGTTCAAACATGGGCAAGGTAAACCCCTACTGATTACCACCTACCGCCCTCCCTCAGCTGATGAGTCAGTACTCCTCCATATTGAACACCACTTGGAGGAAGCACTGAGGGTGACAAGGGCACAAAATGTACTCTGGGTGGGGGACTTCAATGTCCATCACCAAGAGTGGATCTGTAGCACCAGTACTGACCAAGCTGGCTGAGTCCTAAGGACATAGCTGCTAGACTGGGTCTGCAGCAGGTGGTGGGGGAAGCAACACGAGGGAAAAAACATACTTGATCTCGTCCTCACCAATCTGCCTGCACAGATGCTTCTCTCCATGACAGTATTGGTAGGAGTGACCACCGCACAGTCCTTGTGGAGACGAAGTCCCGCCTTCACATTGAGGATACTGTCCATCGTGTTGTGTGGCACTATCACCGTGCTAAATGGGATAGATTTCAAACAGATCTAGCACTGCAAAACTGGGCATCTATGAGGTGCTGTTTTGGCTAAGATCAAGTGTAGTATCTGTTCTTATCAGTACTTATTTGATCGAGAAGAGACCATGATCATTGCCTTTTGATCCTGGGAAAGCTTTGAGTAAAATGGCTATAGCCAATCTTCGAACTTCGGGCCAGGGAGTGCGCAACACCGTTCGGGTGGTCATGAAGGACAAGGAAGGAGATGCACCGGTCGATCGCACCTTCTTCATCAAGAAAATTCTCTTCGATTGCTGCGGATTTCAAGCGACGGACGTCTTCTGCCTGCAGGATTTCCCCAGCAGTGGATACTTCGACGTGACGTTCCGGAACGTGGCGGGATGCATCAAGTTCCTGAAGGCGTTCAAGGAGAAAGGGGACCGGGCGCCACTGTCGATCCTCACGGCGGAGGCGCTCTTCACGCTTCCGTCACAACGGGACCGGGTGGTGACGATTCACCTCTACAACCCCCCTGTTCCGGTGGTGGATGTACTCACCTTTCTCGACAGGTACATCAAGGTGGCTGGCAGCAGCACTGATGTCAAGGACCCCTTTGGGATTTGGACCAGCAAGCGGCAGGTCAAGGTGACCTTGAAGGTCGATCCCAGTGGGGCCATCATCCACCCTCCCTCCAGCTTCGCTATTGGGGGAAGTCGAGGCTTCTTGGTCTACGCTGGGCAGCCCAGAGTTTGCCGCACCTGTGGCAAATCTGGTCACATGGCAGCCAACTGCAGCACGGTTGTTTGCAAGAACTGCAAGGAGGAAGGCCATCAGACCAAGGACTGTAAGCAGACTAAGTGTTGCAACTTGTGCGGTGCGGCAGGCCACCTCTACAAAACCTGCCCCAAACGCTGCCTCAGTTATGCTCAGGCGGCAAGGTCCAAGGAAAGGCCGGGAGAAGGTTCGATGAAGGCGTCCGGTGTTCGAAAGGAGACCAGCAACCTTCTCCGCAGTGAGGAACTTCAACCTGAGAAGGAGAAGGAAGGGGGGAGGCAGCTGAAACCAGCGACCCAGCACCTACCCTGCGGCCAGAAACCCCTCCTCCACAGACAGAATCAATGGAGGAGGAGGCAGCAGATGGACAAACAGGTCAGTGGCAAGTAGTCCAGAGGAAAACCACAAAGAAAAAACATCCCAAAGCGGAACAGGCGACCACCCAAACCAGTGGCAAGAGGAGGCTATCTTCTGAATCAGACTGCAACAACTCCTCTTCACTGGACGGGGGAATGCTGGAACGACAGCCCCTTCAAAAGAGGCGGCAGAGCTCCAACGAGATGGATGATAAGGCATCCCAGCCCCCGGGCACTGGAAGCTGTGATGGGCCCGGCGTGCCCCAACCCCAATTCCCCACACGTAACGACGTGGCCAACGCATCTCAGCTCCGGAACACCGGGAGAAAAGACACGTCTGGCGCACCTCAGCTCTGGGAAGCTGGGAGCAGTGATGTTTTCGAGGAGGAACAGATGGAAGCAGCTGAGGACGACCCAATCCTCTCTGCCTACAAGACCCCCCCGATGTCACCCCAGCGGAACAAACACTGCATGAAAAAGCAGGAGGGGTTTCTGAGCCCAAGCAACGTGAAACTGCTTGCGCACATGATAGGTATGCAGGAACATCCCGAAGGACTGGGACCAGCAAGGACAAATGGTATGGGAAGCAACAACTAATTTTTTTAAAAATGGGTGTAAGAATTGCTTCCATTAATGTGCGTAGCATTAAATCTACTACGCGATGTGTTTCAACCTTGGATTACCCTGCCAAGGTCAAAGCTGACCTACTGTTCCTGCAGGAGTGTGGAATACCACACCTCAGCACCTGCAGGCAGTGGTCACGATGGTGGTCCCACGGGCCATCGATCTGGTCGGGGGGTAATGATTGCCGTTCCTCAGGCCTGGGTATTCTGCAGCGGGGAGGTAACTTCACCACCTCCAAAGTTAAGGAGGTGGTGGGCGGACGCCTCCTCGTAGCAGACGTAATGTACAACAACGCTCTGCTCCGGTTGATCAACGTGTACGCCCCGGTACAACGCAGCAAGCGGCTGACCGTCTTCCAGAAGCTCCCACTGCTGCTGGCGACGTCCAGGCCGGTCATCCTAGGCAGTGACTTCAACTGCATCATCGATGCGGCTGGATGATCCGGCAGTGACGACAGCAAACTGGACGTTACGTCCAGATTCCTAATAGAAACAGTTAAAGATGCCAAACTGCACGACATCTTCAGCAAACCTGCAGACGGAGCGCAGCGCAGATACACATGGTCAAGATCAGACGGGTCCGCCCGTTCCAGGATTGACTTCCTGTTTGTGTCCCGTGCTGTCATGGTCAGATCCACCGACGTCAAGTCGGTGTTCTTCTCCGACCACTGCCGACTGTCATTTACAGGACGACCAGCGGGTTGGCAGAGGGACGTGGAAGCTCAATGCTACACTGCTGACCCCAGAGAACGTTGAGGAACTCAAAAGGGATTACAAAGGTTGGAGGACCGTGAAACCCCTCTTTGAATCTCCAGTTCACTGGTGAGAAGCGATCAAGGAGAACATCAAAAGGTTCTTCATCCACAAAGGTGTTCAGAGGGCGAGAGAGAGACAGAGGGAAATGTCCCGACTCCAGAATATTATGCAAAACCTACTCCAGTTGCAGTCAATGGGGGTCGAGGTCAAAGAGGACCTCCAAGAGGTGAAGAGCCAGCAGGCCTCGCTCTTTGCCAAGGAGGCCTCCAAGATCATCTTCCGGTCCAGAGTCCGCTCCATCGAGCAGGATGAGATGTGCTCGCGTTACTTCTTCCAAAAGGTACACAGAGAGAACTCTGTTATCAGCAGCCTGAAGGAAGAAGATGGCTCGGTAACGTCTTCGCAGTCCGACATACTAAGGATCAGCAAATCCTTTTATGCTGGGCTGTATGACGCGAAGCCCACAGACAGCAGAGCCTCCCAGTCCTTCCTGTCATCTATCACAGAGGTCTTAGATGACAGCCGGAGGGAGAGACTGGACAAGCCGCTAACTCTGGATGAGCTGACAAAGGCCGTCGAGTCCTTCGAGACGAGTAAAACTCCCGGGAGCGACGGCTTACCGGTCGAGTTGTACTCGGCCCTGTGGGACTGGGTTGGCCCGGACCTGCTGGAAGTATACGAGAGTATGCTCCTGGCCGGCAGCATGTCAGAATCCATGAGAAAAGGCATCATCACCCTCATTTACAAGCGGAAGGGGGAGAGGGCAGAAATCAGAAATTGGCGGCCCATCTCACTGCTTAATGTTGATTACAAGATTCTGTCCAAAGTCATAGCCAGTCGAGTCAAGTCTGCTCTGGAGTTGGCGATTCACCCCGATCAGACCTGTACTGTACCCGGCAGGAAGATCTCTGATAGTCTCGCGCTACTCAGGGATACGATCGCCTATGTACGGGACAGGAGGGTGGACACCTGCCTCATCAGCCTGGACCAGGAGAAGGCTTTTGACAGGATATCGCACACCTACATGATGGACGTGCTTTCCAAAATGGGGTTTGGGGAGGGAATCTGCAATTGGATCCAACTGCTCTACACAAACATCAGTAGCGCAGTCTCAATCAACGGGTGGGAATCGGAAAGTTTCCCGATCAAATCTGGAGTCAGACAGGGCTGTCCTCTTTCCCCTGTCTTGTTTGTTTGCTGTATTGAACCCTTTGCAGAGTCTATTAGGAAGGATGCGAGCATAAGCGGTGTGACAATCCCAGGCAGCGGAGGCACTCAGGTTAAAACCTCCCTGGACGTGTATGACGTCGCCGTCTTCTGCTCGGATCCGCTGTCCGTGCGCAGACTGATGTGCATCTGCGACCAGTTCGAACTGGCCTAGGGAGCCAAAGTTAACCACGGCAAGAGCGAGGCCATGTTCTTTGGGAACTGGGCTGACCGATCCTTTGTCCCCTTCACCGTCAGGTCAGATTACCTGAAGGTGCTGGGGATATGGTTCGGAAGGGCTGGGGCATGCACCAAAACCTGGGAGGAGCGAGTAGCCAAGGTACAACAAAAGTTGAGCATGTGGGGGCAGCGATCTCTCTCCATTGTGGGTAAGAACCTGGTCATCAGGTGCGAGGCGCTCACGTTGTTGCTGTACGTGGCGCAGGTCTGATCCATACCCCACTCCTGCACTGTGGCGGTCACCCGAGCCATTTTCCGCTTCATCTGGGGATCTAAAA
Source organism: Heterodontus francisci (assembly GCF_036365525.1). NCBI lineage: Eukaryota > Metazoa > Chordata > Chondrichthyes > Heterodontiformes > Heterodontidae > Heterodontus > Heterodontus francisci. The sequence goes on from NC_090379.1 coordinate 27,897,232, forward strand.
TGGACTGGGTCTGGAGGGACACGATGTTCAAATCTCTGGATAAGGGCAGGAAAAATGTACCCAACGTGGCCCTCATCCTGATGACCACCTTCGTGTACGGCTGCATCAAGCTGTGTGTAGACCTCCAGTACGCAAACTCCAAGTGTCACTACTTGCTGAGGTTCTATCTGTCCCCGGTGTTGCGAAGGATGGGCCTGGTCATATTGCCGCAGAACGCTCCATGCAGTTGGGCCGTGCCGTACCACCTATCCTTCGTGGAGCAGTTTCTGCAGGAAAACACCTTTGACCACCGGTCCATCAGGCAGTGGTCTGCACGGAATGTCCTCAAGGCCCTACGGGAAAAGGAGACGGTGGATCCTCTCGGATGGTTCCCCGAGCAGACCGTCAAAGTCATTTGGCGGAATGCCTCATCACCAGAACTTTCAAACAAGCACCAAGACGTAGCTTGGCTGGTGGTGAGAAGGGCCCTCCCCGTCAGATCCTTCATGCACACCTGAAGTCTCGCCACCTCCGCACAATGCCCCCACGATGGCTGTGGTGGGGAAGAGACGGTCGCCCACCTCCTCCTGGAATGTGTCTTCACAAAGCAGGTGTGGAAAGAGATGCAGTGGTTTTTGTCGAGGTTCATCCCAAGCAGCTCTGTAACACAGTAGTCTGTGCCCTACGGGCTGTTCCCAGGGATGCACACCGAGACAAACATCAACTGCTGCTGGAGGACCATCAATTCGGTGAAGGACGCCCGTTGGTCTGCCCGAAACTTGCTGGTCTTCCAGCGCAAAGAGTTGTCCACCACCAAATGTTGCAGACTGGCACATTCCAAGGTCGAGGACTACGTGCTGAGGGACGCACTAAAGCTTGGGGCAGCCGCAGCAAAGGCTCAATGGGGAAAGACCACAGTGTAAGGTCCCCCCACCAAGCTGAACTGAGGGGCTGGATCCATGGGAAACCCCTCGAACTGTATCGGGAAAATTTTGTGTGCTGTAAATGTAAAAATGTATATGGCATGATAATGAAATGGAAGGGTTGTGAGGCAACTCATGATTGTTTAGAAGGTAACTGATCACCTTTGCACTGTCTGTATTCTTTGACTTGATGCTGTTTTAAACTGTTTGGGAATGTAATTTTTACAGATTTTTATGAATAAAGTATATTTTGGAAATAAAAAAAAAATCTATGAGGCGCTGTGGGCCATCAGCAGCAGCAGAATTCTACTCAACCACAATCTGTAACCTCATGGCCTGGCATATCCCCCACTCTACCATTACCATCAAGCCAGGAGACCAACCCTGGTTCAATGAAGAGTGCAGGAGGGCATGCCAGGACCAGCACCAGGCATACCTCAAAATGAGGTGTCAACGTGGTGAGGCTACAACCCAGGACTACGTGCATGCCAAACAGCGTAAGCAGCATGCAATAGACAGAGCTAAGCAATCCCATAACCAATGGATCAGATCTAAGCTCTGGAGTCCTGCCATATCCAGCCATGAATGGTGGTGGACAATTAAACAACTAACTGGAGGAGGTGGCTCCACAAATATCCCCATCCTCAATGATGGGGCAGCCCAGCACATCAGTGCGAAAGATAAGGCTGAAGCATTTGCAACAATCTTCAGCCAGAAGTGCTGAGTTGATGATCCATCTCGGCCTCTTCCTGAAGTCCCCAGCATCACAGATGCCAGACTTCAGTCAATTCGATTCACTCCGCGTGATATCAAGAAACGACTAAAGGCACTGGATACTGCTAAAGATATGGGCCCTGACAATATTCCAGCAATAGTACTGAAGACCTGTGCTCCAGAACTTGCCGCGCCCCTAGCCAAGCTGTTCCAGTACAGCTACAACACTGGCATCTACCCTGCAATGTGGAAAATTGCCCAGGTATGTCCTGTACACAAAAAGCAGGACAAGTCCAACCCGGCCAATTACCGCCCCATCAGCCTACTCTCAATCATCAGTAAAGTGATGGAAGGTGTCATCAACAGTGCTATCAGGCGGCACTTGCTAAGCAATAACCTGCTCAGTGATGCTCAGTTTGGGTTCTGCCAGGGCCACTCAGCTCCTGACCTCATTACAGCCTTGGTTCAAACATGGACAAAAGAGCTGAACTCAAGAGGTAAGGTGAGAGTGATTGCCCTTGACATCAAGGCAGCATTTGACCGAGTTTGGCATCAAGGAGGTCTAGCAAAACTGAGCTCAATGGAAATCAGGGGGAAAGCCCTCCGCTGGCTGGAGTCATACCTAGCGCAAAGGAAGATGGTTGTGATTGTTGGAGGTCAATAATCTGAGCTCCAGGCCATCCCTGCAGGAGTTCCTCAGGGTAGTGTCCTAGGCCCAACTATCTTCAGCAGCTTCATCAATGATCTTCCTTCAATCATAAGGTCAGAAGTGGGGATGTTTGCTGATGATTGCACAATGTTCAGCACCATTCGTGACTCCTCAGTTAGTGAAGCAGTCCATGTAGAAATGCAGCAAGACCTGGACAATATCCAGGCTTGGGCTGATAAGTGACAAGTAACATTTGTGCCACACAAGTGCTAGGCAATGACCATCTCCAACAAGAGAGAATCTAACCATCTCCCCTTGACATTCAATGGCATTACCATCGCTGAATCCCCCACTATCAACATCCTAGGGGCTACCATTGACCGAAAACTGAACTGGAGTAGCCATATAAATACCGTGGCTACAAGAGAAGGTCAGAGGCTAGGAATCCTGAGGCGACTAACTCACCTCCTGACTCCCCAAAGCCTGTCCACCATCTACAAGACAGAAGTCAGGAGTGTAATGGAATGCTCTCCACTTGCCTGGATTGGTGCAGCTCCAACAACACTCAAGAAGCTTGACACCATCCAGGACAAAGCAGCCCACTAGATTGGCACCCCATCTACAAACATTCACTCCCTCCACCACCGACGCACAGTGGCAGCAGTGTGTACCATTTACAAGATGCACTGCAGCAATGCACCAAGGCTCCTTAGACAGCACCTTCCAAACCCGCGACCTCTACCAACTAGAAGGACAAGGGCAGAAAATGCATGGGAACACCACCACCTGCAGGTTCCCCTCCAAGTCACAAACCATCCTGACTTGGAACTATATCGCCGTTCCTTCACTATCGCTGGGTCAAAATCCTGGAACTCCCTTCCTAACAGCACTGTGGTGTACCTACACCAAATGGACTGCAGCGGTTCAAGAAGGCAGCTCACCACCACCTTCTCAAGGGCAATTAGGGATGGGCAATGAATGCTGGCCTGGCCAGCGTTGCCCACATCCCATGAAGGAATTACGAAAAAGGACCCACTTTCACAGACAGTGGCGCAGTGGTTAGCACTGCAGCCTCACAGCTCCAGGGACCCGGGTTCGATTCTGGGTACTGCCTGTGTGGAGTTTGCAAGTTCTCCCTGTGTCTGTGTGGGTTTTCTCCGGGTGCTCCGGTTTCCTCCCACATCCAAAGACTTGCAGGTGATAGGTAAATTGGCTGTTATAAATTGCCCCTAGTGTTGGTAGGGAATATGGGATTACTGTAGGGTTAGCATAAATGGGTGGTTGTTGGTCGGCACAGACTCGGTGGGCTGAAGGGCCTGTTTCAGTGCTGTATCTCTAAATAAAAATAAAATATTGACAAATTAATCTCGGAATTATGTTGCAATCTCTTCTACATTTGGGAGACTAAATGCATATTCGGTGACTGTTTGCCTTGTACATCTGTTCTGTCCCCAGGTGAAAACATGAGTTTCCTACCAATTTCCACTTCCTTTCCTCATCCCAGTCTCACTCTGACTTCTTTGGCCTTTGAAACCATTCCTATACTAATTTCAGACCTTATCATGAAGCACTGTCAGTCTCGGACAGGCATACGGGTAGTGGAGGGTGGGTCTTTGGGGGGGCAGGTTTAAACACAAGTTAGTGCTGGGGACATTATGCTGTTGAAGTGAACTGCACACACTGTATTGATATTCAGAACATCAAAGGAATTGGATAATTTTGTTACAAAAAGAGAAACATCTAATTATTTTCCAATAATTCTCTCAAGTGCAATGTTGAACAGTCATCTAATGATCTATAAAGTTTGAAAGAAAAAAGAAAACTGTTACGATCATATCCATTGGTGTTCTTAGATTTAAAAACAATAGTGGGAGCACAGAAGGGTGCAAGGATACATGAATCAAGCATCTGAAAAATGGTTTACGACACAAAGTTCTCTTTAAATTCATGCTGTTGTAATTTTTGCAACAGCGTTTATGGCCCTAATCTTCCTGGAAAACTAATAGTGAGTACACGATGCATGCCAGTATGAAGGCGTAAAACATTTGACAAATTCAGGTGAAGAAGAGATTCGCCGTGTTTTATGAATTGCCATAACTTGCTGTTTGATTTACACCCCTCCACTGTTTACCTCACACGAATGGTGGATCACGCTCAACCTTCCCATTATTTTGAAGAACTTGTTGGATTTGCACATTAAAGTCAAATTCAACAACAACAACTACTTGCATTTATATAGTGCCTTTAATGCAGTAAAATATCCCAAGGCATTTCACAGAGCATTATAAAACAAAAATTGACACCGAGCCACACAAAGTCATATTCAGGCAGATGACCAAAAGCTTGGTCAAAAAAGTAGGTTTTAAGGAATATCTTGAAGGAGGAAAGAGCAGAGAGGTTTAGGGAGACAATTCCAGAGCAGAGGGCCTTGGGAGCTGAAGGCATCGCCGCCAGTGGTGGAGTGATTGAAATTGGGGATAATCAAGAGGCCAGAATTAGAGGAGTGCAGATATCTCAGAGGATTTAAGGATGGAGGAGATTACAGAGATGGGAGGGGAAAGGCCATGGGAGAGGTTTGAAAACAAAGGTGAGAATTTTAAAATCAAGATGTTGCCAATGTAGGTCAGTAAGCATAGGGGTTATGGATGAACAGGACTTGGTTTGAGTTTGATTTGGAACATGGACAACAGGATTTTGGATGACCTCAAGTTTACAAATGGTAGAGTGTTGGAGGCTGGTCAGGAGTGCATTGGAATAGTCAAGTCTAGGGGTAACAATGATATAGATGAGCTGCAGCAGGTGCAGAGTCTGGCGATATTATAGAGATGGCAATACGCAGTCTTACTGATGGCATGGATATCTGATTGGAAACTCATCTCATGGTCAAATATAATATCAAGGTTGTGAACAGTCTGCTTCAGCCTCAGACATGTGCCAGGGAGAGGTATGCAGTCAATTGTTAGGGAACAGAGTTTATGGACAGTGGCGTCGGTGTACTCAATTCTTAGTAGGAGGAAATTTCTGCTCATCCAGTACTGGATGTTGGACAAGCAGTCTCACATTTTGGAGACAATGGAGGGGTTGAGAGAAGTGGTGATGAGGTAGAACTGGGTGTCTTCAGATTACATGTAGAAACTGATGCTATGCTTTATGTGTTGCCAAGGGGCAGCATGTAAATGAGAAACGGAAAGGGGCCAAGGATAGATCCTTGGGGGACACCAGAGGTAAACCTGCCTCAGAAATTAGGGCTCGTACTAAACTGTGTAAGTATCTTTTTAACGACATGATAATTGTTAATGTAATGCCAGTCAACCTTTCCAACCAAGAAAGGTAACAATTTAAATGGTTATATCTCAGTCCTGCAAGTAGTAAATTCTTCTTGGAGATGCTAAGAATTTTAAGTTTATTTTTTTCTTTCTTTTTCCTTTCTGTCTCTTTTGATCTCTCTCTTGTAATGCAATCTCTGTTTCCCCATTTTTTATTTTTGTATCTGTACCTGATTTGACTCCAGTTCACCTCCTTAATTTACCTTCCTTCTCTGTTGTCCCTGTTTGCTTTACAATCATTAAGCCTCTTTAATTAAGGAAATGCATTGTTGGTCCAAATTTTCACAAAGTTCCCATATACCCTCTTGGCCTCACTGCAGCATAATTTTCAGCATTTTCTGGTTTTATATTAGTTATATTGACCTGCTAGTTTTGCTTTTTAATGTTATGCTTGCATGTTTACATTTCTGCACTGAATCAAACAAACGTATAATGATTCAAACACAATTAATAAAGCAGCAACTTAAATCAACCTTTGGGGGAGGAGCTACCTAAACAAAGCCAACCAACAATTTTCCACAAACCAAGCCTTAACAGAAGCAGCTTTAAATACTAGCCACAACCTTACGTATGAGTGAAGTCTTCATTTGGGCTTCTGATAGATATGCAGAAAAAAGAAGAAAGAGAAGGAAACTTCAAAATGAGAAATTATCTTTCTTTCAGAAAATTTATGGAAGGAGGGCAAATTATATTAGATGGACCTTGCTTCATTGATGTAAAAGTACATGCACTATGAGATAATGCCATAAAATACACAAATTACAAAGGCTACTGATAAATTTTCTAGCTGTAGGTTATTGAAAATATAATCATTGAAATATTTCCCAACAGGGGTCAAGCATAGCTAGGTTATTAGATGTGAATATAGGAGGTATGATCAGTAAGTTCGCAGATGACACGAAAATTGGTGGTGTCATAAATAGTGAGGAGGAAAGCCTTAGATTACAGGACGATATAGATGGGCTGGTAAGATGGGTGGAGCTGTGGCAAATGGAATTTAATCCTGAGGTGATGCATTTTGGGAGGACTAACAAGGCAAGGGAATATACAATGGATGGTAGGACCCTAGGAAGTACAAAGGGTCAGAGGGACCTTGGTGTACTTGTCCATAGATCACTGAAGGCAGCAGCACAGGTAGATAAGGTGGTTAGGAAAGCATATGGGATACTTGCCTTTATTAGCCGAGGCATAGAATATAAGAGCAGGGAGGTTGTGATGGAGCTGTATAAAATGATAGTTAGGCCACAGCTGGAGTACTGTGTACAGTTCTGGGCACCACACTATAGGAAGGATGTGATTGCACTGGAGAGGGTGCAGAGGAGATTCACCAGGCTATTGCCTGGGCTGGAGCATTTTAGCTATGAAGAGAGACTGAGAAGGCTAGGGTTGTTTTCCTTCGAGCAGAGAAGGCTAAGAGGGGACATGATTGAGGTATACAAAATTATGAGGGGCATTGATAGGTGAGATAGGAAGAAACTTTTTCCCTTAGCGGAGGGGTCAATAACCAGGCGGCATAGATTTAAGGTAAGGTGCAGGAGGTTTAGAGGGGATTTGAGGAAAAGAATTTTCACCCAGAGGGTGGTTGGAATCTGGAATACACTGCCTGAAGGGGTGGTAGAGGCAGGAACCCTCACAACATTTAAGAAGTATTTAGATGAGCACTTGAAATGCCATAGCATACAAAGCTACAGGCCAAGAGCTGGAAAATGGGATTAGAAGAGTTAGGTGCTTGATGGCCGGCACAGACACGATGGGCCGAAGGGCCTGTTTCTGTGCTGTATAACTCTATGACTCTGTGACAGCTAGCTGTTTTTGAACCAAAGCCTCTGCCTTAATGAATAGTAATTATTGATGCATTTTAATATTGACCTCCAAACCTGGTTGGTTTCTTTAAATAAATGATTGCACCTTCACCTGTGTTGCACACGCCAGATGGCTACAAGCTATGCATGGTCAACTTTAATTTTGCACCAGATGTGCCAATCTCCATCGGAGTGGAATCCCACTAGTCTCCCAGTGAAGCCAGAGATTTTGAATGTTTCATGTACAGCTGCCACAACAGCTGTAATAGATGTTGCCAACTTAAATAATGAAATGCATGTGTTGATGACTCAATTTAGCAGCTTAATTGCGAATTGTGTTAAAGCTTTCTGTACTTATTCATCATTAGCATGGCAATTTTCCATTTCCTATCAGGACCCACACATTCAATGATCACCATCAGCTACATTTATTTAACACTAGACCCAGTTATTGACACTAGTCTCCCCAATATAAAAAAAACAAAGTACTGGAAATACTCAGCAGGTCTGGCAGCATCTGTGGAGAGAGAAGCAGTGTTAAAGTCTCAGGTCTGCGACCTTTCATCAGACCCTTAATGAATTGATTCTCAATTTTTATTCTCCAATCTTGTAAATGATTCCAAATAATGCCATGCATTTTGTTCCATTTTCACTTACATAGAAACATAGAAAATAGGAGTAGGCTATCAGCCCTTTGGGCCTGCTCTGCCATTCAAAAAAGATCATGGCTGATCGTCTAATTCAGTACCCTGTTCCCACTTTCTCCCCATATCCCTTGATCCATTTGGCATTAAGAAATATATCTCTCTTCTTCTTGAATATATTTAATGACTTGGCCTCCACTGCCTTCGCAGTAGAGAATTCCACAGGTTCACCACCCTCTGAGTGAAGACATTTCTCCTCATCTCGGTTCTAAATGGCATATCCTGTATCCTGAGAGTGTGACCCCTGGTTCTGGACTCCCCAGCCTTCGGAAACATCCTCCCTGCATCTAGCCTGTCTAGTCCTATTAGAATTTTATAGGTTTCTATGAGATCCCCTCTCATTCTTCTAAATTCTAGTGAATATAGGCCTAGTCGACCCAATCTCTCCTCATAGGTCAATCCTGCCATCCCAGGAATCCGTCTAGTAAATCTTCTTTGTAACCCCTCCATGGCAAGAACATCCTTCCTCAGATAAGGTGACCAAAACTGCACACAATACTCCAGATGTGGTCTCACCAAGGCCCTGTATAACTGCAGTAAGACATCCTTGCTCCTGTACTCAAATCCTCTTACAATGAAGGCCAACATACCATTCGCCTTCCTAAATGCTTGTTGCACCTGAATGCTTGCTTTCAGCAACTGGTGTACAAGGACACCCAGGTCTTGTTGCACCTCCCCCTTTCCCAATCTATCACCTTTCAAACAATAATCTGCCTTTCTGTTTTTACAACCAAAGTGGATAATCTCACATTTATCCACGTTACACTGCATCTACCATGCATTTGCCCACTCACCCAGTTTGTCCAAATCACATTGGAGCCTCTTTGCCCAAATCACATTGGAGCCTCTTTGCATGCTCCTCACAGCTCACAGTCCCCCCCCCAGCTTTGTGTCGTCTGCAAACTTGGAAATGTTACATTTAGTTCCCTCACCCAAGTTATTAATATATACTAATGCTACTTTTCACTTCATGTCCATCTAGTATTATCCCAGATTATCTGGTCATTATCACATTGCTGACTGTGGGAGTTTGTTGTGCATGTAGTGGCTGACGCGTTTCCTGCATGACAGCACTGACTACACTTCAAAAATACTTCATTGGCTATAAAGCACTTTGAGATGTCCAGTGGTCATGAAAGGCGCTATATAAATGCAAGTCTTTCTTTTTTCTTTTCATCAATAGCCCAAACTTAATAAAAGATTTTCCATCCTTAGCCATAACCTGTTCATTAGTTTCAACTTTTTAATGTCATGTGCCAAACTTAACTAATCTCCCAATTTGGATTTCCTTAAGTCACAGTTTTGATTGTCATTATCAAGCAATGAGGCGTTCCATGTTTACCCACAGTTATCTTTCTGGTGGGGGAGGGGTTGGGGGGGGGTGGGGGGGGTGCGGGGGAGGGTGCAGTGCAGTCTCAGCAGTAAAACCATCATGCCTTTCTTTATAAGCACATTGAAAACTTCACATAGGAAATCTTCCAATTATCCAAAACAATTTGGGATGGAATTCTGCATAGCACAGCCCATCATTGAAGCTTGATATTTTAGTCAGTTGTATTTGTGTAACTGTTAGAACTTGAGGCAGTGCTATTGGGCACTTGACCTATAATTTTCTGGCAACCCTGTTTTGGTAAATGTACCAATTTAAGAAAAAAAAACAAAAAAAAAAGAAATGATTGCGACCAAATTGACAAAATTAAACCCAAGCCCACCAACTATGGGAAGCAAATAATTTTATGTGAGGATTAAGGTACATCGAAGTGCCCAGGGTCCACCTAAAAATAGCTGCTAGTCATGAGAAGCTTCCACAGAGCAAGTGGGAACATAGAATTTACAGCACGGAAACAGACCATTTGACCTAACTAGCCAATGCTGGTGCTTATTATTTGTGCCTCCTCCCACCCTACTTCATCTAACCCTATCTCCATATTGTCATGAACTGAATGATGATTTGTATTCCATTGGTTGGAAACCTAATTTAAACTTTACAAAAAAACTGCAAACCTTCATTGAACTTTTAAAAAGAAAGCAGCTAAGATGGCCATCACAATTTGCATTGAAATACCTCACATTCCAAGGACTCCGAGGTGGAGATGCAGGTCTGAATAGCCCTCATCCAGAACAATGGCTTGAACAGTTTGAATGTTACCTGGTAGCACCTTCATTAGCAAGACATTCCAAGCTATCTTGGAACATTAACACTAGCAGAGACAAACCTCAAGGGGTAAACATTGAAACAATAGGACCTGAGAGAGATTGGAACTCTTAGACTTGGATTTCATTAAAGTGCGAAAGAGAATACACTGGGACAATCATATGACAGCCTCTGGGCGGCACAGTGGCGCAGTGGTTAGCACCGCAGCCTCACTGCTCCAGGGACCCGGGTTCGATTCTGGGTACTGCCTGTGTGGAGTTTGCAAGTTCTCCCTGTGTCTGCCTGGGTTTTCTCCGGGTGCTCCGGTTTTCTCCCACAAGCCAAAAAGACTTGCAGGTTGATAGGTAAATTGGCCATTATAAATTGTCACTAGTATAGGTAGGTGGTAGGGAAATATAGGGACAGGTGGGGATGTTTGGTAGGAATATGGGATTAGTGTAGGATTAGTATAAATGGGTGGTTGATGTTCGGCACAGACTCGGTGGGCCGAAGGGCCTGTTTCAGTGCTGTATCTCTAATCTAATCTAATCTAAAATCTCCATCTGTGTGAAAACTTGGAGTTTCTTTTGGACACATCAGACAAGCATCTGAACAAACCAGCGCAGGACCCAAGTGGTCTGTCTCTCTCTCTTTCTCTCTCTCTAGGCAACACTGTAGGTTTTGAACACTGTCTGCAGGTTGCAAAACATCCAAGTCTATCATTTCTGCAGATAGAGACTCCAGGGAGAAAGCCATTGTCTTCAAGAAAACCCTGAACCAGGTGGCCACCTCTACCAGACAGAAACTTCAGGACAATGAGTTCAGCCAGAAGGCAACTGAATTATCAGACACCACTGACGGTACTCTTTTATCTGTTCTACACTCTAATCCAACCTTCACTCTGTAACCTATTTGTGTGTGTGTGTATGTGTATATGTGTGTGTATGTACCTGTTCAATTAGTTCTTTTATGATCATCGCAACTAAAAGGGCTAAACACTCACTGCACATTCACTGTTTAAAACAAATAAACCCCCGTTGCGGTCAAACAAGGAGAAGGACAAGAAGGGAGCCTTTCGACCCCTCCTCACCTGATCGTAACAGTATCCTTCTATTCCTTTCTCCCTCATGTACTTATCTAGTTTTCCCTTAATTGCATCTATGCTATTCACCTCGACTACTCCTTGTGGTAGCAAACTCCACATGCTAACCATTCCTAGAGTAAAGCAGTTTCTCCTGAATTCCTTATTGGATATATTAGTGAATATTATATATTTAGCCCTAGTTCTGCATGCTTTTTTTAAATATGTTAGTTTATGGGATTTGAGTGTCACTGGCAAGGCCAGCATTTATTGTCCATCCCTAATTGTCCTTGGGAAGGTGGTGTTGGTGAGTTGCTTTCTTGAACCACTGTAGTCTACGTGATGATAGGGAGGGAGTTCCAAGAAATTGACATAGTGACAGTGAAGGAACAGTGATATAGAATTCCACAGAATTCCCAGCCTCTGACCTGCTCTTGCAGCCACAGCATTTATAGGCTGGTTCAGTTCAGTTTCTGATCAATGGTAACACCCAGGATGTTAATGGAAGCAAGATGGTTGTTTCAGTTTACAGGATCATCTTAAGCACCTGCAGCTTGAATGATTTCATATGAGAGGAAATTTTAGTTGATTTAGCTTAATCTGGATTTAGGAGGAAGAACATTTTCAAGGAACAAATGCTTCAGAGTGTGCCCATCCACAGATTGCTAGGAGCAGAGAAGCCGGTAAGGGAGATTGGGTGACCATCAACAGACAGGGAAAGATACAAATTGAATGATCTGTGAAGCTGGATTTATAAATTAAATGTATCTGATTAGGTACCAGTAATGTTGATAGAAGGAGATGAAATCGAGGAGGGGAATCATGCATGACTACAAGGCACTAGGGGAAACCGTACAGGTAGTAAGAATATACAAGTGGCACTTGTGGGACATTTTATAATCCAGGGGTGGGGGAAGGGTCTGGGTATATTGTTTTCTTAGTAGATGTGATCCAGAGTCCTGAAATGGTATGTTACTACACAGGTATCAGCATTCAAAATATCATGGAGCGAATAAAACAAAGTTCTGGAATGGGAGAGTAAGCAGCCTGAGGTAATAGTTCATCTTGGAACCCATGACATAGATTGGAGTAGATTTGAGTTTATCTAAAGGGATTTCACCTAAATTAAGAAGCAGAACCTCCAAGGTAATAATCTCTGGATTAATCTCAATGCCACACTCTAGACTAGATAGGGAGAGGAAGAGGATTGTCAATGTGTGACTGGAGGATGGTGCAGATTCTGGAGACACTGGGACCATTTTTGGGACCAGAGAAGGTTGTACGTATGAGATTGCCTTAATCTAAACTAAAGAGGCATCTGTATCATTCGGCACTTAAGCAACAGCTGGTGTCACTGAGGCGCATCCAGGAGGTTGAGAGCTTCATGGATAGCACGCTTATAGATGCAGCCTTCCCAGAGCTTAACAGTATGCAGGCAGCGAGACAATGGGTGACCACCAGACAGTCAGGAGTAGTACAGGTGTTCCCTGAGTGTATCTCACTCTCCAACTGGTATTCAGTTCCAAATACTGAGGAAAGTGATGGTTCATCTGGGGAGTGCAGCCAGAGCCAGGGCCATGGCACAACAGGTGGCTCAGCTGTATTGGAGGCCACAAAAAGACTGGGAGACAGATAGTGATACAAGATTCAATAGGGGAATAGACAAGCATTTCTGCGGCCACAGACGTGAATCCAGGATGTTGTGTTGCCTCCCTGATGCCAGGGTCAAGGATGTCACTGAACAGCTGCAGAGCACTCTGACGGGGATGGTGACCAGCCAGCAGTCGTGGTCCACATTGGTACCAACGACATAGGTAGGAAGAGGGATGTGGTCCTGCAGGCAGAGTTTAGGTAAGAAATTAGCAAGCAGGACCTCAAAAGTAGTAACTTCTGGATTAGTCCCTGTACCACACGCAAGTGAATATAGAAATATGAGGATAGTGCAGGTGAATGTGTGGCTAGAAAGATGGTGCAGGAGGGAGGGCTTAAGATTTCTGGGACACTGGGACCAGTTCTGGAGGAGATAGGACCTGTACAGGCCAGCTGCGTTGCACCTAAACAGAGCTGGGACAAATTTCCTTGCGGGACGATTTGCCAGTGCTATTGGGGAGGTTTGAAACTAAATTGGCATGGGTGTGGAAACCAGAAGGAAAAGTCAGAGAGGAATACCAAGGTGCACAGAATACTGGGGGAGATAGATAGCACTAGAGTAGGCAATAGTAAGTTATTAGGTGGGGTCAGAGTAAGGGAGAAAGTAATAAAGTCTAAACCAGGGTTAACATGCAGGTATGTGAATGCACGGTGTGTTGTTAATAAGATTGGTGAGTTACAGACACAGATTGACATGTGGAAATATGATGTGGCGATAATAGAGACCTGGCTCAATGAAGGGCAGGACTGGGTGTTAAATATTCCTGGATACAAGGTGTTCAGGAAAAATAGGCAAGGAAGGAAAGGGGAGGTGTGACAGTTTTGATTAAGGAAAACATTGCAGTGCTGGAGAGACAGTATGTACTTGAGGGGTCAAGGCTAGAGCTGAGGAACAAAAAAGGTGTAATTACATTGCTCAGTGTAGTATTTAGGCCACCAACCAGCAGGAAAGACGTAGAGGAACAAATTTGCAAGGAAATTACAGAGAGGTACAAGAATTATAGAGTGGTTATAATGGGGGACTTTATCCAATACAGACTGTGATAGTAGTAGTGTAAAGGGCAGAGAGGGGCAAGAGTTCCTACAGTATGTTCAGCAGAACTTTCTACAGCAGTATGTTTCCAGTCCAACGAGAAAGGAGGCACTGGTTCTTGGGAATCAAGTGGGCCAAGTGGATCAAGTGTCAATCGGAGAACATTTATCATAAGTGATCATTGTATCATAAGGTTTAGGATGGCTCTGGAAAAGGACAGAGAACATTCCAGATTGAGAAGAATGAACTGGGGGAAAGCAAACTTCAATGGGGTAAGAATGGATCTGACCCTGATAAATTGGAATCAAAGGTTGGCAGGCAAAATAGTAACTGAACAATGGGCTGCCTGTAAAGAAGAGATAGTTTGAGCACAGCGAAGGTATATTCCCATGAAGGGGAAAGGTAGGGCAAACAAATACAGAGCTTCCTGGATGACAAAAGAGATAGAGATTAAGATGAAGAAAAAGTGTGCTTATGACCGATATGAGGTGGACAATACAATCGAGAACCAGACGGAAGGTTCAGAGGGGATTTGAAAAGCAAATAAGAGAAGCAAAGAGAGAATATGAAAAGAGACTGGCAGCTAATATAAAAGAAAATCCAAAAGTCTTCTATGGGCATATTAATAGTAAAAGGGTTGTTAAAGGAGGAATGGGGCTGATTAGGGGCCAAAAAGCGGATTTACATGTGGAGGCAGGTGGTATAGCTGAGGTATTAAATGACGACTTCACATCTATCTTCACCAGCAGGGGGAGAGTGTGAGTGGTGAGCAGTGGGGGTGCGGGCAAAGAGCGAGGTGTGCAGTGAGAGGAGGCATGAGCAGGGGCAGGAGCGAATGGTTGGACTGGAGAGAGTGACAAGCAGTCGGGAGCAGAAGAGAGCAGCGGGAGGGAATGGCGATAGGATCGGCGAGCAGTTGGGCCCAGGAGGGAGTGGCAGGTGTGAACGGCAAGCAGACTAGAGCAGCGAGCAGTCGGGAGTGGGAGGGAGCGATGGGAGGGAACTGTGAGCAATCGGGCATGGGAAGGAGCGATGGGAGGGAACGGTGAGCAGACTAGAGTGATGGGAGGGAGCAGGGAGCAGTCGTAAGCAGGAGGGAGCAGTAACAGGGAGCGACGGGAGGGACCAGTGAGCAATCGGGCATGGGAGGGAGTGATGGGAGGGAACTGTGAGCAATCGGGCATGGGAGGGAGCGATAGGAGGGAATGGTGAACAGACTGCAGCGGCAAGCAGTCAGGAGCAGTGAGCAGACGGGCGCAGGAGGGAGTGGCAGGAGGGAACGGCGAGCAGTTGGGAGTGACAAAGAGATGTGGCGATCACAGGAGGGAGCAGGAAATAGAAGCGGCCATTGAGGGGGGAGGTGGTTTATGTTTTGTGTCAAATTGAGCAGTGCCATATTTGTTACTGGCAGCTGTTTGAGACATGGTTGACAGTGAAGTTTCATCAATGATGCACATGTGTCAGTAGTACACCATCTAGTGGTTGGGTTGTCAATAAATGCATCCTTTTTGGACTGGACGAAGATTTGGAGTGGAGTTCCCCAAGGGTCGGTGTTGGGACCTTTCTGCTCCTAATATATATTAATGACCTAGACCTTGGTGTACAGGGCACACTTTCAAAATTTGAAGATTATACAAAACTTGGAAACATTGTGAACTGTGAGGAGGATAGTGTAGAACTTCAAAAGGACATGGACAGGTTGGTGGAATGGGTTGACAAGTGGCAGCTGATATTTGATGCAGAGAAGTGTGAAATGATTTATTTTGGTAGCAAGAATGCGGAGAGACAATATAAAGTAAATGATGCAATTCTAAAGGTGGGGTGGGCGGAGCAGCAGCAAGGGGACCTGGGTGTATATGTGCATAAATCATTGAAGGTGGCAGGACAGGTTGAGAGAGCAGTTAATAAACCACACAGCATCCTAGGCTTCATTAATAGGAGCGTAGAATGTCATATTACTTATCCCTTTGTTAAGATTCAGAGGACTACAAGTAATATCCAAACAAAATGTTAGTTTTATTATAACTTAAATAGAACCTATATATACAAATAGTTATTGCACAAGCACATCTGAACACACTTCATTCTGTTGGGCCAAACCCACAACAAACTGGTCATGTGTGACACAACATCACTTCCTCCGGTGACCTTCACTTACAGCTCTTACTGTAGTCGGCTCTTAAGGTGGTCATTCTTAAGGTCATCCTGCAACATTATCCTTTTTTTCCAAAGATAAAAATATATGTACAATATAAATGATGTTGCGGTTTGAACTAACTATACATGATTAAGGCAAAACATTATTTACAAGTTAATAAGTTTCACACTCTCTCAACGTAGAGGAGGCTCACTTATTCATCCCAATCTTGTTATCGTAAACCTCTTTCCAGAGGTGAGCTCATTTTGATGACTCCTCTGAGACTCTGGTGACTCAGAACTCTAGTTAGCATGTCCTTCCTCTGTGCTCGTAGCCTCTGTATGTTCAGCTTCAGACTTTGTTCTTAAATGTGTCTGCGATGCTACAGGGTTGTCACATGTAGTGCTGTCATACAGCTCTCTGAGTTGACTTCGGTTCTGTCTGAGAATCACACCAAGGGGTGTCTGACCTGGTACGCTCTGGTCTGGTCACATATCCTAGCAACGTCTGCAGAATACCAAGTTCCTGACACATGATTGAGGGCTCTGCCTTCTGCCGTACTGGCAATCAATCTAATTCTGGCCCTGCTTGCCTATTATATGATGCCTTCACCTTCCCTTGTTTGGACAGAAGTATATCCTTTACTGTGGAAAACATAGAGAGATGATACACTTCTTCACACCCTACCTCCTGTAAGGACTCCATTCCATTCTCCCAGTTTCTCCGTCTCCGACACATCTGCTCTGATGATGCTACCTTCCATGACGGTGTTTCTGATATGACCTCCTTTTTCCTCAACTGAGGATTTCCCCCCACTGTGGTTGACCGGGCCCTCAACCGTGTCTGGCCCATTCCCCGCACCTCTACCCTCACCCCTTCCCCTCCCTCCCAGAACCGTGACAGGGTTCCCCTTGTCCTCACTTTTCATCCCACCAGCCTCCATATCCAAAGGATCATCCTCTACCATTTCCGCCACCTCCAGCGTGATGCCACTACCAGTCGCATCTTCCCCTCCCTTCCCCTGTCAGCATTCCGAAGGGATCGTTCCCCCCGCGACACCCTGGTCCACTCCTCCATTACCCCCACCACCTCGTCCCCGTCCCAGGGCACCTTCCCCTGCAATCGCAGGAGGTGTAATACCTGCCCATTTACCTCCTCTCTCCTCACTATCCCAGGCCCCAAACACTCCTTTCAGGTGAAGCAGCGATTTACTTGTACTTCTTTCAATGTAGTATACTGTATTAGCTGCTCACAGTGTGGTCTCCTCTACATTGGGGAGACCAAGCGCAGACTGGGTGACCGCTTTGCGGAACATCTCTGCTCAGTCCGCAAGCAGGACCCTGAGCTTCCGGTTGCTTGCCATTTCAACACTCCCCCCTGCTCTCATGCTCACATCTCTGTCCTGGGATTGCTGCAGTGTTCCAGTGAACATCAATGCAAGCTCGAGGAACAGCATCTCATCTACTGATTAGGCACACTACAGCCTGCCGGACTGAACATTGAGTTCAATAATTTCAGAGCATGACAGCCCCCCATTTTACTTTCATTTTTAGTTATTTTTTCTTCCTTTTTTTAACATTCTTTTTTACATTTTTTACAATCTTTTTTTGCATTTATTTCATTTCATCTTTGTTCAGTTTGCTTATCCACTGTTTTTTTCAGGTTTGCACTTGCTGCTGTTCAATATTCAGTGTATTAACACCTAATCTGTACTAATGCTTTGTCTTTCAACACACTATTAACATATTGTTTGCCTTTGCTCCGTGACCTTTTGGTCAGCTATGTGGCCTGGTCCAATCTGCACCTTCTCCTTTGTTATCTCTCGCCCCACCCCCACCTCACTTGCTTATAATCTGTGACTTTTCTAATATTTGTCAGTTCCGAAGAAGGGTCACTGACCCGAAATGTTAACTCTGCTTCTCTTCCCACAGATGCTGCCAGAGCTGCTGAGTGATTCCAGCATTTCTTGTTTTTGTTGTGATAGAGAGATGATGACTGGGCAGGGTAGTTCTTACCTGCCTTTCAAACAATAACTGTGCAGGCGACGGTAAGCCCATGTCCAAAGGAATATCTCGGAGATGCAGCATTGCAACTTTCAGATCTTGTCCCGTCAGCCTGCACTTTAACATTAGTGATTTGATGGTGCGCACCATGTGTTCAGCTATGTCATTGGACTTTGGATAATGTGGCGACAATATCACGTGACAGACTCCCCATCTGGCGCACATGTCTTGGAATAGTCTTCCTGCATATTGCAGCCCATTATTGGAGATAATTTCTTCCAGCACACCAAATAGGCTGAACAGAGCACTTGGCATATCTCGTAGCTGCCCGATGGTGAAGTAATCTGTAACAAGGAGGAAATCATCACCTTGAACATGAAATAAATCTGTGCCGATCTTCGCCCATGGATGTGAAGATGTTTCATCTCGGATCCAGGGTTCCTTCTGTTGATTCGGATGACAGGTTTGGCATACCTCACAGGATTTCACCACCGTCTCAACATCACTGTTGATTCCTGGCCAGTGGACCGTCTCTTTGGCAAGGAAACTGATACATTCTATTCTATTCCTAAATGTCCTTGATGCGTTTGGGTTAGAATATCAGAATGCAGATCTTTGTGTATCAGGACTTGTTTCCCTTTGAAAATCACCACTTGTGATATACCCCGTGTGATATACCGAGTTCATCTCGATACGGCCAGAAACAGAATAGACGACTGGTTACTCCCAGTATGATGTCAGGCCATCCTTCCACAATTACCTTCCCCAACAATGATAGGGTAGGGTCCCATACCTTCGCATCTCTTAGTTGCTCACATCTGTGGAGTCCAAAACTCATGAGGTCGATCTTCTAGACATCTTCAATCTCGATTTCTACACTGTGGACATGCAAATCTAGCTGAAACATCTGCATCTTTATTCGGGTTAGGAAACTTACGGAGGGTTTCCAATGTGATCATTTTGCTGCCTGGTTTATATTGGACGTTACAATCATAGCCCTGGACCTTCACCCAAAGTGTTTGCAACCACGGAGGAGCACTCATGAGCTGTTTGTGCCATATGGTTTCAAGGGCTTGTGGTCAGTCTCCACGGTGAAATGTTTTCCGAACAATTAGGTGTGAAACCTAATGATACCAAAAACCAGAGCTAAGGTTTCACGTTCAATTGGTAGAATTGGGTTTATGACAAACTATTTGATGTGAAGGTGATTGACTTCCATTCCTGCATGATGCAGGTACCTAATCTCTTCTGGGACTCATCACCTCAAGCTCATTGGTCTCTTTGGTCAGGTTGTAATACTGTAACACACTGTCTTGACTTGGCAGAGCTAACCTTAAGGACTCAAACACCTGCTGGTAGTCTTCCTGCCACAAGTAAGGATATCTTTACACAGCAGTTAGCTAAGCAGTGCTGCCCATTCAGCGAAATAGGGGATATAGGGGGTCAAGAAGTTGAACAGCCCTAGAGACTGTTGTAGGTCTTCCTGGTCCTGAAGAAGTGGCATGGCTCTGACATATTCAATTGTATCTTGGTCTGGGTGTATTCCTGTGCAGGAATATATCAACCCAAAGAAGTTGATGTGCCCAACATTGACCTGGCACTTCTTCACAAGAGCCTCACGATGAGGAGTCGGCATTAGAAAATGTAGGTTTCAGTCATGCTCTGCTTTGTTCCGCCCCATCACCGCAATACCGTCAGCAGATACAGCCTGGGACATTTTCTCTTTTCCTGTCCATGTATTGTGAAAAATGTTCTCGCTGTTGCACAGATCAAACAGTAACCATTTGAAACAGTATCTCCTGAATGGTGTTCCAAAAGCTGTGAGTAGCTAGGACTTCTTGGCTAAGTGGATAGAGCAAACGCCATGCTTTATGTCGAGATTTGAATAAAACTCAGCACCAGTAAGCGTAGGATTCAGCTCCTCCAGGGTTGTGATTTTGTGCGGGATCTCTTGAGGGCTAAATTCAGGTCTAAGCAAATCCTGAGATTGCCATCTTTCTTCAGCATACAGGCAATGGAGCTGCACCAATCGCAATGCACTCAGCGGATGACTCCATTGCACTCCATCTCATCCAGCTCCACTGTAAGTTTCCCTTGAATGTGCACACTGCACTTCCTTGGTAGGTCGATAGTAGGAACTGCATCCTCCCTCACATGCAATATGGCATCACCCTTGAAATCGCCGATTGCATCAAAGCTGTCTGGGTAAGGTATTTTCAGGTCTCTAACTGACCAAATGCACTCCATGTTGCAAACTTCCATACCTTTCAGACTGGTGCTGACCTCATGTATTGTGACGATTCATAAATCTTGGCATACTGGATGTCCTGTGACAGCTGACCCAGTTGTGTCTACAATGTAAAACATTTGTGATAGCCATTCGGCGCTCCCATAGCTGCACTGTAAGGTTATCATTCCAAAGCCCTTAATTGGAGAATCATTGTAGGCAGTCAGCCTAGCTGTGGTGGGTTGCACTATGGATTCCTATTTCTTTAAGTATATGTCCTTCAGTATACAGATGGGCAGAAGATTTGCACTTGCTCCGGTGTCGATTTTTACTCTGAGCTTATGCTTGCCACTCTTCTGCGGTCATATAATCCTGATCGTGGCAAATGACTCAGATTGCGTGATAGCATTGACACCTTGATCCAAATTAACTAAGTGAAATGCTTGCTCGCTGTTCACACGAGTGCATTCTTCATCTGTGTCCTCCTGGCAATCTGTCTCTCTGCTGATCTGATGTACCTGCTTGGGTTTTTGTTTTGTGTTGGCATACCTTTTGTTACATTTGCCATCCTGTCTTGCAGATGTTCTCTCTGCATGTCATCATTTCTGTGTGCAGTATCTGAGCTCGGAATTCTGCACTGACTTGCTCAATGGCCTTGCATGCCACAAGCTTTGCGAATTGGATGAATCAAGTGACAGTAGCCACAAGGCTTAGCAGACCTCTGAGCCTTGGTTACCATACCAATTGTTGTAGCTGCCCCAATGTTTGTTGTTGTTGCCACCCAACCATAATGACTTCAAATTTCCTCCTATCATTAAGTAATGTATCTATGGTATGCCCTTCCTTTTTTTTCCCAGCATGTCTTTTTGAAAGGCCTGTATTGGGATAGACACAATTACTAGCTCAATAAATTGTTCAGACAATTCAATATCTGTGAAGTCACAATATTGATCTCTGTCTTGGCATCTTGCAACAAACTGGTCAATGGACTCATATTGCCTTTGTCAGTAGATCATAAGCTCAAGCCTATATCCTCGAAATTTACCTTTACCTTCAGTTGCTGCTCCAGGAATGTCCATATCTTGCCAGGGTCCTTCTGATCCTCAGCTGACAATCCTGATGTATTGATCGATTGCAAACCCTTGTTGTTCAGTGCAATATTAATTTTGGTAGCTTGTTTCTCTCCTTCACTCACTTCTAAATCCAGGAAACACAGTTCCATTCGCTGTCAGAACAGTTTAAATTCCGACGCTATGTCCGACGACTTCCAATCTATAACTGGATACCTGAAAGCCATTGTCTTAATGTTCCTGTATTTTTTGTAATAAATATAAGACTTTGTACATGTTTTCTTTTTCACAGGCATACTTCTTTTTGTTTCATTTTTAAGAGAGATTTTTTTTTGCAGGCCTGCCCCTTTTAAGAGTGAGAGACTACAGCTTTTGTTGCTTACACAGTTTGTTTTTTTAAAACTGAAAGATCAGCTCATTGTTTACATAGCTGTTATTTTTTTTTTAAACTCAGAGAGTTGGGTTTTTCTTTTTGTACTGAGACTTTTTTCAAGAGGGTGCATCTTGCAGTACTGGCAGCTGCCACAACCAGCTTTTTACTTTGTGCTGGACCTCCAGTGGCAGTGTTGGGTTCTTCCCCCTCTTTTTGGCATAGGCCCCACCCACAAAGCAAAAAAAAAAGCAAGACGAAAGCAGTAATGGCTTCAGCTACAGCTTTTCATATTTTTTGACCCACTGCCAGATTAGGTGAAAGTTCTCATCTCCTGGAAAAGTGCCTGCTGTACTCAAAGCTTCAGTACCTACTGGAGTCCTGTCTGTAGCCTAGCTCACTGCAGTGTTGTGGGGTCTCCTGCTAACTGCTCTCCTGCCAGATCTTCAGCCACTCTAGGTAGGCAGCCTGCTGCTCTTTTCTCTCTGTAGTGTGTTCTTCAGTAAACAATGAGCTGATGATTTTCCCTATCTACCCTCATGATTTTGAATACCTCTATCAAATCTCCTCTCAGTCTTCTCTTCTCCAAAGAAAACAGTCCCAACTTCTCCAATCTATCCACAAAACTGAAGTTCCTCATCCCTGGAACCACTCTTGTAAAACTTTCCTGCTCTGTCTCCAATGCCTTCACATGTTTCCTGAAGTGTAGCACTCAGAACTGAATACTCCAATTGAGGCCGAACCAGTGTTCGAGACACGTTTACCATAATTTCCTTTCTTTTGTATTCTATGTTGGAGGAATCGAGGACAAAAGGGCACAGATTTATGGTAATTGGCAAAAGAAGCAATAGCGGCAAGAGGGAAAACGTTGTGACGCAGCGAGCAGTTAGGATCTGGAATACACTGCCTGAGAGTGTGGTGGAGGCAGGTTTAAATGAAGCATTCAAGAGAGAATTGGATTGTTACCTAAAAAGGAAGAATATGTAGGGCTATGGGGAGAATGCCGGATAGTGACACTCGGTAAACAGCTCCTTTGGAGAGCTGACACAGACATGATGGGCCAAATGGCCTCCTTCTGTGCTGTAGCAATTCTGTGATTCTGTAAAAAGTGCAATAGGGAAAGACTAAAACTCCTTGGGGGCGGTGGGTGGGGGTGCTGGTTGGGGTTGGAGGATGGCAGAGGAACATTCCACGCTGTAAATCATAAGCCTAAGAAAAAGATGATCAGTGCACACGGCAGTGTGGGGAGTTATCCAGAGAGGTGCTCTGTAGACAAATGCATGTAGCATTAAAAATAAAACAAGTGAGTTAGAAGCACAAATTCAGCTTAAAGGATATGATGTAGTAGTTATTATAGAGACCTGGCTACAACCTAAGCATAATTGGGAACTAAATAGTCTAGGCTATGGCAAGGGCAGGGAAATTGGGAAAGGAGGAGGAATAACAATATTAAGAAAAGACAATTACCACAGTAGAAAAAGGGTTTTCAGTAAAGCAGTGGGTAAAATTAGGGAGTGCCAATGGCTGGTTAGCTCAACTGGTTAGTGTGTGGTATTAATAACGACAAGGTTGGGGTTTGATTCCCTGTACAAGCTACTTCTAATCTTAAGGGTGATTCTAGTTTATGAGGCTAAGCGGTGACTTATGGTAATATCACTAAGCTAGTAACCCAGAGGTTGAGGCTAATGCCTTGGGAACATGGGTTCAAATCCCACCATGCAAGTTGCTGAAATTTAAATTCAATTCATTAAATTGGGCGGCACAGTGGTTAGCACCGCAGCATCACAGCTCCAGCGACCCGGGTTCAATTCTGGGTACTGCCTGTGTGGAGTTTGCAAGTTCTCCCTGTGTCTGTGTGGGTTTTCTCCGGGTGCTCCGGTTTCCTCCCACAGCCAAAAGACTTGCAGGTTGGTAGGTAAATTGGCCATTATAAATTGCCCCTGGTATAGGTAGGTGGTAGGGAAATACAGGGACAGGTGGGGATGTGGTAGGAATATGGGATTAGTGTAGGATTAGTATAAATGGGTGGTTGATGGTCGGCACAGACTCGGTGGGCCTGTTTCAGTGCTGTATCTCTAAACTAAACTAAACTAACACACAAGATTTGGAATTAAAGGTTAGTCTTAGTAATAGCGCCATGAAGCTATCGTCAATTGTCTTAAAAATCTATCTGGTTTGCTAATGTCCTTTAGCAAATGAAATCTGCTTTCCTTACCGGATCAGGGCTACATGTGATTCCAGACCCGTAGCAATGTGGTTGACTCTTAAACTGCTCTCTGAAATGATCTAACAAGTCACTCAGTTGTCAAGGGCAGTTAAGGGTGGGCAACAAGTGCTGGCCTTGCCGGTGATGCCCACACCCCATGAAAGAATAAGAAAGAAAATCAAGATTCTGGTTTGAAAGTTGTCTGCAAATTTCCAGATAGTTGTGGTGGGGAGGCAGGCAAGGTATAAATATGGAAATTAGGGAAGCATTTGGTGCCAAAGCAATGTGTTTTTAGTAGGAGATTTTAATTTTAACATGGACTGGGGAAAGCAGAATACCTGAACGAGTAAAAGGACTGAACTTCTTGAATGTATTCAGTGCCCTTTTTTATAAATAGCTTTGTTTTAAAGCTACCAAGGTATATCGGCCACACTGCATTTAATGAATATATGACCAAAATTAATTGCTAATCTGCAGTAAAGGAGCATCTTGCAAATACTGACCATAATATGTTTTGAATTTGATATGAAATTTGAGAAGGAGAAAGGAGAGTCACAAACAAAGGTTTTCTATTCAAGTAAGGCAAAGAAGGATGTGAATTAAATTGATCACAATAAACTAGAACTGTATTGTTAGTAGATAAACCTACAGAAAACTGTTAGAAGTATTCAAAGGAATACAAATGCAGTATATTCCCCTAAATTGTAGAAGTTTCACTTATGTAATTAACCAACTATGGTCAACAAGCACATTGGTTCTGACAAAGACAAATTGGATTATTTTCTTAATGGCGAGAATTAGGAGCTGCAGAGGCGCAAAGGGATTTCATTGTTCATGCACACAAATCACTACAAGCTGGTGCACAAGTACAAAAACATCATTAAAATAGCTAATAGAATGTTGGCTTTTATCACAATGGGGTGGGAATTCAAACTGAAGAAGTGTTGGTTTAGTTGCACACAGCCTTGGTGAGACACCATCTGGAGAACTGTGTTCAGTATTGGCATTCCATCTGATGAAAGATGAAAGGGATATCGCACATATTTGGCAGAATGATGCCAGTATTTAAATTATGAGGATAGGTTACATAAACCTTGCTTGTATTCCCTTGAGTTTCATTGGTTAAGGGGTAGCCATTTTCAAAATGATAAAAGGATTTGAGAGATTATATACAGAGAAAGTATTTCATCGGATGGGAGGAAGAATACAGAATAAGAGACTACAATCTTAAAATTAGAGCTTGGTCATGCAGGAGTGAAGCTGGAAGCATTTTTTCACACGGAAGGTAGTATAAATTTAGAATTTCCTTCTTAAAAGGCTCTAGATGCTCGGTCAACAGAAATTTTCAAACCTGAGATCAATTGATTTTGGTCAAGTAAGGGGATCAAGGAATATGGAGCAAAGACTGCCTAGTGGTCGAGTAGTTAGGATTCAGCACTTTCGCTGCGGCCTGGGTTCAATTCCTAGTTGAAAAATGATTCTTTCTGTGTTGGATAGATGATGAGGACTGGGCACTTAGTATTCAAGGATACAAAGTGTTTAGGAAAAGATAAAGAAGGGGAAAAATGGAGCTGGGTCGGCAGTACTAAGTAGGCAAGACATTGTAGTGTTGGAAAGAAAGGATGCCCTTGAGGGGGCAAGGACAGAATCCATTTGGTTAGAGTTGAGCAGCAAACAAATGTATGATTATGCTACTGGGGATATTCTACAGGCCTCCAAATAGTCAGAGAGAGATAGAGGAGCAAATCTGCAGGGAAATCAGGGAGATGTGAACAGAGAAAGGTGGACCTGATCAGAGACACCAGCAGCAGTGGGGAAAAAAGTAGAATGAGACAGCAGGAGAACAGCGCTGACCTGATTAATGTATTTCCAAAAAAGCATGGAGTGATGTCTCAGGACCGCAGGCAGGTGATTGCTTGTTGAGTATTAGGTTTTTCTTTTATCTAAACTAGGGCATTGGTTTAAACCAGGACTGGGAAACTATAAATTACTGTATTAAATTTATAGCTTAACTAATTAAACTCATTAATAAAATTTTAATCGGAGTAAGTATAACGGTAAATGAATTAATATTAAGAGTATTAGCACAGGGCAAGTCTAGAGGCATTAAATAAAATTAATAATTTATACAGGGTATTAATTAGATTCTAAAAGAGGGAATAGAGACTTTTTTATGCTTAGCATATCCATGCTATACAGTTGGTCTGGATGGCTTGTATCCCGAGTTGCTAAAGAAAATAGGAGTGGAGTTGCCGGAAGGGCTGCGATAATCTTCCAATTTTCCCTCGATCTGGGAAAGGTGCCAGAGGATTGGAAAGTGGCAAATGTGACCCCCTTGTTCAAGAAAGGATGTAAGGACATTCGTAGTAACTACAGACTGGTCAGTTTAATATTTGTTTCAAAAACAATAATCAATCAGCAGGCACTTGTAGAGATTTGAGGTTATAAAGGAGAATCAGCATGGATTTGTAAAAGGAAGATCATGCTTGACTAATCTAATTGAATTTTTTCGATGAAGTACCAGAAAAGGTTGATGATGGGAAAGCAATGGATGTTGTCTATATGGATTTTAAGAAAGCATTTGACAAATTATCACATAAAAGGTTGGATAACAGAATTGAGTCTCTTTACTTAGGAGGGTCAGTGACAGCTTGGATAAAAGAATTGATTAAAGGACAGAAAACAGTGAGTCATGATAAATGGTTGTTTTTCAGACTGGAGGATGGTGGATAGTGGTGTTCCCTAAGTTTCAACGTGAGGACCATTGCTGATATATATTTTTATGATCCTGGTGTTTTTTTATTTGGGAAGTAGCAGTGTGTCTTTAAGTCAGCAAAGGATCAGTACTGCTTTAAGAATAAGCAAGCCTCATAAGTTAGCAGGAGTTATAGAGAAGGTGCGTTCTGGTTCCCTACAGAGGGGGAACCAACCAATTTCAGCTAGTGCATCCTGTTTGCCTTGGGCACAGCCACTCAGAGACTGAGGATCGAGATACAGTGTTGCGATTATCTTTTGAACTTTTTTTTAATGGGAACAGATTGTTCTAACTGACAGACAGCTGTACCAGCATGAACAGAACAGAGATCTCTGATAATTTAAACTGAAGGAAGGGAAGTTAGACTGTGACAATCTTTTTATTCTAAAGCCAAATTGATTCATTGAAAAGTGTTTGCAAGTGGTTGATTTACATTGGTCATTGCTGGATGAACAAAGAGTTGAAGCTTCGGATGTTCAACATTTTTTTATTCCCATCAGACGGATGTGAGGACTTCAAGCAACCTGGGACCGTTCCACATTGGAAGATTTCACTTCGGCAGGAGTGTAAATCTGGATGGACTTTATTGTATTTGCTATTTTTTTAAATGTTGTTTATATCTTAGTAGCGTTTAAGAATTTAGCTTTTCTAATTAAAGTTAATTTGTTGATCTAAAGACACCTGGTTTGGTTCACCTCATCCGAGGGTTAATAGATGGTTCAATTTGGCTGTGGATTTCTTTCATTTGGAAAGTTTAAAGTGATGTGTTAGGCGATCCGTGGAGTGGTGGGACTGAATTGACAGTGCGTTGCTCCCACCGCAATCAGAATTATATATTTTGATTGAGGGCTTTGATTTGCATGGTCAGTCGTAACAATATATATATATATATATATATATATATATAAATGCCTGAATATTGGAATACAGACTAAAATTACAAAATTTGCCAATGACATCAAACTTGGAGGTGTGGCAAACAGTGAGACTGCAACAGGATGTAGATAGGCTAGCAGAATGGGTAAACAAGTGAACAGATGGAATTTAATACAGAGATGTGTGAGGTGATGCATTTGGCGGAATGGATAAGGGGAGGCAATATAAACTTAATGGCACAGTTGTAAAGAGTGCTCAGGGACAGAGGGAGCTGGGGGCTCATGTGCATAGATCTTTGAAGGTGGCAGAACATATTGAGAGAGTAGTTAGCAAAGTATATGGGTTCTTGGGCTTCATAAATAGAGGTATTGAGTACAAAAACAGGGAAGTTATGCTGAACCTTTGTAAAGCTCTTGTTAGGCCACAACTAGAGTATTGCATCCAGTTCTGGTCACCAGACTTTAGGAAGGATATAAAAGTCCTTGAGGGGGTGCAGAGGAGATTTACCAGAATGGTTCCAGGGGTGAGGGATTTTAGCTACAAGGTTAGGTTGGAGAAGCTGGGGTTGTTCTCCTTGGAGCAAAGGGGATATCTGATAGAGGTGTACCAGATTATGCAGGTTTAGATAAGGAAGACAAAGAAAAGCTTTTCCCATTAGCTGATGGTACACGGACTAGGGGATACAGATTTATGGTTTTGGGCAAGATTACGTCACATGTCCCAGATGAAGTAAAATATCTAAAGCACAGTTTTCTTATGCTCATAATGCCTCTTTATGCTTTGCAAAATTTCTGTAAAATCAGATGAAGAGTCATCACTCAGAGCATAATCACTGTCTCTCACCATGCATTTCCCAAATCTAGACTCACAGATAAATCATTCACCAATGGTGATGAACAAATAAAGTTGACATTTCTTGCATGAGTTCCATTGAAAGCCCAACATCAGAATATGTGCAATAGTATCCCAACTACTCTAAACATATCTTGAACATATGAACTACAGCTAGTAAAGGAAAAGTCTACCTGTTATAATTTTACAGAATTTTCACTGCTAGCTTGCTAGATTGAATTGCCCAGGATGTTTGGTGGGGAACAGGAGGGTAGTTTTTGGGCAAAAATTTGAGTGTCTCCAAAATCTGGCCTGGGGATTGCGATGAGCGATTGACCCACATCCGTTCAAAGTAATGCAGGCGGCATGCAATCTTTGTGTGCCTGCTAATTTAACTGATAGTGGTATGCAACTCAGTGTTAAATGCACTGTTGAGTATCTGCATGCCTCAGCAGGGGGTCCAAGTTCATGCAAAGCTGGCATCACTTAAAACTAGACTGCACCTATTAAAGTCAGCCTACTCCTTTTAAAGGCAAGGTGCATTCTGACTGGATGCAGGTGGTAGAAGGTGTTGTAGAAGAGTTTACGAGAAGAAGTGGAAATGGTGCAAATGGCCAGAGAGTGTGCCCCAAGCTCCTCTGATGCAACACTGAAGAGCTTGGTGTAGGCGGTGCACAGGAGAAGGGAGGCCCTCTGAAGATACACAATGAAGGCAGTGGGAGGGCATAGTGATCAAGATCAATGCCAGCAGTCTAGCTTCAAAGACCTGAATGCTGTGTCACAAAAGATTCAATTACCTCACAAGGTCAAGGTCAGAGGTCAGTGAATGCATCTTCACATGCCATAGCATTACTAATGATCTACTGCCCTCTCACACTGGTCTATTTGCCACTGTCTCCACTCCACTCACATCCCAACAGTCTCTATCTAAAATACAACTCAAACCTGACATTTATTGACTCACCTCACCCTCACACACTCACCATTGCTGCAAACCTCACACTCACATCAAGCTTTCACACACTGCCAGCGATACAACTGTGGCAGACACATCACCCAAATATATTGCACCATACCCACTGACATAGTTTCCGCTTTCTTGCAGGACAAGGTGGCATATAATCAGAGATAACAGTATCTAACTGGCATGACATACACGCACCCCAATGGAGGAGACAGTGCTGACAATCACTGGCACAGCCACGACTGAGACCAGGGCCAGCGGCAGGGCTGAAACCATAGAGAACGAAGCTATGTTCCTACCTAATCCACTTTGTCACATCCCACTTCCCCCTCATCCCACAATCCCTCTTGATTTACAAGCTGCAGATTGTCTAAGCATGCACCTCTCACTTTTTCCCACTTCCCTCTTCGCAACTCTACCCTTGTGCCTTGCTCATTTCAAATACCTAAGAACTGCCACCTTATCAGTCAGTGGTGTCGGAGTATGAAATGGAAGAAGAACAAGAGACTGATGATGATGAAACACACAAGAAAATAAGAAATAGGAACAGGAGGAGGCCATTTGGCTCCTCAAGCATGATCCGCCATTTAATAAGATCATGGCTGATCTGCTTGTGGCCTTACTGTCTTTCCTGTCTGCCCCTGATAACACTTGACTCCCTTGTAGAGCTAAAATCTGACTGATGAAAGGAAACAGACCTGAAACTCTGTTCCTCTCTCCACAGATGCTGCCTGACCTGCTGAGTATTTCCAGCACTTTCTCTTTCTATTTCAGTTAATAATCGTTTCTAGCACTTTCCCAATGAGAACTGGCCGATAGTTTCTGGCTTTCTGTTGCACCCCGTCACCCCCCAACCCCCCTACTGTCCCCCACCACACACCCCACCACTCCACGTTCTTGAATAGAGGTATTCTAATATGCTGGGACCTTTAGAATCTCAGGAATGTTGGAAGGTAACAATCAATGCATCCACTATCTCTGCAGCCACTTCTTTTAAGACCCTAGGTTGCAGGCCATCAGGTTCAGAGGACTTGTCAACCTTCAGTCCCATTAGTGTTCCTAGTACTTTTTCTTGCGATAGTGATTATTTTAAGTTCTTCTCTCCGTTTTGCCTCTTGGTTTTCTGCTATTCTTGGGATGTTTTTTGTATCTTCTGCTGTGAAGACAGATACAAAACACTGTTCAAAGTCTCTGCCTTTTCTTTGTTTGCCACTGACCTAAAACATTAACTCTGCTTCTCTCTCCACAGATGCTGCCAGACCTGCTGAGTATTTCCAGAATTTCTTGTTTTTATTACTCTCATACTCTAATTTTTTTCGTCTTACTATGTTTTTTGTCATCCTCTGCTGGTTTCTAAAATATTCCCAATCTTAGAATCATAGAAAGTTTCTGGTACAGAAAGAGACACTTGGCTCATCGTGTTTGCGCCAACGGAACAGAAAGAAAAAAAAACTCCAACCTGATCCCACTTTCCAGCATTTGGTCCATAGCCCTGCAGGTTGCAGCTCTTCAAGTGCAAATCCAGACACCTTTTAAATGAGGTGAGGTGTTCTGCCTCTGGACCCCCAGCACCCTCTGGGTGAAAAAGAAAATTCCTCTCTCCTCTCTAATCCTTCTACCAATCATTTTAAATCTATGCCCTCGAGTCACTGACCTCTCTGCTAAGGTAAATAGGCCCTTCACCGAATCACAGAATTGTTATAGTGCAGTAGAAGGCCATTCAGCCCATCATGTCCGCACTGGCTCTCTGAAAGAGCAACTCCCTCAGTTCCATTCCCCTGCCTTCTCCCCGTAACCCTGCACATTCTTCCTTTTCATATAACTGTCTAATTCCCTTTTGAATGCTTCAATTAAATCTGCTTCCACCACGTTCTCAGGCTGCACATTCCAGACCTTAAACACTCACTGCGTTAAAAAGATTTTCCTCATGTCACTTTTGTTTCTCTTACCAAATAGTTTAAATCTGTGCCCTCTCATTCTCGATTCTTTCATGAGTGGGAACAGTTTATCTCTATCTACTCTCTATCTGTCCAAACCTCTCATAATTTGAATACCTCTATCAAATCACCTCTCAGCCTTCTCTTCTCCAAAGAAAACAGTCCTAACTTTGCCAATTTATCTTCATAACTGAAATTTCTCATCCCTGGAAACATTCTCATGAATATTTTCTGTACTATCTCCAATGCCCTCACATCTTTCCTAAAGTGCGGTGCCCAGAACTGAACGTAATACTCCAGCTGAGGCCGAACTAGTGTTTTATACAAGTTCAACATAACTTCCTTGCTCTTGTAATCTATGCCCCTATTAATAAAGCCCAGAATACTGTATACTTTATTAACAGATCTCTTAACATGTCAATGACTTATGCACACATACACTTAGGTTCCTCTGTTCCTGCGCCCACTTTAGAATTGTACCCTTTATTCTATATTGTCTCTCCATGTTCTTCCTACCAAAATGAATAACTTCACATTTCTCTGCATTGAACTTCATCTGCCACCTGTCTGTCTATTTCCACCAACCTGTCTATGTCCTTTTGAAGTCCTACACCATCCTCCTCACAGTTTACAATGCTTCCAAGTTTCGTATCATCTGCAAACTTTGAAATTGTGCCCTGTACACCAAGGTCTAGGTCATTAATATATATCAGGAAAAGCAAGGGTCCCAACTGATCCCTGGGAAACTCCACTACAAACCTT
The DNA here is from genome assembly GCF_036365525.1 of Heterodontus francisci. Taxonomy (NCBI): domain Eukaryota; kingdom Metazoa; phylum Chordata; class Chondrichthyes; order Heterodontiformes; family Heterodontidae; genus Heterodontus; species Heterodontus francisci. The sequence goes on from NC_090379.1 coordinate 27,929,365, forward strand.
CTCCAGCCCGAAAAACATCCATTAACCACTACTCTTTGTTTCCTGTTACTCAGCCAATATGGTATCCATGTTGCTACCGTCCGTTTTATTCCATGAGCTACAAGTTTGCTCACAAGTCTGTTGTGTGGCACTGTATCAAATGCCTTTTGAAAGTCCATGTATACCACATCAACAGCATTGCTCCCATCAACCCTGTCTCTTACCTCCTCAAAAAACTCCAGCAAGTTAGTTAAACATAATTTTCTCTTAAGAAATCCATATTTGCTTTGCTTAATTAACTTGCATTTGTCCATGCGACTACTGATTTTGTCCCAAATTATTTTTTCTAGAAGTTTTCCCACCACCAAAGTTACACTGACTGGCCTGTAGTTGCTGGGCTTATCTTTACACCCTTTTATGAACAAGGGTGTAACGTTTGCAATTCTCCAGTCCTCTGACACCACCCCTGAGTCGAAGGAAGACTGAAAAATTATGGCCAGTGCCTCTGCGATTTCCACCCTCACTTCCCTTAGTATCCTTGGATGCATCTCATCTGGCCCTGGTGTTTTATCCACTTTAAGTTCAGACAGCCCATCTAATACTTCCTCTTTATCAAATTTAAATCCCTCTAGTGCCTGACTTACCTTCTCTTTCAACATTGCTTGGGTTGCATCTTCTTCCTTGGTAAACATTCATTTAATTCCTCAGCTACGCTCGCTGCCTCTATGTGTAAATCCCCTTTTAGGTCTCTAATCGTCCCCACTCCTCCTTTTACCACCCTTTTACTATTTATATGCCTATAGAAAACTTTGGGATTTCCTTTAATGCTAGCTGCCAGTCTGTTTTCATGCTCTCTCTTTGCTTCTCTTATTTGCTTTTTCACTTCCCATCTGTACCTTTTATATTCAGCCTGGTTCTCAATAGTTTTTTCTACCTGGCATCTGTCATAAGCACACTTTTTCTTCTTTTTCTTAATCTCTACCTCTTTGTCATCCAGGGAGCTCTGGATTTGTTTGCTCTACTTTTCCCCTTCGAGGGAACATACCTTGACTGTGCCTGTACTATCTCTTCTTTGAAGGTAGCCCATTGTTTATCTATTGGTTTTCCTGCCAGCTTTTGACTCCAATTTATTTTCCCCAGCTCCATTCTTACCCCATTGACATTGGCCTTCCTCCAGTTAATTATTCTTACTCCGGATTGCTCCTTGTCCTTTTCCATGGTCAGCCTAAACCTTATGATATAATGACCACTATCCCCTAAATGCTCTCCTACTGTTACTTGATCCACTTGGCCCATCTCATTCCCAAGAGCCAGGTTTAGCAGTGCCTCCTTTCTCATTGGACTAGCAACATATTGTTATAGAAAATTTTCCTGAACACACTCGAAGAACTTTTGCCCTTCATTGTCCTTTACACTACTATTATACCAGTGTATGTTTGGATAATTAAAGTCCTCCATTAAAACTACCCCATAATTTTTGCACCTCTCTGTCATTTCCTTGAAATTTGTTCCTCCACGTCCTTCCCACTAGCTGCTGGCCTAAAGACAACACTGAGCAATGTAACTGCACCTTTTTTGTTCCTTAGCTCTAGCCAAATTGATTCTGCCCTCAACCCCTCTGGGACATCCTTTTTCTGCAGCACTGCAATGCTCTCCTTAATCAATACTACCATCCTCCCCCTTTTCCCCCTTTCCTATCTTTCTTGAACACCTTGTATCGAGGAATATTTAACACCCAGTCCTGCCCTTCTTTGAGCCAGATCTCATATTTCCACATGGCAATCTGCACCTGTACCTCAGTCTTATTAACCACACTCCTTGCATTCTCATACATGCACATTAACCTTGATTCAGACTTTATTACTTTCTCCTATTCTGATCCCACCTAATAACTTACTATTCCCTACTCTTATGCTATCTGTCTCCCCTAGTATTCTGTGCACCTTGGTATTCCTCTCTAATACTTGCTCCTGTTTCCCACACCCCAGACAAGTTACCAGTTCTGCTTCTCTCCAATCTGAACTCCCTCTCAGGTTCCCATCCCCCTGACAATTTAGTTTAAACACATCCACTGTATACAGGACCTTCACAATTTTGCACATCTCAATCAAATCTCCCCTCAGCCTCCTCTGTTCCAAGGAACACAACCCCAGCACTGACCTTATTCGCTGGTGCACTCTTATGTTTGTATGCTCTGTCCCATCCTGTAACACTCTGGTTATCATTACCCATATCGCTACCTGCTATTGCCTTTTCCTTTCTTGTTAGCTTACTAAATTTCCCCTCACCTGAACCTTCCCCCCCCCCCACCCCAAACTATTTAGTTTAATGCCCTCTCTACAACCCTAGTTATATGATTGACCAGGGCACTGGTTCCAATGCAGTTCAGCTGAAGGCCATCCCAATGGGACAGCTCCCTCTTTCCCCAGTACTGGTGCCAGTGCCTCATGTATCCAAACCCATCTCTCCCATACCAATTTTTGAGCCATACATTCAACTCTGTGATCTTATTTATTCTATGCCAATTTGCTCATGGCTCAGGTAGTAATCCAGACTTTATTACCTTAGTGGTTCTGCTTTTTAATTTAGCCCCGAACTGTTCATACTCCCTCTCTGGTACCTCTGCGGCACCACTAACTGGTGAACCACTGTCCACTCTTTTCTCTCTGGTCTATGAGGAGAACTCCATTTCCTCATCAGTACTTCATTCTTTAAATAGTAGCAATCAGAGACTCCCTCTGCTTCAATTTCAGACTGGGCAGCCTGTGCTAACTCTTTCAATACTGGGTCAGCTCACTGAGCCCCAGCTAAGGAAGATCCATTTCACTCATTCCCAGGGTCTTCTAACTTCCCAAAGAAAATCTCAGATAGACAGACTTCATGGTCATCTGCCTGCACTGTCAATTCAGTCTCCTCTGGGGGAGCTGATTTGATCATGGCCTGATTCACTATCCATTCACAGAAACTGCAGGGGAACGTCTCCTGCCACTGCCCTGTCTCTCTGACCTCCTGCGGTCTCTCCTTCACTACTGGGAAAGCTAACACCTTCGTCCATGCCAGATCATTACCTAGGAGCAGATCAACCCCGCCACAGGCAAACTAGGGACAATCCCTACAGTCACCGGTCCTGAAATAAGGTCGCACTCCAAGTGCACCCTGTGTAAAGGTACAGGCATACACTGCCCTCCAATACCATTTACCACCATTCTGGTGTTTACTGCACTCTCTGAGGGAAAGGTCAGGCCTTTTCCCAGTAATAGGGATCTAGTGGGCCCTGTGTCCCTGAGGATTGCAATGGGCTTGTTTGCCCCACCCAAGGGATGTGGGATTACTCTCCCTTCAGACACAAAACCCTAATAACCTTCAGGAATCCTATTAAATTTTCCTGCACTTACAGCAGCAGGCTTCCTGGGTCTGACTCTTACCGCAGTAATAGCCACAGCTTGTTCTGCTGTGCTTTCCATCAGGGTCCCTTCTCCTTCACTGAGTGGGTGTGCCCTGATTAACCCTATAGGCTTTCACTTTAGTTTCCAGCAGCCAGCTCTTAGATACCCTGCTTTATTACAATGGAAGCACCCAGGTCTCTGGGTCTCACTCCTATTACAGCACCTTGCTTTTTGGCTGGAGGTGGGCCCCATGTGTCTCCTGCTTTTATTTCCCTCCCAGGACTACTTGGGCCTCTATCACATTCCCACCCTTTGTCCTTTTCGGATTTGGGGGAGTGAGTAGGAAAGGTTTTCTCCTTGGCAACTGACTGATAAATGAGAGCAAACTCATCAGCCAGCACTGCGCATTGCCGGGCTCTAGGAACCTTCTGTTCCTCTACATGTGTCTTGATGGAGAGTGAGAGTTTTTAAATTCCTCAAGCAAAATTACCTCTCTCAGATTTTCATAACTGAGCTGCACTTTAAGAGCACTCAGCCACTGGTCAAAAGCCAGCTGCTTACTTCTTTCAAGCTCCAGGTAAGTTTGACCAGCTTGCTCCTTGAGGGTTCTAAACTTTTGGCGATAGACTTCCAGTACTAACTCATATGCCTCGAGGATAGCATTTTATGAAATTCATCATCTGATGAACTCTCATCTGAAAACATGGAATAAACTTCATGGGCTTTTCCAATTAACTCACTTTGTATCAGCAGAGTCCAAGCCTCAGCTGGCCACTTTAACTGCTTTGCCAGTTTTTCAAAAGACGCAAAAAAGGCTTCCACGCCTCTCTCTTTTGTTGGGACAGTTCTAACAATTCTGTACCCAGCCCTGAATTATGCTCCCCCATATTGGCCATGCTTTCACTGGAGTTACTCTGTCACCCCTTCGTTAACTCAAGTCGCCTGAACTCTCTCTCTTCACATTCCTTCTAGAAGCCTCTTTCTTTCTCTCTCTCCTCTCTTGCTTTCTCTCTCTCCTCTCTCTTTTTCTTCACATTCCTTCTGGAAGGCTCTTTCTTTGCCTCTCTCCTGTCCTGCTTTTTCTTTCTCCTCTCTCTCTCTTTCTCTTTCCCTGTCTTCTACTTCAAGTTTCCTCTGATACAATTGCATCTTTGCTAGCAATACCCTGTCAGGGTCTACTTCTAACCCTGTTTCTACCTCTTCAGATTCAAGGGAAAAATGGTTGGCCACTAGCCTTAGGAGTTCAGACTTCCTAGCCTTGGCACGTACAGTGATCCCACACTGCTCAGCCATTTTCCTCAACTCTTCCATAGACAGTACTTTTAACTTACTTCACCCTGGCTTGGGGAGCTACTGGTTTCAGTCGCAGACATGTTCATATTCAAGCACACACAACCACAAAAAAACCTTTATTGAAATCTTATCTCTTTTTGATTGGGATCAATTTGGCTTCTCACTTCCAATTTCTGATTTGTCTGTGGGTCAAATCCCGGATGAGCCCCCAAATATCTGGTGAGAAAGGGGTCTAGGGGTTCCCTCTCAGCCTTTGCCTGATTTAACCGTATCAGGGTTTAATTTTCAAAACACTGTATTTTAGCACCCCCCCCTCAGTGAATCCTTGTTCACTGCTTTCCAATGGTAAGAGAAAGAAATCAATAAGATGGGTTTTCTTAGATTTAAACAAGAAAGGTAGAAGTTTATTAACCTAAACTCTAATTCAGTTAACAACGACGAGTATGCAACGCGACCACAGTAGCATGCACACATAATAAATGCACATGCAGTTAGAGATAGAAAAAGTAGAAAGAATAAAGGGGAAAAGTTTGAGACAATAGCTGGGTTGTAATTACAACCCTTTGAGGTTGATTTGGAGTCTTTGGTTGCTGGTAAGTCTTGCCGTTCGTTGGGGCCCAGTGCATGCTTTAACTTGTTTCGATGTAGGAGTCCTTTCTCTCTTGACGTTTAAGCAACTCCAGTGGGTCCGCAGGTTTGTGAGAAAGCAAGAGAGAACCAGCCAGGAGAGAGGGTCTCTTGATCCAGATTCCATTGCAATCTGTAGTCTGTCTTCAAACTATCCTGTGTGTAGTTCAAAACCTGGGTCAGCAGGTTAGTCATGTAACCAGCTGGTTAAACCACTCCTGCCTTTGTGGATTCTCCATCTTAGCAGACACTGGAATGCGAGCTTTCTTACACCTTCAATGCCTGGTGATCAAAATCCATTTGGGTTAATTGGACCAGGGAGTAGTTGCTTTGTCTATCCAAGCACAGTCTCTTAGTATGCAAATGTTCTCCAACCAAATGTCTGGTGTCCTCTTTAAATAAGTTATCTCTTCACTCCAGCCACAGTTTAAAAATTAATGTTCATATGACAAAATTAATATGCCTCATTCTTAGCAGGTGGTGGGGTCTACGTGACAGTATGGCATAGGAATATTGGATCTTTTGTGGGATAAAGTTGGTATGGAATGGTTGCTATTTCGTGGCTTTTATTTCAGCATTGTGGCCAAGAGGATGCTGTGATGGTCGGTAACAGAGGGATGGTAATGTGTGAGACTGCTCTACAATGGGGATTTGGGGTTGTGTTCACAGGACCCGAAGTTGAGTGAGGCAATTACAGACAGTCCATCCAGAACGGGTATGTATTTACTGCCTGCTCCCTTCCTCTTCTTCCTTCTACCCCTCCAGCTCATGAGCTGTATCGCAGTGCCCTCATGATGCCCAGCATGTGGAGCATGCAGCAGAGCACCATGAATTGGGACATATGCACTGGTGAATACTGGAGTGCTTTTCCAGAGTGGTTCAGACAGCAGAGCCATATTCCTTCAGCACTCCAATCGCATACTTTATGATGTTTCATGTGGTAACATGGCTCTCATTGTACGCATGCTAGCCATATGTGGTTGGATTGCAGAGTACAGTCATGAGCCAGGTGTAGAGTGGATAGTCCTTGACACCCTCTGATTTGACATGGCAGCTGAAAGACTGAGCGAACAGCAGTCTGATGCTGAATGAAAGCATCATGGTTGCTGCCAGGATGGTGGAAATTCACCAATATGATGTGCTGAGCATAGTTGCACACTAACTGCGCATTCAGTGAGTGGTATCCTTTGCAGTTGTGGTACACCTCAGCATTGAAATGCGGTGCCTGCAAAACCAAATGTGTGTAGTCAATGGCACCTTGCACCTGTCAAAACAATGCGCATATTCCTTCTGCTTCTCTCTGTTCAGAGGCAACACAATGAGCTCCCCTCTTCTGGCATAAAGAACATCTGTCACCTCTTTAATACAGAAATGGACAGCAAATTGTCGCCTGTTCCAGCCTGGTTGGAACCTCGCGTGAAGAAATTCAGGGCCGCAGCCACCTTCACAGCCACTGGCATCACCATCCTCACCATGCTCTGAGGCTGCAGGTCTGGTTCCCACAGGTGGCAGAGTTCTGTAAGCACCTCTTTAGTAAAGCACAGATGGCACACACACTGCTCCTGGCTTCAGTTGAACTAAGAGGAGTGCTCGGGAAAACCCTAGGTGGATAAAACCTCCTGCTTCGAGCCCATCTCCCCCTTCATCCTCCTCCCTCTGCTAGCATTTTGTCCTCTTCTTTGCTGCCTTTGTTCCATCTCCCTCTATGCAGCATCCCAAGGGGAATTGCGGCCATGTCAATTGGGAGCATGTGGTCTGACCAGAACCTTTGTAATCACAATGAATGCCTTCCTCACACGCAGCACCACTCCCTGCAGACTTCACCAACTGCAACCAACTCTACAAAACAACCAGCACTTCCACAAACTCAAACCAAGCCAGTAGAAAGTAATCAGCAACTGACATGCAAGTTCTTGATGATCCAGTTAAATAGCATTGGTGGGGAGTTCTTCCTGCTGCTGAATGCATGTTCAGCTGTCCATATTTAAGAGAGGCATTAGCTGGAGCAGTGAGGTTGCTAATGCCAGTGCTGGCATTAAATCAGTGTTACACGCTGACCAATGCCACAATCTAGCTTCTCTGCGCATACGTCTGACGCATGCTCTTGATGCCCGCCCTCATGCCTGTACCAAGGTGGTATCCGGCACATGCCGTGCTGGGGGTTTGTGCACAGTGTGGACACTATTTTGGTCCCAAAATGGCATCCACGATGCCAAATCTATGGATGTCCATGAAGCTGAGTCTCATGTATATTGTCAAAGTGGTTAACTCTAGTACCACATGAACTTAAGTCCACATAAATACAAGCAAACAGATATAACCATTGCTAAAGGATACAAGAAAAATGAAAAGGAAACACAAGATAAATGCCAGCCTTGGCTCAGATGTAGTTCTCTCACCCCTGAGTCAGAAGGGTCTGGGTTCAAGACTCAAGACTTGAGCACCTATTCCAGGCTGATACTACAATATAACAGTAACTATGCTTCAAAAGTGTTTAATTGGCCATTAAATTCCTTGTGACATCCCAAGATCATGAAATGTGCTCCAAAAAGGGCAAGTCTTTCTAGTTCACTTTAGTTTTGCACTGAGCAAGTGCTGCACTGTCAGAGGAGACATAAAACTGAAGTCCCATCTAATCTCTTAGGTGACACTACTTGGTTGTACTTCCTTCGAGGCGAAGATGACCTTGCCCATCATCTGGGGTGTTTGGTAAGGTTCCAGTGGGTACATACTGAGGCTGATCTGTGCCGGGAAGGTACAGCTGCATATATGGCAGGAAACTTTTTGAATTTTGAATGAGCTGCTAGCTCGGGATTTCCTCTCCTTGTGTTTTCTCTCTGCCTCTGACATGCACTTATTTTTGAAGGAGGCCACTCTCTAACCAAAATTTATCCCTCAATCAACATGACCAAAGCCAGACTGACTGTCTGCTCAATAATCCTATTGCTGTTTGTGAGACCCTGCCGTGCACATTTCTGCTGCCAGGTTTCCCTCCATGACATTGGTGCCTACACTTCAAAAACATACTTAATTGACTGTGAAGTGCTTTGGGATTGCAGAGATTGTAAAAGGCACTATAGTTTTTATTTCCTCTTTATTTCTTAATGGCTTAGCTGAACAAAGTGCAATAATTATTAATACTAATAAATACTCCCCAAAGAATTCTATCAGTTATAAAAATTATGGTCTAGCAATTATATATAAATGCATGTACATTCACATACCATTACTTTGTCCCCTATTTAGCTGAGGCATTAACACATTTATTTTTATTGTTCAATTTCTGTGATTATATCCACAACATATGAAGTTTGAGATGAAGGCTTCCTTGCTGCAAATGTAACATGTAGTCAAGTGCTTAATGTGCTTGCCTGCATGATTTTAGTGTTCAAAAGGTAAAGATCTGAATTTATGTAGTACCTTATCTCCTCACTTAGAAACATCCCAAAGCACTCGCATAATTGATTACTCTTTGGAGCAGTGACTGTTATCTTGGCATTTTGCATCCAGCGAAAATCTGACAAACATTGAGATGAATGGCCAAATAATTTATTTTTAGTGGGGATGGGTGAGGGAGAAATGTTGATCAAGGCATCAGGTGAACTGTCTGCTCTTCTTCATGTGATGGCACTTTTAACACCCACCCAAATGCATATATGGAATCTCAGTTTAATGCCTCATCTGAGGGACAGGGCCGACATTTGCAGTGATCATCAGTTCAGAACCTGAAATGGCTTTTAAAACCCAACAGATTTAAAGGCACATGCACATGTCCACCTAGAAAACTAGCAAAAACAAGCAGCTTCAAAAAAGCTGATGCAGCCCCACAATAAGCCTACAGCATGAGAAAGCAAGTAATTACACCACGAGTGCATTGGGACACGGGGTTAATGTAATTTAAGCTGTAGATACACACAAACATTTCTCCACTTGTATCAGAGGGAAAAGAAAACATATTATAGTATTAATGAGACACAAGTGTTAAAGGCATGAGATTTATTTTCTGGTAGAGAGGTTTTGAGTTATATCTACCCAGAAAATTTTGATTTAATGCCCTATTTGCTGCATTTCCAGCATTTTGAAGTTAACAATATATTAGCCAATCAAACATCACTTGTGGACCCTCACTGCTCCCCCGAGTGAAACTCCCTTCCTTTCCTCTTGGGCTGGAATTTTTTTTTTTTTAATTCATTCATGGGATGTGGGCGTCACTGGCTATGCCAGCATTTATTGCCCATCCCAAATTGCCCTTGAGAAAGTAGTGGTGAGCTGCCTTCTTGAACCTCTGCAGTCCATGTGAGGTAGGTACACCCACAGGGCTATTAGGAAGGGAGTTTCAGGATTTTGACCCAGCGACAGTGAAGGAACGGTGATATAGTTACAAATCAGGATGGTATGTGACTTGGACGAGAACTTGCAGGTGGTGATGGTCCCATGCATCTGCTGCTCTTGTCCTCTGAGGTGGTAGAGGTCGCGGGTTTGGAAGGTGCTGTCGAAGGAGCCTTGGTGCATTGCTGCAGTGCATCTTGTAGATGGTACACATTGCTGCCACTGTGCATCGGTGGTGCAGGGAGTGAATGTTTGTGGATGGTGTGCCAATCAAGTGGGCTGTTTGTTCTGGATGGTGTCAAGCTTCTTGAGTGTTGTTGGAGCTGCACCCATCCAGGTAAGTGGAGAGTATTCCATCACACTCCTGACTTGTGCCTTGTAGATGGTGGACAGGCTTTGGGGAGTCAGGAGGTGAGCTACTCGCCGCAGGATTCCTAGCCTCTGACCTGTTCTTGCAGCCACGGTATTTGACTACTCCAGTTCAGTTTCTGGTCAATGGTAGCCCCTAGGATGTTGATAGTGGGGGATTCAGCGATGGTAATGCCATTGGATGTCAAGGGGAGATGGTTAGATTGTCTCTTGTTGAAGATGGTCATTGCCTGGCACTTGTGTGGCGCAAATGTTACTTGCCACTTATCAGCCCAAGCCTGGATATTGCCCAGGTCTTGCTGCATTTCTACACGGACTGCTTCAGTATTTGAGGAGTTGCAAATGGTGCAGAACATTGTGCAATCATCAGCGAACATCCCCACTTCTGACCTTATGATTGAAGGAAGATCATTGATGAAGCAGCTGAAGATGGTTGGGCCTAGGACACTACCCTGAGGAACACCTGCAGTGATGTTCTGGAGCTCAGATGATTGACCTCCAACAACCACAACCATCTTCCTTTGTGCTAGGTATGACTCCAACCAGCAGAGAGTTTTCCCCCTGATTCCCATTGACTCCAGTTTTGCTAGGGCTCCTTGATGCCATACTCGGTCAAATGCTGCCTTGATGTCAAGGGCAGTCACTCTCACCTCACCTCTTGAGTTCAGCTCTTTTGTCCATGTTTGAACCAAGGCTATAATGAGGTTAGGAGCTGAGTGGCCCTGGCAGAACCCAAACTGAGCATCACTGAGCAGGTTATTGCTTTGCAAGTGCCGCCTGATAGCACTGTTGATGACACCTTCCATCACTTTACTGATGATTGAGAGTAGGCTGATGGGGCAGTAATTGGCAGGGTTGGACTTGTCCTGCTTTTTGTGTACAAGACATACCTGGTCAATTTTCCACATTGCCGAGTAGATGCCAGTGTTGTAGCTATACTGGAACAGCTTGGCTAGGGGTGCGGCAAGTTCTGGAGCACAGGTCTTCAGTACTATTGCCGGAATATTGTCAGGACCCATAGCCTTTGCATTATCCAGTGCCTTCAGTCGTTTCTTGATATCACGCAGAGTGAATCGAATTGGCTGAAGTCTGGCATCTGTAATGCTGGGGACTTCAGGAGGAGGCCGAGATGGATCAAATGCTTCTGCCTTATCTTTCACACTGATGTGCTGGGCTCCCCCATCATTGAGAATGGGGATATTTGTGGAGCCACCTCCTCCAGTTAGTTGTTTAATGTCCACCACGACTGGATGTGGCAGGACTGCAGAGCTTAGATCTGATCCGTAGGTTATGGGATTGCTTAGCTCTGTCTATTGCATGCTGCTTATGCAGTTTGGCATGCATGTAGTCCTGGGTTGTAGCTTCACCAGGTTGACACCTCATTTTGAGGTGTGCCTGGTGCTGCTCCTGGCATGCCCTCCTGCACTCTTCATTGAACCGGGGTTGGTCTCCTGGCTTGATGGTAATGGTGGAGTGGGGAATATGCCGGGCCATGAGGTTACAGATTGTGGTTGAGTACAATTCTGCTGCTGCTGATGGCCCACAGCGCCTCATGGATGCCCAGTTTTGCATTGCTAGATTTGGTTGAAATCTATCCCATTTAGCACGGTGATTGTGCCACACAACACGATGGACGGTATCCTCAATGTGAAGGCGGGACTTAGTCTCCACAAGGACTGTGCGGTGGTCTCTCCTACCAATACACTCATGGACAGAAGCATCTGCGGCAGGCAGATTGGTGAGGAGAAGGTCAAGTATGTTTTTCCCTCGAGTTGGTTCCCCCACCACCTGCTGCAGACCCAGTCTAGCAGCTATGTCCTTTAGTACTTGGCCAGCTCAGTCAGTAGTGGTGCTACCAAGCCACTTTTGGTGATGAACATTGAAATCCCCATCCCAGAGTACATTTTGTGCCCTTGCCACCCTCAGTGCTTCCTCCAAATGGTCTTCAACATGGAGGAGTAATGACTCATCAGCTGAGGGAGGGCGGTGGATGGTAATCAGTCAGAGGTTACCTTGCCCATGTTTAACCTGATGCCATGAGACTTCATGGGGTCCGGAGTCGATGTTGAGGACTCCCAGGGCAACTCCCTTCCTACTGTAGACCACTGTCCCGCAACCTCTGGTTGGTCTGTCCTGCCGGTGGGACAGGACATACCCAGGGATAGTGATTGCTGTGTCTGGGACATTGTCTGTAAGGTATGATTCCGTGAGTATGACTATGTCAGGCTGTTGCTTGACTAGTCTGTGGGACAGCTCTCCCAACTTTGGCACAAGCCCCCAGATGTTAGTAAGGAGGACTTTGCAGGGTTGACAGGGCTGGGTTTGCCGTTGTCGTTTCCGGTGCCTAGGTCGATGCCGGGTGGTCCGTCCAGTTTCATTTCTTTTCATTGACTTTGTAGCGGTTAGGTACAACTGAGTGGCTTGCTAGGCCATTTCAGAGGGCATGTAAGAGTTAACCACATTGCTGTGGGTCTGGAGTCACATGTAGGCCAGACCAGGTAAGGACAGCAGGTTTCCTTCCCTAAAGGACATTAGTGAACCAGATGGGTTTTTACAACAATCGACAATGGTTTCATGGCCATCATTAGACTAGCTTTTAATTCCAGATTTATTAATTAAATTCAAATTCCACCTTCTGCTGTGGTGGATTCGAACCCATGTCTCCAGATCAATACCCTGGGTCTTTGGGTTATTAGCCCAGTGATAATACCACTACGCCACCGCCTCCCCTTATTATAAATAACAACTAAAATGTGAACAAAATTAGATATTTAAGATATGAAAATCAGTTATAGAAATTTAATGGTTATTTTAATTTAAACATTTTCCAAAATAATAGAAACCTAAAAGTTTAAGAACACTTATCACAAGTATGCACAATTTAAAATGTATGTATTGAACAATTGCCCTCTTGCCAATAGTTCTCTTGCAGTCAGCAGGCCAGCTAATCAAATGTCGCAGAAAATAAATAGCAAAAATTATTATCTGCTCGGCTGTTTCTTATCAGAGAGAGTAGAAGACCTAGAATGCTTGCAGCAGACTCTTCTTCCTCTCCATTTCACCCTCTTGCTGCTTGGTGCTCAGGGAGATGGTGCACTGGCAGTTGGAGTCGCACTCCCTCCAGTTGGGAAGTGTCTTCCCAATTGACACTTGGGTTTCAGAAGTGCAACAAAGTGGGATAAATGTTTGAAGGCATTAAAATTATCAATAACAGTCACCATGCTTTTAGAAGTAATTACAATGCTACTGAAATTCCTCTCCTGGCTGCAGCTGGGTGCCTTGCTCCAACATGCTCCGTGATGATATCTCTTTACTTGGCAACTTTTGCAGCTCACAGCACAGAATGATGATCTTGACAGGGCTATATTATAAGACTCCCCAGTTCTGTTCAATCATCTGAAGCTCTGCTTCAAAATGCTACTGTATTCAATGAAGTGTGACCAGGATATTTTCAGCTTTCTACTGTTGGATTCTTCATGATTTCCAGCAACAAACTGTTTCGACATTACATGGTGCCATTTAAATAGCGCATCATTAAGAATAAAGCATTCAATTTTCTTCAGATATGATGGATCAATGGTGAGACAAGACATTTGCGTGCAACAAATGGAGTGCATTTTTTTGTTGTCCTATGTGAGATCATTTAACATCTCGGACTAGTTAAATCTGAACTAGTTCCCAATGTGTTAATGACTCATGAAATTCAAAAGTCAAATAGAAGGCAGTTGAACACTGAGTCACAAATTGAGATGCATGACTGAATAAGGAGACTGACAAATTGGAGTTTAGCCATTGTATGGAATGGGAAGTGATAATTGCATATTTTAATTCAATGCATTAATGATTTAAGAATTAAAAGCAATTTTGTATTATTTTGCCTTTAACTTAAGTGCAAGTGACATGGTTTGGAAACTTCATTTTACCTCAATGACTCATACATTCTCCATTGGACTGAAATGATTGTGTGAATCTCAATGTTTGCATTGCTACTCAAAAGGTTTTCAACAATTTAACTGTTTACTGCTGAGAACTGTCGACTGAGTATAAACAATTTCCATTCTGGCTTTGCATCTGTGTGACTTGAATCTTAATTCAATTATTCAGACAAGGCAAAAGGTTCTTTTCATCTTTAGCAAAGTGAAATCCATATGGCAAATCTGTCTTCCATCACATTCTCATCAATTGCAATAAAATTTCAGACTATGTCCAGAATTTTACCTGGGCCACTTGGAATGAGTTTGGAGGCAAGTGGGAGGCATAAAATGGGAGCAGACCATGCTTGGCCAGATGTGCAACATATTAACATCAATTCTGGAGTTGATCAACGGCGGTAACCACGGAGTACAGATTTTGCACATAGAAACTGTGGAACACCAATGAAGGTATTTGAAAGGCCAATTAACTACAATTATATGGCGCATTTTGCTTTTTAGCAATGATGCATGGGGACCATGGGGCTACAGAGCCTCACCTGGTTAAATGAGGCAACAAGGAAGTGGGGCTAATTACTGAGTCTCACAGGAAGCCACCAGGAGAGCCAGAGTACAGTGGCAGGAAGAGTGGTGCACAGAGGACATTGCTGTATGATGACAGTAGCGGGGAAAAGGATCAACCCAAGCAAATGTCAAGCAGGCCAATGAGTTTCTGATTATGTGATTCAGATGCTTAGATCAATCCAGTGGAGTTCCAGCGAGGATTTTGTGTATTGCGGTGGTCTGCTGTGCTCTACACAACCTGATGCAGCAGACGGGGAGGCGTTGAATAATGAGGACATGGTTGATCGTGATGCGTCGTCTGATGATGGTGTGGAGCTAGGGGCTGACCAGGCGATGCAAGATGAGGGACCTGTTGGACCACAGGCAAAGCACAATGAGATATATGAAAGAAAAGCTTGTGATGCCCTAGTACAGTGCCATTTCCTGTCACCCTTATGCCTTTTCAGAAATATTCCAATAAAGCCTTACCTTTAATCGGTCCTGCTTCATTTTGCACACCGTCGCCCAGCTCCCAGGTGCACAGCAGTAAAGCTGAGGAGCTGAACAGCTGTGGTTTAGTCCATCACCTCCAGCCCCATTTAGGGAGCAAGAGTGTAGATGAGATCTCCCAGAGCTGCAAGAATCAGAATGAGAAGCAGCAGCCTGGAATGTAAGATTTATTGAGCAGCAAAACATAAACAAGGCTTTACATCCATATAATCTTAACACCTATGAACACGAAGTGCAGCTAGGTGCTCTTCCTAACTTTCCTACAAGTGCATCTATGAGGTGCTCCCCCTGAGGTGACTACTGATCGTGCTGCCCCATGGCTTGGGATGACCTTTCTCTGTTTGCCTGAGGTCTGGAGGGCCCCAGCATGCTGAAGGGCTCCTGCACAGACACAGGACCCTCCTCTGTCATCGCAGCTACCTGAGGCACCAGAGTCACAGGGAAACGGGCTAAAGAATTGCTGTCCACACCAGGAGCTCCCTCAGAGGAGCCCCCAGAAGCAGATGTCAGCTGCTCCTCCTCTCACGTATTCCTACCTGCTGACCAGAGAAGGATGAGGACTTGGTGGAGACCATGCACCTTGCCCCCTCTCGCCTTGCCACTGCTGTGTAATGCTCATGGACAAGGCGATGGCATGCAGGTCTGCATCCACTGAGTGCTCTGCTGGATCAGGCTGTCCATGAGGTTGCCAGTCTGTCCATGGAGGAAGCCATACGCACATACGCTGGAGACATGGCAGCACTCATGGCCTGGATGGGCTCCTCCATCGTCCGTGCATGGGTGTGCATTGCCTCCGGAAGTTCTGCCAGATATTCCCTCACCTCTTACTGTAGCTGCAGTAGTTGCTGTGTTGCTGACAATTCCAGAGGTACGTCATCAGCCTGGGGCTCAGCATTGGACTAGCCTGCCACTGTCAGTAGCCTCGGCTGTCACAGCCTCCATCAGCTGCTCAGGCACATTTGTGCTGTCCTCACCAGGTTGTGACCCTGAATCTACTCATAAATGCATTCCCACTGATGTGAGTGTATCTGCACTGTTGGAGGAATGATGTGAAGCTGCACCTTCTGAGGATCGCCCCTCTTGCTGACAGATAGCCGGATGGCCTCTGGTCTCTTGGCATGTCCCTGACCTGCAAGAGAGAACAGAAACATGGAAGAGTTATGGGTTTCCCATTTTCTCATCCTAACAATGCTTGCTGTGGAGCTCCATGTGTCCTTGTGTGTGCCAGATGCAACCTTGTGCCCCTGCACTCATTCACTCACCCTCTTGGGCTGGCACTTCTGTGTCGCCATCTGCTAACACGCGGCTACTCTGGTGTCCTACCATTTCCAAGTTCTGCTCCTCCATGAGGTTGAGGATGTGAAGGTACTGCACCACTCTGCTCGTCTTGAGCCCCTCTTTGGTGTTGTGTGCCATCTTCTCCTATAGTCACAAGAAGGAAGACTATTACTTTCCCCACAGACACAAACACAACACCTATGCTGGTGGCAGCCCAGCAGTCAGCAATGGGGCACACTACCTTATGTATACGGCCACTCTCGAGGGACCTTGTGGGGGTCAGCAATGACAGATGGGTACGTCTCATCGATATGCAGCTGTGCCACTGCCAGGATATGCTGCTTCCTGACCCCCCCTCCCCCCTCTTACCACAAACTGGGTAATCGCTCCCTCTGCACCAAGTGCACCTTCTCGTGATGCCACATGCAAGCCCCAAAAGAAGAAGAGATATGGAGTACTCGCCTTGGTAGACCCAAGGAAGTCATTGACATGCAAACGGCATTGTATCCAGGTTCTCTAAGTCACCCCATGGCTGCTGACCTCCTCTGCAATCTCCGTCCAGCCTCTCTTTGTCAGGTGGGCCACTCTCCTGTTCCAATCCCTTGGGAAGAGGACCTCCTGCCTTGCCTTGCAGCCTGGAGTAGAACCTGCAGGGTGGCATCGCTGAACCATGGGACCCCCTGGAGTCTTTCTTCTGCCATTCTTGCTACAGGCTTCTGGTAAGCTCCTTGGTTAGTTGGAGGCAGTGGTCAATGATCAGCACAATGTTGTTTGGAGGCAGCACTCAAGCAAAGGACAGCAGGCAGGCAGCAATGAATGCAGGACTGGCAGCCCTTTAAATAAGGCACCAGCACCTGCTGCGGTATCGGCTGGCTCTGACTTCACTGCCTAATTTCCCACCTCGGGACTTAAATTGGATGGCCCCCGTGCTTCCCATGAGTTAATTGGCCAGCCGCCAGGAGATCGTGTGTGGCTGGCCATTGAAATCCCAAGTGGCCTTGCCACTAAATCCAGCCTGATATACTGCTTGCTGTTTCCATAAGATTTATAGGTTCTGAAAGCCAATGCTGATTTTTCTGATCAAGACCAAATTGAAGGAAAAAAAATCAGCCTTGCCCATGTAAAAATAGTAGCTTCAGTTACAGTGGATTGAAGCAAAGAAATGAGAGTCAAATTAATGATACATTTCGTCCTTAAGTATTGCCTTAACCTTAAAAGTTGCTGAACATATGACATATGTGGCAATTAAAGCTTGAGGATCCCAATTACTTTTCTAGCAACGAACCCCTTCAATTGCTGACATTTAAGAAAATCAGCATTTGAGATGAGCAACTTTAAGCACATGCAAACAGAACATGGAATCATTTACCCCAATTCACTTTTTCTGTTGGAGAAATAATTGCCTTAAGGCAATGTATTGAAACAGTTATTATAATTAATAATTGTGGAATAATCTATATTATGGCAGAATGGACAGACAAGAGTAGACATTAGTATGTGTTGTGCCCATTTCTTGGGCAGACAATGGGTGCAAGGGATACCAATTTATCTTTCTAAGCACAAGAGTGCTGGTATATTCTGTCTTGAGTCATTAGCTCTCAGCCTTATAGCTGGGCGTCAGGCCTCTGAAGTTTGGGTCTCCTGTTGTAGATGGAAATCAGCAGGCTGAAGACACCTATTGCCTTTAAATGTCTTGGGCAGTTCGAGAAAAATTACAATGCACAAATACCCAATCCTCGCAGATTACCCAGCCAGTGGGGTCTGGGATCAGGCCATATCATTATGTTTCACTCAGCATCCCTGTGGTAGTGTGCCCAGTAAGTGTTATCAGGAAGATGTGGAGAGAGGTCTGGGACCAGCTTTCCACCTCATTATCAGGTGAGTCAGTGAGTCATAGTGAATAGATGTTGCTCCAATTGGAGAAGGGTTGGAAATGATGTACCCGAAGGATCGGTACTAAATCTTCTTTGATTTGAGGTCCATGTATGGATAATTTGAACTTGGATAGAGGTAGCACAATATTGAACTTTGCTCAAGACACTATATAAGGAGGATTGTAAAAGACTTCAGAGAAATGCAGTGGAATTGACAGATTAGTGGACGATGCAATTTAATTTGCATAAGTGTGACATAATACATTCTAGGAAGACAAAGATAAATGCTCCATGAAAAAACGCTGAACAATGTGGATGAACAGAAAGATCTCGAGGGAAAATTAGATTAGGCCCAACATTGGACACAGGGATCGCAATACATGATAATCCCCTGCCGGGTCCCGTTGAGGCAGGCAGCATGCAAACTTTGTGTTGCCGACTTATCTACATGATTGCAGCATGCTCAGCAGGGGCTCCAGGTGCTTGTGTGGCTAGCACAAGGCACAGCTAGCCTGTACCTCTTAAATGGGAATTGCATTCATGCTGCAGAAGCTGCTTGAACAGTCTCAGGAAGGTAGAGGGCAGCAAATGTAGCAACAGGCCAGACGGAGGACTCCCAGGGTTTCGGATGTGTCGCTGGAGGCCTTAGTGAAGTCGAAAGGAGGAGTCTTGCCAGGTTTCCACAGGGCGTCCTCAAAGCACGACCTGTGAAAGGAATGGTAGCAGGTGGCCAGGGCGAAGAATTGCCAGAGACTGGCCCTGAGAACTTGGTTGTACTGCCAGAAATAAGTTCAATGACCACACACGGGTGGTCAAGGTCAGTGAGTGCATCTTCAAAAGACATCATCGATCCACCACACTACCAACCTCTCATATTGCTCAATGAAAAACAGCCCCATCACTCACCCATCAGCAATCAGGACTCATGGCAAACATTCAGATGCTCTATCTCACCCTCATACACTTACAAATGCTGCCAGCCTCACATCCACCTCACAGTTTAAACATACCTCCAGCTCTTCAGCTATGTCAAGCACACCAGCGAAACAGATTGCAACACGCTCACTGTCATTCTTCCCTTTCTATTACATAACCAGGTTGTGCTTAACTGCAGGGAGCAGCAGAAAAGTAGTAGGGAATGGTGTGCCTGCATCTCCTGAGCCCTTTGAAAAAGGTGGTGTTGCACATCATGGGCGCGGCTGTGATTAAGGCCTTTGCATTCGATGTCACCAAGAACTTTAAGGATGACGGCTTGTTCCTGCCTTATGCCCCTTCTCAAGTTTCACTTCATCCTCATCCGGCTACCTTGCATGAAGTACAAGCTCAGATGCTTGTGGCCTAAATATGGTAGATACGGCTGACTGGTGCAGGGTAAATGTGTTGTGGCTGCTGCTAGGATAGCAGGTGTTCACCCACAAGATCTTCTGGGTATGGTCGCGTACCAACCCCATATTCATGAAATGTTAGACCTTGTGGTTGTGGAACATCTCTCCATCAACATGTGGGGCCTGCACCCTGCACCATTAGGAATCCTGCTAGCATGGCAAAGTCACATGCTCTCTCCTTCTGCTTCTCTCTAGTCAGTGAGAAAACAATTAAGTTTCCTTTCCTGGCATACAGGGCCTCTGTTACCTCCTTGATACAGCGATGTACAGCAAACAGTGAAATGTTGCTAATGTTGCCTGCTCCTGCCTGGAAGGATCTGCTTGCATGGAAATGTATGGCCACGGTGATCTTGATAGCTTCTGACAGTGTTGTCCTCACCCTGCTTTGTGGCTGTAGTGTTCAATGGTTTGATTGATCTCGGTTTGATTGCATTAGTCTGTTCATTGATCAGTTTTCATTGTGCTTGATTACTTAAGCCTATTGTTTGAAACTAAAGCTAAAAGACAGGGCTGGGAAGTTCTAGTAAACAGAGACTGTGTTCTGCGAAAGACTGAAATCTTGTAAGTTCTGAGATATTTTAAAATACTGCAAAATAAACCTGTCGTTGATTTAGAAGTAGTGTCATATCTGCATTGCTCTGAGATAAATCAGATATATAAACCCAGCAAACCGGCAAAATATCACAGCATCTGTTGGTCTGGTTGTAGGAGATGAAACAGTTCAGTCACCACCTTCTTGGTAAATGCCTCAGACACTGTTCCTGTCCAAGGTGGAAGTAGGAGAATAAAAGCAAAATACTGCGGATGCTGGAAATCTGAAATAAAAACAAGAAATGCTGGAACCACTCAGCAGGTCTGGCAGCATCTGTGGAAAGAGAAGCAGAGTTAACGTTTCGGGTCAGTGACCCTTCATCGGAACTGACAAATATTAGAAAAGTCACAGGTTATAAGCAAGTGAGGTGGGGGTGGGGCAAGAGATAACAAAGGAGGTCTAGATTGGACCAGGCCACATAGCTGACCAAAACGTCACGGAGCAAAGGCAAACAATATGTTAATGGTGTGTTGAAAGACAAAGCATTAGTACAGACTAGGTGTAAATACACTGAATATTGAAAAGCAGCAAGTGCAAACCTGAAAAAAAACAGTGGGTAAGCAAACTGAACAAACAAAGATGAAATGAAATAAATGCAAAAAAAAAGATTGTAAAAAATGTAAAAAGGAATGTTTAAAAAAAAAGGAAGAAAAAATAACTAAAAATGAAAGTAAAATGGGGGGCTGTCATGCTCTGAAATTATTGAACTCAATGTTCAGTCCGGCAGGCTGTAGTGTGCCTAATCGGTAAATGAGATGCTGTTCCTCGAGCTTGCGTTGATGTTCACTGGAACACTGCAGCAATCCCAGGACAGAGATGTGAGCATGAGAGCAGGGGGGAGTGTTGAAATGTCAAGCAACCGGAAGCTCAGGGTCCTGCTTGCGGACTGAGCAGAGATGTTCCGCAAAGCGGTCACCCAGTCTGCGCTTAGTCTCCCCAATGTAGAGGAGACCACACTGTGAGCAGCGAATACAGTATACTACATTGAAAGAAGTACAAGTAAATCGCTGCTTCACCTGAAAGGAGTGTTTGGGGCCTGGGATAGTGAGGAGAGAGGAGGTAAATGGGCAGGTATTACACCTCCTGCGATTGCAGGGGAAGGTGCCATGGGACGGGGACGAGGTGGTGGTGGTAATGGAGGAGTGGACCAGGGTGTCGCGGAGGGAACGATCCCTTCGGAATGCTGACGGGAAGGGAGGGGAAGATGCGACTGGTAGTGGCATCACGCTGGAGGTGGCGGAAATGGCGGAGGATGATCCTTTGGATATGGAGGCTGGTGGGGTGAAAAGTGAGGACAAGGGGAACCCTGTCACGGTTCTGGGAGGGAGGGGAAGGGGTGAGGGTAGAGGTGCGGGGAATGGGTACAGGCCAGGGAGTCAGGAGGTGAGTTCCTCATCACAGAGTTCCCAGCCTCTGACCTGCTCTTATAGCCACAGCATTTATGTGGCTGGTCCAGTTCAGTTTCTGGTCAATGATGAATTTCGGATGTTGATAGTGGGGTTTCAGTGATGGAAATGTCATCGAATGTCAAGGGGGGATGGTTAGATTCTCTCTTGTTTGAGATGGTCATTGCCTGGCACGAATGTTACTTGCCACTTATCGGCCCAAGCCTGGATGTTGTCCAGGTCTTGCTGCTTATGGAAATGGGCTGCTTCAGTATCTGAGGAGTCACAAATTGTGCTGAACATTGTGCAATCATCAGCGAACATCCCCATCTCTGACCTTATCATGGAGGGAAGGTCATTGATGAGGCAGCTGAAGATGGTTGGGCCTAGGACACTACCCTGAGGAACTCCTGCAGGTGATGTCCTGGGACTGAGATGATTGACCTCCAATAACCACAATCATCTTCCTTTGTGCTTCGTATGACTCCAACCAATGAAGAGTTTTCCCCCTAATTCCCATTGACTTCAGTTTTACTAGGGCTCCTTGATGCCATACTCAGTCAAATGCTACCTTGCTGTCAAGGGCAGTCACTCTCACCTCACCTCTGGAGTTCAGTTCTTTTCTCTATGTTTGGACCAAGGCTGTAATGAAGTCAAGAGCTGAGTGGCCCTGGCGGAACCCAAACTGAGCGTCAGTGAGCAGGTTATTGCTTAGCAAGTGCCGCTTGATCGGACTGTCGATGACACCTTCCATCATTTTACGGATGATTGAGAGTAGACTGATAGGGTAGTAATTGGCTGGGTTAGACTTGCCCTGCTTTTTATGCACAGAACCGACCTGGGTAATTTTCCACATTGCCGGGTAGGTGCCAGTGTTGTAGCTGTACTGGAACAGCTTGGCTAGGGGCACGGCAAGTTCTGGAGCACAAGTCATCAGTACTATCGCTGGAATGTTGTCAGGGCCCATAGCCTTTGCAGTGCCTTCAGCCGTTTCTTGATATCATGTGGAATGAATCGGATTGGCTGAAGACTGGCATCTGTGATGCTGGGGCTCTCAAGAGGAGGCCGAGATGGGTCATCAACTTGGCACTTCTGGCTGAAGATAGATGCAATGCTTGATGTTTGTGGCGCGTCCGCCTCCTGTCAGTTGTTTAATTGTCTACCATCATTCACTACTGCAGTGGCAGGACTGCAAAGCTTAGATCTGATCCATTGGTTGTGGATCGCTTAGCCCCGTCCATCGCATGCTGCTTCCACTGTTTAGTATGCAAGTAGTCCTGTGTTGTAGCTTCACCATGCTGATACCTCATTTTTAGGCATGCCTGGTGCTGCTCCCAGCATTTCCTCCTGCACTCTTTATTGAACCAGGGTTCGACACCTGGCTTGATGGTAATAGTAGAGTTGGGGGATATGCCGAGCCATGAAGTTACAAATTGCGGTTGAATACAATTCTGCTGCTGCTCATGGCCAAAAGCAACTCATGGATGCCCAGTTTTAAGTTGCTAGATCTGTTCGAAATCTATCCCATTTAACATGGTGGTCATGCCACATCACAGTGCTCTGTAATGGCCCTTGGTGGATAGGACCATCTATTACGAGCTCTCCTTCTCCCACCTCTGCACACAGCTTCCCCTCTCTGCTGCTTGTACTTCATTTCCAAGTCATGCTGCAGCCCTAATGGTACTGCAACTATTGCCTTCATTACTGAAACAGGTTTTCTCCTGACAGGCCTCCTGACAACTCCTCTGACCTCCTTATCATAGTCCAGCACTGCTACCTCTTGAATCCAAAAAGTTTTCAAAACTCCGCCAAAAGCACTTACACAGTACTTCCACTAACTCTACATCAACAAAAGTTAAAAGCACCTCCCCTGAAAGTTGCATGGTTAGTCCTTTAAATAATGCTAATGGTGGCCGGGGGTGGGGGGGTGGGTGGGAGGGAGTTGGGAGGGTGGGTTCTCTCATGCAGCTGAACCCATGTTCAGCTGGGAGTGAGTAGGAGTGGGCATTAACAGGACCTGCATGGTCCAAAATGGCAGATAGTGTGCCAACTCAGCCTTAGAGGATGTTTGATGTTACCATTTTCCCACTCTGCATGTTTCCGGTGTAGGCTCAGCACATCCATGCCAGCGCCATGCTGGAAGTGGCCGTAAGTGTCCTGCCTGACACCAGCAGCCAGCACCAATGGCACAAAGGAGCCGAATTTCATAGCCCTAGGGTCTGAATACTTCATTCCCTGAAAATGCCAGTATGGGTCGATAAAAATCAATAGCATTTGTGGTTTTATAATCGAGAGACAGAGTATAGAGTATCGAGTAATGATAAATTTGTACAAAACAATGGTTAGGCCATGTTTCTTTTTTCTCCACCTGGGTGGGTGTATGTAACTATATTTTGCACCATGTACTATTTTCTGGGGGGTTTTTTGGTGATTGCTGGTAGACCAAGCAATTTTAGGTATCCTAGCAATGAAAGTAGTGGCCCAGTAGTGGAACTCCATTGTAGAAAATACATTAAAGCTATTGCGAACATGCAGTATAGATTTACCAAGATGATGCCAGGGCTTGGAAACTATATTTATCAAGAGAGCTTTGAACTACTGGGACTATTTCCACTGCAGTAGAGAAGGTGAAGGGGGAAAAGTGTTTAACTTATGAAAGTTTTCTTTTATATAGAATGAATAAGGCAAGGCAATTCCTCAGTTTTGTAAGACATTGGCAGGGATTGTCAGTTGCAAATTGACACTGAGAGGGAGAAGTGAGATTCAAAGAAATGTTCTTATCCAGCAGGTTTTCCTAGCATGAATTGAGCCAAAGACCAATGCATCTTTTAAAGGAATATTGGATAAATAATAAAACAAAGGATTATATGGGGATACTGGAGAGAAAGTGAGAGGTAGGTTCAGCATTGAATTACTCTAGCAATGAGCTGGCAGATATAATGAGCTGAGTGGTCTTGTGTGCTTCTATATTTGTATGGTCTCTTCAGACTACTAGAAAAGATCGGATGTCCACCAAAGCTACTAAGTATCATCACCTCATTCCATGACAATATGAAAGGCACAATTCAGCATAGCGGCGCCTCATCAGACCCCTTTCCTATCCTGAGTGGCATGAAACAGGGCTGTGTTCTCCCACCTACACTGTTTAGGATCTTCTTCTCCCTGCTGCTCTCACATGTGTTCAAGTCTTCAGAAGAAGGAATTTTGCTCCACACAAGATCAGGTGGCAGGTTGGTCAACCTTGCCCATCTCAGAGCGAAGACCAAAGTACGGAAAGTCCTCATCAGGGAACTCCTCTTTGCTGACGATGCTGCATTAACATCTCACACTGAAGAGTGTCTTCAAAGACTCATCGACAGGATTGCGGCTGCCTGCTATGAATTTGGCCTAACCATCAGCCTCAAGAAAACGAACATCATGGGACAGGATGTCAGAAATGCTCCATCCATCAATATTGGCGACCATGTTCTGGAAGTGGTTCAAGAGTTCACCTACCTAGGCTCAACTATCACCAATAACCTGTCTCTCGATGCAGAAATCAACAAGCGCATGGGAAAGGCTTCTATTGCTATATCCAGACTGGCCAAGAGAGTGTGGGAAAATGGTGCACTGACACGGAACACAAAAGTCTGAGTCTATCAAGCCTGTGTCCTCAGTACCTTGCTCTACGGCAGCGAGGCCTGGACAACATATGTCAGCCAAGAGCGACGTCTCAATTCATTCCATCTTTTTACTTTTAGAGATACAGCACTGAAACAGGCCCTTTGGCCCACCGAGTCTGTGCTGACCATCAACCACCCATTTATACTAATCCTACACTAATTCCATGTTCCTACCACATCCCCACCTGTCCCTATATTTCCCTACCACCTACCTATACTAGGGGCAATTTATAATGGCCAATTTACCTATCAACCTGCAAGTCTTTGGCGTGTGGGAGGAAACCGGAGCACCCGGAGGAAACCCATGCAGACACAGGGAGAACTTGCAAACTCCACACAGGCAGTACCGGGAATTGAACCCAGGTCGCTGGAGCTGTGAGGCTGCGGTGCTAACCACTGTGCCACTGTGCCGCCCCGGAGAATCCTTGGCATCAGGTGGCAGGACCATATCTCCAACACAGAATTCCTCGAAGTGGCCAACATCCCCAGCATATACTGAGTCAGCAGCGCTTGAGATGGCTTGGTCATGTGAGCCACATGGAAGATGGCAGGATCCCCAAGGACACATTGTACAGTGAGCTCGTCACTGGTATCAGACCCACTGGCCGTCCATGTCTCCGCTTTAAAGACGTCTGCAAATGCGACATGAAGTCCTGTGACATTGATCACAAGTCGTGGGAGTCAGTTGCCAGTGATCGCCAGAGCTGGTGGACAGCCATAAAGGCGGGGCTAAAGTGTGCGAGTCAAAGAGACTTAGCAGTTGGCAGGAAAAGACAGAAGCGCAAGGGGAGAGCCAACTGTGTAACAGCCCCGACAACCAATTTTATCTGCAGCACCTGTGGAAGAGTCTGTCACTCTAGAATTGACCTTTATTGCCACTCCAGACGCTGCTTCACAAACCACTGACCACCTCCAGGTGCTTACCCATTGTCTCTCAAGACAAGGAGGCCAAAGAAAGAAAGAAAGAAAGAAAGACTCTAGCAATGAGCTGGCAGAAATGATGAGCTGAGTGGTCTTTTGTGCTTCTATATTTGTATGGTCTTTGACCTGCTCTTGCTGTATCTTATGATTCATATCTGAAAATGTAGAGGGTCAAGAAGCTTAGCCTTATATGGCTTTTATTTCCAACCAGGTTATTTGCCTTGTTTATATTTTGTGGGACTAGAAGCTTGAGAAGGGGGTTATTTATGCTGTTGCCTCATCAACAGTTGAATCTCAAATTTGAACACCATGATCTGTTAGCAACTTGAGAAATACATGTATTATGGCCAGGTGGGTGATGGCATGGCTAGTTTCCACTGTTCACCTCCCAGCTGACCACAGACCGTGCTTTTCTTTAAATAGAGTTTCAGCCCCTTTGTTTTGTTTGCCAAATAAACAGACATTGACAATTATTCTTGTAGGTTTAAAACAGAAGATTAAATATTTATTGAACAATTTTCATCACCTGAAATGTTCGCAACACCACCCATGCATGCATTCACCCTCACAGGCAGACAGAAGAGAAGGTAGAAAGAAGGGAAAGGGTGAAAGATGTTAAGAGTTCAAGATGTAAAAGTCTGTTGCTTCAGGAAAACCTGTGGAATCCTCTCGGATGGTGAGTTTTAAAGTTGCAGGCCTGTCTGCTGGCTGTCTTGTATTTGCTGGGTTGCATAAGACTTCTGGTGGTTCATTCAGTTTGAAGACAGTGATGATATTCATAGTTCAGTTTTCACAGGTGGAGGAGTTGTTTCAAAAGCACTCACTTTTTTCTGCTGCAGTTGGCTTTCAACTTGTCTCAGCAGGGATCAAATGTTAGCTGGAACTGCTCTCTCTCTCAGCCTTGAGCTGGAATTCAAGATGGCTTTGAAGTTGACTGTGGTCCAGACGGATATTGATGACTTGATTACTAAACCGGAAAGACCCTTTTGTTCTTCAAAATGATTACCGTTAAAAACAAACTCATTAATTGTTCTGAAGAAGGGTCACTGATCTGAAACATTAACTCTGCTTCTCTCTCCACAGATGCTGTCGGACCTGCTGAGTATTTCCAGCATTTCTTGTTTATATTTCAGATTTCCAGCATCCACAATATTTTGCTTTTATTCATTAATTGTTAGTTTTTCCCATGTGACTTTAGGCTTCAGTTCCTGATGGGCTGCACAATAGCTTTTGATGGCCCCATTTTGATAATATGAGAGCTGTTCACACTCTATTGTGGTGAAGGATAGCAGGAAACATGGAGCCTGGAAGTGCCTTTGTTTTATCCCATTTTGTGTATAGCTCTCATCCATGTGTGATAAGCTGTCTCATTTCCATGTAGACAGGGTTAATTGGTTTTAGCTCTCGTAGAAATGGATGTGTATTTTAGTGCAGGAGATGGTATGGGTCATGTGACTTGTCCTCCATTTTGTTGACAGCAAATGTACTTGTCATTTAAAATGATTCTAATTTTTTTATAACTCTTCCGTGTGTTTTTGCATTTTCATTGTTGCACTTCTCCTGCGTGTAACACATGAACTAATGGACATCAGGGCTGGGATTTTAATAGCGCTCTGGAGGTGGCCTGACAGGCAGGAGGGCTGGTAAAATGGCAGCAGAAGGTGTCGGGTGGGAAGCCCGTCATCTTCTCACTGCCATGAGATATTGTGAAAGGCAGGAACGGCAGCGGCTCTGCCGCCCACTGACCAGAGGTGCATGGCCAATTAAGGTAAAGAACTGGCATATTAACAGCCATTTTATGCCCCCATTTTACCAATGTCATGTGGGGAGATCACCAGGTACATCAAGGTGGCCTCCCAGCAGCTTCCCGGGGGGTGGGACAGGGCCTTCTTTCCTGTGGCTGCATGTCCCATGGAGGGGCTCTCAGTGGTAATGACTGCTGGAGGGTTCATCCCTCCAATCACCAGGGCCTGCCTGCCTGGCCCTGGCACATTAAAAACAAATTCTCTCTGACACTTTGAGGGCACCTTAAAATGGAGGTACCCTCTCCTCCACCCTGAAGATTCAGCGGCGACCACCTCTATTGGTAGCACTACCATGGCTGCTGAGCTGCCGGCCTTCTGATTGGACCAGCAATTGGAGAGGCAGGTCACCGTTCTTAATGGGATGGCAGTCTGGTGGCTGCCTCTTAATTGGCCACCCCCAGTAAAGCCCCCTCCTCTGTCCTGCCCTTTGCTCATGCGGGCTCGGGACCTGCATTTGATTCTGACAGCGGGACCCACAGCCTGCTGGTAAAATTCCGGCCCAGGAATTCAAACTAATGGGGGTAATTTTGAGTCCGTACTGCTGACAGATCCTTATCCATAAACATCACATGTGAGAAATCAACAATCTGAATTGTCAGTTTCTGTTAGCTTTGGTTCAGTTGGTAGCAGTCTGCTCCTCAGTCAGAATGTTGTGGATTACATACGAACATACGAATTAGGAGCAGGAGTAGGCCACTCAACCTTCGAGCCTGCTCCACCATTCAATAAGATCATAGCTGATCTGATTGTAACCTCAACTCCACACTCCCACCTACCCCCTATAACCTTTCACCCCCTTGTTTATCAAGAATCTATGTACCTCTGCCTTAAAAATATTCAATGACTCTGCTTCCACCACCTTTTGAGGAAGAGAGTTCCAAAGACTCACAACCCTCTGAGAAAAGAAAAATTCTCCTCATCTCTGTCTTAAATGGGCAATCCTTATTTTTAAACAGTGACCCCCTGTTTCTAGATTCTCCCACAAGAGGAAACATCCTTTGCACATCCATCCAGTAGGACCCCTCAAGATCTTATATGTTTCAATCAAGTCGCCTCTGACTCTTCTAAACTCTAGCAGATACAAGCCTAGCCTGTCCAATCTTTCCTCATAAGACAACCTGCCTTTCCAGGTATTAATCTAGCAACTGCTTCCAACATATTTACATCTTTCCTTAAATAAGGAAACTGTACACAGTACTCAAGATGTGGTTTCACCAATGCCCTGTATAACTGAAGCATAACCTCCCTACTTTTGTATTCAATTCCCCTCACAATAAACGATAACATTCTATTAGCTTTCCTAATTATGTGCTGTACCTGCATACTAACCTTTTGCGATTCATGCACGAGAACACCCAGCTACCTTTTCATCTCAGAGCTCTACAATCTCTCACAACGCTATCGGTAGGTGGCGCTGTTTTGGCACATGCGCAAATACAGCATGTGCCACTAAAACGTCACAGCTTGCGACTGTAGCAGCTGCCAGGACTAAAGATGGCGCTGGTCAAAGAATCACACAGAGGCAAACCTAACAAACACGTGGCAGCATACAATGGCCGAAGTGAGAGAGTGGAGCGGGCTGGGGAGAGCAGCGCGGGGGGCAGGGAGACCAGCGCGGGGAGAGCAGCGGCGACGGTGGCGACGGCGGGTTGGGGGGTGGGGGAGAGCTGGGAGAAAGAGGGAGGGGGGGAAGAGGGAGGGGGGGAAAGAGGGAGGGAGGGATGGGGGGAAAGAGGGAGGGAGGGAGGGGGAAAAGAGGGAGGGAGGGGGAAAAGAGGGAAGGAGGGGGGAAAGAGGGAAGGAGGGAGGAAAGAGGGAGGGAGGGGGACAGAGGGAGGGGGGAAAGAGGAAGGGGGAAAGAGGGAGGGGGAAGAAGGAGGGGGGGAAGAAGGAGGGGGGGAAAGAGGGAGGCCGGAAAGAGGGAGGGGGAGGGGAGAGGGAGGAGGGGAGGGAGAGGGAGGAAGGGGAGAGGGTGGGGGAGAGCGGGGGGGAGGGGAGAGAGTGGGGGGGAGGGCGGCGGTGGGGGAGAGTGGTGGGGGGGAGCAGCGGAGCGGAAGAGGAGTGCCTTTTTCTGTGCATGCGCCATAAACACAGCAGCAAAAGACTTACCGGCCAGTCCCTGCACCCGGCGACACCAAGGTCTTCGGCCGCTCGCTCCCCGCGGCTCTCAACGGCCTCTTGCTTCCGGCCCTCTCCATTCAGCCATTCCCTCCAGCTGTGAATGCCCAATCCAGTTGCTTTCTCCCCTACCCAGTTGCTTTCTCCCCTACTTCTCAACAGTACTTCAGGCATTGCAACTGTCTGGTCCCTGCCTTTTGCATGCTCCCTTTCCCCACCCCTCCCCGCTCTCCCCACCCCTCCCCCCTCTCCCTCTTCACCTCCCCCTCTTCGCCCACCCCTCCCTCCCCCTCTTCACCCACCCCTCCCTCTACCCCCCTACCTCTACCCCCCTACCTCCACCCCTCCCTCTACCCCCCTACCTCCACCCCTCCACCACAGTTGAATATCTGAAGTGCAGTTGCAAAGTCGGGGAAATAGCATCCAAAAATAAACCTCAACAATTCTGGTTTTAATTATTGAGAAGTTTTATTAAGTTCATTAAGCATCCAAGGAACTGCCGTGCATGGATACATGAGTGTTGTGTCCAGCATTCCTGTGAGACAGACAGGCCGAGTCTCTGCTATGCACAGCTAAAGAGATTGTTCCTGGGGAGCCTTGTGGTGAATGAACGCTTGGCTCTCTATTCCACTACTGTATTGTCCATGTGAAGAAGGCAAAGTCACAAGAGTCTGAGCTCAGTCTATTCTTGGTGAATGTTCCCCAAGCGCATCCCAATGTGCATTCCCAATTCATCCATAAATGCAACGTTCCTTTCCACATCGTGACAAGCTCCGCAGCATGATCCAGTTGCCTTCGTTGCTTGAATGCTGACCTTAAGTCTCAAGGATTGTTTTCTCGACGGCATGTTTTACATGAAAAGAAATAAAGCAAATCAGAGTCAGAGCTTGCCTCCCTCCATCCACTGAAATTACTGTTGTGCACACCTTTTTAAGTTCTGCAGTGAAGGCACCAATTGATAACGTCGCCAATGAAGCACTTATTACCCACCTCAGATGCAGGAATCAGCACATCCTTGCGTCCTCTCCTGCACTACCTCCTTTGCTTGAATGCCGTCCTTAAGTCTCAAGGATTGTTTTCTCAAGGGCACGTTTTACTTGAAAAGAAATAAGGAAAGAACAGCAGTGTCAGAGCTTCCCTCCCTCTAATGAAATTACTGTTGAGCATGCTTTGTGTTCTGCGGTAAAGGCATGTACTGATAACACCGCCAATGAGTCATTCAGTACCCGCCTCAGCTGTAGGAGTCAGGATGATGTAACTGCCCCTATCTCGTGATGGTTCAATGCTGCTCTCAGGGAAAACATGAATGATGTGAGGGTGCTGGAAAAAGAAGCACATTTCTTTTGGGCTATGAACATAAAGCAGGCCATTTAGCCCAGCTGTTCCCTGCTAGTGGTTATGCTACTCCTGCGCCTTCCCATATGCTCCTATTTAATCCTGCCTACTACTATCAGCATCACCTTCCATTTTTTTCACTCTTACCTGCCTTTGCCTTAAAGCAACACTGAGGGTGGAGACCGGTCTGGCTGCACTCCCACCTCACCAGTTGTGTACGCAGCAAGAGCATTCACATTTGTGCTACCACTGGACACGGCATGAGGTGGCTGTGTGTCCATGTGCACTGCTCGGATGGGTGCAGGCACAGGTGGCTGTGTGTCCATGTGCACTGCTCGGATGGGTGCAGGAACAGGTGACTGTATGTCCATGTGCACTGCTCGGATGGGTGCAGGAACAGGTGGCTGTGTGTCCATGTGCACTGCTCGGATGGGTGCAGGAACAGGTGGCTGTGCAACTGAACAGCAAGGAGAGGGTACCACAGGTGGGGGAAGTGGAGCTTTGAACAGGCAGGCATATGTTCAGGAAGTTCAGGAAGGCTATTAAGGGACCACACGGGATACATGAGATGAGATAAGAAATACAGAATGCACTCCATTGAAACGTTACAAAAACGAAAATGACCGTTTAGATGGAAGGTTGTTCGCTGGACTGCAGCACATGTACTGCCTGCACACAGCAACTTACAACAGGGACTGGAGCACATGCAGTGCCCCAGACAATGGAAATGTTTTCAGAGCAATTTACAACAGGGACTGGAGCACATGCAGTGCCCCAGAGAATGGAAATGTTATCAGAGCAACTTACTTTGGAACAATCTCCTCTGTCTAATAAAAATGAAGCAAATCTCCAAAACGACTAAATAATTGAGATAAAATGCGAGAAAATGCCTGCCGAAACCTCTCTTCCTTCCACTTTCAAAAACTCGCGCCGAAGCTTTGACGCATGCATGAATATCGGAAGATTGACGCATGCGTGAATATCCAGTGGCGTTGCATGAAGCGCATGCGCAGAGGCCAACCTGGCACGTTGCCCGAGGAAGACGACGTAACGCGATGACGTCACCAGCGCATGCGCAAACTGGTCCTGGCAAGCTGGAACGCAGTGCATGCGCAGAGAGCAGGAGATCGTCTGCGCATCTGCGCACCGCAGCACAGCCTGATGATGTCGGCGCTGGCCAGCGTTGTCAGGAATCACTTTGATTTTTCAAAGTGCCCTGCTATAACGTCTTTAATAATAACTTCTAACATTTTCCCTAAGACTGATGTTAAGCTAACTGGCCTATAGTTTCCTGCTTTTTGTCTCCCTCCCTTTTTGAATAAAGGAGTTACATTCACCATTTTTCAATGTAATAAAACCTTCCCTGAATCTGGGGAATTTTGGAAAATTAAAACCAACGCCTCAACTATCTCATATAAAAGCAAAATACTGCGGATGCTGGAAATATGAAATAAAAACAAGAAATGCTGGAACCACTCAGCAGGTCTGGCAGCATCTGTGGAAAGAGAAGCAGAGTTAACGTTTCGGGTCAGTGAACCTTCTTCGGAACTGACAAATATTAAAAATGTCACAGGTTATAAGCAAGTGAGGTGGGGGTGGGGCAAGAGATAACAAAGGAGAATGTGCAGATTGGACAAGGCCACATAGCTGACCAAAAGGTCATGGAGCAAAGGCAAACAATATGTTAATGGTGTGTTGAAAGACAAAGCATTAGTACAGAATAGGTGTTAACGGACTGAATATTGAACAGCAGCAAGTGCAAACATGAAAAAAAAACAGTGGGTAGGCAAACTGAACAAACTAAGATGAAATGAAATAAATGTAAACTATCCTCAAAAATGCCTCAACTATCTCACTAGCCACTTCTTTTAAGACCCAAGGATGAACTCCATCAGGACCCAGGGACTTGTCAGCATGTAGCTCCAACAATTTGCTCAGTACCACTTCCCTGGTGATTGTAATTTTCTTGAGTTCCTTCCTTCCATTTCCTGATTTATAGCTATTTCTAGGATGTTGCTTGTATCCTCTATAGTGAAGACCGATGCAAAATGCCTCTTCAATTCATCTGCCATCTCCTTATTTTCCATTGTTAATTCCCCAGACTCACTTTCTATAGGACTAATGCCCACTTTGTTAACTTTTTTGATATCGATAGAAACTCTTACTGTTTTTATACTTCTAGCTAGCTTTCTCTTGTACTCTAATTTTCCCCTAATTATCAATCTATTAGTCATTCTTTGCTGTTTTTTATATTCTGTCCAATCTACTGACCTACCACCCATCTTTGCACAATTATAAGCTTTTTCTTTAAGTTTGATACTATCTTTAACTGTTTTAGTTAACCACAGATGGTGGGTCCTCCCTTTGGAATTTTTCTTTCTTATTGGAATGTATCTATTCTTTGTATTCTGAAATATCCCCTTGAATGCATCTCTATTGACCCAACCCTTAACTTAATTTGCCAGTTCACCTTAGCTAACTTTGCCTTCATTCCCTTATAATTTCTCTTATTTATGTTTAAAATACTAGTTTTAGACCCACTTTTCTCTCCCTCAAACTGAATATAAA
Source organism: Heterodontus francisci (assembly GCF_036365525.1). NCBI lineage: Eukaryota > Metazoa > Chordata > Chondrichthyes > Heterodontiformes > Heterodontidae > Heterodontus > Heterodontus francisci. Next base: position 27,963,256 of record NC_090379.1, read on the forward strand.
ATCCAATCATATTATGATTGCTGCTGCCTAGGGGCACCTTCAATATGAGGTCATTAATTAATCCTATTATCACGGAATCATATTTATTTTCTCCTAGGATTCAAACAGTGCACCTTTAAGATAGAGGAAAGCTTCTGGATTTCTGAGACACTGTATGCCAACTGCACTTGTTACCTAGACGACAGCAGGAGAGAGAGATCACATGGTATAATGTTTTGATTTGACTATGCGTAAAACTGGCAAAAAACAGTCTGAAACAGTTAGTTTTGAGAGACTCTCCAGCGAGGTTTGCTAGTGAAGAAAAGAGCAGTCTATTCTGTCTCAGCAGAAATTCTACAAGGAACTATAGGCTGAGTTAATTGCCTAGGGAGAAAAAGAAGCCCTTTTTTTGAAGAGACAATTTGTATTGTTGAAGGTCGCAAACCTCATTTTTTAAAATTACAAGCCAGGAAGTATTTGCTTCAATAAAAGCAAAATACTGCAGATGCTGGAAATCTGAAATAAAAACAAGTAATGCTGGAAATACTCAGCAGGTCTGGCAGCATCTGTGGAGAGAGAAGCAGAGTTAACGTTTTAGGTCAGTGACCCTTCTTCAGAACTCTGCTTCAAGTATTTGCTTCAAGATTGAATCTCCCTTGACTGATTGTGTTTGCTGGAATTACAGAAGTAGAGTTTCAGCTGAGAGTCTGTTGATTTTAAAATTCAAATTGACCTATTGCTGTGCTCAGCATTGAAAAAACCATTTGTTGCCTGCCACAGCCAATATGTTATGAATGCCTACTGAGAACAGACTATTTCATCAAATTTGCATGGAGACTTCGAGTAGCATTTGATTATATTCACATTAGAATACCTCATCAATCAGAAATGTAAGCCACAAAGACTTACTTACTTATTTATTTATTCTTAAGAAATAGCTAATTTTAAAAACATCATTTAAAAAAAGACTGGTTAACCATGAGTTTTGAGTGGATGTGTGTGAATGGCAGAGTTAGGTTAAAATAAGAAGTTATAAAGTCTTTAGACGTAGATTTATCTTAATTGTGTTTAAGATTTAGTTTTAATATATAGTTAATTTGTTGTTGTCTAAAGATACTTAGTTTGCTCTGTTTTATTCCAGGGGTTACCAGAGTGTTTAATTTAGCTGTTTTCCGGTTGGGTGGGAAAACTTCAATAATATGCTGCGACCTGTGGAGTGACAGGACTGAATTGATGGTGCATTACTCCTGCTTCGGTCTTAACACGATCTCATTGCACAATACCAGGTCTAGTATAGCCTGCTCTCTGGTTGGCTCCAGAATGTACAGTTCTAAGAAAATACCCCAAAAGCATTCTATAAACTCTTCATCTAGATTACCTTTGCCCATCTGACTTTTCTAGTCTATATATAAATTAAAATCCTCCATGATTATTGCCATACCTTTCTGACAAGCTCCCATTATTTCTTCCTTTATACCTCATCCTACCATGTGGTTACTGTTAGGTGGCCTGTACACCACTCCCATAAGTGACTTCTTGCCTTTATCATTTCTTATCTGTACCCAAACTGCTTCTACATCCTGGTTTCCTAAACTCAAGTCATTCCTCTCTATTGTGCTAATACCATCATTAATTAACAAAGCCACCCTCCACCTTTTCCTAGCTTCCTATCCTTCCTAAATGTCATGTATCCTTCAATATTCAGGTCCTAATCTATGGCATTCTGCAGCCATGTCTCTGTAATGGCTATCAGCTCATATTTATTTATTTTTATTTGCCCTATCCATTCATCCGTTTTGGTTCGAATACTATGTGCATTCAGATACAGAGCCTTCAATTTTGTCCTTTTATTATTTTTGTAACCTCTAGCCTTATCTGCTGATTTACTCTTAGATTTGTACTCATTGTCCTATCCTGGCATGGTCTGTTTATTTTTTTCCTTATTAATACCTTTCTGTCTTGTCTCTACTCTTTGATTTACTACATCTTCCCAAATTTGATCCCTTGCCCCCACTATTTGGTTTAAAACCCTTTCTACTTCCTTGTTGTGTGGCTCACTAGAGCACTGGTCCCAGCATGGTTCAGGTGTAGACCATCTCAACTTTACAGCCCCCACTTTCCCCGGTACTGGTGCCAGTGCCTCATGAACTGGAACCCACTTCTATCACACCTGTCTTTGAGCCACTCATTCATTTCTCTCATCTTATTTGCCCTTTGACAATTTGCATATGGCTGATCTAATAATCCAGAGCTTATTACCTTTGAGTTTTTGCTTCATAATAGCATGCCTAGCTCCTCATACTAACTATGCAGAACCTCTTTCCTTCAAGTCCCACTCCAGGACTTGAGCACTAAAGTCAAGGCTGACACTCCAGTGTGGTACTGAGGGAGTGCTGCACTGTGGAGATGCCATCTTTTTGATGAGATATTAAAGTTGAGGCCCCATTTGCCCTCTTGTGTTGAAGTAAAAGATCCCATGGCACTATCTTGAAGAAGAGCAGTGGAGTTATCCCTGGTGTCCTGGCCAATATTTATCCCTCAATCAAGGTCACAAACACATTATCTGTTCATTATCGCATTGCTGTTTGTGGGAGCTTGTTGTGTGCAAATTAGCTTCCATCTTTCCTATATTACAACAGCGACTACACTTCAAAAGTACTTCATTGACTATAAAGCACTTTGAGACATCTGGTGGTCATGAAAGGCACTATAGAAATGCATGTCTTCATTTCTTGTGCTGCTGCCAGGTGAGGATGCTGCTGGAGAAACTGAACACTGAGGCTCCATAATGGACTTTTTGCAAACTAAAAGACAGGAAGCTTGGATATCCCAAAGTAATTGATGGGTGGTTATTTCATTACTTTATTTTTCTGTTTATTGCCAATTGTGGAAAATATAAAGATATCATGGGAATAAGCACTTGTTACCAGTGGATTGCTATAGCCACATCTACCCCAGTGAATTATATCAGAGATGCACAGTATTTGGTTTTGCTTTGTTGTATATTCAGAGATCAGAATGTGGAAAAGCATGTTTCTTTTTACTCTCAAGTGGGTATATGTAACTATACTTTGCACCACATACAGTGTACTGTTATTTTTTAGTTAATTGCTGGTTAGGTATCCTGACAATCGAAGTAGTGGTCCAGTTTCGGGGAGAACATTTTGGTAACTGTTTGATTTTTGTTGTGTTAAATATGCAAAACTGTTTACCACAGACATTTACTTATTTGCCATCAATACTCATTAACCAGGATAGATGCTGAAATGCCAAAATGCATTATAGAACTCTGTGCTTTAAAATCTTTATCAAGCATAAACTATCTGCTGCTAATTGTAATTGGCTATTACTTTGATGGAAAGTCAATCACATGAGAACAGTGTTAGGCTTGATGGAGAATACAGCTGTATGCAAATGTAGCTGGAAAATGGCAGAAAGTTGGCACATTTGATCGCAGTAAGGTCTGCATCCAAGCAGTCTTTCATTGGTGCCTTGAAAGCCATGCCAAGTACAGGATCTGGCTGCAGGACTGGGCCAACTGGAATGGTCTTAAGTAGGAAGCTGACAACATGGGCGAGCATGTTGTGGACTTGTCAAAGAAAAAAAAGTCCAGACTTCATCTGGGTTCCGACAAAGAAGATAACAGAATGCCACACCCATCAAACCAGCTGCTGAAGCATTATCAAAAAAACAGAAATACTTTGGTAAATGGGGGATTATCAAGCAACTAAAAGGACAAAGAGGTTTATCTCCATACCAAGACAAAAGGTGGAAAGACTTCTGTAATTAGATTCATGATCCAACATCAGCTCCAAATGTTTCCTAAACAGGCTGCAAGATTTGATGAAACATAATCAAATATGTTGGCAACATTCTTTTGTGCTCAGGATAGGCCTTATCTCTTTATTATATTAAATGTCATTCCACCTTTCTATTGCAATATCTCTAGTCTCTGTGCTTTTTGAATGCGGAGAACAAGCTATCATTACTGTGTTGCTTTATGTACTTGCATATTCCAAAATTGCTGCCGAGGACAGCCCAATTTTAGTACCACTGCTGTATTATAAAGGAAGTGGTGCAACCATTTTTGGAGGAGTTGAGAACCACCTTCGGAGATGGATTTCCAAGACTCCTCTGGAAGCAGCAGTAGCAGATGACAACAATCTGGCCTATAGGGGTTGCTGATCACTCAGTCTTTCCATACAAACAAGTAATTCAGTATTTGTATTGACAACATTGTAAACTTCTCCTTGACATCAGCATACGCTCTGATTTTGATATATACTCTGCTCAAGCACGTGGTATCATCTTGGCACAGACCCACAAAAGCATCCCCTTTAATCTCTCAGAGAACTCTGAGAATTTTTTGATTAGATTGACAGTTCACATAATTATTTTTTAATGGATGACTCTTAGCCAAGCTTTTCAATCTACCTAAGTCTCTGTTTGTCCCATATTAATTTGCCAAGATGAATGCTCTATATAACATTGAGCACCTGCTTATTCACTAATGCAGTTAGTGCTACTTAAGCTACAATATTTAACTTGCCCAGATCAAACTACATTGCAAGACTAAAACACTTCCTATAATATTGACAGCCAAAGTGAAAAATTAAATAAAACAACCAAAGTGAAACACAGCTTGGTCCTTTTGCCTCAAGCTATGTTTATGCTGCATCTGTTAATTTGTGATTGTTGTAAATCTACAGATGATTTCTGTCTGTAAGAAACATTCAACATGTGTCAGACTTTGACAGCCAAACAGATAATTTAACATCATGAACGGAATTAGGGAAGTGGCAAGCACAAGCTATGCATAAGAATTCAGATACATTTAGAACTCAGCCTTGATTCTAACCTCTTAAAGCTTAAATGATTCAAGTCTAAAGGCTTCCAAGAAACAAATGGATGTCATATCAATGGTTAGATTTGGCAGTGTCTCAGGGCTCTAGGGAAATAGATGTCTTGGTTGGATCCAAAAGACCGAGAAACATGTTGGTGCTACTATTACAAGTGAAATGGAGCTAAAGATTCATTAATTTACTACAGAGATGAATCCTTCAGGCAGATAATTGTGAAACAGGGCTGCCAAGAAAGTGAACATCTTAAATGATTAACCCCCCTTCGACAACAGGGAAAACCAATGAATAATTCAGGCCTTTCAAATCATAATAGAAATGGATCAAGAGTAATCAGATACAATGGATGAATACATGTGCACAGCTTATTTTGTAAATAAATAACTATTTGATAATCACTTACTTTGACCTACTGACATCAAAATCCCATGAAACACAAAAGTATACAGGCAATGTGATATTGTCAATGTGGCAGCACATGTGGAGAATGGACAACAGATGGCAAGATGCACCTCTGGGCATGCTCACCGTGCATACATTTGAATTAAATAACATTTAAGATTCAATTGGATTCAAATTTGGTTCTTTGGTTTGAAACCTGAGATATTGCACTTTTGGATCATGCTGAAAGGATCCACAAGGCTATTGGGGCAGGTAAAATATGTTCTAGAATTCTCAATTCATTAAAGTAGGAAGTTAGTGCAGGTTTGGTTGATACTTTTCAGAGCTTCTAAAATACTCAAGCAGTTCTTAAGGATAGAAGGATAATGAATGTAATTCCAATATTAAAAAGAAGATTTCAACTTAATAGCAACTTCTGTTTGGAGCAAAGGAGATTGAGGGGTGATTTAATAGATGTGTACAAGATTATGACAGGCTTGGATAAGTTAGACAAGGATAAGCTGTTCCTATTAACTGATGGTACAAGGACAATGGGACACATATAGAAGGTTTTGGACAAAAGATGCAGGGGGGATGTGAGGAAGAATGTTTTTACAGAGCAAGTGGTAACGACCTGGAACTCACTGCCCTGAGGGTGGTGCAAGTGGGGATAATCAATGATTTCAAAAGGAAATTGGATGGGCACTTGAAGGAAATTAACTTGCAGGGCTACAGGGATTGACTGAGGGAGTAGGACTGACTGGATAGCTTTGCAGAGAGCTGGCATGGACTTATGGGCTGAATGGCCTCCTTCTGTGCCATAAATAACTCTATGACTAATGACTACAGGCCAGTAGTTAACATCCTTAGTCAAAAAATATCTGAGGACATTCTATAGAATACTATGAATATATGTGTAAATGGTGCAGTTTTATGATTGAGAATAGTGAGCATGGCTTTAAGAGTAATAGAATATAGGATCAGGAGTAAGGCATTCAGCCTCTCAAGCCTGTTCTGCCATTCAGTTAGTTTGTGGCTGATCTGTATCTCAATTCCATCTTCATCACATTTTGAAATGACCTAGCCTCAACAGCTTTTTTGGTGGATTGAGTTTCAGATTTCCAATACCCTTTAAGTGAAACAGTGCTTTCTGACATCACCCCTGAATGGTCTAGTTCTAACTCTGAGGCTATGCCCCCTTTGTTCTGGACTCCCCCACCAGTGGACATAGTTTTTCCCTATCTACCCTATTAGCTCCAATAATTATCGCAAGCATCTCAATTCGATCATCCCTTAATTGTCTATTCTCAAAGGCATACCTTAGAGACAATATAATACACTGGAGTTCTTTTAAGTGATAACTAAGATAGTGGATGAAGTCAGTCGAGGAGATGCCGTTTGCTTGGATTTTCCAAGGTGTTCAACAATATCTTTATATGAAAATAGTAGGAATACATATCAAATTAACTGGATAGAATAAGAATTAGCCTAGTAACAAAAGAGTGGTGGTGGTACATAGAAACTGCTCTGGGGAAATAAATAGTTAATTGTGTTCCAAACGGAATTGTTCTGTGCTATTGACAATATTTGTGAATGATATGGAACAAGGTGTTAATGGAGTCTTTACTTAGATTTGTGTCATCAGCAAACTTATGTAGATATGTAATGAGTAGAGATTAGATTGCTTTTGTTCAGACGTGATAGGCTGAGAAATGGCAGGTAGATTTTAATGTGGATAATAAATGTAGGGGAGATAAAATGAAAGTGTGTGCAAAATCAAAGCATGGCTACTGGTAGGAGTAGATTTTAAACTATGCAGCCTGGGTGATAATCCCATTCTAGAGCTCAATTGATTTTTATCCCAGGTGTTGCATTGGTTGGGTGATTCACTCTGACAGATGACACGAGCAACGAAGGTGGAAATTTACCTCCAGATTCCTCTCTCCTCACTATCCAAGGCCCCTAACACTCCTTTCAGGTGAAGCAGCGATTTACTTGTACTTCTTTCTATTTAGTATACTGTATTTGCTGCTCACAATGCGGTCTCCTCCACATTGGGACGACCAATTGCCGATTGGGCGACCGCATTGCCGAGCACCTCCGCTCAATCCGAAAGCATAACTCTGAGCTTCCGTTTGCTTGCCATTTCAACACTCCCCCCTGCTCTCATGCCAATATTTCTGACTTTGGCCTGCTCCAGTGTTCCAGTGAACATCAACGCAAGCTTGAGTAGAAGCACCTGATCTTTCGATTTGGCACTCTACAGCCTTGCGGACTGAACATTAAGTTCAATAACTTCAGAGCATGACTGGCCTTTTTTTAATATTTTATTTTTTAAACAATGTGCCTGCTTTTCATGTTGTCAGAGCTGCTCATTATTTCGCTATTAACAGTCTCTCTGGACTAATGCTTTGTCTTTCACCACAAGCTTTAACACACGCTTTGCCTTTGTCCCAGGACAGCTTTGTTATTTAATCTCCCTCTGCCCTATCAAACACCTTCCCCTTTTATCTCTCCCCCACTCCCCTCCCTTTCACTTGCTTAAAACTTAATTCTTTTCTAACCTTTGCCAGTTCTGATGAAGGGTCACTGACCTGAAACATTAACTTTGCTTTTCTCTCCACAGATGCTGCCAGACCTGATGAGTATTTCCAGCACTTTTTGTTTTTGTTTCAGAATATGCCTTGTAATTTTGGTCATCCTATTGAATACCTGCATTATAAAGGGTTCAAAGATCAATATGATTCGAACTCTGAAGAGAGTCACAAGTAATGAAACTAGAAAAGGCTCAAGGGAGTCATCATGTACATTTTAAAGTAACTAAAGACATAGAGCAAATTAAAGTAAACTGGTTATACAACATTTACCTGCTGGAGGATAAAAAATTCAAAAGCCTTAAACTAAGATTTAGATTTTTTTTCTGACACAGAATAGTGGAATTTTGGGATGGATTCCCAGAGAAAGTATTTGAATTGGGGGTCAATTGACCTTTTTGAGAAGTGAGTTGGATGAATATTTGGAATTGAGGGAGATTGAGGCTGGAATTTTACATTCAGCAGGAGGCCCTGTCCACCGGCTGAAAGGTCAGTGGCGAGCCCGCCTCCACCAGGCCTGGGGAGCCAGGCCAGGATTATACGCTCCCCAGACCCTTAATTAGTCTTGGGCAGGACTTCCCCCTCCTTGAGGCAGGAGGTCCTGCCTAATGGAGCTGCCGGCCAATCAGCGGGCCAGCAGCTCTTAGACCCAGCAGTGTCACCCGAAGCAGTGGCCACTGCTGGGACTACACCCAGCCATCGGAGACAACGGGAAGGATGGCCCTGGAACTCAGATAGGTTTTTAGGGCACCGGGTACAATCGGCCGAGTCCCAGCAAGGCAAGGGGGTCAGTTGGTGGGGGTGGGGAGTATTGTGTGTTAGGGATGGTTGGGGCTTCAGGGGTGGCTCTGCTTGGGTCACAGGGTGCCCAATCAGGAGGGCTGCCTCCCCAGCCTGCAAGAAGGCTGCCTGGTTTCATTAGTCGGGGTTCTTGGGGCCTTTGCTGTCTGGCCATCTCGGGTAAAATACCTACGGCGATGGAAGGAGGCCCTTCACTGGCTGTTAATTGGCCACTTTAAGTGCTTTAATTGGCCTGGGATGGGTGGGCTGTTTCTCGCCCCGCCTAATATTTCAGCAGGGCTGAGAAGGGGTTGGCAATCACCCCCCCCCACCTCCCAATCAATTTTACGGCTCGTTGGGGGGGCCAAAAAATTCTGGCAAGAAATTAATTGCTGTACTTGATTTTATGTTCCAGAGGATTTAAGGGAAAGAACCTAGAGCCAATTTTCTACTCAAGGCGCACTTCTGGTTCAGCAGAATTGTGGCACTACGCCCAGCTTTATCTTGCAGCTGGCCTGGATGTCTGACGCTGGATTGACCTGACCTAAGCGAGCTTCATTGGGATGTCCATTTGGAGCGGGCAGCTTCCCGTTTCTATTCCAAAGAAGCCCAGGCCTCAAAGTGGCTCCGGGATCTTCATTGCTGAATCTGGCAGGCTGCTAGTCAATGGGCCAGAAGTTAAAATTGACCCACGAGTTTACAAAGCCCATCACGTTCAGGATCTTAATCAGGGTATAAGCCTGAAATCAGCATGATTGACAGTCTTGTGAAGTTACTGTGAATATAATCAAAATGTACATGGAGTAGCACAGCAGGAAAAGTACAGAATGACAGTTTTTTTTTAGAACATTACAGCGCAGTACAGGCCCTTCGGCCCTCGATGTTGCGCCGACCTGTGAAACCATCTGACCTACACTATTCCATTTTCATCCATATGTCTATCCAATGACCACTTAAATGCCCTTAAAGTTGGCGAGTCTACTACTGTTGCAGGCAGGGCGTTCCACGCCCCTACTACTCTCTGAGTAAAGAAACTACCTCTAACATCTGTCCTATATCTATCACCCCTCAACTTAAAGCTATGTCCCCTCATGTTTGCCATCACCATCCGAGGAAAAAGACTCTCACTATCCACCCTATCTAACCCTCTGATTATCTTATATGTCTCTATTAAGTCACCTCTCCTCCTCCTTCTCTCCAACGAAAACAACCTCAAGTCCCTCAGCCTTTCCTCGTAAGACCTTCCCTCCATACCAGGCAACATCCTAGTAAATCTCCTCTGCACCCTTTCCAAAGCTTCCACATCCTTCCTATAATGCGGTGACCAGAACTGCACGCAATACTCCAGGTGCGGCCTCACCAGAGTTTTGTACAGCTGCAGCATGACCTCGTGGCTCCGAAACTCGATCCCCCTACTAATAAAAGCTAACACACCATATGCCTTCTTAACAGCCCTATTAACCTGGGTAGCAACTTTCAGGGATTTATGTACCTGGACACCAAGATCTCTCTGCTCGTCTACACTACCAAGAATCTTCCCATTAGCCCAGTACTCTGCATTCCTGTTACTCCTTCCAAAGTGAATCACCTCACACTTTTCCGTATTAAACTCCATTTGCCATCTCTCAGCCCAGCTCTGCAGCCTATCTATGTCCCTCTGTACCCTACAACATCCTTCGGCACTATCCACAACTCCACCGACCTTCGTGTCATCCGCAAATTTACTAACCCACCCTTCTACACCCTCATCCAGGTCATTTATAAAAATGACAAACAGCAGTGGCCCCAAAACAGATCCTTGCGGTACACCACTAGTAACTAAACTCCAGAATGAACATTTGCCATCAACCACCACCCTCTGTCATCTTTCAGCTAGCCAATTTCTGATCCAAAGCTCTAAATCACCTTCAACCCCATACTTCCGTATTTTCTGCAATAGCCTACCGTGGGGAACCTTATCAAATGCCTTACTGAAATCCATATACACCACATCCACGGCTTTACCCTCATCCACCTGTTTGGTCACCTTCTCGAAAAACTCAATAAGGTTTGTGAGGCACAACCTACCCTTCACAAAACCGTGCTGATTATCGCTAATAAGGGTTCAGTTCCCTTCCTCCTAATAAGGATTCTTGGACCCCGAAATTACAAGAACAAAATACACACGACAGAATAGGTTTTGCCTCAACCTAAAGGGCGGCACAGTGGCGCAGTGGTTAGCACTGCAGCCTCACAGCTGCAGGGACCCGGGTTCGATTCTGGGTACTGCCTGTGTGGAGTTTGCAAGTTCTCCCTGTATCTGCGTGGGTTTTCTCCGGGTGCTCCGGTTTCCTCCCACAAGCCAAAAGACTTGCAGGTTGGTAGGTAAATTGGCCATTATAAATTGTCATTAGTATAGGTAGGTGGTAGGGAAATATAGGGACAGGTGGGGATGTTTGGTAGGAATATGGGATTAGTGTCGGATTAGTATAAATGGGTGGTTGATGGTCGGCACAGACTCGGTGGGCCGAAGGGCCTGTCAGTGCTGTATCTCTAATCTAAATTTGTCAGTTTATTAGACCAACAAAACCACAGTACAAACCCCTCCATGATTTGACTGAAACTTACAATCACCCACATGGCTGGTCGTTACCGATGTTGATTGTAGGCCTGGATCTGGAGATGACCGTTCTCCGTCCATCTTCACCTGACTGCAGTCCTTAGGCTCTGATGCTGTCCTTACTTACAGTGTTTCAGTCATGCTGAGCTGCCTGGTTTTTCACACCTCTTTATCCTGGTCTTTTCAATCTCCTGGGCTTTGCAGAATTGCAAGGTCAGAGACAACTTCTCATCTCCTCCTCTGCTGTCGACAGCAGTGATGGGCGCTTAGCTCATGGCATTGTTCAAGTATTAAACTCCTCCAAGCTAATCATGAGTCAGAATCTCAGTTAACTATTTCCATTGTCCAGCTGTTAACGTCCTCCAAGCTGATCATGAGTCAGTCTCAATAAACTTATTCCTCTTGTGCATCAAGGTTAACTGTTTTATGTCCTTCACAGTAGAATTTTCAATCAAATATCATTTAAATAGGGCTCAGTGTTAATAGGTTACCAAAAAACAGTTATGATTCCTCTTCATTCGAAAGATCAGACAAATAACTTTATGAAGAGGAATTTCAAAACTGTCCCTGTAAAATGTGAACAGGAGCTAGAATGTTCCTAAAATGATTGTGGTAAACTGTGGCTATTACTCAGCGAAAAATCCTTCTATTTTAGCTGAAAAACATCTTTGGTTGCTAAGAGTGAAGACTCCACAACCCTTAAATCTTGATGCGCAAACCAATCGGACTATTTTCAATAAAAGCAAAATCCTGCAGATGCTGGAAATCTGAAATAAAAACAGAAAGTGCTGGAAAAACTCAGCAGGTCTGGCAGCATCTGTGGAGAGAGAAGCAGAGTTAACGTTTCAGGTCAGTGACGCCTCTTCAGAACTGGACTATTTTCGATGTACTGGTAACTAAGATTTTTATTAGACCATAGTTGAAGTGTACAATTTTGGACCTTACATCAGTAGTGGCGAAAATGCTAGAGTCTATTATTAAGGATGTGATAGTCAGCATAGGTTTGCGAAAGGGAAATCATGCTTAACAAATCTAATGGAGTATTTTGAGGATGTAACTAGTAGATTAGATAAGGGAGAACCAGTGTATTTGGTGTATTTGGATTTTCAGAAGGCTTTTGATAAGATTCCACATAAGAGGTTAGTGTGCAAAAGTAAAGGACATGGGATTGGGGGTAATATACTGGCATGGGTTGAGAATTGGTTGATAGACAGGAAACAGAGAGTAGGAATAAACGGGTCTTTTTCCGAGTGGCAGGCAGTGACTAGTGGGGTACCACAGGGATCAGTGCTTGGGCCCCAGCTATTCACAATATATATTAATGACTTGGGTGAGGGAACTAAATGTAGCATTTCCAGGTTTGCAGCCAACACAAAGCTGGGGGAGGGGTGGGGGGTGGGGTGGTGGAATGTGAGCTGTGAGGAGGATGGAAAGAGGCTCCAATGTGATTTGGACAAGTTGGGTGAGTGGGCAAATGCATGGCAGATGCAGTACAATATGCATAAATGTGAGGTTATCTACTTTGCTTGTAAAAACAGAAAGGCAGATTATTATCTGAATGGTGATAGATTGGGAAAGCGGGAGGTGCAACGAGACTTGGGTTTCCTTGTACACCAGTCACTGAAAGCAAGCATTCAGGTGCAGCAAGCAGTTAGGAAGGCAAATCGTATGTTGGCCTTCATTGCAAGAGGATTTGAGTACAGGAGCAAGGATGTCTTACTGCAGTTATACTGGGCCTTGGTGAGACCAAGTGCAATTTTGGTCTCCTATCTGAGAAAGGATGTTCTTTGCCATGGATGGAGTGCAAAAACGATTTCCTAGGCTGATTCCTGGGATGGAAGGATTGACATATGAGGAGAGATTGGGTTGACTATATTCACCAGAATTTAGAAGAATGAGAGGGGATCTCATAGAAACCTATAAAATTCTGACAGGACTAGACAGGCTAGATACAGGGAGGATGTTCCCGATGGCTGGGGAGTCCAGAACCAGGGGTCACAGTCTCAGGATACTGGGTATGCCATTTAGAACTGAGATGAGGAGAAATTTCTTCACTCAGAGGGTGGTGAACCTGTGGAATTTTCTACTGCAGAAGGTCATTAAATATATTCAAGAAGGCGATAGATATATTTCTTAATGCCAAAGGGATCAAGGGATTATGGGGAGAAAGCAGGAACAGGGTACTGAATTAGATGATTAGCCATGATCTTTTTTGAATGGCGGAACAGGCCCGAAGGGCCAAATGGCCTACTTTTGCTCCTATTTTTTATGTTTCTATGTTTCTAAGCCATTATGGGAAGAATGTAAAACCAATTGAAAAGGTATACAGTAAATTTTCAGGTGTGAGTTTAATTGTTCTGAAGAGACCTTTGTGCAATTCGTGGTATTTTCACAAGACCTTGAAAGTTGAGCTGTGACCTAATGAAGGTTTTCAAGTTTAGGAAGAATTATGATAAGGTATATAGTGATGGATTGTTTCCACTGATCAGAGCAATGGGGATTTGATAGCACATATTTAAATAAAATCATGTAAATAATTAAAAGGAGGTTACAAAATATTACTTTACATACAGGGCTATTATAATGTGGTACTCGCTGCTGGTAAAGAGGAATATTAAAGAGCATGGGAAGAAGTAGGCATGGGATTAGACTAAATGTGGCTCATGTGGCTCATGTAGAGAGAAGTACTGGTGGAGACTTAATAGACTGAATGGCCTTTTTCTATATTCTACGATTCTATGAAACCAAAGGAATACTTTAAACTGGAAATGTCAGACTGTTTTGTTGCAGCCTGCTTACATCTCCTTTGTTAACTGATTTCAGATTAAACTTTATAAGGCTCTATTATCGTCCCCTTCTCAGTGTATAGATATGGAATGAAATAAGGAGACTTTACTCCTTTTATTAACTCTTGATAGAATCACGCATGATAGGAATATTCAAATTTTACTACAAAAGACAATTTTGCATGATTGGCAAGGGTCACGCTGACCTGCAGGGACTTGTTCTTCAGCACCATTTGCGGTCCTTTATTTTTAGCACACCCAATTCGGATGTGGCTTTCATGGATGTTATTTCAAAATGGATTTTCTAGCCCAGTGAATAGATGCACAGCATGGTGCGATACAAAACCGTACAGTGTAACTGATCCCAAGCTCAGAGCTTGGGTTATGCTGTGTTAAGTTTAGTACAGCTGGGGAAACATCACACTAACTGCTTCTCAGTGCCCGTAAGTTCAGAAGGGAGTGAAGGAATCAGCCATGGCTCATGTTCCTGATTTCTATTCAGTGATGTTTAATGGAAAATATGTTTGTGGAAATCAGGCAGGGTTAGGCTCGGCTGTAATGTGTTGATTATAGCATTGGGCAAATAATTTGGAGGTCATGAGTTCAAATTTCACTGTGAAGCTGAATTCAATAAAGCTAGTAATTTACAGGCTGACATCAGAAAAAGTGACTCGTGGAAGCTTCCTGAATGTTGTAAAAACCCAAATAGTTCACTAATACTGTTCAGGGAAGGGACCCTGCCATCCCGACCTTGATCTGGCATACACGTAACCCCAGTCCCAAACTAAGTAATTGACTCTGAATGCACTCTGAAGTGGTCCAAGTACCCAAGACAGTTATAGAAGCAATTGTTAGAAAAAGTCCCGGCACCTTCTTAGAGCTAACTAGGGAGAAGCAATGAATACATTACCAACAATAAAAACACCAAAAAAAAACTTGCATCTATATCACACCTTACACAACCTCAGTATGTCTCAAAGCACTCTACAAGCAATGAAGTACTTTTGAAGTGTAGTCACTGTTGTCATGCAGGAAACACAGTAGTCAAATGTGCATAGCAAGGTTCGAGATAATATGTTTCAGTGATGCTTGTACTGGATAATCATTGGTCAAGAAACCAGGGTAATCTCACCTGCTTTTCATCAAAATAGCACCATGAGACCTTTTACATCCATCCAAGAGGGCAGGCGGGGCTTTGGTTTAACATATAATCTGAAAGGTGGCACCTCCAACAGTGCAGCACTCCCTTGGTGCTCCGCTGCAGGATCAGCCTAGATATTGTGCTCAAGTCTCTGGAGTGGAAACTGAACCCACAACCTTCTGTCTCGGCAGGCAAGCTACCATTGAGCAAAGAGACACCTCAATAGTCTGGATACCGTCACTGCCTAGGATCATGCAAAAAGTATTTAAGAATGACGTATTTAGGATGTTTCTAACACATATGGAGCCATATCCTCGGAATAACATAAAATGATTTTAGAGAAAATCAGTAGCCCTACAGTTGCAGCATTGAATCATTAGTCGTGCCATTGTGCATTTTAATCGCATGTAAAGTCACTATACACCTTTAATAATTCTTACCTAGATGTCAAAGAAACAAATTTAAAAAAAATGTTTCTGATAACCGCAGGGCAGAGCAGCTTAAAAACTCTTTAAATTATACAGCATTCAAGGATCGCTGTTAAAGATGCACAGAAAACATTTGACACAACACATACAAGTGCAATGTTTCACACACAGCACATTCTATAGCATCAATTTAATCAGAGCCAAACCGCCTTCAAGGTTATCTGCTCTGCCAAGGAATGTTCCAGAAATCAAGTTATGTGTCACTACAGTCAGCCAACATGATGCAGACTCAGGTAGGAAATTTGTCAACAAGGTAGAGTTTTGAATATGTGCACTAGGGGGAGCTCTCAACCTAAGCCTGTACACCTCAATGTGTTGTACACTTTCAGAATTCTTAATATTATTTCACTTATAATACTATTTCACTTTATTTATACTTAGGTTACACATTTACATTTGCTGTGAATTAGTATCAAAACTAGACCAACAAATTCAATTTAGAGACTATGGAGCTTTCTATTCTCATTAAAATCCGAGTTTTTTTTTAATCCTGCCACTTGACCTTGAAGTTGTTTAGGACTATAAAACAAAAGAGCTGCTTCAGCCTTGAATAAACAGCAGATGCAAATTTACTGCTGATTTCAGCAAGAAATCAAATTTTAGCACATTCATCATGCATAAAGTTTAATATCTCCCAGCACATGAACACATCCGAATGTTAAATCTCAGTAGAAAACCTAGGGACAGCTTACAGCTTGAATCGCTCTGAATTGGAAAGAGGAAGTTTCAATGGGACTGAAGGTTTTGAGAGATTAAAGAAAAGTAAACTATCATTTAAAGCAGGTTGTGCACTGCATGGCATTGTCTAAGATTTCTCTATATTTGAGAGAGTTAAAAACAATGTGGGCTGTATCAGATTCTGAAGGTCATTGCACAATGTAAAAGGCTACCATATTTGGCATTTCAAAATATTGCTTTGAATATTCTAGCATTTTGAGAGCTGTTTCAACATCATTTTCATATATTTTCAACTGGCTGCCGTGCTTCTTATATTACGATAGTAGCCACACTCAAAAGTAATGAATTGCCTGTAAAGTTACATGGATAGATTGGAGAAGCTGGGCTGTTCTCCTTGGAAAAGAGAAGATTAAGAGGAGATTTTACAGAGGTGTTCAAAATCTTGAGGAGTCTGGACAGGGTAGATCGGGAGAAACTGTTCACGCTGGCAGAAGGATTGAGAACCAGACACCAATTTAAGGTGATTGGCAAAAGAAGCAGTGGCAACATGAAGAAAACTTTTTTCACACAGCGCGTGGTTAGTATCGGGAATGCACTGCCTGCGAGTGAGGTGGAGGCAGATTCAATTGTGGCTTTCAAATTATCTGAAGCAAAAAAATTTGCAGGGCTATGGGGAAAAAGGGGGGGGGAGTGGGACTAGGTGAGTTGCTCTTCCAGAGAGCAGGAATGGATATGACAGGGTGAATGGCCTCCTTCTGTGCTGTAACCATTTTATGATTCTATTGTATGAAAACACTTTAGGATGTTCTGAGGTCATGAAAGATGCTGTATAATTACTAGTCTACTTTTTTCTATTTAGTTATTTAAATTCTTCTCTCTACTGCTGGCCATATGGCTGGAATGTTCAGCAGAGGTTGCTAGGTCAGAGGTGCCAGATCAATTCCTTCTTCCAGAAAAAAAGTTTATAGTGTGTCAAATGATCCCTGCTGTAAGGGTTGTTATGATCAGGTGAGGAGGGGTTGCAAGGCTTGCCTTTCCTCGTGTTTGACCGCAACAGGTTTTATTCTTTTTTTTTAAACCAGTGGATTTGCTGACCACTTCAGTGAGTGTTTTACCTTTTACCTTTGTTGTGACCATAAAGAACCAATTGGACAGGTTCCTTGAGTTTAAACAAGAAAGAGGTGAGTTTATTGTACTTAAAAAAAACTAAACCCGATCTAGATAAAATAATAAAATTATGCTACACTTTCACTCACACACGCACATGAGAATCATACACACAAATAGTGTTGAAAGTGATAAGAAATAGTTTGGTTTGGATTAGAGTCCAGAACAAGTAAAAATTAATACACAGTCTGTGGGGTTGGGTAATTCTATTGTCTTCCGGCTGAAGTTGTGATCCTGAGGTTCTGGGTTGAGAGTTGTTCTTGGAGACAGTTGAGCAGAGGGTGTCCTTCCTGGGATTTTTGTCTTGGATTTAACAGCTGGCAGCGAGGCTTTGCATGCCGCGCATGAGGTCTTCTGGAGAGAGAGAGAGCGAGAGACAGAGAGCGAGAGAGAGAGAGAGAGAGATGCCCCATCTGGCTTCTGCACAGATTGAGTCTCTGGCGTGTCTACTGTGTGTAACAAAATGCCCAGTTTTACACAGTCTGGGGAGGTGGTCACATGGTTCTCTTGATCCCCTTTGTTTTTAATGATGTCCAAAGTCTAAAACCCAAAACCTATCTCAGGTGGTATTGTCATTGTTTATCCACTTGAGGGACATCTCCACTCAAGAATGTCTCAAGATGGCTTTGAATATCTTGCTAATGAAAGCAATCTCAGGTAATTCAACCAATAGGACAAGCCATTGTGTTGGGTAAAGGCTAATCAGACATGCATCTTCCTTTGATGCCTTGGAATGTGAAATGTTTTCAAATGCAAATGGTGGCGGCCATTTTTAACTGTGGCAAAGTCTTTGTTAAAGTTGAACATAATATTCCAGCTTTCCTTTTTTAAGTTTAATATAGATTTCCAATTGATGAATTTAATTTTTTAAAAATCCTCCTTTGTCATAGTGGGTTTTCTTGACAGGGTACATTGACTTATTATTAAATTTGCTACTATGGGAGTCCAAACATTTATCTCCACCCTGTCCCCAAGGTGGGTCCTGCAATCACCAGCCCTCAAGGAATTATGCAAGGTCTGATCAAGGATACTTCTGCTGACTATCCATCAGGTTCCAACTGAAGGCCTGGGGCATGGGAACTCCCATGAGAACAGGTGACATCAACTCAGCTGCCATTGAAATCAGGAATGATGCTTAATTGGCAGCTGAAGCATGATCACCCATTTTACAACATCATCCAAGGTCAAAACTACTTTCCATATTTGGGGCAGGCTGAGGTTTCTCCTCCTAATAGGCCATCAGGGATAATGGCTGTGCAATGTATCTTTGGTCTTGCCTAATTTCAGCTATTCCATTTTATTCTGTTGACAACTTTTTATAAATTCACAAAATTGTTATTGAACATGTCTTTAATAGAAGGTTGTGAGGCTGTAACTAGGGGTCCAAGCTGAAAGACTGAACTAGGCTACTGAATGACCTACTGTACATTTGAAGCATTATATTTCCGATATCCAGCCTCCATGGTTCTTTACGTAAGTACATTTCTGCTAAAGCGTCTCACATCTTTCTCCTTCACATTCTCACTGACTCTCTACACCATTTTATTTCTGATTTCCAGAACTCTCTTTATCTTTAATAAAGTGCAGCTGCTCCAGGAGGGAGTATTTTCTGTGGTAATGCATGTGATTGATATCAGTTTTATCATCGGGATTCTGCTGGTTACTACTCTCAGTGTACTGATTAGAAAGAACTACATAGAATGTATAGCACAGAAACCGACCATTCAGCCCAACTGTTCCCCATAAACCTCCGCACGCTCCCCCCCCTTCATCTAACCCTATCACCATAACCTTCTATTCTTTTCTCCCTCATGTGTTAATCTAGCTTCCTCTGAGGTGTATCTATGCTATTCACCTTCATTACTGGGATGAGGGAGCAGTACCACAGGACATGCGCGATGCCAATATCATCATCCGCTATAAAAACAAAGGTGACCGTGGTGACTGCAACAACTACTGTGGAATCTCCCTGCTCAGCATAGTGGAGAAAGTCTTTGCTCGAGTCGCTTTTAATGGGCTCCAGAAGCTGGCCGAGCGTGTCTACCCTGAGGCACAGTGTGGTTTTCGAGCAGAGAGATCGACCATTGACATGCTGTTCTCCCTTTGTCAGCTACAGGAGAAATGCCGCGAACAACAGATGCCCCTCTACGTTGCTTTCATTGATCTCACCAAAGCCTTTGACCTCGTCAGCAGACTCTCGGCCGAACAAAGGCGGTGGAGGGGTGCCACCACCACCCGGTAAACGGGACCTGGAACAAGCAGAGATCAGCAGTGGTCTCTTCAGACTACTAGAAAAGATCGGATGTCCACCAAAGCTACTAAGTATCATCACCTTATTCCATAACAATATGAAAGGCACAATTCAGCATAGCGGCGCCTCATCAGACCCCTTTCCTATCCTGAGTGGCGTGAAACAGGGCTGTGTTCTTGCACCTACACTGTTTGGGACTTTCTTCTCCCTGCTGCTCTCATATGCGTTCAAGTCTTCAGAAGAAGGAATTTTCCTCCACGCAAGATCAGGTGGCAGGTTGTTCAACCTTGCCCGTCTAAGAGCAAAGACCAAAGTACGGAAAGTCCTCATCAGGGAACTTCTCTTTGCTGACGATGCTGCATTAACATCTCACACTGAAGAGTGTCTGCAGAATCTCATCGACAGGTTTGCGGCTGCCTGCAACGAATTTGGCCTAACCATCAGCCTCAAGAAAACGAACATCATGAGACAGGACGTCAGAAATGCTCCATCCATCAATATTGGCGACCATGCTCTGGAAGTGGTTCAAGAGTTCACCTACCTAGGCTCAACTATCACCAGTAACCTGTCTCTAGATGCAGAAATCAACAAGCGCATGGGAAAGGCGTCCGCTGCTATGTCCACACTGGCCAAGAGAGTGTGGGAAAATGGCGCACTGACACGGAACACAGAAGTCCGAGTGTATCAAGCCTGTGTCCTCAGTACCTTGCTCTACGGCAGCGAGACCTGGACAACGTATGTCAGCCAAGAGCGACATCTCAATTCATTTCATCTTCGCTGCCTCCGGAGGATCCTTGGCATCAGGTGGCAGGACCGTATCTCCAACACAGAAGTCCTCGAGGCGGCCAACATCCCCAGCTTATACACCCTACTGAGTCAGTGAGTCAGCGGTGCTTGAGATGGCTTGGCCATGTGAACCGCATGGAAGATGGCAGGATCCCCAAGGACACATTGTACAGCGAGCTCGTCACTGGTATCAAACCCACCGGCCGTCCATCTCTCCGCTTTAAAGACGTCTGCAAACACGACATGAAGTCCTGTGACATTGATCACAAGTTGTGGGAGTCAGTTGCCAGCGATCGCCAGAGCTGGCGGGCAGCCATAAAGGTGGGGCTAAAGTGTGGCGAGTCGAAGAGACTTAGCAGTTGGCACGTAAAAAGACAGAAGCGCAAGGGGAGAGCCAACTGCGAAAGAGCCCTGACAACCAATTTTATCTGCAGCACCTGTGGAAGAGTCTGTCACTCTAGATTTGGCCTTTATAGCCACTCCAGGCGCTGCTCCACAAACCACTGACCACCTGCAGGCGCTTACCCATTCTCTCCTGAGACAAGGAAGACAAAGAAGAAGAAGAAGAAGAAGACTGCTTACGGCAGTGAGTTTCACATTCTAACCAATCTCTGGGTAAAGAAGATTATTCTGAATTCCCTATTGGATTGATTGGTGACTATATTATGTTTATGGGTCCTATTTTCAGTTTCCCCCTCAAGTGGAAACAATTTCTTTATGTGTACCCTGTATTTCATAACCTTAAAGACATCTATCAAGTCATCCCTCAGCCCGTCCCTTTCCAGACAAAAATACACTTGTATAAAATTCCTATTTCAGCTATCCTGTAAAATCTTTATTATGCTGTCTTAAAGCTATGCATTAACTAAATTGCTGACCTGTTGGTAAACAGGTTAACAGCATTATTGGAATATCATGTAAAGGAATTTTAGATGACTCCTCAGCTGTGGGCTAAAAATAGCGTGCAGGGGAATGTCAAGCTCTAATATTTTAGTTGTGCTCAGCTTGTCCTGCTAGTGCTTGGTTTATAACAAGACTGGACTACTTAAATTCAGTCAGTAATTCATCAGACATTTTAATGCATGATAAATATGCCCACATAACATCCATTTTATGAGTTCTAGTCACCAGTGCTATCACTTTTGTAACAGTAGAATTTCCATATCTTATCTTGTTTACATTTATTTGTTGGCATATTTGATGGCAACCAATTAAGATGATGTCTTCCAAATTCCACTGAAGCACTATAATAACCATAACGATGATAAGATGATAGCTATGTTGTATTTTTCTTCAATGAGTGAAGACAGCTACGACGCAATGTGCAATTGCCTTTTTTAATAAGAGCTTTTCTTCGGTCCATGATTTAAGTGGCTTAATCTAGCATTTAACTGACATGTTTAGGATAGTCATTCTGCCAAGATAAGTATCCTTAAATGGTAATGACATTCAATGAATGTCCCTTCTGTAGTAGGTATAAATTATAATGGTTAATGTGATAAAAATTGAATCAAATCACTTAAACTAAGCAACCCTTGGAATTCTAATTGGCAATTTCAGAAAAAAAAAGTGTAAAGGGCTTAAAACTGTATTTGAACTATTGGAAACTCTAGGAGTTTCACAGTGGACAGGGATCATAAAAACAGCAGTTAGGTTTGATACTCTGTCTCGAGATCATTTTATAGATGTATCTAACACAATCGGCAGAAAATGAAGTCTCCCACAGGTGCTATTGAAGCACGTCAATCTCACAAGTGAGAGAAAATCTATAATATTCTGCAATCACACTCACTGTAACAAAGTACTTTTATTATCTCAGCATCTTTGCTACTAAAGAGCGAAACTTGAAGCACATTCCAAGATCCTCGCTATACCCTAGCTTGTGAGAGATGAACTTTCAACTGTATTTGGAACCTAAAGGAATTCTGAACAGGTCAATTCAGATCAACTTGTATATCTCTAACACTGGGTTGGTTCTACTCGTTCAGACTCGAATATGGCTAATGTTTTTAAAAGGTGTACATGAACAGTACAGTGCAATATTTTGTTGGAGTCGTTGCTTCCTAATGGCTTGTGGGTTGGCTGTAAAAAGGCAATTATGCTTGCATCTTTTTTCCTCTTTCAAATCTATCCTATTCTCTGTGTTCTAGGATGTGCCCATTTCTGGTCTAATCATGCTGGCTGAGAGGGATAAAATTATGATTTAGTTTAGAGATACAGCACTGAAACAGGCCCTTCGGCCCACCGAGTCTGTGCCGACCATCAACCACCCATTTATACTAATCCTACACTAATCCCATATTCCTACCACATCCCCCCCACCTGTCCTTATATTTCCCTACCACCTACCTATACTAGGGACAATTTGTAATGGCCAATTTACCTACCAACCTGCAAGTCTTTTGGCT
This sequence comes from Heterodontus francisci, assembly GCF_036365525.1. Classification (NCBI taxonomy): domain Eukaryota; kingdom Metazoa; phylum Chordata; class Chondrichthyes; order Heterodontiformes; family Heterodontidae; genus Heterodontus; species Heterodontus francisci. Next base: position 27,986,153 of record NC_090379.1, read on the forward strand.
TGTGGGAGGAAACCGGAGCACCCGGAGAAAACCCACGCAGACACAGGGAGAACTTGCAAACTCCACACAGGCAGTACCCAGAATTGAACCCGGGTCGCTGGAGCTGTGAGGCTGCAGTGCTAACCACTGCGCCACTGTTTCTGAGGAATTGATTCGCTGGCAATTATCTGTCAATATTTCTTGCCCCTGTTGGCCAGCTCCTTTCTCTGATTATGCTGGTTGTATTGATGTGAGAGGAGAAGGTCTTTGGAAATCCAGTTAGCAGCAGCACCAAAGTCTAGACTTTTGGTCTAAGTTGTCCAAGCATCGTTAGCTTAACCAGTTAAAAATAAATGGACTCATGTTGATTGAAAACTCTCAGCTGATATATCTGCTATATACTTGACACATCAATGGCAAAATGGTTAATGAATTCTTCATCTGACCAGTGTGCAATAGTGCCTTAGCAATAACTGTTGGTGATATTCGTGGACAAACATCACATTTTGTATGACACTCAGTTGTCTGCTATTTTAGTGGAGGCAATAACCCATTCAAAGGGGTTCATGCCAACAGTCATTTGTAGGCTAATAATAGAGCACCAATATTATTCAGCTTAATCAGCACAAAAAATAAATACATTTAAAATATTCTTTACAAAAAGTATAATATTCCCAAAATTCTGTTATTCCATGGGGGCTGCATTTGAAACAGAATTCTGCCAATTAACTAGGGCAGCCTGGAACAGGAGAAAAATGATTTGAATGAGCAACTTTGACTTGTTCAATATTAATTGTCTCATATTGTAATGTATTGTTGATTTATACTATATTCTGTAATAAATAATAGTTACAATGCTTCATGTATATAGAATGAAAAGATAACTGGAGGGCAGAGAAGACAGTGAATAATCTTGTATTGAAACAACCACAAATAATTTGCAAAATCAAAGGCTATATGTTTATCATGCTTACTTGGTTCAATAAATCTTCAGAAACCACAATCTGTTTTTTTGTAAAACAAAAACAGAAAATTCTGGACACAATAGATCAGGGAGCCTCATTGGAGAAAAGAAAGAGTTGAAGTAGTTTCAAAAATCTTTTTTATTGTTTGCAAATATGCTGTATAACCATTTCGGAATACATTCAGGGCAGTGAATATTATGACCTTAAGATGCCTCTCTCTGCTACTTTAAACAGAGAGAAGAATTTCAGATAAATACGTTGAGCATTTGTATGCTAGTATCCTGCATAGGTAATGCATTATTACTTTTCTTCCTGATGAATTTCCTGCTCATCAAAGCGAGGGATGCTAGTGTTGGGCAATGGAAAACGTTCCTAGTTCAGGCACCCTAAGACCCAATTTTGAGAGAATGGCAATATTGAAATCAGCTTATCCATGATTGAGTTTAGGGATTGCTTTCCTTCATCGGACGGGGTATTGAGTACAAATGTTGGCAGGTCATGTTACAGTTGTATAGGACTTTGGTTCGGCCACATTTGGAATACTGCGTGCAGTTCTGGTCGCCACATTACCAAAAGGATGTGGATGCTTTGGAGAGGGTGCAGAGGAGGTTCACCAGGATGTTGCCTGGTATGGAGGGCGCTAGCTATGAAGAGAGGTTGAGTAGATTAGGATTATTTTCATTAGAAAGACGGAGGTTGAGGGGGGACCTGATTGAGGTGTACAAAATCATGAGAGGTATAGACAGGGTGGATAGCAAGAAGCTTTTTCCCAGAGTGGGGGTTTCAATTACAAGGGGACATGAGTTCAAAGTGAAAGGGGAAAAGTTTAGGGGGGATATGCGTGGAAAGTTCTTTACGCAGAGGGTGGTGGGCACCTGGAATGCGTTGCCAGCGGAGGTGGTAGATGCGGGCACGATAGCGTCTTTTAAGATGTATCTAGACAGATACATGAATGGGAAGGAAGTAAAGAGATACAGACCCATAGATAATAGGCGACAGGTTTAGATAGAGGATTTGGATCGGCGTAGGCTTGGAGGGCCGAAGGGCCTGTTCCTGTGCTGTAATTTTCTTTGTTCTTTGTTCTTTGTTCTTTGATTGTGAAGAGCTTACTCATGACTTTTTGTAGGTGCAATAAGATGCCAGTTGTTGACCCATTGGTGGAACTGGCCTTCTAAACATTCTAAAGTGCTTCACAGCCAATGAAGTAGTTTTGAAGTTTAGTGACTGTTGTCACATAGGAAAACACAGCAGTCAATTTGGACACATCGATGTCTCACTCACAGGGTTGGCAATGTGTCGACACCAGTGTCCATGGTAAAAATTTTGGTGTCCATGACTGGTAACTTCAGGAATGAGAAATTTCCCATTGACTTCTTCTCCCAGACCAATCCAACTTTAAAAAATTCAGAGCTATGAGTTTCACAGCTGACAAGTGTTGGGAGCGGTAACAGTGGCTTCCAAACTCAGGACATGTTCGGGGTTTTCTGGCAGGTTCTGATTTTTTTTTAAAGAAGAGAGAAACGGGAGAGAGAGGAGGGAGGGAGGGAGATAGGGAGAGGGAAAGAGAGAGGAGGGAGAGGAAGGGGAGAGAGGGAGAGGGAGTGAGAGAGAGGGAGAGGGGGATGAGAAAGAGGGAGAGAGGAGGAAGATAGAGAGAGGAGGGACAGGGCGAGAGAGAGAGAGAGATGGGCGAGTGAGAGAGGGGGCAGAGAGAGAGAGGAGTGAGAGATGGACATAGAGAGGGGATGGGGATTGACACAGAGAGGGAGATTGAGAGCGAGAGGGGAGAGAAAGTTCAATATCACTCCTGACAGATGGACATCTATCCGGATTCTGCATCGCTACATCAAGTGTGCGGGCAGACATTAACTGCTTATTCAAGCAAAAACAATGTCAGGTTCTCACTAAATACAGAGAAATGCATTGTAAATTGAACTGTGTTGGAGGTGGTTCAGAGGAGGTTTACGATATTGATACCTGGAATGAGCGGGTTGTATTATGAGGAAAGGTTGGATAGACTGTGCTTGTTTTAATTGGAGTTTAGAAGAGTGAGGGGAGAGTGAGGGAGGCACAGTGGCGCAGTGGTTAGCACCGCAGCCTCACAGCTCCAGTGACCCGGGTTCAATTCTGGGTACTGCCTGTGCAGAGTTTGCAAGTTCTCCCTGTGACCGTGTGGGTTTTCGTCGGGTGCTCCGGTTTCCTCCCACTGCCAAAGACTTACAGATGATAGGTAAATTGGCCATTGTAAATTGCCCCTAGTATAGGTAGGTCGTAGGGAATATGGGATTACTGTAGGGTTAGTATAAATGGGTGGTTCTTGGTCGGCACAGACTCGGTGGGCCGAAGGGCCTGTTTCAGTGCTGTATCTCTAAATAAATAAATAAACTTGATTGATGTTTATAAGATCCTGAATGGTCTTGACAAGCTGGATGTGGAGGGGATATTTCCTCTTGTGGGTGAGTCCAGAACTAGGGGGCACCGCATTAAAATTAGAGATCACCCTTTTAGGACAGAGATGAGGAGAAATCTTTTCTCTGAGGGTTGTGCGACTTTGGAACTTTCTGCCTCAGAAGGTGGTGGTGGCGAGGTCATTCAATATTATTAAGGCAGAGGTAGATAGATTCTTGTTAGGCAAGGGAATTAAGGGTTATCGGGGGTAGATGGGAGTGTGGAATTCGAAACACAGAGATCAGCCATGGTCTTATTGAATTGCGGAGCAGGCTCGAGGGGCCGTATGGCCAACCTCTGCTCCTAATTCATTTGTTTGTATGTGTTGTGATGGCATTAGGTTGGCTCTGCACTTTATATACAAATTAATTTACCCATGTCTGTAGCTGAGTCAATAATTTTATAAAATGTCCGTGGCACAACAGGTTGGTGCCTATCCCTGCTCACTGACAGCAACAAGATAAAATGACCAGATAATCTCTCTTTTGGTGATATTGGGGTTAAGGGATAAATATTGGGTATGACTTTAGGAGAAGACCCCTGCCTTTCTTCAAAAAGTTCCATGGGATCTTTTCTATTCACTTGAGATGCCAAATGGGGCCTCAGTTTGACATCTTGTTTGGAAGATGGTGAAAGGGAAAGGGGAAAGATATTACACAGGTTAACTCCTGGAGAGTGAAGTTAATTGAGGTAGTCACTAGAAGCAGGCTTAGGGATGGGTTTGCTGGAGGTTACAAAAGAGCTGCCAGGACGTGGTTGGAACAGAGTGGATAAAAAAAACAGACATAGGTCTAGGGTGGCAGCCAATATTGACATGTTATTAGACGTAGGGAAAAACCTTAAATGATATGAACAGGAGGCAAAGAGCTAGGCATGGCAAGTAAGGCTTTGAAAGAGGACATGTTGAGTGATGCTAACCAAATTGGTGGCAAAAAAGTTGAGAACATACAAGTCTGGGAGGAAGATCAAAAAGGCCTAGAAGCTATGAGCAGGTAAATTAAGTCTACAGCGAAATTTTACAGTGGGCGGGGGGAGAAGTCCATTGACCGAAAAGTCGGTGGCATTCCCGCCTCCGCCAGACTGGATGTTATGGTCCCCAGGCCCTTAATTGGTCTTGGGCGGGTCTTCCAACTCATTCAGGCAGGAAGTCCCACCTAATGGAGCTGCCGGCCAATCAGCGGGCCGGCAAATCATAGTCCCAGAAGCGCCACCGGGATTGGTCGCCACTGCTGGGACTGCAACCCAGCTGAAGAAAGAAAATAATATGGAGCGCCAGAAAATGGGTACATTTTTAGGGCCTCACCAGGGTCAATCAGTCAGGCCCTGGTGAGGCAAGGGAGGCATGTTGGGTGTTGGGAGTCGCTGGGGCCTTGGGGGCAGCCTTCTGTCGGGCACAGGGTGCCCAATCAGGAGGACCCACCCCCCAGGTTGTCAGAAGGCTACCTACCTTTATCAGGCGGCTTTTCTGAGGCCTCAGCTGCCCGCCTGCCAACCATAAAATCCCTGTGACAGCGGGCGGAGGCCCTTAAGTGGCTATTAATTGCCCAGTTCAGGGCCTTGATTGACCTGGGACAGGGGGGCCATTTTTCGCTGCCACCGCATCACGTAAATTGGCAGTGGAGGCGGGAGTGGGTCAGGAAGGGCCCCCCGAGCCTCCCATCCTTTTGGGTGTGTGTAAAAATCCGGCCTACTGTTTAGAGGAAGTTTAGGATCACCACAATAAGGAAGTTGGAGAATACAGTGGTCAGCTAAGAGATTGGATGATGCTGTAGTCAGCAGGGTAATTAAGAAATTCTGGACAGTAAGGAAAGCCTTGAAAATAGGAGCATTGGAGAGCCAGGGGAGTAGGAACAGGAATTAGCCAGGCTATCAGGAGCAATGTAGAACCAAGTAGCAGGAGCATACAGCAAAGATTAGGGTAGCTGTGTGTTAAACTCCAGAAAGCTTGTTATGGAAGGGTAATGCTAGAGCCTACCTTTCCTCAGTTTCACATTTATTGTACAGAGTAAAAGGATTACAAACATGTAACTGCTCGCTCAAACCCTCCACCAGTCTTAGAAAGTGTCTGCTTCTAAGTGCTCAAGTAAAATCCCAATTAACACACCCCACCTGCATATAATCAAACAATTGATACACAATTAACAGATTAACACTGTGCAACTCTACCAATTTAGAGCTGTCGAATAGAGGAGGAGATTTAGACAGCAAGGATGATCTACAACTAGCCAAAAAACTTTCAGCAATGGTGGATCACATGTGCGAAAAGTGGGAGGATCACTTGGTTGAGTAAAATACAGAAGATGCTGGTTTAGCCAGTTGATAAAACAAATTGCTCATGCAGGTGAGGATTTTGGGTATTACACAACCATATCACAGAATCACAGAATTGTTACAGTGCAGAAGGAGGCCAATCAGCCCATCGTGTCTGCACCGGCTCTCCGAAAGAGCAATTCCCTCAGTTCCATTCCCCTGCCTCTCCCCATAACACTGAACATTCTTCCTTTTCATATAACTGTCTAATTCCCTTTTGAATGCTTCAATTGAACCTGTCTCCACCACATTCTCAGGCTGCACATTCCAGAACTTAACCACTCGCTGCATGAAAAAGTTTTTCCTCATGTCACTTTTGCTTCTCTTACTAAATACTTTAAATCTGTGCTGTCTCATTTTTGATCCTTTCATGAGTGGGAACAGTTTCTCTCTATCTTCTGTGTCCAGACCACTCTTGATTTTGAACACTTCTATCAAATCATCTCTCAGCCTTCTCTTCTCCAAGGAAAACAGTCCTAACTTCTCCAATCTATCTTCATAACTGGAACTCCTTATCCCTAGAAACATTCTCATGAATCTTTTCTGTACTGTCTCCAATGTCCTCACGATTTCCTCAAGTGCTGTGCCCAGCATTGGATGCAATACTTCAGCTAAGACCGAACTAGTATCTTATACAATTTCAACATATCTTCCTTGCTCTTGTATTCTATGCCTCTATTAATAAAGCCCAGGATACTGTATGCTTTATTAACCACTCTCTCAACCTGTCCTGCCACCTTCAATGACTTATGCACATATACACCCAGGTCCCTTTGCTCCTGCAACCCCTTTTACAATTGTACCCTTTATTCTATATTATCTCTCCATGTTCTTCCTACCAAAATGAATCATTTCACATTTTTCTGAATTGAACTTCATCTGCCATCTGTCTCCCCATTCCACCAACTTGTCTATGTCCTTTTGAAGTTCTACACTATCCTCCTCATAGCTCACAATGTTTCCAAGTTTTGTATCATCTGCAAACTTTGAAATTGTGCCCTGTACATCATGTTCTAGGTCATTAATATATATCAGGAAAAGCAAGGGTCCCAACACTGATCCCTGGGGAACTCCACTACAAACCTTCCTCCAGCCCAAAAAACATCCATTAACCACTACTCCCTGTTTCCTGTCACTCAGCCAATTTCATATCCATGTTGCTGCCATCTCTTTTATGCCATGAGTTATAAGTTTGATCACAAGTCTGTTGTGTGGCATTGTATCAAATGCCTTTTGAAAGTCCATATATGCCACATCAACAGCATTGCACTCATCAACCCTCTCTGTTGCTTCCTCAAAAAACTCCAGCAAGTTAGTTACACATGATTTTCCCTTAATAAATCCATGCTGGCTTTCTTTAATTAACTCGCATTTGTCCATGTGACTATTGATTTTGTCCCGAATCATTTTTTCTAGAAGTTTCCAAACCACCAAAGTTGATTTGACTGGCCTGTATTTTCTGGACTTATCTTTACACTCTTTTTTGAACAAGGTATGATGGTGGCCTAGATTGTCAGGAGATTTCTTTATGCCAAGGTTGAAGATAATGGGCTGAGTGTTGGATTGGGAGCCACATAGAAGAACTAGAGTCCCAATTCTGCTGTCGGAGATGACAGACTTACAATGGTCTGAGCAGCCGGTAGCTAGAGGAAATAGCCAGATGGTGCATGACTGTGAATGGAGGAGGCTTATGGGAAGTGTCCTAGCCAGGCATCATCTTACTCCAACCCAGCAGTGGTAGTTGCCATGAGACCAGCCAGCAGACAGAGGACTATTTTACCTCAGCAGCTTAGATTGGATCTGAAACCAGGTCCTAGAAATACAAGCCCAGGGTGCTCACCTTCATAATTTTCCTTCCTAATAGGTGCTCGTCTCTATTGTAACTTATTTTTCACCTGGCAAAAGGTGTGCTTTTTGTGCAAAGTTCCTCCTACATTAATGACTTTAACTGCTCATTCAATAACTTGTTTTCCTTACCACTGCATTCTTGGCTTATTCAGCAGTGCCCTCTCCTTATTCAGTCACAATGATTAGCTGCAACTGCATGGTGGCATGATTGATGCCACCACTATGATCATATCTTTTTGTTTCATGATAGCCTTCTTCGTTCAATCTAAGTCAGTTAGGTGCCATCTCCTTTATTCTAATATTTATTCTCTTCATACCTTGCTGTGCTTCACAAGTGACTAGTTAATCAGCACAGTATTTTTCATTTTTATATGGGCAGTTATCAGTGCAGAAGAGATTTACTTTGACTGTTTTGGGGGGAGGGGGAGTGGAATTCTGTTTTTTTTTTGGTTGATCTGTCGCTGTTTACAAGAATAATGAGCAATTTAGTTTCGGATGATTTCTGGAGGTGGACACACCTGACTGAGCAAAACCCGTCTATTTTTATTGTTAATAGATTTTGTCTGAATGGTTATGCAAGGCTGGGTAATATTTTAATTGGCAATATCAGACCCTTACTGGCACTAACCTCACTGGAATGCCAATGTAAGAGCTCACAAGAGATGGACTAGCACTGAGCTGCAGTGAAACTTATCTGACACTATTGACCTCCCATGATGGGTAGAGTTTAAAGGGCAAGAGGCAATTGTTATTTGTGTGTGTGGGGTGTTTGCGACAAGGTTCTAGAAAGACTTAAATGCCAGATTGTACAACCTTAGTGATATTCATATAACGTCAGCAGATTGCCTATACATAAGTCTTGCCTCATACTTGGAAAATCTGGATGCTTTCATTCCGCCATGACCTGCTGTTCAATGAATATTAATAATGCTGTTCACCTGTGTGTTTGCAAAACCCCTTTTATTCCAGTGATCTGCAATGCAAAAGGTTAAATTCAAAGGGCCTTGAAGTGAATGTTTGATCTGCCCTCCCATTTTACAAGATTCTGTGCCAGGAGTTCTAACTCCGTAAAATTTGTACATATATACGACAAAAATGCAATAAAATATATACAAAAAAGTTCTGTGCATGGGAGGGAAGTTGATACTGTTTTTCTGGAGTATCTACAAATCTTCCTCTGAAGTTGCACTGTAGAACCACTGCAAAAATTCACCCTCCGCTCCCCCACTATCATAGAATGGGTGAGCTGGCAAATGGTGATTTATATGGAAGTAAAACACTGCTCATGCTAGAAATCTGAAATAAAAGCAGGAGTTGCTGGAAAACACTCAGCGGGTCAAGCAGAGTCTGTGGAGAGGGAAACTGAGTGCTTCAGGTTGATGACCTTGCATCAGATATTCTGCCCTGTTTATAGCTGATAAAATGTCATTGAATTGAAGCATTGAAGTTGATTTGAATACTTTCACTGCTACAGACAGATGGGCCAGTTTTCCAAGTCCATACTGTTGCCAGGGCCCCTGCCTGTTGACAACAGTGTTGAAAATTCAAGCAAAACTGCCCAACGTTTTCAACCCTTAAAGTCATGGGCAACCTACTGCAATTTCCCAGTTTAAGCTGCCAGCGCATAAGGCTCCCAATGAATTATATGTTGGGTGCTAGTCACGATACAGTAAAAACACCATCAATTTATATCAGCTTTTCTACTGTTCAGCTCATGCTATCCCACATCTGCTATTGAAGAGGAGCCCATTTTTGAGAATAGAAAATACTGCGGTGGGGACAAAGATGTCATCACGTTTCATATCAATATGAATGGAGTATATCTACCAGTACAAACATAGAAACATAGAAAATAGGAGCAGGAGTAGGCCATTTGGCCCTTCGGGCCTGCTCCGCCATTCAGAGAAGATCATGGTTGATCGTCTAATTCAGTAGCCTGTTCCCGCTTTCTCCCCATATCCCTTCATCCCTTTGGCATTAGGAAATATATCTATCTCCTTCTTGAATATATTTAATGACTTGGCCTCCACTGCCTTCTGTGGTAGAGAATTCCACAGGTTCACCATCCTCTTAGTGAAGAAATTTCTTCTCAGCTCAGTTCTAAATGACTACCCCGTAACCTGAGACTGTGACCCCTGGTTTTGGACTCCCCAGCCATCGGGAACATCTTCCCCGCATCTAGCCTGTCTAGTCCTGTTAGAATTTTATAGGTTTCTATGAGATCCCCTCTCATTCTTCTAAACTCTAGTGAATTTAGGCCTAGTCGACCCAATCTCTCCTCTTACATCAATCCTGCCATCCCAAGAATCAGCCTGGTAAATCTTCTTTGTACTCCCTCCATGGCAAGAACATCCTTCCTTGGATAAGGAGACCAAAACTGCACACAATACTCCAGATGTGGTCTCACCAAGGCCCAGTATAACTGCAGTAAGACACCCTTGCTCCTACACTCAAATCCTCTTGCAATGAAGGCCAACATACAATTTGCCTTCCTAACTGCTTGCTGCACCTGAATGCTTGCTTTCAGTGACTGGTATACAAGGACACCCAGGTCTCGTTGCACCTCCTCCTTTCCCAATCTATCACCATTCAGATAATAATCTGCCTTTCTGTTTTTACAAGCAAAGTGGATAACCTCACATTTATGCACATTATACTGCATCTGCCATGCATTTGCCCACTCACCCAACTTGTCCAAATCACATTGGAGCCTCTTTGCATCTTCCTCACAGCTCACAGTCCCCCCCAACTTTGTGTCGTCTGCAAACTTAGAAATGTTACATTTAGTTCCCTCACCCAAGTCATTCATATAGATTGTGAATAGCTGGGGCCCAAGCACTGATCCCTGTAGTACCCCACTAGTCATTGCCTGCCACCCGGAAAAGACCCGTTTATTCCTACTCTCTGTTTCCTGTCTGCCAACTAGTTCTCAATCCATGCCAGTATATTACCCCCAATCCCATGTGCTTTATTTTTGCACATTAACCTCTTATGTGGGACCTTATCAAAAGCCTCATGAAAATCCAAATACACCACATCCACTGGTTCTCCCTTATCTATTTTACTAGTTACATCCTCAAAAAACTCTAGTAGAATTATTAAGCATGATTTCCCTTTCGCAAACCCATGCTGACTTTGTCCAATCCCGTTTATGCTTTCCAGAACAGAATTGTACTGAAATGGGACACAGATGTAATGGAAGATATGCACAGTTCATGCCACATCAGAACGTCTTGCACTGAGAAACTGATGATCAATTAAGAAAATTGGCCAACGAACTACAGGGGAGATGTGAAAATTTGTTGTTAATGCGCCAAGTGGGCTTCCTGAAAGGGTGGTGGAAGCAAATTCAATGGTAACTTTCAAAAGAGAATTGAAGACATAATTCAAAATGAATAATTTCCAAGGTTATGGGGAATAAGTGGGGGAATGGGGCTAATTGAATAGTTCTTTCAAAGAGTCAGCACAGGCATGATGAGCCAAATGGCATTCTTCTGTGCTGCATAATTCTATGGTTCTAGGTCTGGAATAAGTTCAGAGACCTCACCAGGGTCGGTCAGGTAGGATTGGTCATTACCACCTTACAATTATTTGTGCCAAAGATTTTGATACCAGTCTTCATTTTGTCTGATCTCTTGATGTATTTCTGTCACTTCAGGTACTGTCACTGATTGGGAAATGGGCACTATTTTACATTTTTTGATGGAGACAATATTCCTGATTTTTGACTCCTCACTGTGGTTCCTTTGCCCTCATCCTTTTTGTTTGTTCAGTTCCATATGAGGCTTAGTTATCTTATTTGCCTCTTTGCAGTTATTATGGCTCAGTTGTACACATTTATTCAGCACCACAATCAGAGATGTAGAAGCACTGAGCTCTTTGTATATAAATGCATATAACTCAGTCATTGATTACTAACTTTTTTTGCCAGTTACACACATTCCAGCCTTGCTAATTTTCACACCTTAGGCAAAGGCTAATGACATCAAATTTTTAAAAAGGGAGTAAAAAAGGACTTGCATTACATGATATTACATGTTTCACGACCTCTCGATGTCCCAAAGCACTTTACAGTAATGAAGTACTTTTGAAGTGTATTCATGGTTGTAAAAGATGAAACCTGACAGCCAATTTGCAGACAGCAAGCTCCCACAAATAGCAATATGATAACAACCAGATAATCTGTTTTTAATGATGTCGTCAACATAGTGTCACGGGATCTTTTATGTACGTCTGAGAGGACAGGACTCTTTCTGTACTTCAGTGGAGCAACAGCCTAGATATTGGAATCTCTGGAGTCGGGTTTGAAGCCACAACCTTCTAATTCAAAGGCTGTCACTGAGCCACAGCTGACATATGAGAAACAGTCAAAACAGGCTTTCAGTGTACCGCTTCTAAAACTGATTTTAAATTTGCTTGCATTATTTCCCACAAACTTTCTATTTGTGCAGCCCAGCCCAGTCCCAAATGCATACTGAGATCGAGTCTTAACCTAGGGTGGTCAAAACAGAGAATGCTGGAAATACTCAGCGGGTCAGGCAGCAAATGTGGAGAGAGAAACTGAGTGAACGTTTCAGGTCAATGACCTTACTTCAACAGCGTGTGCGCGATCATTGTTCACATTTAGTTGTTTGAAGCGGATGCCCTTTGACAAGGGATTGACAGTCTTCAGAATAAGAAGTGCTCACTGGGCAATTTGCAGTGTGACTCCTACAACTACAGCTTAGTGCTACAATTATTTGCACCATCATTATAACCGTTTATTTACAACTCTGTAATATTGTCTGACTTCGCCCTGTCTCAGCTCATCTGCTGCTGAAACCCTCATCCATGACTTTGTTATTGCTCGACTTGGCTATTCCAATGCACTCCTGGCTGGTCTCCCACATTCTACCCTCCATAAGCTTAAGGTCATCTAAAATTCTGCTGCCCATGTCTTAACTAACACCAAGTCCTGTTCACCTATCGTCCCTGTGCTCAGTGACCTACACTAACTTCTGGTCAAGGAGTGTCTTGATAATAAAATTCTCACCTTTGATTTCAAATCCCTCCATGGCCTTGCCCCTCCCTATCTTTGTAATTTCCTCCAGCCCCACAACCCCTGAGATGTCTGCGCTCATCCAATTCTGGCCTGTTGAAAACCCTGATTTTAATCACACCACTCTTAGTGGTTGCGCTTTCAGTTGCCTGGGCCATAAGCTCTGGAATTCTCTCCCTAAAGCTCTCCGCCTCTCTACCTCACTTTCCACCTTTTTGGCACTCCCTAAAACTACCTGTTTAACCAAGCTTTTGATCATCTGATCTAATATCTTCTTATGTGGCTCAGAGTCATATTTTGTTATATAATGCTCTTGTGAGCATGCTGGGATGTTTTATTACATTAAAGGCACTATATAAATATGTTGTTGTTGATGTGTAAAACCACTGTGTTGTGGGAGTTCGATCACACCAAAAATACATTCATAACTAGGTCACTTTTTAAGCTTTTCTGATGAGAATTTAAAACAAAATGCCAGTCTCTCCCTTTCTTTTGTCTAATATAGATGGAGAGCAACAACTGTAACTTTACATTCAGGAGGTGAAGCCACATAATTGCTTCAGGACTATCAGGTGTATCACTGTAATGTCTCCTTTAAATTTATGGGTCAGGCATTGAGTTGTTATAACTTCTGAGTGACCACAGTTGCACAGTGGAGAGTTTTTAATTTTCCATTTGTGTGGCAAATATCCGGATCTGCCATAGTTTGTGTTGATGTGGATGAGGGTTGCCCTTGAACTTTGCAGAACATTGAAGCCCAGGGATCTTCTGCATCGGGTCTTTCACAAGATGTTTGTTGTGACTTCTTGTGAACTCCATTTGTCTTTGCAAGGTTCATCAGGTTTGAAGTTGCATTGTCGAAGGTTAAGCACATGGGTCCAAAAGGGCTAGCATAACTTCAAGGGTGTTGAGGGACATTGTTGCAGGATTGGTGAATGGGGAGACTGGTTTCTTTGGTGTGCTGGACTTCCTGGAGAGTTGTGGCATTGTGGCAAGTGGATAGGGGAATGATATGCGACCACACGGATAGTCAGATTGTTGGGGTCGACTTGATGGTTCAAGTGACTGCATTGCAGTGTTCAGTTGGACATCAACAGTTGGACAGAAGTGGCTACTTCTGCTAAATATTGGCCACAGGGTACACAAGAACTATCGCTGATGTCCAAAACACTGATACTGGTGCTCCCCAGCTTATGCTCGCTCGTTTCTGTACCAGGCTGACCCTCGTCTTCATGCTGGCAGCTGCCTTCTTCAGGTGGTCATGGAAGGTTAGTGTGCAATCCAGCATTTTGTTTATTTGACCTTGGGATGTGAGCATCACTGGCAAGCTAACAATTTTTGCCTATCCCTAATTGTTCTTGAGAAGGTGGTAGTGATCCAGCCTCTTGAAATGTTGCAGTCCATGTGGTGTAGGTACACCCACAGTGCCATTAAGAAGGGAGTTCCAGGATTTTAACCCAGCGACAGTGAAAGAACGGCGATATAGTTCCAAGTCGGGATGATGTGTGGCTTGGAGGGGAACTTGCAGGTCATGTTCCCATACGTCTGCTAGGTTGTAGAGGTTGTGGGTTGGAAGGTTCTGTTGAAGGATCCTTGGTGAGTTGCTGCAGTGCATCTTGTAGATGGTACACACTGCTGCCTCTGTGCACCGGTGGTGGAGAGATTGAATGTTTAAGGTAAAAGATGGGAAGACGATCAACTGGGCTGCTTTGTGTTGGATGGTGTCAAGCTTCTTGGGTATTGTTGGAGTTGTACTCATCCAGACAAATGGATACTATTCCATCACACTCCTGATTTGTGCAATGTAGATGGTGGACAGAGATTTGGGGAGTCAGAAGGTGAGTTACAGGCACATAATTCATAGCCTCTGACCTGCCCTTGTAGCCACAGCATTTATGTGGCTGCTCCAGTTCAGTTTCTGGTCAATGGTATCCCCCAGGATGTTGATGGTGGGAGATTCGGCGATGGTAATGCTGTTGAATGTCAAGGGGAGATGGTTGGATTCTCACTTGTTGGAGATGGTCATTGCCTGACACTTGTGTGGCACGAATGTTAGTTGCCAAGTATCAGCCCAAGCCTGGATATTGTCCAGGTCTTGCTGCATGCAGGCATGGTCTGCTTCAGTATATGAGGAGTTGTGAACAGTACTGAACAATGTGTAATCATCAGTCAGCATCGCCACTTCTTATATCAGAAGGAAGGTCATTGATGGAGCAGTTGCAGAAGGTTTAGCCTAGGACACAACCCTGAGGAACTCTTGCAGCAGTGTCCCAGGGCTGAGATGACTGATCTGGGGCTGAGATGATTGGCCTCCAACAACCACAACCATCTTCCTTTGTGCTAGGTATGACTCCAACCAGTGGAGAGTTTTTCCCTGATTCCCATTGACTTCAATTTTTCTGGAGCTGCCTTGATGTCAAGGGCAGTTACTCTCACCTCACCTCTGGAATTCAGCTCTTTTATCCATGTTTGGACCAAGGCTGTAAGAGGTCAGGAGCTGAGTGGTCATGCCGGAACTCAAACTGAACATCAGTGAGCAGGTTATTGCTAAGCAAGTGCCGCCTGATAGCACTGTCAACGACACCTTCCATCACTTTACTGATGATCGAGAGGGCGGCACAGTGGCGCAGTGGTTAGCACCGCAGCCTCACAGCTCCAGTGACCCGGGTTCAATTCTGGGTACTGCCTGTGTGGAGTTTGCAAGTTCTCCCTGTGTCTGCGTGGGTTTCCTCCGGGTGCTCCGGTTTCCTCCCACATGCCAAAGACTTGCAGGTTGATAGGTAAATTGGCCATTAGCAATTGCCCCTAGTGTAGGTAGGTGGTAGGGAAATATAGGGACAGGTGGGGATGTGGTAGGAATATGGGATTAGTGTAGTATTAGTATAAATGGGTGGCTGATGGTCGGCACAGACTCGGTGGGCTGAAGGGCCTGTTTCAGTGCTGTATCTCTAAACAATAAACTAAACAGTAGACTGATGAAATGGCAATTGGCCAGATTAGATTTGTCTTGCTTTTTGTACACAGGACATACGTGGGAAATTTTCCACATTGGCGGGTAGATGCCAGTGTTGCAGCTGTACTGTACTTCTGGCTGAAGATTGTTGTAAATACTTCAGCAGAGCTTGAGGAACAGCACCTTATTTTCAAATTAGGCACTCTACAGCTTTCTGGACTGAACATTGAGTTCAATAATTTCAGAGCATGACTGGCCCCTTTTTTATTACAATTGTATTTGATTATTTTTTAATCATGTGCCTGCCTTAAACTTGGTTTTTCATGTTTGTGCTTTTGGACAGAGCTGTTCATTATTCTGTTATTAACACTCTCTCTGGACTAATGCTTTGTCTTTTACCACACCATTAGCACTCCCTTTGTCCCATGACACCTTTGTCATTTAATCTCTCCTGCCCTCTGCCCTATCACACGCCTTCCCTTTTGTTTCCCCCCCACCCCCGCCCCCCACTCCTGCTTCACTTATGTAAAACCTATTACATTTCTAACCTTTGCCAGTTTTGATGAAAGGTCACAGACCTGTAACTCTGCTTCTCTCTCTACAGTTGTTGCCAAACCTGCTGAGTATTTCCAGTACTTTCTGTTTTTATTTCCAATTTCCAGCATCCACAGTATTTTGCTTTTATTTTAGGTATATAGTGGGGTTCCCAGGGTATTAGGACCCTTTCTTTTCTTGATATATATTAATGACCTAGACTTGAGTATACAGGGTACAATTTCAAAATTTGGAGGTATTATGAACTGTGAGGAGGATAGTGATAAATTTCAAGAGGATATAGCTGGTGGATTGGGTGGACAAGTTGCAGATGAAATTTAATGCAGCAAAGTGTGAAGTGATTCATTTTGGTAGGTAGAATGAGGAGAGGCAACATGAATTAAAGGTCACAATTCTAAAGAGGGTGTGGGAGCAGATGGACCTGGGGTAAATGTACTCAAATGATTAAAGATTGCAGGGCAGGTTGAAAAAGAAGCTAATAAAGCATACTGGATCTTGGGCTGTATAAATAAGAGCATAGAGCACAAGAACATGGAAGTAATGATGAACCTGGATCAAACAATGGTTTGGCCTCAAGTAAAGTATTGTGTCCAGTTCTAGGCACCACACTTTAGGAATGATGTTAAGACATTAGAAAAGTTGCATAAAAGATTCATGAAAATGGTTCCGGGTATGAGGATACGTTAGAGAAGCTGGGGCTGTTCCCCTTAAGAAGAGAAGTTTAAGAGGAGATTTGGTAGTGGTATTCAAAATCATGAGGGGTCTGGGCAGAGTAAATAGGGAGAAAATGTTCCCATTGACTGAAGGATCCAGAACCAGAGAACACCGATTTAAGGTGCTTGACAAAAGAAGCTACGGTGACATGAGGAAAACTGTTTTGCAGTAGCAAGTGGTTAGGATCTTGTTACAACCAGGTGCAAAAGGTGTCTAGGAGTCTGTTACTATCTTCACCTGGTCTTATTGTAACAGGGTTTAATTTTAAACTCACTGTGTTTTGAGCTCCTCTTTTTCGTGAATCCTTGTTCGTGGTTTTCCAAGTATAAGACAAAGAAACTAATTCACACAGGCTTTCTTAGGTTTAAAGAAGAAAGATGACATTTTATTAAAATTTAAAACTTAAACTCTAATATGGTTCACACCTACGGATATATGACGCACTCACGCTAGCGTGCACACGCGATATACACATGCAGATAGGAACAGAAAAGAGAAGAAAATATAGTAGAGAGGGGTTTGAGGCAATATCTTGTTACGATGCTTCGAGCTCACTGTAGTCCTTTTGTAAGTAGTCCTGCTTTTTGTTGGGGCCCAGAAGTCATCTTAAAACCTTGTTTACGTAGGAAACTTTTCTCTCTTTGAGTTTCATGTGTTTTCACAAGATTCAGTTCCTTGGGAAGGCGATGGAAGCAGGCAGGAGAGAGGTCTTCTTGCTTCAGTTCCAGGAGAGATCTTTACTCCAAGAGCACATGGCTTTGTCTCTGTTCAAATCCTTTGTTGGAAATTCAAATTCAAAAAAACTCCAGCCAGCTCATCATGTGATTAAAACTGGTTTGACCACTTCTTCTGCATTTTGGGGAAGCAATGACTGGGTCCCTTTTGTTCCAACACTGCTAGTTACTATACAAAAATGTCATTCCAGTCAGGTGCTTGCAATTTTAAGTTTTAATGTTCATGTGGTAAAATAATGGGTGCCTCAGTCTTGGTAGGTGGGGGCTTTGCCTGACAATCTGGAATGCAGTGCCTGAGAGTGTGGTGGAGGCAGATTCAATCAAGGCCTTCAAAAGAGAATTGGATAATTAACTGAAGAGAAAGAAATTGCAGGGTTACAGGGAAAAGGCGGGGGAGTGGGACTAGGTGTGTTGCTCTTGCAGAGAGCCAGCATGGATATGATGGGCCTAATGGCTTCTTTCTGTGCTGTAATCATTCTATGATTCTGATGTTCAATTGCCTAGCGGTATGTCACACTCTCCCCATCTACAGAGAACTGTATATGATCATGTTTACATGTGTGTGCTCAGTGTCTCTCCCCCTGACATTGAGGGGATGGTTGGAGTTACTTTTTAGTGCTAAGTTCATAAAGTACACAGGAGATTCAACAGACTGCCTCGATCCTTATAGATATTGTTTCCCACCAGACTGGAGTTAGGGTGTAGAAACCCAAGTGATGCAAAATAGCCTCATTCAGTTCTTGGATATGTCACATACTTGGGTTTAGAGTTATAATGCCACTTCTGTGTCAGTGCAAAACTCTTCACATCAATGCAAAAGTAGCAGTATCATTCCATCCTTTGTCACAGCCAGTAAGAGGTCCTCAGAAAGGGATAAGCCATTGCTACTAATAAGAAACTTTAAAGATGATTAAAAAGGAGAAAGAGATGGAGATGACTTAGAAGCAGAGAAACAGAAGTTTACACCACAGAAAAAGGCCATTTGGGCCATCATGCCTGTGTAAGTTCTTTGCTTCAAATATTTATCCATGTTGTAAAAGTTGTAATGTTTTTTTTTCAATTACTTCCTGTGGCAAGGTATTCCATGCTCTAACAAATCTCAGTAGAGATAAATTTCTCCCAGCCTTTCTCCTCATTCTGTTAGTGATAACCATTACTGATTCCCCAACCAGAGAAAACAATCTTTCTCTAGTCATCTGTAAAGCCTTTCACAATTTTAAAAATCCTCTACTAAATCTCCTCTGCTCCGGTGGAAATAATCCCAATATCTCAAATCTCCCCTCGTAATTATAGGTTCCTGTCTCTGGTATCATCCTTGTGAATCTTAATCTACATGCCTTTCATGACTTAAATGTCCTTTCTATGATTCGACATCGAAAACTGCACACAGTAGTCCAACCGAGAGGGTAACAGAGGGTTGATAGGGTAAAATGATGTCAAGAAATAACTTTTTATGTGGTTGGGGAGTGAAACTGTAACATTAATAAAATGTGCTAAACACGCCCATGAATTCTCTGATCTACTGTTTGATTTAAGTTAATGTCTTGTAATCCTGTTTTCCTGCATTATCCCTTATACACACAGTACTTTTATACTCTAAGCCCAACATGCCCTTCCTGCTACATATATGACCAGAATAAAATAAATTAACTGAGCTGGGAGAAAATTTCAACTTTAAACATACATATAATAATAGGTAATGGGTTGTGGGTGCATTAGGTATATGTGCAGCTGGAACCTAGTGTATTCCACTTGCTTTGATCAGCAAGATACTGCAGGGATTAATACAGGGAAGCTGGTAAGAAATGTGGCCGTGAAAAGTAGGAATGGAAAACTGGAAAATCAAATTTCTTTGGTTATTGTCCCATTTGAAAGACATACACTCCTTGAACATCAACCTTGAATACTAGAGTGCTCAACAAGTTCTTTTGTGCACATCTGTCTATTATAGATTAGATTTAGAGATACAGCACTGAAACAGGCCCTTCGGCACACCGAGTCTGTGCCAACCATCAACCACCCATTTATACTAATCCTACACTAATCCCATATTCCTACCAACCATCCCCACCTGTCCCTATATTTCCCTACCACCTACCTATACTAGTGACAATTTATAATGGTCAATTTACCTACCAACCTGCAAGTCTTTTGGCTTGTGGGAGGAAACCGGAGCACCTGGAGAAAACCCACGCAGACACAGGGAGAACTTGCAAACTCCACACAGGCAGTACCCAGAATCGAACCCGGGTCCCTGGAGCTGTGAGGCTGCAGTGCGCCACTGTGCCACCCTAACACTATAGAACACTTTATTCTGCAACTATATTTAAGGATGATTGCATGAAGTCAAGGTACAATAACCAGCAAGGTACAATGACCATCAAGATGACATTAACAATAGCTGACATAAAAAGAGCAGATAAACACACTTTATTGTCAGGCCCTTGATTGAACTATATAAAGGATTTCCTGTCTAAAGCAACTTTGGTAGGAGAAACTGGTGAAATGTCGGCCTAAAGGGGAGGGAAAATGGCCCTGAAAGCTCCTAATCCAGAAGATCTTGCAAGCTGCAATGGTTCAAAGAGTCCCGGGCTTATTTTTAATAACATCTATTAAAAGCTCATACTGTCTGGAATGCATTAACAGAATGAATCTATATAAGAACTGACTCCAGACAGCAAACTGTGAAGGGCGAATGAATGACAGTGCAAGGCATGTGCAGCAGCCAGCACGATAGAGTTTAACATGGGTTTGTGCTGTCAACGTTTACTGAAGCAAATGCTGTGGTTATATTTGCAAGAAGTATTTACCCTGTAGAGTCATATTCTTCAAACTAACTGATACAGTTGACTGCCATCAGTGTGGAAGATGTTGTTTGCTGTGGTTTGCGGTTAGGTCTGATGAATTAAAGGTTTAGTCAGGCCCTAAGCAATCAAAATCTAGCAAACCCTCAAACAAATACAAACTGTTGCACTTGTGTAGAGGAAAAGTGTGTGCGGTATTGTGTTATGGCATTGTTACACCTAAAGCTACAACAGTCAGTAGGCAAGTAATTAATTAGTCATGATATTGTCATCCCTACAGGGGAGTTCTTCCTGTTGTGTGTTGTTGTATTTAGTAGATTACAGCGACATTCTGGAGAAAGTCTCAGACTTCGGATAAAGTCAACTAAGAACTGTCTATTATTTACATAATACTATATTCACTCTCATCAAGCCTCCTAAGCTAATATCCTTCGTTCTGTTCTCTTTTCTTCTCTTCAATCTAACCTCATATGACTTTGACATCATCACTCTTGCAGTGGGAGGGGTTGCTCTCACTGTTTTCAGCATTAATCTTTGCATACTTATACCACATCTCCCCCCAAGTCTTTATCCCATACTTTATCAAACATATTTACATACTTGACTTATCTTGTACCCTCCTTCTCGCAAGGCTGGAATTTTACAAGGCTCCTGATGTTAAGCTCTACGGCGGTGATGCCTGAAGATCATTCTGGCAGCGGCCCGTCACGGATCCCAATGCCGGGAGGGCCAAGCCCAATCTTCCCGGTGGTGGCAAGGCTCTGTGGCGGCCCCCACCCCCGTCTCCACCACTGGGCAACGGACCCAGACTTAAATATGTTAATTAATTAAATGAACAAATTTAAATGAACCTACCTGCAATCTTACAGTCGAGCCGCGATCTTCAGAGTGGCGGCCGGCACCACCGTGCCTCCACTTTTCCGTCTGGGGAAAGTAAGCACCACAGTGGTGGGGAAGGGGGTATCGTAAGATTTTTAGTGCAGTGAGAGGTGGGGGGGAAATGGGGTCAAATTTTCATCAATAGTGTAAGGGATGGTGGGAAGGTGTGACCTGTGAACTTTGTTCAGTTTGGGGGATGTGGGGGGGAAGAGAAAATACTTAAATTTATTGTTATTGGGGGTGGGAAAGGGAGGATAGAATTTAGATAGGAACAGTGCGGGGGAGGTTCACTTTAAAAATTTAAATTAGCCAGCGGGGATGGCTGCCCTTTAAAAATGGTGCTCGCGCCTGCGCAAAGACAGCTGACGTCATTGCTGGTGTTGGAGAGCCCAGCCCCTCCATGTCATTAGGGGGTGGGGGGTGCTGCCTGACACATTTAAATTAGCTGCCGTGTGGTAGATTGCGGCGGCTTGGTGGTGTGCGGCCTGTTTTCGCCCACCGCCATGAGTGGCGGTGGGCGCTTAAAATCCAGCCTAAGTCTCTGACTTCACAGATTGGTTATGAGGTTTGACAACTCTCCCCGATCTGGTTGTAGTCTGACTGGGGTGATCAGCAGTCTTCCTTGTAAGTCTGGATTGCTGACGTGGCTACTCTTTACTTCCAATTGTAGCCTTCTATTCAAATTGGGTTTGTTCCTCTTCATCTCGATCTTCCAAATGAATGACTGGCTGGTGCTTTTGAGGAATGATAATTCTCCTATTTCTTCTTACGTTGCCTTCAGTCGTGTGTATAACATACGATCGCTGGTAGTTCTCAACTCAGTGGATTACTTCTCTTTCCCGGTCACGTATCCATACTCCTTAACCATTTTTTAGTTCGGCTATGTTTCTTGCTTGAAATCTTCTATTATAATTCTGGGTTTGTTGCCTTCTGTAAGAGTTCTCCCTGTCTCTTATTTTCTCATAGTCCTGCACATTCAATCCAGGAAGCAAGTTTTTCGGCAAAATAAGAAGCTATGTTCTTATCTTCCTGCCCCTCGGTAGTTCTGATGGTGATAATCCACACATCAGCAATGTAGATCTATAAATTAAAAGTGAAATTGGAAGATCTTCATTCTTTTTGACTTAATGGTTCTGCCACCTCGTTCCGCCTCGCCATTCGACTGTGGGGACCTTGGCGAACTCATGGGATATTGAAATCCCATCTTTGTCGCAAAGTGAGAAAAATATTAACTTGTGAATTATGGTCCGTTGTCTAGCAATATTTCATTAGGGATACCATGTGCCGCAAAGATGTCATGATGAGTTCTGATGACCATTTCTGTCATCATAGAATGTAATCTTCTGACTTCTATTCACCTTGAGAAGTAATCAATGATGGCCATGTATGAATTCCCGCTGAATATAAACAAAACCATACCTATCCTTTGCCATGGTCTGGTTGGAAACTGTGTGATTAACATTGTTCTGGTCTCTGTATTGTGCATGTCTGACAGTTTTGGATCATATTCTCCATATCCTTAGATATTCCAAGCCACAATACTGAAGATTGTGCCCTCACTCTGCACTTGGTTATACCCAAATAGACTTGGCATAAAGGATCTAAGATCTCTGAACTCAGTAGACTAGGAATGACTAGTCTGTCATTGTATACTAACAAGTCGTCTATAATGGTAAAGTATTTCAGATATTCATAAAATGTTTTCATTATTCTCCCACCTTGTGGGCTACCCTAGTATGCAATACTGCCTTACGTGACTACAGTCCTTGTCACTCTTTTGGGCTTGGCATATTTCCTGCAACTTCTGTGTGCTTTCTCGCCAATTTTGTGCTATATGTTGGGAATATGATTCTATCTCACATACAAAATTCACATCCTGCTGTGTTGGATGGTCTACCATTGCTCTAAAAAGCGCATCAGCTGACGATTGCAACTTCCCTTGGACATATAATGTCTCATATGTATGTCACATCAACCTTAGAAAAAATCTTTGTATTCGTGGAAGTATTTTTGCAATCTATTTCTCGTCTAACAAAGGTATCAAAGGTTTATGGTCTTCTCAATGATGACACACAATCCAACAGTGCAGTCAGAAAATTTTTCACATGCCCAAATAACAGCTAACACTTCTTTTTCCATGGCTACATACCATGTCTGGCAAAGCTCTTGATGCATAGATTATCAGTCTATAGGAATCATCAGGTTGCTCCTGAAAAAGAATGGCCCCTAAACCAGTTGAGGAAGCGTCTGCCACTATAGTTGTAGATAGTGTAGAGTTGTGCCATGATATCTGATGATATAAGCATCTCTTTTATTCTCTTGAATGCTTGTTCCTGGTGGGAATTCCAACACCATGCTTGCTGTTTTCTGAGGAGTTGTCTCAGTGGATCACTTACCTGAGCTAAGTGAGGTAGAAACTTTGCTAGTTGGTTTATCATACCCAGGAATCTCTGGAGCTGCTGAACGGTAGTAGGAGTAGGAAATTCTGCAATGGGCCTTGTCTTCTGTGGATCTGCCATTATGCCTCTCTGCCTTCTCTGCTCACTATGTGTCCCAAGAAATGAATTGTTGATTATGCAAGACATATAAGATTTCCGAATTTTGAATCCATATTACTTTCTTCATTTAAGTAAGGCTTTCTAGGGTGTTCTCCTTTGTTTTAAAACTTTGCAGGCTTAAATGGAAGTTTTTGGAGTCTTTTGGAGATTTCCTGGGCTATCCAAGCTTTCCCACGCTTTCTCTTCTGGCTGAGCAATGGCTGCTGACTCCACCCGAGTCATCTTTTCGCCCAAGATCGACATCTCTACCCGTGGTTTTGACCCAGTGCACCGTTAACCATTACTGGCTCCATACAAATCTTTCACCCCATCCTGGACCATCGCCCAGCACCAAAACTTGGCCCCGATCATTGGACCTTGATGTACCGATGCAGACTCCGTGCTTCTTTGGTGCAGTCTGAGAGGCTGCAAGGCTTTCTAACCGACTGTCCACATTGTCTGTGGCTATGGAGCAGCTCCTAAGCTTGTTGCAGGCCCCTGACTAGATCTACTGTTTTCCTGTTGTTTCTCCACAAGGTAGGGAGATCTTCACATTTTCTTGGTCGTTTTAACCGGTGCCACCATATTGTATGTTGCTGTTGTATTTAGTCGCATAGCAAGGACATTCTGGAGAGAGTCTCAGACTCAGGATAGGGTCAACTAAGAACTGTTTATTGTTTACATAATACTATATACACTCGTATCAAGCCTCCTAAGGCAGCATCCTTTGTGCTGCTTTCTCTTTTCTCCAGCCTAATCTCATGTGACTATGACATCCTCACTTTTACAGTGGGAGGGCTTGCTCTCACGGTTTTCAACATTAACCCGTTACATCCTTATACCACATTCCCCAGTGTCCTAGTCAATACTTATCCCTCAACCAACATCACTGAAACAAATTATTTGGTCATTATCACATTACTGTTTGTGGGAGCTTGCTGTGTGAAAATTGGCTGGCATGTTTCCTACATTAAATAGTGACTACACTTCAAAAAGTTTGTCCTTGGCTGTAACACACTTTGGAATATCTTGAGGTCATGAAAGTTTCCATATAAATGTAAGTTCTTTCTAATCTTTCTTTCTCTATCATTAATATGTTTCCCATTTTTCAAGTATCTGAAATGGGTCACATTCAAGAAATGCAAAGCCATATAATCTGTGTATCATCTGTCAATCTTAGTCTGCTATTATTATGAAAGCTATCATCTTGGTTGTTTTGATGTTTAGGATTTTTATATAGTAGCACTATGGGATACCTTGGAGAAAGTGGATCAAAACTAGCACTCATCTGTTGTCTGGTGAGTATAAAGTTGCAACACTTCAATAGAGTTTGCAAAAAGAAAAGAGCATTGATATGTGACTATCATAATTGACAGGACTGGCAGAAGCTTCAGAGATGGAATGGATGGAATTTAAAGTTACAATCCTTTAAGAATGTTTGGAGCCGAGTCAAATTGTTAGCAGCTGAGTGCAATGATCAAAGGCATCATGATGGACAATATGCTTCGGAGTTGGCACGAATGGAAATAAAATTGCTGAGGTCTGAGGGTGTTGGGAAATGTTGCAGTTTCAGTATAGCATAGCAGCTAATGACAGACAAAAGCACAATGCAGTTATTTTGCAGTGACACAATGGACTGTGAGCTTACATAAAATATCAAATTACAAGTACCCCATAAAAACTGTTGGAAAAATATTTATTTTAGAAGTTGATGTAATCAGACAGAGGAAACAAAATCTGGAATTCATGAACAGTTTTATCAATTATATATTTTAACAAAATGGCAGTGAATTGGCCTTGGTTTGAATTCTTAGTTTGATCCCCAAAATAGGCAAAACCCATCAAAATTCTTGCTGAGTACAGGAACTAAGATCCCTGTTGTGAAGAAGAAAAGAAATCAGTAGAAAAGTAGAATAATGCATTTCTAATCACACCTATAACTCTGGTCTAATAGCATAGTGGTTATGTTACTGAACTAGTAATCCAGCAAATATGAGTTTAAATCCAATCATGGCAGTTTGTCAATTTGAATTCAGTTATATATGAAAATGAATCTGGAATAAACCAGCCATCCTTACCTGGTCAGGTCCATGCATGACTCCTATCACACACCAATGCAGTTGACTCTTAACTGTTCTCGGAAGTGCCTAACAAGGCATTCAGTTGTATCAAACTGCTACAAAGAATAAGACAAATTACTCACAAAATATCAGGGAGTTGAGGGCTATGAGGAGCTGGCACGAAAGACGAGTTGAGCTCTGGGGCAAATCAGCCATGATCTTATTGAACGTTGCAGTTTCAGGGGCAGGCTTGATGGGCTGAATGGCCTACTCCTGCTCCTATTTCTTATGTTATGTTCTTACGTTCTTAACTGTGACCTAGGCATTGAATTAGGACACCCAGCCCAGTTGACCCAGCAAAGTCTTCCTCGCTTACATCTGGGCTTTGATGCCAAAGTTGGGAGAGCTGCCCCACAGACAGGTCACACAACAGCCTGTGAGAGTCATACTCAATCAATTAGCCACTATCCCAGACTCCTCCATCACCATCACTGGGTATGTCCTGTTCCATCAGCAGGACAGACCCATTTGCGAAGGTGTAGTCATAGAGAGGGTGTTGCCGGAGGAGTTCTCAACATTGAATCTGATCCCCATGGAGTTTCATGGTTTGAGGTCAAACAATGGCAAGAAAAACAACTGCTGATTACCTTACTCAGCTGATGAATCAGTACTGCTCCACATTGAACACTAAGTCGAGGAAACACTGAAGGTTATAAGGGCACAGAATGTACTCTTGGTGGTGGGCGGGGTGGCAGGGAGGATCTTCAGTGTTCATCACTAACGAGAAGCCTGGTAGTATCACTGCTGAGTTCTTGACCTAGCTGCTAGTCTGGGCTCGCAGCAAGTGGTGAGAGAATCAACATGAGTAAATAACCTACTTGAACTTGTCCTCATCAATCTAACTGTCACTGATACTCCTGTCCATAATGGTTTTGGTAGAAGTGGCCACTGCACAGTCCGTGTGGAGTCGAAGGGAAAATGTTAACCCTCAGAACGTGTGGATTTGGGTGGGATGAAATCTAAAAATGTTTAAAAAATCTGAAATTCGACCACAACCGGCGCAGTGGTTAGCACCGCAGCCTCACAGCTCCAGGGACCTGGGTTCGATTCCGGGTACTGCCTGTGTGGAGTTTGCCAGTTCTCCCTGTGTCTGCGTGGGTTTCCTCCAGGTGCTCCGGTTTCCTCCCACAAGCCAAAAAGACTTGCAGGTTGATAGGTAAATTGGCCATTATAAATTGTCACTAGTATAGGTAGGTGGTAGGGAAATATAGGGACAGGTGGGGATGTTTGGTGGGAATATGGGATTAGTGTAGGATTAGTATAAATGGGTGGTTGATGTTCGGCACAGACTCGGTGGGCCGAAGGGCCTGTTTCAGTGCTGTATCTCTAATCTAATCTAATCTAACCCAACTGCATACTTACAGTTTTAAAGAAGGCAGGATGAGGACGGGGGAGGGGGTAGGGGGTGGTGCAACCAACCCACTCACAGGAGGCAGGTTGGTCATTTAAATATCATAATGTGGTTGCATGCCTCAGAATTAACAACTATTTTGGCACAGGTGTTAATTTTGCAGAAAAATTTTGGTGCAAGCATAATGGTGTCAATAAAATATTGCCAACTGAAAAAGTTGAAGGGCATACTTGAAAATATTACTTTTAAGTTCATTTTAAGTTTGATTTTATCTTTTGAAGTTGCCCAACTGTGCATATTATTGTGTGGGTTCTGCCAACATGATGAATAGTGGATGTGATGCCTCCATCCTGCCCTCATAATCGCTCATTAAAAGTAAGTACAGCAATACCCCATCAAGAATGCTTAAGGTTCTCTCTACTAGGTTATAAAGGAAAGTATAGTTACTCAGAGGGTTGATGTATACATTGGGTGAGCAATGGTGATGGGGAGAAGCAGAATCATTTCTATAGAAAGGAATTTGCCAGTCATAATTATTCCCTGAGAGAACTTGCCACAGGATTTTGTGAAATGTTGGTTGGGAGTAATCTCGATTTCCTTCTTTCCAGATGGAGAGCAAGAGGGGGTGCAGTGGTTAGCACCGCAGCCTCACAGCTCTAGCGACCCGGGTTCAGTTCTGGGTACTGCCTGTGCGGAGTTTGCTAGTTCTCCCTGTGACTGTGTGGGTTTCCGCCGGGTGCTCCAGTTTCCTCCCATAGCCAAAGACTTGCAGGTTGATAGGTTAATTGGCCATTGTAAATTGCCCCTAGTGTAGGTAGGTGGTAGGAGAATGGTGGAGATGTGGTAGGGAATATGGGATTAATGTAGGATTAGTATAAATGGGTGGTTGTTGGTCAGCACAGACTCAGTGGGCCAAAGGGCCTGTTTCAGTGCTGTATCTCTGAAAAAAAATAAATTGGGTAAGGTTTGACCACAGGATGATGGTAGATGAAGAGAAGGGCATTCACTTTTGGAATTCTACCACATGCTACCACTGAACTGTGAGACTGCTAAGTATATAGCCATCCTCCAGTTCTAGATTGAAAGGTGTAAGCATAGTTACTATGTTGTTACGATCAAGTGAGGAGGAGTTGTTGGGCTTCCCCCTTTTCCTTCTCCTTGTTTGACCACAACAGATTTAATACTTCCTTAAACTGGATGAACTGGCCAATTCAGTAGGTGTTTGATTACTTACTTGCTATGATCACAACAAGAACCAATGGGACAGGTTTTCTTGAGTTTAACAAAGTAAGAGGTTAACTTTATTGTACCTAAATGGAAGTAATGAAAATAATAAGCTACACGCTAACTTTCACTCACACACACACACTAGTAGTTTACATGCACACAAATAGGTTTCAGAGTGGGGAAAGATCAAGTGATTGAGTTAGAGTCCATAGAAAAAAGGGTATGCATTCTGTGGGGTTTGTGATTCGGCTGGCTTCTAGCTGAATTGGATCGTCCTGTTGCTTTTAGTTTGAAGATGTAGATGATTGGTTCGGTGGGTCTCTTGGAGACAACGATGAGGATGATTTCCTACCGTCGGGTTTCTGATTGTAGCCAGAGTATGCAAAAATAGTTAGTCAACAGGCAGGATTTGAAAGCTTTCAAGCTGGAATGGAGAGAGAGAGACAGAGACAGAGACCCCTACTTCAGTCTGCACGTGTCCGAGTCCAGAAAAATCTCTTTTCTGCTGCAGAGAAACACAAGCTTAAAACCACAGATGGGGAGGGGCTTGTCACATGACAGTCACTCAGTGATTCAAACATAGCAGTTAGCAGTATTTCTTCTTGCTTAAAGAAGAAGAACAAGCAGTTCCCTTAAACTTCCTGGGTCTTGGTTCTTTCTGGGGCATGAGCAGACATTTCATCTCCCTCCTCACAGGCCTTGCAATGTAGGATGCACTGTTGGAAATTAGGTGGCCATTCTAAGCTGCCAGCAAAGTAATTTTTCATCTGTTCCCTCTTAAAT
The DNA here is from genome assembly GCF_036365525.1 of Heterodontus francisci. Lineage (NCBI taxonomy): Eukaryota > Metazoa > Chordata > Chondrichthyes > Heterodontiformes > Heterodontidae > Heterodontus > Heterodontus francisci. The sequence goes on from NC_090379.1 coordinate 28,015,398, forward strand.
TTCTTCAAAAAATATAAATTCAAATCTCCAGTCAGTGGATTAAAAGAAATTACACTTTATTACTGGAGGTGGCTTCAGAGCAGTGACAGCAACCCACCTGTCAGCAACAGGAAGCCAATTAAGGTAATTATAGAGGCAGTTAGGAGGCATTTTTGGAAGGCTGTCGAATTTTGCCAGTGGCACATGAGATCCCTGCTATGTTTGCAGCTCATCTACTCACAGGAGGCGAGAGCAGAGCAGGGTGGTTAAGCAGCATGAGATTCATATGCATTGGTCACTTTAAAGGATAAAATCGGCAATCCTCAGGACATAAGCAGGCAAATGCTTGCACTTGCTTGCTTGTCACCTGCAGACAGATCCACCGGATAGTGCTGGGCATGAGAAATTGGCTGCCACACCCTTTAGCAGTATGGCACATCCATCTTGTGCTGCCGTCTCATTCTCCATTCCCCTCAGCAGCATACAGCATTCACAGTGAGTCTACTGGCCGCCCTTCACTTCAGGAGCTTCGATTGGGCCTCTTGTGTCCTCAGACCGCCTGCCGTCCCTGCGCTCCCAGAGGCGGCTTCTTCATTGGCCTCCTCCGGGAAGATCATGCCTGATGTACCGCCACATGCTTGGCCAGGTTTGCGACCAGGAAATCAAACCAACATCGGGCTCACGACCTGAACGGGAAAATTCAGCCCATGAAGTGAACAGAATTACTTTGCTACCCAGTAAATGAGTGATCCACATTTTGTCATTCTGCAGTGGGTGAAATGTTTCCCCACATTGTAAGTTAAATGAATGACTGAGCAAATAAGGATCATTCATCTCCAGTTCTACCCACAATTAGTCCTTGGAACCCATTCATTAGTCACCTCATGGGTGATAACATAAATGACTATTCTCCATGTATTTAGAGTGCTCCACACTTCCATAACAACTTGTTAAAATAGAACTATGATTGTCTGTAACAGAGATAAAGGGGCGCGGGGGGTGGGGGGGTAGGGGCTGACTTTATGAGATAATGTAAAATGTGTAATAGCAAATGGGCAGCCCATTTTAAATCTCACCTGATTTTGATTTCCATTGACTTCAATGGATATAAACATTGGTAAAGATGTAAAACAGGCTATTGATTCACTATCACTGATTTTACACTCTGGCACAAAGTCAAAATTACTCCCAATGTTTGTCACTGTGTAAGATAGCAGTACTTTTTACTTTATTTTAATAATGTAGGATTTTTTTAAAGGTATGACTCAGTATATTCTTCTTTATAATAAGCAGCATCAGGAATGTATAATCACTTGCAAAGATTCATCTTTTGTGGTACAATAAAGGACCACATGTTAAAAACTGATGATACCTTTTAGCATTAAAATGATAATGTTTGAAAATAATTTTTCTTTTCATTAAAGCCGAATTAAATATCATTCTGGTTATAAAATGACCTGGAGCATTTGGTGACCTTTGAAATACAATTACATTCATCTTAGCAGCACAGTAAAAAAAAACCTTTAGCTTGGTCTTTGCTGCGATTTATTTTCTTTCATCATAAATAGGCAACATCAAAGACTTAGTGCAACTTCAAATGCAGGCATGAGCGTCATATTAGGATCGACAAATAATTGTCATAAATATAAGTCATAGTTTTTTACACCTCCAACCTATCCAAAAACAATAACCCTAGCCCTACTGTTCATTTATGGAATAGTTGAAAAACAAGAAAACAAGTCCGTTGGATACTGCAGAGAATTATTTAAAGATATTAGGTTACATATTATGAGGAAAAAAGCCACAGAAAGCTGCATGTTTTTGAAATTTGCAACATTTGTATTAGTTATATTGGAAATAGTTCTTGCAGGGCAAAGAGTGCAGTCTTTAAAATGTCAGCCCAGAAAATTGATTGCCCAGCATCCAATTTTTGGGCCTGAAATAGACAGTTAAGGGGTTCAATGCAACATGCAATGTGTTAGAATCATAGAATCATAGCGTTATACAGCCCTGAAATAGGCCCTTCGGCCCATCGTGTCTGTGCCGTCCATCAAGCACCTAACTCCTCTAATCCCATTTCCCAGCACTTGGCCCATAGCCTTGTATGCTATGGCGTTTCAAGTGCTCATCTAAATACTTCTTAAATGTTCCTGCCTCTACCACCTCTTCAGGAAGTGTGTTTCAGATTCCAATCACCCCCTGGGTGAAAACATTTTTCCTCAAATCCCCTCTAAACCTCCTGCACCTTATCTTAAATCTATGCCACCTGGGTATTGAGCCCTCTGCTAAGGGAAAATATTTCTTCCTATCTAACCTATCAATGCCCCTCATAATTTTGTATACCTCAATCATGTCTCCCCTCAGCCTTCTCTGCTCTAAGGAAAACAACCCCAGCCTTTTCAGTCTCTCTTCATAGCTGAAATGCTCCAACCCAGGCAACATCCTGGTGAATCTCCTCTGCATCCTCTCCAGTGCAATCACATCCTTCCTATAGTGTGGTGCACAGAACTGTACACAGTACTCCAGCTGTAGCCTAACGAGCATTTTTACAGCTCCATCATAACCTCCCTGCTTTTATATTCTATGCCTCGGCTAATAAAGGAAACAAAGTGATTCCTGACAATGCTGGCCGCCACTGACGTCATCAGGCTGCGCCGCAGTGCCCACAAGCGCAGACGGTCTCTTGCTCTCTCTCATGCGCTGTGTTCCGGCTTGCCAAGACTGGTTAGCGCATGCGCCGATGACGTCATCGCGTGACGTGTGCATCTGCGGGCTACGCGCCTGGTTGGCCTCTGTGCATCCGCTTTATGCAACGCCAACAGGTATTCACGCATGCGTCAGCCTTCGGATATTCACGCATGCGTCAAGCTTCAGCGCGAGTTTCCTAAAGTGGAAGGAGGAGAGGTTTCATCGGGCATTTTCTCGCATTTATTTAGTCGTTTTGAAGATTTCATTCTGCTTCATTTTTATCAGAAAGAGGAGATTGCTCCAAGGTAAGTTGTTCTGAAAACATTTCCATTGTCTGGGCCACTGCATGTGTTCCAGTCTCTGTTGTAATTGCTCTGAAAACATTTCCATTGTCTGGGCCACTGCATGTGCTCCAGTCCCTGTTGTAAGTTGCTCTGAAAACATTTCCATTGTCTAGGCCACGGCATGTGCTCCAGTCCCTGTTGTAAGTTGCTCTGAAAACATTTCCATTGTCTAGGCCACGGCATGTGCTCCAGTCCCTGTTGTAAATTGCTCTGAAAAAATTTCCATTATCTGGGCCACTGCATGTGCTCCAGTCCCTGTTGTAAATTGCTCTGAAAAAATTTCCATTGTCTGGGCCACTGCATGTGCTCCAGTCCCTGTTGTAAGTTGCTCTGAAAACATTTCCATTCTCTGGGGCACTGCATGTGCTCCAGTCCACTGCACTGCACTAAAATCCTTTCCATTTTCTGGGGCTGTGTGCAGGCAGTACATGTGCTCCAGTCCCTGTTGTAAGTTGCTCTGTCCCTGCACCCATCAGAGCAGTGCACACGGACACCCAGCCACATGTTTCCCCATCCGCCCATGAAACAACCATGCAGAGCCTTGTGAGACTCCACAATTGCCAGCTGCTGCCTGTCAAGCAGAGAGGGCATCCAAAGCGGTCAAGCACTTGGGGAACATTCAGCAAGAAAAGACTGAGCACTAAAAGAATCAAGCATGCCGTGTCCAGTGGTAGCACAAATGTGAATGCTCTTGCTGTGTACACAAGTGCAGCCACACCGGTCTCCATCCTCAATGCTGCTTAAAGGCAAAGGTAGATAAGAGTGAAAGAAATGGAAGGTGATGCTGATAGTAGTAGGCAGGATTAAATGGGAGCGGATGGGAAGGCGCAGGAGTAGCATAACCACTAGCAGGGAACAGCTGGGCTAAATGGCCTGCTTTATGTTCATAGTCCAAAAGAAATGTCCTTCTTTTTCCAGCACCCTCACATCATTCATGTTTTCCCTGAGAGCAGCATTGAACCATCACGAGATAGGGGCAGTAACATCATCCTTACTCCTACAGCTGAGGTGGGTACTAAGTGATTCATTGGCGGTGTTATCAGTACATGCCTTTACTGCAGAACATAAAGCGTGCTCAACAGTAATTTCATTGGAGGAGGGAAGCTCTGACACTGATGTTCTTTCCTTATTTCTTTTCACGTAAAACATGCCGTCGAGAAAACAATCCTTGAGACTTAAGGTCAGCATTCAAGCAACGAAGGCAACTGGATCATGATGCGGAGCTTGTCACGATGTGGAAAGGAGCCTTGCATTTATGGATGAAGTGGGAGCGCACATTGGGATGCATTTGGGGAACATTCGCTAAGAATAGGCTGAGCTCAGACTCTTGTGACTTTGCCTTCTTCACATGGACAATACAGTAGTGGAATAGAGAGCCACGCGTTCATTCACCACAAGGCTCTCCAGGAACAATCTCTTTAGTTCTGCATTGCAGAGACTCGGCCTGTCTGTCTCACGGGAATGCTGGCGACACAACACTCCTATATCCATGCACAGCAGTGCCTCGAATCTTTAATGCACTGAATAAAATTTCTCAATAATTAAACCTGGAATTGTTGAGGCTTTTGATGTTATTTTCCCAACTTTGCAACTGCACTTCAGATATTCAACTGTGGTGTGGTCCTTGGGGGAGCACGGGTTGTGAGGTGGGGGAAGAGGGGAGGAGAGGGGGAGGTGGGGGAAGAGGGGAAGAGAGAGGGGCAGAGGGGAGAGGTGGGGGAGAGGTAGGGAGGGGGTGGAGGGAGAGGTAGAGAGGGGGTGTGGGGGTATAGTAGGAGGGAGTTAAATTTAGAAGTTCCTGAAGAGGGGGATGCAAAAGGCAGGGACCAGAGAGCTGCAATGCCTGAAGTATAGTTGAGAAGTAAGGGAGAAAGCGGCTGGATTGGGGATCTGCAGCTGGAGGGAACGGCTGGATGGAGAGGGCCGGAAGTGAGAGGCTGTAGAGAGCCACGGGGAGCGAGCGGCCGAAGACCTTGGTGTCGTCGGGTGCGGGGACCGGCCGGTGCATCGTTTGCCGTTGCAAGTTTATGGCGCATGCGCAGTAAAATGCACTCCTCCTCCACCGCCACCCCACCCCCCCCCCCCCCCCCCCCCCCCCGGTGCTGCTGTCTTCGGCCGCTCCGCTTCCCTCCATCACTGGCCCGTTCGCTCGCCCATTCGCCGGCCGCTCCGTTCCCCCCAGGCCCGCTCCGCTCCCCTCCGTCACTGGCCCGTTCGCTCGCCCACTTGCCGGCCGCTCTGCTCCTACCAGGCCCGCTCCACTTTCCCCCCCTCCCCAGCCCACTCCCCAGCCCGCTCCCCGGCCCCGGCCCACTCTCTGGCCCCAGCCCGCACCCCGGCCCGCTCGTTTGCTCTCTCACTCCGCCATTGTGTGCTGACATGTCTTTGTTAGGTTGCCTCCGTGTGATTATTTGAGCAGCGCCATCTTTAGTCCTGGAAGCTGCCTAAAGTCGCAGTCTGTGACGTTTTAGAGGCACATGCTGCATTTGTGCATGTGCCACCACAGCGCCACCTAGCGGTAGCGTTGTCAGCAAACGCAGCCTAAAGGAAAGTATCCCATATGCTTTCCTAACCAACTTATTTACCTGTGCTGCTGCCTTCAGTGATCTATGGACAAGTACACCAAGGTCCCTCTGACCCTCTGTACTTCCAAGAGTCCTCCCATCCATTGTATATTCTGATTGATTGCCTGATTGATTTACACTGCATGTGTGGTCCACACCATATTGGCTTTGGCACTCTGTAGTTGCTCCAGCTGGAAACATGTGTAGAATTCATGGTAAGATGTAACTACGGGTATTACATTGGTTGCAAAATAGGCATGACCCAGCACCCGGATTCAATGGGCTGAATATTGTCAACCCTGAAGAAGTCCCACCACTGGCACCGAAAGTAGCAGCCGACCTGGCTCTGGCAGCATTTTGCCAGGGGTGGCCAATTAACAAGCCACTGCTGGGGCCACCATCCAATTGAGGATTGCGACCCACCCTCCTCCCCCCAAGAGCTGCTGGCCTAATCAGAGGGCTGCAGCTCAGCAACCTCAGCAGCTAGTGGTTGCCAATGCTGAGGCTGCAAGTTGAAGGAGAGGGTACCTCAATGCCAAGGCACCCTCGACGAGCAGTTAAGTTATTTTTGAACAGTCAGGGTCACGCAGGCAGTACCCAGTGATTGAGGGCTTTTAGGTGGTCGTGGTGAACTGGTGGGACTCTCTCCGGGGGAGGGCGGGGCGGGGGGGGGGTGGTGGGTGGCAACCACTGCCACCAGGGGACCTCTCCATGGGCCATAAAGCATCCATCAAGATGAGGCCCCTCTCCAGGAACCTGCTGGATTTACCTGGCAGCATCCTCGCATGGTGGTGGGCCCTCCTTACATGGGAAAAGTGCCTGCAAGGGCAGGAAGTAGACCTCAGTTGTGCCCTCAAGTGGCCCAATTGGCCGCCTGGTAGAAAAGCGCGTCCCTAAGGTTGGTGCCGCTGGCAATATGCCAAGGCAGCAGGAAGACATCGGGCTCTCCTTCTGGTGCCTTCTTCCACCATATTGCCAGCCCTACCCTCTCCAAAGTACTGGGAAAATTCAGCCTAATATTTCATTAACTTGCCCGGTAAATCATAGTACCAGTGAGAAGGAGCCTGCAGGACCACTACTTAAGGGGATCATCGCTCCATACATATTCATGAGAACACCATCACCTATGAGTTCTTCTCCAATTCACACACGATCTTGATTTGTATATAAATTACTGTTCCTTCATCATTGCTTGATTGATATACTGGGACTCCCTACCTGAATGACTATTGGAGTATGGAAGCAAAAGCTTGTGAGTACAGGCAATGTAAGACAGAGAGTAAAGGTGGAAAGAGGTAGGAGTCTTACCTTGACAACACTGGTGAGAATATTGAAATTTGTTCGACAGTTCATCCAGGTCCGCTTGCAATAGTTCTGGCATTGACCTCCCGAACTACTACTTCTCACTATCTGTGGCACAGTACCTCCCTCTTCCTGTTGGCCTCCTCAACAAAGGCCTCTAATGATGCATATGTAATCTGGGGCCTGTGCCTTTGCAGCTCTTTCAACTGTTTTTCAACTTCCAGAACGCTTTCTGCTGCCAGAAGCCACAATGCACCGCCTCTTTAAGAGATGCAGGCTGCTTTCAAATGACATTAGGATGGCCAATCTTCAGTGCAAACCACCCCACCTCGCCCCTCCCCCTTCCCCCTCCCCACCCCTAACCAATGCAATCAGGTGCAAGTATGCTGGCTGCTTGTCTATTTTTGTCTAATGAGGTAGGTGCACCAATCAACTACGAGAACGGGCAGATACGCACTGCCCACTATGTGGCCATATTTGGGCACAATCAAATTTCTCGGCAACTGACTGTAGAATGTACAGTGTAGACTGACTGAGCCAGTGTCCTGTGGTGTGAGGAAAGTCTCTTATCTTAGGCAAGAGATACAGTTTATAGATTAGAATCAAACTTCAAAGTAAATCCATTTCCACTATATCAAAGTTGACTTCATGCATGACGAAATGTTATCACACAATTCTATTTTAAAATAATATTGCATTAATGAAAATTATTATGTAGATAATTTTTATAACTGGTGGTAACTTTGCTCACATACTGGGTTTCATTGAGATAAGTTTTGTAAGTTGTAATATTATATCCTATAGCCATGACTTTCTGATTAAATCTATTAACTGAAAGGAACTATCCATGAAACAAATGGTAATTTTTCACTGATCCTTAGATACACTAAAATAAAATAGTGATACGAATGTTTGTGCATATATTGCATACACTATTTATTCTCTATAGTTCTATTATCTTTAATATTACAGGCACCTTTTATTTAGAACAGCTCAAGATGCTTCACAGAGGAGTAATCAAACAATTGTTGCCAAGACAAAGAAGAGGATAGTAGGAGATGAGGCAAGAGTTTGAAAGAGGGCCCTACAAGAAGAGGTGGAGGTAGAAACACAGTATGGTTTAGGGAAGGAATTCCAGAGCATGAGCCCTCGGTAGCCAAAGGGATTGCTATCAATAATATCTGAAAGAGATCACTGAGATGGCGAGAGATGAGCCTACAAAGGGATTTAAATATGAGAACGAGAAGTGTAAATTGAAGGTGATGGGGGACCAGGAGTCAATGTAGGTCAGTGAGTACACGCGTGATAACTGAGCAGGATCTGTTGCAACATAGGATACGAGCAGCAGAAGTTTGGTTAAGCTGGGGCATGGAAGATGGGAGACTGGCCAGGAGAGCATAGGAATAATCAAGGCTGAAGGTGACTGAGGCATGGATGAGAGTTCCAGCAGCAGATAAGATGAGGCAGGGCAGAGATGGCAATATTATGGAGATTGAAGTCTTTATAATGGAAGGGATATCAGATTGGAAGCTCAATTTGGGGTTGAATAGGATGCTGAGAACAGTTTGGTTCAACCTGATGCAGTGGTCGGGCAGAGGAGTAGAATTGATGGCAAGGATATGGAGCTTGTTTCTACAGTTAAATCAAATCACATGACAGTTCTGATGAAAGGCCACAGACATGAAACATTAACTCTGTTTCTCTCTCCACAGATGCTGTCAGACCTGCTGAGTATTTCCAGCACTTGCTGTCAGGTGAAGCGGGGGGCTGTGATGGGGAACTGTAGAAATATGATTCCAGAGTTTTTAGCTCCATTGTCTTAACTCAAAGTTTATTCCCAATATTGATTCAAAAGCAAGATACTGCAGATGCTGTAAATCTGAAATAAAAACACAAAATGCTGAAAATAATCCGCAAGTTAGGCAGCATTTGGGGGGAGAAACAGAGTTAACAGGCTGAGTTTTACCAGTCCTCTGGGGACAGGCTGGGAGGCGGGAGGCCTTGTAACTGGTGGTGGAAGGCATCGGGAGGAGGCCCCGACCTCTTATTGCTGTCGTGGGATATTTTCAACGGCAGGAATGTCAGCGATGTAGCCAACTGGAGGCGGGAGGCCAATTAAACCAAATCACTGGACAATTAATGGCCACTTCCTGCCCCTGTTGGCATTTTATTGGAGTCAGGATGGGCCCCCACCGCCTGGGGAGGCCACCAGATAAACCATGGCAGTCTCCCAGTGAGTTCGCGGGTCGCGGGGGGCCTCTTTAATGGATGATCCACGGTCTACGGAGGGGCGTCCTGTAGGCAATGGCTACCTCCCCCAACCCTGGCTCCAAAGCCGCTGATGGAGGGTACACCTCTTTGATCACCAAGGCCTGCTTGCCTGGCCCTCTGATCTTCTTTGCGTATCTGTAATGCCGCTGAGGCTGCTGAGCTGCCGGTCCTGTGGTTGGGCCAGCAGCTCTGAGAGGCAGGCTGCTGTCCTCAATTGGATGGTGTTCTGGGCAGTGGCCTCTTAATTGGCTGCTGCCAGTAAAAATAATGCCAGGTGTCTCACCATCTGCCTGCACAAGCTTGGGACCCAATTATGGTCCCAGCAGCGGGACTGCCTGACTTTTGGAAAAATACAGACCAACATTTCAGGTCAATGACCCTTCATCAGAACTGAGTCCCAATTTGATTACTCTTCATGTGAAGTACTTCCTAACATCAGTCCGAAGCTATTATAGTATATAATATAAAAACAGAAAGTGCTGGCAATACTTAAGAGGTCAGGCAGCATCTGTGGAGAGAAACGCAGAGTTAATCAGTTCATCAGTATTGATGAAAGGTTGCAGACCTGAAACGTTAACTCTTTTTTTTCTCCACAGATGCTGCATGACCTGCTGAATATTTCTAACATTTTCTGTTTTCATCTCAGATTTCCAGCATCCGCAGTATTTTGTTTTTGTATCAGTTCCAAGCATGCCATTTATGTATCTTTCAAAGAACAAAGAACAGTACAGCACAGGAACAGGCCATTCGACCCTCCAAGCCTGCCCCGATCTTGATGCCTGCCTAAACTAAACCCTTCTGCATTTCCGGGGACCGTAGCGCTCTATTCCCATCCTATTCAGGTATTTGTCAAGATGCCTCTTAAACGTCGCTATCGTACCTGCTTCCACCACCTCCCCCGGCAGCAAGTTCCAGGCACTCACCACCCTCTGTGTAAAAAACTTGCCTCGCACATCCCCTCTAAACTTTGCCCCTCGCACCTTAAACCTATGTCCCCTAGTAACTGACTCTTCCACCCTGGGAAAAAGCTTCTGACTATCCACTCTGTCCATGCCGCTCATAACTTTGTAAACCTCTATCATGTCGCCCCTCCACCTCTGTCATTCCAGTGAAAACAATCCGAGTTTATCCAACCTCTCCTCATAGCTAATGCCCTCCAGACCAGGCAACATCCTGGTAAACCTCTTCTGTATCCTATCCAAAGCTTCCACGTCCTTCTGGTAGTGTGGCGACCAGAATTGCACGCAATATTCTAAGTGTGGCCTAACTATAGTTCTGAACAGCTGCAGCATGACTTGCCAATTTTTATACTCTATGTCCCGACCGATGAAGGCAAGCATGCCGAATGCCTTCTTGACTACCTTATCCACCTGCGTTGCCACTTTCAGTGACCTGTGGACCTGTACACACTGATCTCTCTGCCTGTCAATATTCCTAAGGGTTCTGCCATTTACTGTATACTTCCCACCTGCAGTAGACCTTCCAAAATGCATTACCTCACATTTGTCCGGATTAAACTCCATCTGCCATTTCTCCGCCCAAGTCTCCAACCGATCTATATCCTGCTGTATCCTCTGACAATCCTCATCACTATCCGCAACTCCACCAACCTTTGTGTCGTCCGCAAACTTACTAATCACACCAGCTACATTTTCCTCCAAATCATTTATATATACTACAAACAGCAAAGGTCCCAGCACTGATCCCTGCAGAACACCACTAGTCACATCCCTCCAATCAGAAAAGCACCCTTCCACTGCTACCCTCTGTCTTCTGTGACTGAGCCAGTTCTGTATCCACCTTGCCGGCTCACCTCTGATCCCGTGTGACTTCACCTTTTGTACCAGTCTTCCATGACGGACCTTGTCAAAGGCTTTACTGAAGTCCATATAGATAACATCCACTGCCCTTCCTTCATCAATCATCTTTGTCACTTCCTCAAAAAACTCAATCAAGTTAATGAGACACGACCTCCCCTTCACAAAACCATGCTGCCTCTCGCTAATAAGTTCGTTTGTTTCCATATGGGAGTAAATCCTGTCCCGAAGAAGCCTCTCTAATAATTTCCCTACCACTGACGTAAAGCTCACTGGCCTATAATTTCCTGGATTATTCTTGCCACCCTTCTTAAACAAAGGAACAACATTGGCTATTCTCCAGTCCTCTGGGACCTCACCTGTAGCCAATGAGGATGCAAAGATTTCTGTCAAGGCCCCAGCAATTTCTTCTCTTGCCTCCCTTAGTATTCTGGGGTAGATCCCATCAGGCCCTGGGGATTTATCTACCTTAATGCTTTGCAAGACACCCAACACCTCCTCCTTTTTGATAATGAGATGACTGAGACTACCTACACTCCCTTCCCTAGGCTTATCATCCACCAAGTGCTTCTCGTTGGTGAATACTGATGCAAAGTACTCATTTAATACTTCGCCCATTTCCTCTGGCTCCACACTTATATTCCCTTCTCTGTCCTTAAGTGGGCCAACCCTTTCCCTAGTTTTTTTTTCCAAAATATACTTTATTCATAAAAATCTGTAAAAATTACATTGCCAAACAGTTTCCAAACAGCACGAAAAAATACAAACATTGCAAAAGAGATCTGTTTCTTTCAATAATGTCATGAGTTTCTTCTCAACCCTTCCGTTTCACAATTGTCATGTCAATTACAGTTTTACATTTACAGCAATTGAGAATATTAACGATACAGTTCGAGGGGCTTCCGATGGTTCCAGCCCCTCAGTCCAGCTTGGTGGGGGAACCTTACACTGTGGTCTTTCCCCATTGAGCCTTTGCTGCGGCTGCCCCAAGCTTTAGTGCGTCCCTCAGCACGTAGTCCTGGACCTTGGAATGTGCCAGTCTGCAACATTCGGTGGTGGACAACTCTTTGCGCTGGAAGACCAGCAAGTTTCGGGCAGACCAAAGGGCGTCTTTCACCGAATTGATAGTCCTCCAGCAGCAGTTGATGTTTGTCTCGGTGTGCGTCCCTGGGAACAGCCCGTAGAGCACAGACTCCTGTGTTACAGAGCTGCTTGGGATGAACCTTGACAAAAACCACTGCATCTCTTTCCACACCTGCTTTGCAAAGGCACATTCCAGGAGGAGGTGGGCGACCGTCTCTTCCCCACCACAGCCAACGCGGGGGCACTGTGTGGAGGGGGCGAGACTTCGGGTGTGCATGAAGGATCTGACGGGGAGGGCCCTTCTCACCACCAGCCAAGCTACGTCTTGGTGCTTGTTTGAAAGTTCTGGTGATGAGGCATTCCGCCAAATGACTTTGACGGTCTGCTCGGGGAACCATCCGACAGGATCCACCGTTTCCTTTTCCCGTAGGGCCTTGAGGACATTCCGTGCAGACCAAGGCCTGATGGACCGGTGGTCAAAGGTGTTTTTCCGCAGAAACTGCTCCACGAAGGATAGGTGGTACGGCACGTCCCAACTGCACGGAGCGTTCCGCGGCAATGTGACCAGGCCCATCCTTCGCAACACCGGGGACAGATAGAACCTCAGCACGTAGTGACACTTGGAGTTTGCCAACCCTTTCCCTAGTTACCCTCTTGCTCTTTATATACGTATAAAAAGCCTTGGGATTTTCCTTAATCCTGTTTGCCAATGACTTTTCATGACCCCTTTTAGCCCTCCTGACTCCTTGATTAAGTTCCTTCCTACTGTCTTTATATTCCTCAAGGGATTTGTCTGTTCCTAGCCTTCCAGCCCTTACGAATGCTTCCTTTTTCTTTTTGACTAGTCATACAATTCCTTGTCATACAATTGAATTTTAATGTAAATCAGTGACTCAGATGTAATTAATTTTGTTTAGTGTCTTTATAAAGGTCCTTTCAAGGTTGCAGTTTATTCAGCCTATGTGTGACTTAGAGTTCGACCTCATTGGCATTTTCTGGGCGTTCTCTAGGAACTGAATGTGCCCCTTGTGTCTTAATAACCAAAACTGAACATATTTAGTAAACACACTTTATAATGAGGTGGAATCAGTTTATAATAAACTTTTTGATTAACTGTTCAGGGCGACAGACCTGTTTGAATGAGTTCATTGGCTAAACATCCTTTATTCAATTTTTAGAGTAAAACTACTCGTAGACAGAAAGACCAAGACATTAAAGTTTATTTTTTTCCTCTATTCCAGTGTACTTTCAGGAATGCACAAGTTTACTCAATGCTTTCAACGAGATTGAATGTGAATAATGCAACCTGCATGAAGTGTGCAGTGACTTGATAACTAGCCAGTTACCTGACAGGTATTAAAAGGACATAATGGAAGAATGAAGATGTAAAGTTTGCACTTTTGAGCATTAATGGAGGGAAAATTAAGAATGATTGCTTAGCAAAGTGCTATCTCCAGCAGAAAATACAGCAGGCTATCATACACGTGAGGTTTCACAACCCTGGCAAATGGAAGGATGTGCACAAAGAGCTGTCTGACTTGAAAAGAGTGCCAAAGTGAGCAAATAATGACACATCAGTAATCGGAGTCTGCTACAGATAGGTGCCAGCCAGGTTTGCATGAGTAGCTTCAGAACAACTTGCTGGAAATGTAGCATGAATGAACAACAAAAGATTGTTGATAAATAATTGAGGGAACCATAAAAACTTCAGGTGACAAAGATTGCTGCCTACAATCATTATGCATGCATACAACTGGCTATTAGAATACACTCAGTCAACTTTTGCTGCCAAAGTAGTTTTGCTATCAGGAAATTACAAGTGCATTGGCCAAAATTAGTTGGTCCATAAAAAAGCAAATGAGACTCTTGTTTGATGTATTGAGGCACTGTATACAAAAGCAGGGAAGTGATAAATATAAGCAAAATACTGCAGATGCTGGAAATCTGAAATAAAAACAATAAGTGCTGGAAAACTCAGCAGGTCAGGCAGCATCTGTGGAGAGAGAAGCAAAGTTAACATTTCATGTCTGTGAACTTTCATCAGAACAGGAAAGTGATGTTGAGTTTGTGCAAGTCATGCCACAGTTGAGCACCAGGAGCAGTTTATGAAAATGATACAGCAAAGAATCATCAGAATGATACCAGGAATGGGAGATTATACCTACAAAGAAAAGCTTGAAGGTTGAGGGGAACATGGAAGTGATTTTTAAAATGTAAATCTTTTAAGAGGATAAATATTGAAAGATTCCTCCTGAAGTCCCCAGCATCACAGATGCCAGTCTTCAGCCAATTCGATTCACTCTGCGTGATATCAAGAAACGACTGAAGGCACTGGATACTGCAAAGACTATGGGCCCTGACAACATTCTGACAACGGTACTGAAGACCTGTGCTCCAGAACTTGCCGCACCCCTAGACAAGCTGTTCCAGTACAGCTACAACACTGACATCTACCCAGCAATACGGAAAATTGCCCAGGTACGTCCTGTACACAAAAAGCAGGACAAGTCCAACGCGGCCAATTACTGCCCTATCAGTCTATTCTCAATCGTCAGTAAAGTGATGGAAGGTGTCGTCGACAGTGCTATCAAGTGGCACTTGCTGAGCAATAACCTGCTCAGTGACGCTCAGTTTGGGTTCCGCCAGGGCCACTCAGCTCCTGACCTCATTACAGCCTTGGTTCAAACATGAACAAAAGACATGAACTCCAAAGATGAGGTGAAAGTGACTGCCCTTGACATCAAGGCAGCTTTTGACTGAGTATGGCATCAAGGAGCCCTAGCAAAACTGAAGTCAAAGGGAATAAGGGGGAAAACTTTCCGCTGGTTGGAATCATACCTAGCGTAAAGAAAGATGGTTGTGGTTGTTGGAGGTCAATCATCTGAGCTCCAGGACATCACTGCAGGAGTTCCTCAAGGTAGTGTCCTAGGCCCAACCATCTTCAGCTGCTTTATCAATGACCTTCCTTCAGTCATAAGGTCAGAAGTGGGGAGGTTCGCTGATGATTGCACAATGTTCAGCACTATTCGCGACTCCTCAGATACTGAAGTAGTCGTGTAGAAATGCAACAAGACCTGAACAATATCCAGGCTTGGGCTGATAAGTGGCAAGTAACATTTGTGGCACACAAGTGCCAGGCAATGACTTTCTCCAACAAGAGAGAATCTAACCATCTCCTCTTGACATTCAATGGCATTACCATACTATCAAAATCCTGGGGGTTACCATTGACTAGAAACTGAACTGGAGTAGCCATATAAATACCATAGCTACAAGAACAGATCAGAGACCAGGAATCCTGCAGTGAGTAACTCACTTTCTGACTCCCCAAAGCCTGTCCACCATCTACAAGGCACAAATCAGGAGTCTGATGGAATACTCTCCACTTGCCTGGATGGGTGCAGCTCCAACAACACTTAGGAAGTTCGGCACGATTCAGGACAAAGCAGCTCACTTGATTGGCACCCTATCCACAAACATTCGCTCCCTTTACCACGGACGCACAGTGACAGCAGTGTGTACCATCTACAAGATGCACTGCAGCAATGCACCAAGGCTGCTTAGACAGCACCTTCCAAACCCGTAACCTCTACCACCTAGAAGGACAAGGATAGCAAATGCTTTGGAACACCATCACCTGCAAATTCCCCTCCAAGCCACACACAATCCTGATATCACCATTCCTTCACTGTCGCTGGGTCAAAATACTGGAACTCCCTTCCTAACAGCATTGTGGACCTATCTCCCATGGACTACAGCGGTTCAAGAAGGCAGCTCACCGGCACCTTCTCAAGGGCTATTAGGGATAGGCAATAAATGCTGGCCTAGCCAGCGACGCCCTCATCCAATGAATGAATTAAAAAAAAGATTGCTTCCACTCGCTAGTGAGTTGTTAACAATTAGCTATAAGCTCCAAATCATCCTGCCCGCAAAAAAAGAAGTTTGAATAAATCTTTTTATACAGAGGGTTTTTAAAACATGCATTGTTTTACTAGAAGTGGTGATTGAAGCAGAGATGATAACATCATTTCAAATGGATTTGGATATATATTTCAAAAGGAAGAATATAAAAGACTAGTGTGAGGATTTAAATGAGTTTAGTGCCAAGGAGAATTCAGTTATTTAATGTACCTAAACTACATGAAGCCTTTGATAAAATGCCCTGCTGAAATTACTCTAAAAAATGGAAATACTTGGAAAAGGAGGAAAGCTTTTGAAGTAGATAACTAACTAGTTGAGTCAGAAGATGCAAAAAGTAGCTCTTTGGAATAGATGGTGTACGTGTGCTGTGTTCCTCAGGCATCCCAGCCACATTACAGGGAGAGCCCTCATTTACATAATAATTAGGGCCTGTGATAAGCCGAGCACATGGGACACTAGTACGCTGGCTCCGAGTGCACCGAATATTTACTGGACAGTGTAGTGCACCAGGTAAACAATGCACTTACTAGGCCTCAGGTTTGATAGAAACATAGAAAATTTACAGCACAAAGGAGGCCATTTGGCATGTCATGTCTAGTCCCACTTTCCAGCTGGTGGTCCAGAGCCCTGTTGGTTATGCACTCCATGTGCATATCCAAGTATTTTTTTAAATATGGTAAAGGTTTCTGCTTCTACCACCTTTCCAGCAGTGATTTCCAGACCACCATCAGCCTCTGTGTGAAAGAAGTTCTCCTCAACTCCCCTCTAATCCTTCTGCCAATTACTTTAATCTATGCCCCCTTGTATTGACCTCTCTGCTAAGAGAAAAAGGTCCTTTCTATCTACTCTATCTAAACCCCTCATAATTTTACATCTCAATTAAATCTCCCCTCAGCCTCCTCTGTTCCAAAGAAAACAATCCCAGTCTATCCAATCTTTCTTCTTGGCTAAAATTTTCCATTCCTGGCAACATCCTTGTAAATTTCTTTTGTACTCACTCTAGTGCGATCATATCTTTCCTGTAATTTCGTGACCAAAATTATGCACAGTACTCTAGCTGTGGTCTAACTAGTTTTATAAAGTTCTAGCATAGTCTGCTTGCTTTTATATTCTTGGCTAATAAAGGAGAGTAGCCATATGCCTTCTTAACCACCTTATCTACCTGTCCTGTTACCTTTAAAGACCTATGGACATCCAATCCAAGTTCCTCTGTTCCTCTACACTTCTCAGTTTCTGACCATTTATTGTGTATTCCCTTGGCTTATCCCCAAACACACTTCTCCAATTTGAATTCCATTTGCCACTTTTCTGTCCACCTGACCAGTCCATTGAGATCT
This sequence comes from Heterodontus francisci, assembly GCF_036365525.1. NCBI lineage: Eukaryota > Metazoa > Chordata > Chondrichthyes > Heterodontiformes > Heterodontidae > Heterodontus > Heterodontus francisci. The sequence continues at coordinate 28,032,704 of NC_090379.1, forward strand.
TCCTGAAAACTACAGCTTTCTTCCTCACTGTCAATTGCATGACCAATTATTCTATCATCTGCAAACTTCTTAATCATGCCCCCTACATTTAAGTCTAAACATTGATTATATACCATAAAAAGAAAGAAACCTAGCATATGGAAACAGCCTTTCAGTCTCAAAACACCTATTGCTTCCTGCCACTGAGCCAATTTTGGATCCAATTTGCCACTTGCCCTTTGATCCCAAGGGCTTTTAAATTTCTGACCAGTTTGTCATGTGGGAACTTGTCAAAAGCCTTGCTAAAATCTATGTAGACTGCATCAAACATGCCAACCTCATCGAACTCTCCTTTTTACCTCTTCAAAAAATTCAATCAAGCTAGTCAGACACGACCTTCCCTAAACAAATCTATGCTGACTGTTCTTGATTAATTCATGCCTTCAGTGTCTCAGAAGGTGGGGAGTTGATGACCAATACACATGTTTGCATTGAGACAGTTTCGAATAAGAGTAGTGTTTTAAGGGCTAATGCACCAAACTTTGAAGCAGAGGCATCAGTTAGGAGGAGATATATTGACAGGATGATATGTGGGATACATTAAAAGAAAAATGTGATGATATATCTGTCATCACAGCACTATAGGTTGCCATTAATCCTGCAATTTTGCTATAATGTTGCAACTCCCCCTCTCCTGGTTCAAAGAATATTTTTCGATGAGCCTGGACCTGTCACATATTGATTGATCAAGATTGTTATCATTGTGTACGATAATAATAGTTTAAAGAGTAATTCAACCAAGACAATTACCATAACCTTTGAACATTGTGACGCATTAACTTATTATGGACACATTGAACCAGACATGCTAAGAACTCCTCGCTGGTCTAAAATGCAGCAAGAATTGTGAAAAATGTTCACTTTTAAATGGAAATATGTTAATGAATGTGAACAGTATCAGTTGAATATGTTACAAGAAGCAATGTATTCCAGTAAACTACAGGTTTTTCAAACTAGGGTCTGTCACATGAGGTTCATTCGGGTCACCAAATTTCTGTCTCTCGGTCCAAATACACTGTGGCCTGAATTTTGTAGGCACGACTGTGACAGGTTCGGAGGTGGGGTGGGGCCCCATAGAATTGTGATGGGAGGCAGTGGGGCAGGGGGGTGCAGAGGGCCCATCACCTCCTCATCGCAATCCAATTTTGTCAGGGTAGGTTAGGCCAACAACAGCCTCCCCGTTCAGAGGCAGAGCCATAGAGTCAGAGAGTCATAGAGTCATAACAGCACAGAAGGAGGCCATTTGGCCTGTGGAGTACATGCCGGCTCTCTGTAGAGCAATCCAGTCAGTCCCATTCCCCCGCTCTGTCCCTGTTGTCCTGCAAATTTATTTCCCTCACACGGCCATTTAATTTCCTTTTAATGTCATTGATCATCACTGCTTCCAGCACTGAGGTTGCAGGTCATTACAACTCACTGTGTAAAATAGTTCTTCTTCACATCCCCCCGTATCTCTTGCCCAAAAGCTTAAATCTGTGTCCCCTAGTCCTTGTATCATCAGTTAATGGGAACAGCATTTCTTTGTCTACCTTATCTAAACCTATCATAATAACTTCCCCTTAACCTCCTCTGCTGCAAGAAGAATAAGCCCAGCTTCTCCAACCTAATCTTGTACCTGAGGTCTCTCATTCCTGAAACCATTCTGATAAATCTCCTCTGCACCACTCACATCCTTCCTAAAGTATGGTGAACAGAACTGGATGCAATATTCTAGTTGTGGCCTATCCAGAGCTTTATAAGGTTCAGTATAACTTCCCTGTTCTTGAACTCAATACCTCTATTTATCAAGCCCAAGATACCAAATGCTTTACTAGCTACTCTCTCAATGGGCTGGATTTTACCTTAGGCGGACGGGAATTCGCCACTGACTTTGACGTCGGTGGCGAACCTGCTTCCGCCTAGCCCGGAGATCCGTCCCGCATTTTACAGGTCCCCGGGCTTTAATTGTCCCGAGGCAGGGCTTCCACCCATGTGAGAGAGGAAGTCCCGCCTCAGTGAGCTGCCGGCCAATCAGCGGGCTGGCAGCTCTTAGTCTCAGCAGTGTCACCGGGAGCGGTGGCCACTGCTGGGACTGCAGCCCAGCCGAAGCCATGGATCCAGGAGGGTAGGTAAGTAGGGGCATGCCTCATGAGGGGGATCGGTCCTTTCTTGGTGAGGCTAGAGTGGTCGTTTGGGGGGAAGGGGGCGTCTTGGGTCCTGGGGGTGGGTTGGGAGGCGGGGGCAGCCCCTAATCAGGCACCCTGTGCCTGATTGCCATGCCCACCCACCCCGGGGCACGGAAAGGCCGGCAGCTATCACTGGACGGCCATTCACGTCCCCAGCACGCCCACTTGCCACGGGTAAAATACCCGTGGAGGTGGGCGAGGCCCTTAAGTGGACTTTAAGTGGCCACTTAAGGGCCTTGATTGACCTCGGGCGGGCATACCATTTCCCACCCCCCGCCCAATGCCGTAGACTTGGCCGGAGGCGGAAGCGGGATGGGTAGGCCTCCCGGAGCCTCCCACTCAATTTTACGCCGCCCCCACGCCATCATCCAACCCATTGGGGCGGCGTAAAATTCAGCCCAATATGTCCGACTGCCTTCAAAGATCTATGCACATGAAGCTTCAGGTCCCTAAGTGCCTGCACACTCTTTAGAACTGTGCCATTGAGGCTATATTGCCTCTCTCTGTTCTTTCTGCCAAAATGCATCACTTTACACTTCTTTGTATTAAATTCCATATTCCACTTGTCTGTCCATTCTGCTTGCCTATCTATGTCCTATTGCAGTCGACTTGTATCATCCTCACTGTTTGCTACACCTCCCAAGATTGGTATCACTGGCAAATTTAAAATTTTACTCCCTATTTCAATATCCAGATCATTTATATATATCAAATTATATTGGTCCTCGCACTGAACCTTGGGGAATACCACTGTCTACAATCCTTCAGTCTGAAATACAACCATTCACCATGACTCGCTGTCATCCGTCCTTAAGCGAATTTTTAATTACTTCATCTTTATTTTTATCATATCCAATATTGCTACTGCCCCCTTCTTTACTGCTACATTGGCAATATCCTCTTCTATAATGAAGACAGATTCAAGTAATTATTTAGTGCCTCAGCCATGCCCTCTGCTTCCATAAGAATATCTCCTTTTTGGTCCATAATTGGTCCCACCTTTCATTTGACTACCCTTTTATTACTTGTGTTAATAAAAGACTTTGGGTTCCCTTTTTACGTTAGCCACTAATCTATTTTCATATTATGTCTTTACCCCTCTTATTTCCTTTTTCAGATCTCCTCTGCATCTTCTATGTTGGTTCTCTACTGTATTATGAACCTTACAATTGTCATAAGCCTCCTTTTTCTGTCTTATTTAAACCTCTATATTTTTAGTAACCCAGGGAGTGCCAGCTTTGGATGCCCTTTTGTTCCCCTCTTGGAAATATGCCTACTCTGTACCCAATCCATCTCCTCTTCGAAGTCCTTCTATTGTTCAATTACTGTTTTGCTTCACAGTTTTTGTTCACAGTCCACCTGAGCCAGATCGCTTTTCAACTGAAATGAGCCCTTCTTCATTGAAGTATTTCTTTTCTTACTTGTAGCTTGTCCTTTTCCATAACTATTCTAAACCTGATGATGTTATAATTATTTTTTTAACTACTTTGACTTCATTCTAAAAAGGACTAGGCTTTGATGACCACGATTACAAAGCTGTGGTAGAGTAAGAAAGTGAAAATGCCACTGAGGAATCAGTATGAAATCAGAAATACAGCAAAGAACACAGATGTACCCAGTATTAATTTCAAACTCCTACCAAGGAGTGCTACAGTTGCGCCAAACCACATCTGCCAACAATGTTGAAACCACCTATGCTTGCATTTCTTACTGAGTTCTTCCAATACTATCTATTGCAGGGCTCCTGCTATATTGTAACCAGCATCAAATAAATACTTGGCATGATATTTAAATCAAGTCAGAGCTTTTATTTCCTGTATTACGTAGTGTGTGAATGTTAGCAACTTGATTTGGCATGGTGCTTGTGTGACACCTAATCTATTGCACCTTTTGAGAATTTCCTACAGGGTTTCACTGATGGCCTACTTGGGATTCTGCTGACCCTAAATCTCTCTAGTTGTGCAGCACTAGGATTTTGCATGTAAGTCTGTCACATTTGAGATGATGGTGGCTCATTGGTATTACCTGTGTTCAGCTACCTCCGGTCATACTTGGTGTACTAGGGAAAAAGTGGCCATCAATCCCTTTAAATGTGGGCCTTCTCTCCCCAAGTCCTTGCAGCACCTGGTGAGTTAAGCTGGTTTTTGTCAGACAGTAATCATGAGCAGGTTGCTCTGTAATTAGCTAACTTTGCTTTCCTAGCACCATTTCAGTGCTCCAGTGACTCCTGATTGTCTGTCTTAATGATTTTAAAGACTTTGTGAGCTTCTGTCTCACTGACTGGTAAACTCAGCAGCATGTTTAGTGTTGGGCTGTATACGAGAATCATGATAGGTAACAAGAAGTTTGCGTGGTGCCTGCTTCATTTTGAATGGGCCTGGGGTAATTGTGCATTGTGATCCCCATGCTAGATATTGGAGCTATCCAATTTATCCCCCATAATATGTAAATATATCATTCTCACAGTAGGAAGAATTATTGATATACCTGGATGCACCTGGATGCACATCCTCAATATAATTATTGTTACAATCCCATCAGGGACCGTTAACTTTTAAAAAGAGAAAGTCGAATTTGCAGTCACTACTAAAAGAATTACGCCATGATATTTCACGTTTTAAACAAAAACTTTAATGTACAAGAGTTAAACAAAGCAAAACATTACTAATTTAACACTACAACTTGAGACATTTATATTTTAAACTTAAAATCTTACAGAATACACCTGTTTGACTTTTATTCCCACCCCAGGAGTCCCCTGTACTTTACAGGAGCTTGGTGCTTTGTTCACTTCTCCTGGGACCAATACAAAGTGTACCACAGCTCTTCGGAATTCACTTTGATTTCCTTAATTACTCAACTGTCTTCTGGGGTATAAGATCCCCTGAATCTGGAGATCTGGAGATTCCCAGCTTGAGCATGAGCTTTATTCAAAACAGAAACACCCCGGGTTCCTGATGGCCTCTTTGCTCCTGAGCCCAACTGACTTCCAAAAGCCAATAGCTTTCCAAAAGCCAACTCCTTGTCTAAAAAGAGCAAGAAGCACACAGATTAAAAACCCAAACAGGCACGTCCTGCATCATCTATCTCCATAGGAATTTGGTACATGTAGGATGTTCCAGATAGCAATTTATACTAATTATTTTCAAATTCAAATCTTCCCTTTGATTCCTGATCTTCTTTGGCCTCCTTATCTCGAGAGACAATGGGTAAGCGCCTAGAGGTGGTCAGTGGTGTGTGGAGCAGCGCCTGGAGTGCCTATAAAGGCCAATTCTAGAGTGACAGGCTCTTCCACAGGTGCTGCAGAAAAATTTGTTTGTCGGGGCTGTTACACAGTTGGCTCTCCCCTTGCGCTTCTGTCTTTTTTCCTGCTAACTGCTAAGTCTCTTCGACTCGCCACACTTTAGCCCCGCCTTTATGGCTGCCCGCCAGCTCTGGCGAACGCTGGCAACTGACTCCCACGACTTGTGATCAATGTCTCAGGACTTCATGTCGCATTTTCAGACGTCTTTAAAGCGGATACATGGACGGCCGGCGGGTCTGATACCAGTGGCGAGCTCGCTGTACAATGTGTCTTTGGGAATCCTGCCATCTTCCATGCGGCTCACATGGCCAAGCCATCTCAAGCGCCGCTGACTCAGTAGTGTGTATAAGCTGGGGATGTTGGCCACCTCGAGGAGTTCTGTGTTGGAGATACGGTCCTGCCACCTGATGCCAAGTATTCTTCGGAGGCAGCGAAGATGGAATGAATTGAGACGTCGCTCTTGGCTGACATACGTTGACCAGGCCTCGCAGCCATAGAGCAGGATACTGAGGACACAGGCTTGATACACTCGGACTTTTGTGTTCCGTGTCAGTGCGTCATTTTCCCACACTCTCTTGGCCAGTCTGGACATAGCAGTGGAAGCCTTTCCCATGCGTTTGTTGATTTCTGCATCTAGAGACAGGTTACTGGTGATAGTTGAGCCTAGGTAAGTGAACTCGTGAACCACTTCCAGAGCGTGTTCGCCAATATTGATGGATGGAGAATTTCTGACGTCCTGTCCCATGATGTTCGTTTTCTTGAGGCTGATGGTTAGGCCAAATTCGTTGCAGGTAGCCGCAAACCTGTCGATGAGACTCTGCAGACACTCTTCAGTGTGAGATGTTAAAGCAGCATCGTCAGCAAAGAAGAGTTCCCTGATGAGGACTTTCCGTACTTTGGACTTCGCTCTTACATGGGCAAGATTGAACAACCTGTCCCCTGATCTTGTGTGGAGGAAAATTCCTTCTTCCGATTCCTGATATTCACATGACTAATTGATACTGCTAACAATGACAGAACAAACTCTCCTAGACTTTCTGGTTCCAACTGCCCAACTAAATGGGCCCACCTGCAGTTTTATGGCTCTTACCTCTCTAACTCTATCTCTGTAAGCACTCATGAAGAGATTTTTGAACTTTAAATCTTCTCTTTGTTCTGAGAAATCATATGTGGAAATGTTGAAAATTCTGGTCTCTTTAATTAACCAGGACTTACATCAGAGTTAATAGAGAGCTGGTGATGCTCATTGCAGTTTGTAATTAAGGGCTGGGTTTTTCCCCAGTCCTGGGAGTTACTTCTGGACAGGGAGTTAGTCCAGAAGGGAAGAGTGGAAACTGGTATTTATGCTGAACTGTGGCTTGAGAATAAAACAGTTGTGAATCATAGACTATTTCCTGCTTCCTAATTTTGGAAAATGGATATCTGCCAATTGATCAATATGAATAATTTAAACCCTGACTGAGGTAGCTGCAGACACACCATCTCCATCAACAAGTTAAGAGGGGTTTCCATTGTGAAAGGTCTTTACAGTTCGGAATATGACTTATGAAATAAACATGGGCCACCCTTTGATTTGTAACCACTCTAGGTTTGTTTGCCAGCTTCTCAAACCAGTTGCTTTCGTTTGTCTTGCATTAAAAAAATCAATTGCCAAATTAAAAGTTACCTCTAGAAAATTAATACAAACCATGAACTAGGTGATTATAACATTGTGTATTGGAAGTATTCTATAGAATATTTGTAAGTTATTCTATTAACCTTACAGTTTTAATTATTTGAGGTATCTAAGTTAAATTGTGGAAGTCTCCTCTGCAAGAAAAAAGATATTGGCCTAGATTTTATGGTGGTGATGATGATAAAACTTTCAATGTTCACCATCTTTACTCCACTGAAACTAACAGCAACTTTGGGAGTTCGCCCGTGCACAGAATAACATGGAAATTCAAAAGTTGCTGTCAGTGATTCTATACTCCTCCATAGCAAATGCTGTTGACGTCGCCATAGAGTTTAATCTCTAAGCAATCAGTGAATTAACAAAAACTTCCACTTTTATGCTGTTGGGCTTGCTGTAAAACCCTTGAAAAAGTTACATTATTGAATGTGGTGTAACTTGGTCTTAAATGACATATTAAGATCGTAATTACTGTTAAACACCTCACTGGTCCCAAAAAACTAATTTAAATTTGTGGAATCGCAAATTTCTCCATGATAAAAAATTTCCACATATTTTAAAAATAATATATACTTTTTTAAAAGTTTGTTTATAGTATTTTAGCTTCTATCTTAATCCAATCATAATCATTTGTTTTGTTCTCTGAAAATTTAGGTTCACAGTGAATTCAGTGCTTTATTTTCCTGGTTTGTTATCTGTGAGACTACTTCAATATGATTGCCTGCTTAGCCTGCTTGCTGACAGCACTGCTGCTTGGCACCTGGAGATCTCCTTGGCTTGTTGCCCGATTTAAACTGCTGTTGGGAAAGGAGATACGCAGGATGCAGGCCACAGAGGTTGCTAGATATTTGTGTCAGCTTTCTTCGCAGTTAGTGGTGAGCACCATTGTTTCACTGCTGACTGTAAAATCTAGCTCAATGTAACAATAATTAATGGAAAGGTGGTACAGTTGGCATTCTGGAAGGATGAGCTGAAATGAATCAAAAGGCATGCTCCTTTTGATTCTATTTTTAGAATTATCTTACAGAAACAAAATGAAATATTGCATGATGTCTATATGCTTAAGCATTTTAAAGCTCTGTGTTATATAAATTTGTCAGTGTTTAATGTTGTACAGCTGCAAACCTTCTCAAACAATTCTAAGACACACATATTTCCAGTTAACCTCTTCACTTATTACTCCTGTTGATTCTTACTGATAGTCTCTTAATACTGTAATATTCTGTATGATCTTTATGTCAGATTTAGAAATGCAATTGTCCCTGTTCAATTTCCATTCCATCTAAAGTTCCAAAAATAGAACAATCAGGATAAATGCTCAATTTTTGTACCATTCTTCTTCCATATAGCATTGTGCATCTGAACAATTTCTATGTCCACTTGTATTTCCCATTCCTCTGCAATGAAAAAAATCATTAATTTTGGCAGAGCCGAAGAAAAATGAATATGCTACTTTGTTACAAAATGGGCTGAATTTTCCGTAAAACTGGGCAGTCTGCACATGCAGGCTTTACTCCGTGGAGCCGCTGTGACATTAAACACGGCAGCTCATTTACATGGCCGGGGCGGACCACTCCCCTCAATGAGTTGGGCGGGGGGGGTGGGGGTGGGGGTGGGTGCGGGTGGTCCATCCCTGGAAACAGTGTCCGATGCCATTGCGCAGGTGCCAACATAATTTTTAAAGGGCTTCCAGCCCTTCCATTTCGTTCAAAAATTTAAAGTTATATGCGCTGTAAATTTTAATTAAAAATTTAAGTAAATGTTTCTAGCCCCTCTCCCATCCCCACAATAACCAGACAACTTATTCCTTGCCCTCTTCCACCCAAAAATACTTACCTTGTGTACCTGACCTTCCCCCTCAGCAAAGTTCGCAAACTTTTAACTTTACCCCTTCCCACCATCCCACCAACAATCACATTTGTTTGAGCCTGCTCCACCGTAAATAATGAGGAGGAAAGCCTTAGATTACAGGACGATATAGATGGGCCGGTAAGATGGGCAGAGCAGTGGCAAATGGAATTTAATCCTGAGAAGTGTGAGGTGATGCATTTTGAGAGGATTAACAAGGCAAGGGAATATACAATGGATGGTAGGACCCTAGGAAGTACAGAGGGTCAGAGGGACCTTGGTGTACTTGTCCATAGACCACTGAAGGCAGTAGCACAGATAGATAAGGTGGTTAGGAAGGCATATGGGGTACTTGCCTTTATTAGCCGAGGCATAGAATTTAAAAGCAGGGAGGTTATGACGGGACTGTATAAAATGCTAGATAGGCCACAGCTGGAGTACTGTGTATAGTTCTGGTCGCCGCACTATAGGAAGGGTGTGATTGCACTGGAGAGGGTGCAGAGGAGATTCACCAGGATATTGCCTGGGTTGGAGCATTTCAGCTATGAAGAGAGACTCAATAGGCTAGGGTTGTTTTCCATAGAGCAGAGAAGGCTGAGAGGGGACCTGATTGAGGTATACAAAATTATGAGGGGAATAGATATGGTATATAGGAAGAAACTTTTCCCTCGGCAGATAATCAGGGGACATTGGTTTAAGGTAAGGGACAAGAGGTTTAGAGGGGATTTGAGGAAAAATGTTTTCACCCAGAGGGTGGTTGGAATTAATCCAAAGTGAAATTAAACTTTCCACAGTCAAGTCACCTGACAGTCATAAATCTTCCAAGTTGCTTGGAAACAGTTCTTGCAGTCTGAGCACACAGTTCAAACACCAAGGGCTGAATTTTACGTTGGGTGGACACGAGCTGGCCACCGACGTAAAAGTTAGTGGCGAACCTGCTTCCACCTAGCCTGGGGATCCGTCCAGTATTTTTCCGAAGCGGGACATCCACCCACTTGAGGGAGGAAGTCCCGCCTCATTGAACTGCCGGCCAATTAGCCAGCTGGCAGCTCTTAGTCCCAGCAGCGCCATCAGGAGCAGTGGCCACTGCTGGGACTGCAGCCCAGCCGAAGACATGGAGCCAGGAGTCCAGGTAAGTTTGGATTGCCTTACCGGGGGTCATCGATCCTGCTCTGGTGAGGCAAGGGGGGTCGTTTGGGGGGAAGGGGTCCTGGAGATGGTTGGGAAAGCGGAGGCGGCCCTCAATCGAGCGCCCGTTTCAGCATTCAATGGTCACAGAAAGTACTTTTTTTCTCAGTTTTTAAAAGCACTCAGAACTCTTAGCTTTCAATAAAAACGTAAAACTCTTGTGACAATCTACATAGTTTGAGATTTTGCATATTCCGCTGCAATTTTATGAGGTGATAATAGTAATAAAATGGCTGAAACCACAAAACAAAATGCATAAAAATAAGCTAACAGAAAAAAACAGTTTGCTGGTATGGGGAGGGAGGATTTGATTTCTTACAGTATGTTCATTCCATCTTCAGCAGTGTAGAGGTGAGAGGAGATTATGCAACATTTTAATATTATGGAATATGATGTCTTTATCTGATCTTACCTACTATGTTTGGGAGGTTAATCAACAGTTTTACAACAGTCTCAGTTTGGCTTAGTGATAGCCTTTCCACTTGTGAGTCAGATACTCCAGGACATAATTTAGACCTACACTTCAGTGCAGTAGAAAGGGAGATCAGCATTGTCCGAGGCACTTTCTCATTTGGATGAGGCATTAAACTGAAACCCCAATTGCCTATTCAGCCAAGTGTAAAAGAGCCTATGATATTAGCCAAAGAAGAGCTTGGAAGCTCTCCCAGTGCCTTGGCCAATATTTATCCCCTCAACAATCTCTCACCAAAACAGATTAGCTGGTTATTGATCTCATTGTTTGCTTGACAAATCTACTGGAATTTTTTGAGGATCTAACTAGTAGAATAGATAAGGGAGAACCAGTGGACTTGGTGTATTTGGATTTTCAGAAGGCTTTCGATAAGGTCCCACATAAGAGATTAGCATGCAAAATTAAAGCACGTGGAATTGGGGGTGAGGTACTGACATGGATAGAGAACAGTTGGCAGACAGGAAACAAAGAGTAGGAATAAACAGGTCTTTTTCCGAGTGGCAGGCCGTGACTAGTGGGGTACCACAGGGATCAGTGCTGGGACCCCAGCTATTCACAATATATATTAATGATATAGATGAGGGAATTAAATGTAATATATCCGAGTTTGCAGATGACACAAAGCTGGGTGGCAAAATAAATACTTCTTAAATGTTGTAAGAGTTCCTGCCTCTACCACCCCTTTAGGCAGTGTGAAAAGAGTTGCTGCTAGAGACCTGCCAGAAAGACAGCCCAGAATTTCCTTCCCTTGAAAATAATTCCGGCATCAAGGGAAATTCTAATCTCCACATGAAGTTAAAAGAACATTGAAGGAGTTGCAAATTAAATGTATGGGAGCTAAACCCTTGTTGTTATGTCTGCCTGGAGAGAGGAAGCCTTGTATTTCAGGTGTGGCAGATTACTGTTGCCTCAAGCCTCTGAAGGATCTCTAAGGATCTCATTAAGCTGTGAAGCTCTGCATCAAGGTCCCTCCTGTGTTTGAAGAAGCCCCGAACTGGCAGAAATCTTGCAATTTTTAAAAAAGAGGCTGTTGCATTGAGTGTGAGAACTGGCAGCTGTTGCTGCACCCCTGATGGAAGACCTTTTGTGATGCCTGCTGCATATGAATTGCCTTGAATGCCTACCCATCACAGACTGTTCATTAATCTCGCCTGGAGAGACTTTGAGCGGCATCCGCCTATTCGACACGGGGACACCTCACTGATCCGGAAATATCCCACCAGACCATGACCACCAATTATTTTAGTATTCCTAAGAAACCGTTGTAAAATCAATACATCCTGTTTCCCCAGTTAACCGGTTTTTGGAATGTATGTGTGTGTGCATGAGGGTTAGGAAGAATAAGAAGTTATAAAATCTTTTCATATATATATATTGATTTATCTCATTATTCTTTAAGATTTAGTTTATTAATAAATAGTTAATTTTGTTGTTGTTTAAAGAAACCTAGTTTGGTGTGCTTTATTCTGGGGGAATAAATAAAGTGTTTAGTTTGGCTATTATCCGGTAGGTGGGAAACATTACTAACATGCTGTGACCTGTGGAGTAGCGGAACTGAATTAACAGTGCATTACTCCCACCTTGGTCGTAACAAGATTGAGGAATTTTTATTCCACAAGATGCAGTGTGTTTTATTGCATTGTCAGTCGGTGTTATGAGGACCTCATGGTCCATGGTATATTCATCCAATGCACCATCAAGAAGATTGGCAAGAAATGGTTTGTGAGAACAATCTTGCAGTTGCTAAATTCCTGACCTCAGCTCTGCTGGTATCAATAACAACCAATCGCTTCCCCTAATCGAGGAAGAAATATATATACTTTCCAATGCTTAGCTTTAGAGAGACCTCGCCGAATACTGTTAAATATGAAAAACATTTCATGGGAATGCTTTTTTCACATGTGGCACAAATTTCAAACCTATATGTGTTTAGAGTGTTCCATACTTCCATAACAATTAATAATAGAAGCAATATTGTCTATAGCGGGGATAAACAGTGTTGGAGATTGTTAAGATGATTGCTGCTGATAACATAAAAGCTTGATATATTTCCAGTAGGTTGCCCCACTCTGTAATTATCTATGTGCAATACAACATCAGTTTTACAAGATGAATAACAGTTCAATAAGTCAGAATGTAATTTTTATCATGATTCCTGGTGACTCATAATTTTTACTTTTCCATTGTCGCTCATTTCATGTTTTCTTTTAATAGAGGGACACTGTTCTTTGATGCAGCTTTCAAGGCACACAACTGCATCATAACAGCACAATCATAAAAATGGATGAATAGAAACATTGTAATTATACCACAGTCATATTTCCAATTGGCTCCCTTTAAAGAGGAGATGGTTCAGGTGCAGTAGAGGTAGGGCAACCAAAGCCAGAGCTCCCTGGATGTGAGATGGTTTACTGGCCAGGAATCAACTGTGATGTTGTGACAGTGGCATAGCCAGCGATACCCATATTGTGTGAATGAATAATAGTTTACCACATTGAATTCAACACAACAGAATCTTTTAGAAAGCTCGAATAAGTTACTTAAAAAGCAATTGCACCTAAAGACAGCTGAAACATGAAAAGATGATTCAGGATATTATATACATTTCTGGTGGAAACTTTTGTACATAACAAAAACGGTGCACAAAGGTTCTATGCAAAGTTTCAGGCGAAGATCTGAGTTCCTATTGCTTTTGTGCCAATCCATATGCAATATATAACCCACAAATGTATGCATGCTTGAGATTCAGTTGTTCACGCTGTTAGACTTTACAAATGTGATGTAAATAGTGTGGGATTGGAATTGAAATGTACTTGTTGACATTTTCAGTATTATAAAAGGAGTTCTTATAATAAAGCATAGTGCCAAATGTCAGATAAGAGTAGCAGTGGTAAAGCATCAAATGGAGATATTTTAATGATTTAGAGCATACACTCATTATTGTAGTACTAGGAATCTGCCCTTCACAAAACAAGTGTGACTGAGTGTTTGGGAAAGTCGGATGAAAGGTATTGGGTAGTAACTATGGCTGATGGAATAATGCATGACATTGGTTGCCACATTCTTGCACATTCAGAAATCTGTCTCTACCATTAATCTATTTTCATTATCAGCTGAAAGGTCCACAGTGTCATCATACTGTTTTAGATGAAACAGACAACAAATTATTCACAGACCAGTCTAGGATTATATTATAATCCCTGGAAATTTACATAACTAAATCTAATTTACAAAATACTAAATGTATGTTCTATAGCATATATCTCATTACATGTTTGTTGTAAGCAGATTTCACAACTTGAAACTGGCTTTATACACCATTTGTGCATGTGGGTGGGTTTTGAATGGGTTAAAATTGGGCCCATGTGTCACCCACAGTGGAACATGGCAGGAACAAAAATAAGAGTGGATGCAAAATGCAACCATTGGCATCTATATAATCATTGAGTTACCTACAAGACATTCCTTGTTCAATTCGCCTTCCATAAACCTCCTATCTTGTCCAGACTAACTCAGAATTACCAGCTGTAAATCAACAATGGGCATTGCCAGGACAGTTGACATATTCTGGTATCATGTGCCACTTACATATTAGTAGAGTGAAAGTTTTTATCTGCTACTGTAGAATGTCTATTCTCAGCTGCGGTTCAGTGGTTACATTCACACCTCTGAGTCAAAAGATTGTGGGTTCAAGTTCCACTCCAATGACCTTATCTAGGTTGACACTCCAGTGCAGTACTGAAGGGAGTGCTACATTGTCAGAGGTGCTGTCTATTGGGTGCGGCTTTAAACCCTGACCCCATCTGTCCTCTCAGGTGGATGTAAAAGATCAGATGACAGTATTCTAAGAACAGCTACGGGAGTTCTTCCCGGTGTCCTGGCTAACATTTATCCCTCACCCAATAGCACTTAAAATCTGATTATCAAGTCATTATCTCATCGCTGTTTGTGGAATCTGGTATGCAAATTGGTTGCTGTGTTTCCTACAATATGACAGTGACTGCACTACAAGAAGTTGTTCTTTGGCTGTAAAGCACTTTGGGATGTCCTGAGGTCATGAAAGGCATAATATAAATGCTAATTTATTTTTCTTGCCTTCATTCCCTTCCCCCGAAGACAGAAATGCTTATAATTGATTCAACCCAAGGCATGAATGGCAATTGATCAACTGTTATTGCTAAGGGAATGTGAGGAAACAGATATGCTATATGTTGATGTCTTGCTGACAAAGACAATGATGTCTTGAGAAATTTCTTTAGACAGTTAATGGAAATCTAACATCATTCCAGCAAGAACTTGCAAGGTGCTGTTAATCTAAGAGGTGAATGCTGTGGTCACCTTGACTGTGAAGAGAAAATCTGCTTAAACACCACTAAGAACAACAGGAAAAGCTTTAATGATGGCTAAAACACAAAGCTGCAACCTGAGAAACAGGACCAAAACAACAAGGGAATAGATATGTTTGAAGGAACCAGTCATTTAGATGGGCTTGTGAGAATAATAAAACGACTCTAAGAGCTTAGCAATACCTGGTTCCTACATTACAGTTGGCTGGGATGGACAGGTGTTGATCTGATGGAAAGAAGTCTAAAGATTCAACAGACTTCGAATGATCATCAGTTTGGCCAACTGGGATCCTTGAAGATTACAGGGCAGATTTATTTCTGTTTCTTATGTAATTCATATATTAGTGGTTAAATAAAGATAATCTCTGTGTATCCGTGCGTTTCTGTTTATACGGATTCAGGTCCTCGGACCCCACTCTAGAACCTAACGTGGGAGGTGTGAAAGTCATAAATAATTCCTACAACTGATACCAGCAAGGCATAATTTCTGATAAAAGGTTCTTGACCTGATATGTTAATTCTGGCAATAGGGGTTCCCTGCAACAAACTGGAAGGTAGGGGGAGACCCCACTGCAGCTCTCTGTCAGATCCTTATTGCTATCTTACGGTAGGCAGCCAATTAACTGCCAGCCAATCGGAGGGCCGGCAGCTCTGCAGTACGGGCAGCACCAATGGGACCAGTGTCCACTGTTGATAATGTAGGAGGTCCTGCAGAACTAAGGAATGGAGGACACCCTGGGAGAAGTAAGTGGGGTTGGAGTTGTTGGGAACATTCAGGCAGACCCCAGCAACAGGTTTGGGGTGGATGGTGATGAGGCTGGGTTTAGTCTTCCCAAGGGGATGGTCATCACTGCCAAGAGGGCACTTTGGGGATCTTGGATTGCTGCTAGGAGAGGCTAGGCTTTACCTGGTGGCAGCATCTCCCTGCAGTGGCAGGTTCTCCACCTTCAATAAAATTGAAATGTAGGCAGGAAGATTCCCATTAGTCACTTGAAAGTCTCAAATCACCTGGGGCACAAGCCCATTTTGGGCTTTGCCCGCCTCAGGCAAAATGGCAGGGGGACCAGGCAATGTCGGAAACAGCATCCCCTGCCATTTTGTTTTCCCTCCTACCTCCATACCCATCTCCAAGGGCAGAATAAAATCCTGCCCTCTTGTTCCTCTCTCCACTGATACTACCTGACCTGTTAAGCATTTTCTGTTTTCATTTCACCATTTCTAGGAGTAATTCTTCATTTTCTTCTGAAACATCAGGAATGACAGTATGTCTGAAAGAGGGATAACACTCTTTTCTCTGTCCAAAAATCCCTGTACTACTAATGACATTCCACCATAGACAGTTCAGCAACATTGAATAAGGACAGCAGCTATTCAGATGGTGTTGCCATTATTTCCACTGCAGGGTGCAATAATCACTATGGAAACTGGATTAGGTTTTTGCTGATAGAATGCTGTTGTGTGCCAAAATACTTAATTTTGAAAGTGTGTTGGCACACCAAACCAATGTGTTCTGCGCCTGTTTATGATGACTGACGCAAAGCGCATTGCTAGATCGCTGCATGGAATATCACTTTCAACAAATACAGTGCATGAGGATACAGAAAATGATCAGACATGACTTGTAGATTTAAGGCAGAGGGATGTTGATGTATTGCATTTTTCTCAATCCAAACACACAAACACACTTAAATTTTAAGTCAATTTTTGTAACATTTAAGAGCTGCATTGCTTTGTATTATCTTAGCGAGAGTTGGACGGGAAATGTCTGGTACACAATAACGTTGTGTCCTGCGTTATATCAGATACTCTATTTGTGGATACAGTTAACATCTGCTGGTGTTAGAACTATTGTTTATTTAGTTTGGTTATTGAATATTTTAAGAGATTGCAGAAGCCTGTCATAGGAATTAGAGTTTCCATGAAAAATAGAAATGTTCTGGTTAATTGCAGCCTAAAATTCCATCAGTCTGTGTGACACATGGCTGAATACCCGCACTAAACTATTCAACTGGATCTAATCAGTTATATGCGTTCTCCTTCGCAGAGTCTCAGAGTACATTTTGAGTCACTAAAAAATAAATATCCTTGGACTTATATAGTGCATAAAATGTTAAAATGTCCAAAAATGTTCCATACAGATAAGCCTACAAATTATCCTAGTGGTACAAACTTATTCATTTGACAATTCCTCTACACACTATAGAATCATAGAATAGTTACAGCATAGAAGGAGGCCTTTTGGCTCGTGCCAGGTCTCTGCAAGAGCAACTCATTTAGTCCCACACCCCCACCCTTTCGCAGTATCCCTGCAATTTTTTTCTCTTTAGGTCTCACCAAGTTCCCTTTTGAAAGTCATGAATGAATCTGCCTCCACCAGACTCTCAAGCAGTGCATTCCAGATCCTAACCACTCACTGCATGAAAAAAGTTTTTTCTCATGTCGCCGTTGGTTCTTTCATCGATCACTTTAAATCAGTGCCCTCTGGTTCTCGATCCTTCCGCCAATGGGAACAGTTTCTCTCTATCTATTCTGTCTAGAAGCCTCACAATTATGAACACCTCTATCAAATTTCCTCTCAACCTTCACGTCTCTCAGGAGAACTACCCCAGCTTCTCCAATCGGTCCATGTCAGTAAAGTCCCTCATCCCTAGAACCATTCTCATAAATCTTTTCTGCACTCTCTCTAAAGCCTTCACATCTTTCCTACAGTCTGGCACCCAGAATTGGACACAACACTCTAACTGAGGACATCCCAGTGTTTGATAAAGTTTCAACATAACCTCCTTGCTTTTGCAACTTTATGGGCTAAATTTTGTGCCCAGGGCGGGGCTCCCGGCACCGGGCCGAAAAGCGGGGGAATCCTGCCTTGTCCAGCTGGAGCCCCCCCACTCCCCCGCAGCGATTCTATGGCGCCAAGCCAATAAAAGGCCTAAAGCTGGGATCCCCATCCCTTAAAAGATGGGGATCCCAGCTCCAAGAGCTGCTGGCCAATCACAGGACTGGCAGCTCAGCAGTATCAGAAGAGCTACTGGGAGCGGTGGCCACTCTGGTACTACAAGCAGCCTTGGACCCAGGCTCAGTGCTGGAGCCCAGATCCAATGTAAGTGAGGCGTGGGTCACTGGGGCCAGACCAGCAGGACCCAGCGAGCATTTAGTGCAGGGGGAGGGGGGTTCAACTTGGTGCAGGTATTCCCAGCAGGGGCCTTCCATGGGCCACATATTGCCCACGGAGGAAGGGCCCCCCCCCACAGAAGCCCACAGAGAGGTCGCCACAGTTCACTAAGCAACCACCAACCCTCACCCGCCACCTGTTAAATCCCAGCAGCAGTAGGAAAAGGCTCTTAATAGGCTACATAAGGGCTTCAATTGGCCTCTGGGCGCAAAGGGTGTCGTTGGCCTAACTCAGTCCCGAAATAATTGCATTGCAAAGTGAATGCAATGGGTCCTCCGCTCCACACCTCCCATCACAATTCTATTGGCCCCACTCTCCACCTCCAAACCTGACTCAGGGAGTACAATAAAATTCCGTCCTATAAAGCTCAGGATCCTGCATGCTTTTTTAACCATTTTATCAACCTGCCCTGCCACCTTCAACAATTTGTGAATATATATCCCAAGGTCTCTCTCTGTTGCTGCACCACCCTTTTGAATTGAATTTTACATTGCCACTCCTCATTCTTCCTACCAAAATTTATCACTTCACACTTCTCTGCATTAAATTTCATCTGCCACATGTCTTCCCAATTCGCTAGTCCTCTTGAAGTCTCACACCGTCCTCCTCACAGATCACTATACCTCCAAGTTTTGTGTCAGCTGCAAATTTTGAAACTGTGTCATGCACACCCAAGTCTAAGTCATTAATATATATCAAGAAAAGAAGTGGTCCTACTACAGACCCCTGAGGAAACACACTTTCCTCCAGTTCAAAAAAACAGCCATTCACCACTTCTCTGTTTCCTGCTTCGTATACATGTTGCCATTGTCCCTTTTAATCTGTGGACTTCAACTTTGCTGGATAGCCTTTTATGTGGCACTTAGCAAACTTTTTTTGAAAGTCCATATACAACACATCAAATGCATTACCCTGATCAATTCTTTCCATAAGCTAATCAAAAAGCTCAATCAAGTTAGTTAAACACAATTTGCCTTTAACAATACCATGCTGGTATTCTTTCATTAATCCACACTTGTCCAAATGACTCTTTTGTATATAGGAACATAGGAGAGCAGTCGGCCATTCAGTCCCATGGAGCCTGCCCCCCCATTCAATATGATCATGGCTGATCTTCCACTTCAATGCCTTTTTTCCATACCATCCTCATATCCCTTTATGCCATTTGTTTTTAGAAGTCTGTCAATCTTTGCTTTAAACATACTCAATGACGGAGCTTCCACAGCAATCTGGGGTAGAGAATTCCAAAGATTCACAACTCTCTGAGTAAAGAAATTTCTCCTCATCTCTGTCCTAAGTGGCTTTCCTGCTTATTTTGAAATTGTGTCCTCTGGAGAAAGGGAGATGGTGGCAAAAGGGAGATGGTGGCGTAGTGGGTAGTATCGCTGATCTAGTAATCTAGGGGGCATGGGCTCAAATCCTGTGATAGCAGCTGGTGGAATTTGCATTCAGTTAATTAAATTAATTCAATAAATAAAAATCTGGAATTGGACACTAGTCTCAGTAATGGTGCTATGAATCTATCATCAAGTAAGTCACAGTTATCCAGGGGCATTAGAGATGGGTAACAAATGCTGGTGTTGGTAAGAATGACCACATACCATGAATGAATTTTTGGGAATTAGACAGTTATATGAAAAGGAAGAATGTGCAGGGTTATGGGGAGAAGGCAGGTGAATGGAACTGAGGGAGTTGCTCTTTGAGAGAGCTGGTGTGTACATGATGGTCCGAATGGCCTCCTTCTGTGCTATAACAATTCTGTGATTCTGTGGTTCGAGACTCCCCAACCAGGGGAAACATCTTAGCTGCTTCAACCCTGTCTCTCCCTTTAAGTATTTTGTAGATTTCAATGAGATCACCTCTCATTCTTGGAAACTCTAGAGAATACAGGCCCAGTTTCCCCAATCGCTCTTCGTAAGACAGTCCTGCCATCCTGGCAACAAGTGTGATGAACTTTCATCTGCCAGGAAGCAAAAAAGACATGAGGAAAAGCTTCTTCACACAGTGATCTGGAATGCACTGGTTGAGAGTGTGGTTAAGGCAGGTTCAATGGAGGCAGTCAAAAGGGAATTAGACTGTTATCTGAAAAGGAAGAATGTGCAGGGTTGTGCAGGGTTCGAAAAGCCAGTGCAGACACGATGGGCCAAATGGCCTCCATCTGTGCTCTAACAATTCTGTGATTCTGATTCTGAGGATGTCCCCCGAATGGGATTCTAAAAGTAGTGAGCAGCTGGGACCTCTTGGCTAAGTGGACAGACCAGTAACCATGCTCTGTGTCGAGATTTGGAAAATATTTAGCACCAGTAAACTTAGGATTCAGCTCCTCCAGGGCTGGGATTGTATGCGGCATCTCTTGAGGGCTAAATTCATCATTGCAGGTCTAAACAAATCCTGAGATTGCCATCTTTCTTCAGTATACAGGTAAAAAAAAATGCTGCCTGTAATTTGAGTCAACCGGAATCACTAAGTGATGCAGACTTATAACATGAACAGATAAAGGGAAAGAAAAGAACAGATATTGAAAACTATGCAGCAAGTTGTGATCAAAATGTAACAGAAAAGCAGGATGCATCTCACCGGAAATGTAAGGAACTAATGGGCCTCCATGTTATAATGGACTGTTTGTACACAGACGACACATTGTTTCACACATGTGATCATGATTAATGTATAAATGGAAACACTGACAAACAAAATGGTAGGACCAATCGAAACAGTGATATGTATGAACCAACCAATCAGTGCACAGGAGCAGCCACTGGCTACAAAGAATAAAGGACAGACCTGGAGCGGTTCAGTTCACAAATTTGAAGATGACAAGAGAAGCGGAGTCACCATTAGAACCAGTGCAGAGTAAAGGCCACCTGGACTAGGATATTGACTGCTTTGGATTTGTTAAGTATTGCTTTTTGCTTTAATAAATCATCCTGATATCATTACATCAGGTGTCTTCTTGTCCAAATTCTTATTGCCTGGTGCAAGAACAAATTACAAGTAAGGTTCTAAATCATACACCAGACCTGCCCCTTTAAGATTGAGAGACAACAAATTTCTTTGTTTACACATCTTGTTTTTTTTAACTGTGAGAGCAGTATATTTCTGCGGAAAGCTTCAGCTTGCAGTACCGGCAGCTGCCACAACACAGCCTTTTTCAGTGTTGAGCTCTTCCCAGGCCCCACCCACAAAGCAAAAACCTAGGAAAACTAATGCAATAATGGCTACAGCTATGTATTTTCAATTTTTTCAACCCACTGCCAGGTTAGTTGAAAGCTCTCATCCCCTGGCAATTTGCCTGCTGTACTCAGAGTTTCAACACCTCCCGAGATCTTGTCTTCAGTCCTAGCTCACTGCACTGTTGTCAGGCCTTCAGCCAACACAGGTAGGCAAATGGCTTTCCTTTGTTTTTTTTTTGCTTTGGTGTGTTTCAGGAGTTCCAAAATGTTGTCGCTGTACTGTACTTGATGTGTTCTTCAGTAAAAATACCAAACATTGCCATGATATAATATTTGGTATTCAGGAAAAAAAAAAACCACACTTTGCCACCATGTAATATTACTCATGCCTTTGTGCATGAACTATTGTAAGATTCGCAGGACTACAAGTAATATTTGAAGAATGTGTGGGTTATACACACACAGCTACTGCAGGAGCACATCTACACACATATTACTCTGTCGGGCTACACCCACAACTCCATGGTCATGTGTGATGTGACTTCACTTACAGCCTCTTAAAGTGCTCCCATAACAGTCCAGTCTTGTGACTTATCAACTTTAAATACAGCCAGCCTTTCTAGTACCTCTTCTTTATCAATTTGTAGCCCATCCACTATCTCAACTGCCTCCTCTTTCACTATGACTTTGGCAGCATCTCCTTCCTTGGTAAATACAGATGGAACTTACTCATTTAGCACCTCAGCCATGCCCTCTGCCTCCATGCATAGATCTCCTTTTTGATCCCTAATTGGCTCCACCCTCCTCTTACTACCATTTTACTATTTGTCTGCCTATAGATGTCTTTTGGATTTCCTTTTATCTTAGCTGCCAATCTCTTCTCATACTCTCTCTTTGCCTCTCATATTTTCTTTTTTACTTCCCGTCTGCACTTTCTTAGGTTTAGTTTTTAGTTTTAGAGATACAGCACTGAAACAGGCCCTTCGGCCCACTGAGTCTGTGCCGACCATCAACCACCCATTTATACTAATCCGACACTAATTCCATATTCCTACCACATCCCCATCTGTCCCTATATTTCCCTACTACCTACCTATACTAGGGGCAATTTATAATGGCCAATTAACCTATCAACCTGCAAGTCTTTGGCATGTGGGAGGAAACCGGAGCACCCGGAGGAAACCCACACAGACACAGGGAGAACTTGCAAACTCTACACAGGCAGTACCCAGAATCGAACCCGGGTCCCTGGAGCTGTGAGGCTGCGGTGCTAACCACAGCGCCACTGTGCCGCCGTTCAGCTTGGTTCTCACTTGTATTATCAACCTAACATCTATCATATGCGGCCTTTTGCTGCTTCATCTTACTCTCTACCTCTTTTGTCATCCAGGGGTCTTTGGCTTACTATAAAGGAATCATGAACTATTTAATGTCAATGACCATTATTACTAATATAGACAGGAATTTGGTGTTAGTGCATTTAGGAATCATACCAAAATGATGCCATTTGGAAAATATACTCCTCAATTGCTCTATGTATGTAAAGGTGCTTTGAACATACAAACTTGTCAAGTATGTGAAGGCTTCATCTTTGGTCATAGCACTCTTGTCCAAGAAGACTGAGGACCCATCCTCAGACTTAAAATTTTCCATGGCATTATTCAGAGAAAAGTAGGGAGTTCTCCGCAAGGTCCCTTTTTAAAATTTGTTCCTGGAGTATAAGCATCGTTGGCAAGGCCAGCCTTTATTGCCCATTCCTAATTGCTCTTGAGAAGGTGGTGGTGAGCCACCTTCTTGAACTGCTGCAGTCTGTATGGTGAAGGACTCCAACAATGCTGTTAGGTAGAGAGGTCAGGATTTTGACCCAACGATGATGAAAAACAGTGATTTGGTTCCAAGTGAGGATGGTGTGTGACTTGGAGGGAATCTTACAGGTGGTGGTGTTCCCATGCGTCTACTGCCCTTGTCCTACTAGGTGGTGGAGGTTGCGGGTTTGGAATGTGCTGTCAAAGGAGCCTTGGACAGTTACTACAGTGCATGGTATACCCTGCTGTGTGCCAGTGGTGGAGGGAATGCATGTTTAAGGTCGTGGATGGACTGCCAATTAAGTGGGCTGCTCTGTCCTGGCCTATCCCTCAACCAATGTCACCAAATGATATGGTCATTACCACATTGCTGTTTATGGGAACTTACTGTGCACAAATTGGCTACTGCATTTCCGACATTATAGCAGTGATTACGTTTTAAATGTACTTCATTGGCTGTAAAGTGTTTTGGGATGTCCTAAGGTTGTGAAAGGCGCTATATAAATGCAATTTCTATTTTTCTTTTATTCATCTGGCTCTGCACTGCGAATGCTTTAACTTAAATGTTTGGGAGCCAATCCTAAGATTCAAATGGATTCTGCTTTAATTAATCCACTGAGTTCCTGTTTACCTTCTGGGGCCTGAATCTTAATAATTCCCTTTGCAAAATAAATGACTATTGACCAAACAAAAATTAGACTATAAATTACAAATTGATGAAAATAAAAATTAGAGTGAGAGAGACCAGTGTGGTTGCTGAAGATCTGTTGATATAACAATGATTTTTTAAATTGCTTTTGTTGAAGTGTCTTCAGTTGAAAGAATATGATACATTATATTGACCGTATATTGTTGAGGGCTAGAAGCGTATGCGTAATTACTAAACTTTGATCACTTGAAGTTGGCTTCAGGCTGGTGAGTGCGGCATAGGGTTTGACTAGTAAACTTCAGGATAACAAGGGCTCGAGACAGATCTGTACCATCATCTGAAAAATATAAACCAGGGGCTATCTCATATCAATTTATTATCAATTTGCTTTGAGTAATTTTTAACTTATTTAACTTGCTCCAGTTTCTTTTACATTTCAAAGAAGTAAATGATTAATATTTTAATATATTAAAATACTAGGCTGTTTTGTAAAGTTTGCATGAACAGATGAGCTTCTGTTAGGCTTCATCATAACATCATACAGCACAGAAGGAAACCATTCTGCCCATTGTCAGTGCCAGCTCTATGAAAGAACTATCCAATTGGTCCACTCCACATCTCTTTTCTGATAGCCTTGCACATTATTCCTTTTCACCTTTAATCGCGACAAAACATATTCCACCAATATGTCTTGATTGAATGGTTCCGAAATCTTTAACTGAAGTTTATCCAATCAATCAAATATGACTACTTTGCATCTGATGTGCATAATTTGACCTCCTCCACTTTGATAAGTCTCTAAACTGCTTCTGTTGAAGAAGCAGAATGATAGTTTTCTACTTCACAGCCTGGACAGTAACCTGGCAGAGCTAATTGCTCGCCCATTATAGAGCTGCTCTGCCTGATTTTAATTTCCATTGATTACTCCCATACAGTCAAGTAGCATTGGCTGGAAACAATGGGATGTGCTGTGGTTGGGTACAATGCAATTCAGCCGTGAATAAATCTTGATTTCACACTGTAAAGAAATATATAAATGATCACAACTTCCCAGCTTTTCCTGTGCTTTCTATAAATGGGCATACCAGAAAGAATCAGTGTGCTAAACCATTGTGCTGGCCATCTTGAATATTTTATGCAATGCAGATTAAGAAAACCGTGTGCAGCTTGTCCCACTGGCTTGCAAATGAGTTGCCTTGATATGTTGCAAAACAGTCTGCATTCTCTTGGTTATTCAATGTAGACTGTCAGGATTATTTTTAATTTTAAAATGATTATACTGTAAGACTGCTTTATTACAATGAGCCACCTAAATTGATCCCTGCAAGTTATCTTGCAGTATGACATAGTAATAAAAAAACAATATTGAATGAAATATTTCAAAGAAATTGTTAGCCTTTTTGATTGTAGCTTAGAACATACGAAATAGGAGCAGGAGTAAGCTATACAACCCCAATGAGACTGTTCCGCTATTCAATAATATCATAGCTGATCTTTTAAATCAACTCAGCTTTTCTGTCCTATCCTGATATCCATTGATTCTCTTCCTGCCCAAAAAATCTATCAATCACAGACATGAATACCATTACTGACTAAGCTTCCATAGCACTCTGGGGTAGAGAATGAAGAAATGAATTAATGAGTGAAGAAATTTCTCCTCATCTCAATCCTAAATGGCCAACTCCTGAGCATGAGACTATGACAGCTAGTTCTAGACTTGACAGCCAGGGAAAACAACCTTTCAGCATCTACCCTGTCAAGCCCTTTTAGAATGTATTCATTTCAATGAGATCACCTCTCATTCTTCTAAACTCCAAACAATATTGGTCTGTTCTACTCAATCTTTCCTCATAGGCCAACCCTTTTAGGAATCCTCAAGAATCGATCTGGTGAACATTTCTTGCACACCCTCCAAGGCAAGTATACCATTCCTTAGGTAAGGAAACCAAAACTCCACACAGGTATAGGTCCAGGTATAATTTCACCAAAGCCCTATATAATTGCAGCAACACATTTTACTCTTGTACTCCAACTCCCTTGCAATAAAGGTAACTAGGATAATTTCCATCCAATTAGCAAGGGTTTAACAGTTTTGGATCTTGTCTGTGAAGTAAATAGTTTTGTGGGGGATGCGGGAGTGGGGGGGGGGGTGGTGGTAACTCATCAGAAACTTCATACAGGAAGTGAGATATTGAAAAGAGGGACATAATTCGCCTCAAACATCTGACTTTATTCTTGCATGAATTTTTCTCTGATTATTCTCATGATGGTAAATCTTTGTGAGAATACAGGGGGCTGGCATTTGTTTCTAGTATGCATTGGATGTGCAGTGAGCATGGTGTCCACTCTGCATCCCCTCCACTTCCCTTCCCAATGACACTGGAGGGATGTCACAGGCTGTATGGCTAAACCCTGTGCCGAGAACTGACAATGAAAGCATAAATGCAGCTAGGGGCCTCTTGGAGAACAGTAGCCAAAAGGTATCTCGCCTAAAAGATCTGTTGTGAAATTGTAAAAGGAAGGCAGCACTCACCTCTGTGATCTCCCTTGTATTGCTGCCTGGCCCCCTCATACTTTCTGGGGTACAGGTACCAGTTTCTTCAGGAAACTCTGGAAGTGGGCAGCCTTCGGACACAACAAGAAAATGAGGCGCAAGCTCAAGACCATCTGTCTGGGGAAGGCCTGGGCATCGTAGGACAAAGTAAAGGAGGAGGAAATCCAGAATAGTGGGCCTTGGCTTGATAATGCCTCTCAAATAAGTTTCTCGACAGTGTCAATTTCAAATTTCTGATTTACCATATTTGGAAATGGTCAACAAATTCATGACCATTTTGCCTCTACATTCTGTCCATTTGGAGTTTCATTCATCCCTCTTTCCCCCTGTAACTACTTTTCCCATTTATCTATTAGCCTTCTGGATGTTCACAGCAGTTGGCATATCCTGAGCCTCTAATGTAACACTGAGACACAGTATAGCCTCACAATAAGTGGGCATACATCCTTTTCTCAATACTGATTACCTACTTTGTTATATTAAGGACCCTGTGCTAATGGATATTAAAATTTGATTTTTCAACTAACTTTATAGGCATAAATTCCAACATCTGGGATTTTTCCAATGGAATGCAATAAGGCTGTTTTTTTGTGAGCTGTAGGCTAGTCTACGGCAACCAGTGCATGATGATGATTCCAATGCTGATCTGATTTTAACAGCAATGAAAAATTGAGTTCTTAACTAAACGGATCTTCTTCAGATCATGAAGCGTTTTGTTGAATGTAAAGAACCGAGGAATTAGGATAAATTTTGATCACTGTACCTGATCCAGCAATTCCCTTGCCTTTCACAAAATATCACTCTCAACCCATTACCCATCGGTCTTTGACCCCATACCTTTTATATCATAGCTCTGCTGATACACTACTATCCAGTTGGAACACTATTACAAGAGCGGATTCCTCAGCCCACCTTCAAAACCAGAGGGAGTTGAAAAGTGCAGAATATTTTCTCCATGCTTCCTTTTTTTGTAACCTTCTAGCACCACTGCTGAATTACTGCAGTGTGTGCTTTCAGTCAAAACTGACTAACACTAGGGTAAAATTCACCAGCCTAATGTGGCCATGAGTTGAAGAGAATATCATTGTCACAGTAACAGTGGCCAGGATTTTACTGAGCTCCCAATGTCAGCCTCCATGGCAGGGGTGGGGGCGGAAGATCATTCCAGCAGCGGTCCACCAAGGAACCTGACGCCAGGAGTGCTGGGCCCAATCTTCCTGGCGGCGGCAAGGCTCACCACCCCACACCCCCACTGCTGCTGGGGGATGGGACCCAGATTAACATATTTAACTTAATGAAATGAATATATTTAAATAAACTTAACAGAGATCTTACCTTCGGGCCATGATTATCCGAGTGGCTGCCGGCACTCTCACGTCTTCATTTTCCTGTCCAAGGAAAGCAGGCGCCACCGTGGTAGGGAAGTGGAAAAACCTATGATTTTTAGTGCAGTGGTGGGGGGGGGGTATGGGCTCTAATGCAAATTACTAGTGTAGGAGAGGGTGGGAAGGGGAGACCTCTGCATTTTGATCAGTTTGGGGGGTGGTGGTGAAGGTCAAGTGTTGAAGGTAAGTGTTTAGGCTGGGGTGGGGGAGAGGGCAAATGTTGAATTTAATTACCATTGGGGGGAGGGGCAATTATTTATTTTGTGGGGGGTAGCCCTTTAAAAATTTAAATGACCCGGCAGGGCTGGCTGCCTTTAAAAAGGCGCCAATGCTTGCACACGGGCATCTGACACCATTTCCGGTGTCAGACAGCCTGACCTCTCCATGTGATTGTGGGTGGGGGGGTGCAGCCTGACCGGCTCATTATCCTGGGCTGCCAAGAGAAAGATCGCAGTGGCATTGCGGCGCAGGGCTGCCATTTTTTCGCCCGCCTCGCTCCCAGCAGGGGGAGAAGAAAACTCAGCCCTGTGAGTGTGAATGACCACCGTAATGTCAAATAATCTTTCTTTCGCCATGATATTAAGCTCCGATACCCCATTTGAAAGCCACTACAGACCAAGCTGTTGTGGTGTTCTGTGAAAATTACCTCTTTAATGGAAGACCTATCTTAAGAGTACATTTTAAATTAACTCATATATCCTTTAGCTAGAAAAACATACCAAGAATCCTGTAATGTGATAGTGCCACGTAAATATACATGCAATAAATTGTTCACAACATTCTAGTACTATTACAATAATATCTCACTAGAATAATTGCTGTAGCATTAAGTGATTCTTGATTTGAACTGTAAGTAAAATGAAAGGTTAAAATAAATGGATGGTCATGAGATCTGGCCAAAAAAGTTCTAAGGATCTATCATCAGGGCAGGGACCAAGCCCAGGGTTAATCAAAAGTCAGCTGAGATCAATCTATACAAGCACCGAACATGGGCGATAGCCAGTCTAAAGTTGGTTGATAAATTAATTTTGGATTCAATCAATATAACACAACCAGAAACATCTACAGCAACAAGTGAAATAGGTTCCGTCAGGGATGATAAAGAGCAAACACACCATGAGAGCACAAGTGGAGGCATATAAGCTGCTGTTTGAGGTATAATGGGTAACAAAGATAAGCACAAGGCGTCAGGGGAAAATGAAGCAAAAGCGATTTCACTGAGGACCCTAAACAAGCAGAAGAAATTTTAAATCCAAAGGCATGTAAACATACAAATGTTTAAGTTTTAAAGGATCTTGGACAAACCACTTATCGGGCCAGATTTTGTGCTCATCCCGATGGTGGGTTTTGTGGTTCAGGGGGAACTGGAGAATCAGGGCAGAATCGCCCGCTATGGAACCTGGCGCCGGGAATCCTGGCTCTGATTTTCCTGGGGGCAGGATAAACCAAAAACTGCCTTCCCACCTATAGGCAAAATAAGGGTCTCTTCTCACTGGGATCTTACCAGTGGTGGGGAGGAGGGGGAGGGGGCTCCGCCAGGCAGAGACGATGCCTTGGAAATTTCTACTGTCGGTTACTTGTAGCAAAACTATAGAGAACTATATAGTTCCGAAGAAGGGTCACTGACCCGAAACGTTAACTCTGCTTCTCTTTCCACAGATGCTGCCAGACCTGCTGAGTGAATCCAGCATTTCTTGTTTTTGTTATAGAGTGAACCTAGCTGGGTGGTCAGCCAGTGGAATGCTTGGTCCTGTTGCCCCAGAGGTGCTGAGAGAGTCCCAGCCCATTTTAATGCCTGGGCCTCATTAACGTGGATGTGCTTCCAGAGGCAGCCTGCCAGATTCTGGCCAGCGACTATTGGGAGGCCTGACCAGTCATTCAGGGAAGCTGTCTGGGGGGAAGGGTTCATGTGGATTTTGAAAATCTGTAAAGGAGAACCTGAGGAGATGGCAGTCCAAAGTTTCTTTGTGGGGACTGGAAGAAGAACACTTGCTAATTCTAGCTCTGCAAAATTAATTTTTACACTTACTTATAAAGCTTTTGCACTCTGGGTTTGACTAAGTGGACCGTCCATGGTGAAACATGGTGCAAAGGAGATTTACCATAATTATACAAGAGGAGGGGTGCTTCAGTTTATGTGGAGAGACTTGTGAAGCTCTAATACAAAAGTAAAATAGTGCAGATGCTGGAAATCTGAAACAAAAACAGAAAATGCTGGAAATACTCAGCATGTCAGGCAGCATCTGTGGAGAGAGAAACAGTTAACGTTTCATGCCAGTGACTTTTCATCAGAACTGGCAAAAGTTAGATTTTGGTTTTGAGCAGGTGAGGTGGCGGGGGGTGGGGGGGGGGGGGTGGTGGGTGGTGGGTGCAGGGTAAGGGGCACAGAGCAAAAGGAAAGTCTGTGATAGAGTGGAGGGCAGGAGAGATTAAATGACAAATGTTTTCAAAGCCAAGGGGAGTGGTAATGGGACAAGTAAAGAGACAAAAGATGTGTCTGGATGAGGTGTAAATGGCAGGATAGCAGCTGTCCGAACACAAACTAAAGGGATCAAGAAAGAAACAAGGCAGGGGTTGGGGATGTGGGGGTGGGGGGGAGAAAAAGTGAACTAGTAAAAAAACATGAGAAAAGAAAAAAATTAGGGGAAGAGGTTATGATCTAAAATTAATGAACTCAATGTTGAGTCCAGAAGGCTGTAAAGTGCCCATTCTTCACAGAGGAGGCCACGTGAGAAGGCAAGAGAGAAAAGGCAGCACTCATAGCCTGGATGGACTCCTCCACTGTCTGAACCAGGGTACACATACCCTCTGGAATCTCCTCCAGATCTTCACGCACCTCATGCTGCACTTCCAGCACCTGCCACCTTACGGATGACTCCAGAGGTTCGTCAGCAGCCTGGTGCTCAGCATGGGCTTGGTCTCCCACAGTCCTCTGAGAGATACCTTGGTTATCACAGTGCTCACTGCAACAGCTGGTCCAGCACGTGCAGTGCTAGTATCATGTTGTGACCCTGAATCTCTACCTGCTCACTGGCCCACTGTGATGACAGTATCTGAGCTGGTGGAGGGTGCAGGGCAAAGATGTGCCGCTGTACCCTCTGAGGTCCCCTCCTCCTTCTCCGAGGCAAACGGATGTCCCACAGAGATGTTGCCTGCCCGTTGTGGGGATTCACTTGCAGGAGAAAACAAAAAGATCAGGCCCACACAACACTCCAGACGGAAGCACACAGAGGTCTGCAGCTTGGCTACATGTCTGTAATTTGGAACATGCGACCAACCCTCATGCTCGCCTGTTGCTCCCTCCTATGCCAGTCACCTGAGGAACTCAGCCTCTTCAACATGTGCTCCAGCCTCACCATCTGCGATGGATCAACCTCCCTGGTCACCAGCCAGTTGCAGCACCTGGCGTCAAGATGGTTAATGGGGTATGCCACCAGTGGTCCATGCCCTTTCTCTGGCATTCTGGGCCTTTTTCTGCTATGGAGACACATGAGAATCATATAAATGCTCGAATTTCAGAGAACACCTGCTCCCTGCACTTGGTGCAATCTCTAGGGCCAGTGTCATGCAAGTGTTAGTCTGGCACTCGGCTGCACCCTTGTGTGGGTCAGCTGTGCCGGGCACGTGCCTCCTGACAGAACTACAGCCATTCCCTCCAGCTAGTGGACTCCCATGTCCCAACACCTGCACCCGCATACCCAACCAGTTGCTACCAACACAAGGGAGACTGTGGTTTGCTACTCACTTTGGCAGAGCAGAGAAGGTCGTTGACTTGCTTATAAGACTGGATCCAGGTTCTCCATATGACCCGCATGGCTGCTTACCTCTTCTGCTAACTCCATCCAGGCCTGCCTCATTCACTGCGGAGGTCTCCTCCTTCAGTCTCGAGGGAAGAGGACCTCCCGCCTTGCCTCAGCAGAAGTAATCGCTGAATCATGGGGCCACCTGGGTTGTTGCTCCTGCTATGGCCACAAACAGGCTACAAAGGCTTCAAGGTGTTCCGGTGGGGGCGCTGTGGTTCTGATGAGATGCCTGTGTGGTCACTGGCAAATGGTGGTCCGAGTAGGTTGGAGGGTGGTTTGCAATGCTGATTGGGCTCATAGGTGTTTGACAATCATGCACAAAACTATAGTGATGACGTGTCAAGTCTCAGAGCCATTTCGAGTGATTGCACCTGTTACGACCCGGTGAGAAAGGGGTCTAGGGTTCCCTCAGCCTTCACCTGGTCTTGCTGTAACAGGGTTTAAATTTAAACACCATGTTTTTAGCTCCCACTTGGTGAATCCTATTTACTGCTTTCCAATTATAAGGCAAAGAAACCAGCCAAACAGGTTTTCATAGGTTTAAAGAAGGTTGAACTTTAACTCTAATTCAGTTAACGCCTATGGATACATGACACGCCCACACGAGAATGCATATGTGATAAACACACATGCAGATAGAGACTGAAAGGAGCAGAAGAAATAAAGTGGAAAACTTTGAGGCAATATCTGAAGACGATTTTTGGTTACTGTTCTTCGAGTTCGCTGTAGAGTCCTTGATTGTAGGTATGTCTTGCTTTTTGTTGGGGCCCAGTATTCTTCTTAAACCTTGTTCAATGTAACAGACTTTTCTCTCCTGAGGTTCCCAGCTTCAGTGGATTTGGAGTTCTGTAAGAAAGAGATGGGAGCAGACAGGAGAGGCTGTGGCGAGCCAGCCAGGAGAGGTCTTTTCAGTCTAGGAGCAAACAGTCTCTTTCTCTCAAACTGTCTGTACAATTCAGAAAAACTGAGGTTGCTCAGCAGGTTAGTCATGTGACTAGCTGGTTTGACAATGTCTGTTTGTGAATTCGGCCATCTTAGCAGTCATTCAGGAATGTGAGCTTCCTCACCTTCAATGCCTAGTGATCAAAGTCCATTGTAGGTTGAATGTAACAGTGAATTGTCCTTTGTCCCCACAAGCACTGTCTGTTAGTATGGCAATGCTTTTTCCAGCCACGGCTGATCTGTTTAATAAGTCATTTCCTTGCTCCAGCAATAGTTTAAAATCAATGTTCATATGACAAAATTAATATGCCTCATTCTTGGCAGATGGGGGTCTGCATGACAGCAGCCCTTTAAACAGGCCACCAGCACATTCTTCCAGTTCATGGCCCATCCCTGCCAGCCCTCCTGCCCCCAGGTGCCTTTTTGTCTTCAACTCTGCTGGTTGGGTGCTAATTGGCTGGCTGGCATGCAATCACGGTGGGAGCAAAGGTCAGAGTGGGAGGGCCTTCACCACCAGCTTCCGTTTCTGGTCCTGCAATCCTGGCAGGTTATATAAAATTGCAGCTTTATTTTCTGAAGAGTTTGCAGCCACCTTATTCTTCCATCCAAAATGTACTACCTCACACTTATCTACATTGAAATACATTTGCCAATTACACACCCATTCTTCAAAATTAGTAATGTCTTACTGCATTTTATCACAATCCTCCTCTGTAGTAACTATACCCCCAATTTGGTAGCATCTGCAAATTTTGAAATTGTACTTCCAATTCTCAACTCCAAATCATTTATGTAAATGGTGAACAAAAGTGGTCCCAGCACCAATCCTTATGGATACCACTTCCCACATTTCCCAATCTGAGTAGCTACTTTTAACACCTACTCTGTTTTGTAGCCAGCTTACTATCCATTCTGCTACTTGCTCCTGACTCCCTGGGCTGAATTTTGTCCTGGCAATGGGTCGGAAAGTGGGGGGAGACCCCACCTTGGCCGTCCGTCAGACTCCAGTTGAAATTCCACAGCAGGCAGGCAATTAACTGCGTTTAATGAATGAGCTCCCGTCTCCAAGAGCTTCCAGCCAATTGGAAGACCAGCAGCTCTGAGTAATGGCAGCGCCACTGGGAGTAGCGACCACTGCTGCTACTGCAGGATGCCTACAGTACTGAAAATGTCAGAGACCATGGGACGTGAGTGGGGTTAGGGTCGCCATAGCCATTTCAGCATGTTCTGGCAACAGGGTGGGGTTGGTGAGGGTGGGGAAGTGTCTTACTGGGTGGAGAGGGGCTGCCCATCACTACTGGGTGGGTGGCCTCTGGGGGTCCTGATTGTCGCCAAAGGAGGGAACCCTCCCCTACCGATCCCACTAGGAGGCTGTCAAGCTTTACCTGCAGCTTCTCCCCACTGCGGTGGGCCCCTCACCTTCTATTAAATTGATGTTGAGGCAGGAAGAGGCCCTTAAGGGGCCATTAATTGGCCCTGAAGGGTCTCAATTGGTTTGGGGCAGAAAGGCTGTCCTTGACCTTCCCCACCCAAACTAAATTGGAAGACGACAAGAAGGCGACTGGCACTCTGGTCCCTGCCTTCTGACACAATATTATGGGCCACCTACGCCTCTGTTCACATCTCTAGGGGGCCCATAAAATTCAGCCCCACATGTTCTGAACTTAATTACAAGACTGCTATGTGGTATCTTATCAAAGACTTTTTGGAAATGCAAATATATTACATCTACTACATTACCCCTATCTACCCTCTCTGTTACTAATACAAAGAATTCAATAAAGTTTGCATCCATTTTGACTACTCTATTGTATTTTCAGTTTCCAAATGTTTTTTTCTATTAATCTTTGATAAGGATTCCATTGTTTTTCCTACCACTGGTTAAGCTGATTGGCCTGTAATTTCCTGAACTTGTTCTATCTCCCTTTTATGCATATAGGAACCACATTAGCTGTACAAGATTCCTTTGGCACTATTCTCCTTTCTAATCAATTGTTACACATATGTAATATTGCTCTGCTATCTCTTCCCTAACTTCTTTTAATATGTGTGGTGGAATCCATCCGTTCCAGGGATTTTAAACTCTCTAAATTTGATTAGTTTATCAATTATTTCACCCCTTTCTTAGACATCTTAAATGTATTTACATCTTATTTGATTTCTTCTAATATCATGTCTACCATGTTGGCTTCCCTGGTAAATTTAGATTTAGAGATACAGCACTGAAACAGGCCCTTCGGCCCACTGAGTCTGTGCCGACCATTAACCACCCATTTATACTAATTCTACACTAATCCCATATTTCTACCACATCCTCACCTGTCCCTATATTCCCCTACCACCTACCTATACCAGTGGCAATTTATAATGGCCAATTCACCTATCAACCTGCAAGTCTTTTGGCTGTGGGAGGAAACCGGAGCACCCGGAGGAAACCCACGCAGACACAGGGAGAACTTGCAAACTCCACACAGGCAGGACCCAGAATTGAACCCAGGTCGCTGGAGCTATGAGGCTGCGGTGCTAACCACTGCGCCACTGTGCCGCCCAATATCATGACAAAATAATTATTTTTATATTTCTGTAATTTCCTTATCTGTTCCTTTTACTGTGTGTATCTGTTCGTGACCCTGGGCTGGATTGTAAAGCCCCTTTACCGTCGGGAACCTTGGTTGGGGGGCAATGAAGATCGGTGCGGCGAAGGCCCGCCATCAACCCCAACGGCGACAGGCCCCGTGCTGATCTTGGCGGCGATGGTGAGACCACGTGGCAGTCACCTCGGCAACGGGATCCCCATTTCGATATGTAAAGTAATTTACATGCCTGGTTTAATGAGGGTCCCGTCGCCTCCTTAATCGCCGCACTGATCTTCATTCGGGCGGCCGACAATTCCATGCCTTCGAATGCCGGTTCGGGGAAATGTGGTGCGGCATCTGTGGGGAGGGGAGGGGGAGGATTGTTTTCACTGTGCAAGAGGCAGGGGGCAGGGTAACAATGGTGCGGATTGGTCGGGGGTGTTGATGCGAAGGGGTGAAGGGCAAAGGTGCTGAACTTTGGAGGGGGAAAGGTCAAATTCTTAATAAACGAATGCTGGCGGGTGGGGGGCGGCTGTGGAGGGGTAAGGAAAGGGCAGGAATGTTTTGAGATGCCATTGGGGGGGGGTTTGGAAAATGAATTTAAAGGTAATTTATTTCTGCTTTTTGGTTATTCAAACTGACCTGGCCCTTTAATTTTTAAATCTCCATTAAGGGCTGTAAGCCTTTAAAAATGGCGCCGGTACATTGGTGCCGGGCGTCAATGTCGCTAGCGGCTCGCCCGCCCCCGCCATGTCATCGCGGGGGGTGGGCACTGCGGCCATGCAAATGAGCGCCGCATTTGAAATTGCGGCGGCTCCATGACGCAGTGCCTGTGCACGCGGAACACTTTTTGTTACGTCAGCCGCCTACGTCAGCAACATAATCTTAAAATGCAGCCCCCTATCTCTATTCTAATTTTTCTTTTGTTATTTATGTGACAGGTGGGCAGCTAATATGATTCCTATATAAAAAGGGAGATAGATTTTCTTATCAGGCATGGATAATGATTACTCTGTAAGTCAGGTGTTAAGCTTAAATGACTCCACAGATAGCCAAGTGACAACAATTCATAATTTATCTACTTGAGTTATGCAAATATCTTATGAGGAATCAGTGGGGATGAAATACAACTTGGGCCAGCATGCAAAAATAGGCAGTAGTGGAATAGTCACCGTGATTGCAGAAATGGTTAGTTTTCTATGGCATTTTAACATTAATTTTTCAACCAATGAATGCCTTGCAAGAGGTGAACTCCAAAATGATGCATTTGACAAGCGGCGGCACACACGTGTGGGATTTACTCCACAGAGCCGCCGTGGTATTAAATGCGGCAGCTCATTTACAGGGCCGGGTGGACCACCCCCACAAAGACGTGGGAGGGGGTCGGGGGTCCATCACCGGCAACGCCATCCGGCGGCATTTCTAAAGGGCTTCCAGCCCTTCAATGTAATTTAAATTTTTAAAGATACTTGATTGTAAACAAAAAAGTAAATAAAGTTATCGCGATTGTGAAAGAGATCACACCTGCCAAATGGAAACATACTAATTTTGTCATATGGGACACTATTTAAACCTTTTTTACTGGACATTGTACATTACTTGTTTAAAAAGACCACAGAGCTGAACAGCTGAAAACATGGTTGCACATTTGCATTCTGAGAGACAGTTGAATAGAGAGACAATGGGAATGCTCACTGATTCAATCAATAAGATTGGTCTGGGCAATAGTGATGATCCACATCTTGTCTGTGTAAGAGCCAGAACTCCATCCCCTACCAAGTGTGTCTAGAAAGCTTTGAAGTCCAGCAATGCCCTGCGCCACCCCCCCCCCCCCCCCACACCACCCCCATAAAGCTGCTGTTTCAAACAGAGATCGTCACATGACCTACCTGCTGGCTAGAGTGGGGTCTTTTGAATTGTGCCACACACAGAAAAATCAGACTGTGATTTGAACAGAAAGGAAAAGGAAAGTCGCCCTCCCTCTGTGTGTGTGTGTGTCTCTCTCTCTAGTCCTAGGAAAGCCAAGGTGGCAGTGTAAGCCTCAAGACTACAGAACTTTACAGGCAACCACCAAGAATATAATTGAAACCTCTCTTCAGCCTTCTGGTACCAGAGAAGCAAGTCTGAAAGTGTGCACTGGGCCCCAGCGAGAACTCCAAGACCTCAACTTCAAGAAAGGACTTTAAATCAAAGATAAAAGACAGTAACTGAATTCCATTTATTGCCAACTCTACTTCAACCACCAACCCCACCCCCCCCCCCCAATTCTTTCCTCTCTTTCCTCCCTCTGTATCTATTTGTGTGTGTGTTTCTCTCATGTGCATGTGAGTGTGATTGCATCGTGTATTTTAGTAGTTTTAATCGAGTTGGAGTGATAAGGTTAATAGACACATCTTGTTTAAACCTAAGAAAACCTGTCTGGTTCATTTGCAATTACAATTAGAGAGCAGTGAGCAAAGACTCACTGAGGTGCTAAGCTAAAAATCACTGTTTTTAAAAGGTAAACCGTGTTATGGCCAAACCAGGAATGGGGCAAGAGGGGAGCCCAAGATCCCTTCCTCACCCAGTCATAACAGCGACCCTCTCCCACCCTCCATAATGACCTTCAAATTTATTACTGGCCCTCTCCTTCCCCCCAAAAAAACTTACCTTGTGATCCTGACCTTGCCCGCGCCCCCAAAGTTCATAAACTATGAACTTTACCCCTTCCCACCACCCACTAGACCAATCAAAATCATTTAACCAACTCCCGCCCTGAAAACTTACCTGTTTACCCCCCTCCCAAACAGTGTTCCATCTCAGATCTCCGAACGGAGATCCAAAGACACAGGAGTCCCAACAGCCAACCTCAATAGCACAGTGGGACAGCTGGCAGGAACAGGTAAGTCATTAATTTAAATTCATTAACATATTTAAATCCTGCTCCCTTCGCTGAGTGGCGGGGGTGCCGCTATGAAGCCTCGCTGCTGCCGGCAATATCGGGCCAGGTCTTCCTGGCATTGAGGCCCGTGGCAGGCCTCTCCTGGAGGCATTTTCCGGGCCCACCTGCCATGACCCCCGATCTCAGGGGGTTGGTAAAATTCAACCCATTATTTTAACTTACGAAAAATTAATGCATTCTGTTGTGCAAATGGGCAGTATTGACAGCAGCTGTGACATGTATAAATGCCTGAATGAAGCTTGATGGAAGGAAAGGCGCCGAGATACTAATTACAAGATAATCAAGAATGAGGAAGGCAATTCACCTTATCTTAATTCGTTCATCCAGAGGGATCCTAAAGTGCCCCACTGCAGCATCCAATTATTTTGTAAATGCTTCCAGGTTTTTTGCATCTATTATTCCATCTGGATGTTTGCTCTACATATCGATCAACTCTTTGTGTGAAGAAGAGTCAACTGATATCACTCCTATAATTACTCTTTAACCTGTTCAAACCTCTGTCCCTTGCTCCTACTCCAGTTATTTAATTTAAAGTATCTTTCCCAGTTGACTTTTCCATGCTTAAAGATCACCTCTCAGATGTCTCCTTTCCAGATGAAAGGCTCAAGTTTCTCCAGCCTTCCTTCATAACTCATCCCCCTGGAATGAGGGGATCAGCTTTGTCGCTCTTTTTTACACTTCTTCCAATGCTGGAATGTTTCGCTGGCTTCGTGCCAACCAGAATTGGACATGTATATTTATCCTTTTAACATTAACATTGAGTTGAAAGTTGCAGCTATTATATATTTGCATGAAGTATTTAATTTGTTTTATTAATTAAGTCTGACATTTTCTGGATATGAACATTCTGTTTTGTTCTCACTAAATGGACCAGTTTGCAGCCAATTTTACCTGATATTTTGGCCCTAATTCAAGTCAAAATAAAACCGAAAAATCAAAAGGCTCAATTATAACAAAATATTTTTAGTTTTACACATTCCCCTACTCATATATATAACATGAGAATAGCACTTCCTCGCTCAACATTCTTTCTGGTATTCTTTATGGTATATCAAAATACATGTATTTTAGATGCAGGGATTTTAATACCAAAAATGTAGTTTAACAAAGTGAAGAAGAAATGCCTACATAATCTTTCTGAAACTTGCCTCCTTCTTCTTTTGTCAGCTGTCTGCATAATTTTTTAATTGTTATAGGTGATTATAGGTTCTTTTCATGTACAATGCATCCAGGATTGCTGATAATTTTTGTCTGCCAGGCATAAGGCATTTGCATGTTGTTGGTCACTTGAGATAAGACAAAAAGGGCAGTTTTTTGCACTTTTTTAAAAAAATATTAGAATCGAATAAACAGTTCTTCAACAGTTCTAATGAACTGTTATCCATGGTTAGGCCTGATATGAGGATTTGTTATCTGTTTTCTCACTGAACAGAATGACTTTGTGCTATTCATACTTTGTGCCTCTGACAATAACCAGTTTATTTTGGCCCAAATAATAAATCAAACTGAGAATTCACTCCAGTCAGACTCAGTGTTACTAAGTTTAATGAAGGGAAAGATTTTGAAAGAACACCACAGCAGTGGCTATTATCATTATTGGACAATTTGGCAAGCAATTTGGAAGCAATAATAAAGAGTATAAGACAAAGGAAATATCGTGCTGCTGAGCAGACTATTGAGGCAATGCTGGGAGAGTGAGTGAATATCGAGGTAAAATTTATGGGATAGAAGGCAACATCCCAGGTGCCTCAAATCCAAGGATAGCAGGAAATAGCTGAGAGTGAGCACTGGGTC
The DNA here is from genome assembly GCF_036365525.1 of Heterodontus francisci. Taxonomy (NCBI): domain Eukaryota; kingdom Metazoa; phylum Chordata; class Chondrichthyes; order Heterodontiformes; family Heterodontidae; genus Heterodontus; species Heterodontus francisci. The sequence continues at coordinate 28,072,532 of NC_090379.1, forward strand.
ACAAACCCAGCAGAATTAGGAGGACAGTGTCAGCCTTAGCTTAGTGATAGCACTCTTGCTGCTGCGTTGGAAGGTAGTGTGTTTGAGTCATGGCTTTTAAGCACACCCAGCAAAGTGATGCCAATACCATTTAAACATCCAGAATACCGGATAGACAATGCATTATTTTGATGTTCTCCAAAACTCTGCACTTTTTGATCTATGAAGCTGTTCCAAGGCATTCCAAAGAGGGCATTCAAAAAAATATTATCTAATACCTTTTGTTTTTTTATGGAATTATTCCTTTTATATTATGGATTGGATAATGCAGCATAAACAATTGTGCTTGTGCACTTGTTTGGAAGTTATTAAATTCATTAGGCTGTCTCAAAATGTCTTGGGACTGCAAATGCAAGACCGGGATGAGAAAGGAGCCTTGTTGGATTGTATAGATACATTTGGGTTGCAGTGACTGGAACTCTGTGCATACATGTAAGTATACATGCACAGAGATCCACTTTACCTGGACGGAGAGTGAGGTGAAGTCAGCCCTTTAACTCCGCATTGCAAGTTGCATATTACTCCAAACAGGTTACAGGACCAGTCTCAAGCCAGTATAACAGTGCAATTTAGTTAAAATAAAACACAGTTCTAGTCCAGCTTACTTCAACTGAAATAGTTGAACTTTAATTTGTCAGGCTTTTTCTGTCAAATCCTAAAACATCTCACATTTTTCTAAACTATGTAATGTAAGAATTGAATTCTCTTGAGTAAATAAGATTAAGGAGTGATCTAATTGAGGTGTTTACGATGGTAAAAGGATTTGATTGTCATAGCGACAGAGTTATACAGTGCAGAAACAGGCCCTGCGGCCCATCGTGTCTGTGCTGGCATTGTGTGGACAGAGAGAAACTATTTTGTTTGCTGGTGGAGTCCAGAACCAGGGGGCATTACCATAAATTTAGAGCTAAACGATTCAAGGGTTATGTCAGGTAAGACTTATTCACAAAAAAGATAGTGGAAATCTGGAACTCTAGCCCCCAAAAAAGTTCAATTGAAAATTTCAAAGTTGAGATTGATAGATTTGTTTTTAGGTAAGTAAATTAATGGATATAAAACCAAGGAGGCTAAATGGAGTTGTTTAGATCAGCCATAATCTAATTGAATGGCAGAACAAGCTCAAGACGTTACATGGCGTACTCCTGTTCCTATGATCCTGTTGCAAAAGTACTGAAGATTGGATCCAAGCCTTTGTGCATGGCAAAGGGAGATTTCCTCTATTTGCTATTATAGCAAATCCATAAATGCATTATCTACCACTGAATTTACAATTTTACGATAAACAGGGAACAGAGGAAATGTTCCCCACAATATACTAACATTTTATAATTCATTAATACAAGCTGGCAGTGTACATACTATTAAGTTTGTTCTAATTTTTGAAAAGACAGTAATTTTGATAGGAAATTACTATCTGAATGCTGTACTCCCTGTCCTGGCATTATTTTCCTTAATGTGAATCAAATTATGTTTCAGATGTCTGTTAGCTAGTGATGAAAAGGTGGGAAAAAAGAACAAGCAGCAGCCTGAATGAAAGTGTCAGATCCTTTTCATTATCAGAAGAGATGATTAACATTGGTGCAAAGGTCAGAGATGTGCTAACAAAGTTTGGAATGTATGGCCATCTTTTATTTAACATATCCCAGATCAACATTAAATAGTTGTCTGAATTTTGATTCCATGTATTGTTATGACAGTGCTTCTGTATTTTTTTGAGGACTCATGTATTTTAGAATTATGGACATTGGTTAATTGGGGAAAACTGAAAAGGATTCACAGAATCACAGAATAATACAGTGCAGAAGAGGCCCTTTGGCCCATCGAGTCTGCACCGATGCATTGAAACACCTGACCTGTCTACCTAATCCCATTTGCCAGCACTTGGCCCATAACCTTGAATGTTATGACATGCCAAGTGCTCATCCAGGTACTTTTTAAAGGATGTGAGGCAACCTGCCTCTACCACCCTCCCAGGCAGGGCATTCCAGACCGTCACCACCCTCTGGGTAAAAAAGTTCTTCCTCAAATCCCCCTTAAACCTCCTGCCCCTCATCTTAAACTTGTGACCCCTCGTAACTGACCCTTCAACTAAGGAGAACAGCTTCTCCCTATCCACCCTGTCCATGTCCCTCATAATCTTGTACACCTTGATCAGGTCACCCCTCAGTCTTCTCTGCTGCAGTGAAAATAACCCAAGCCTATCCAACCTCTCTTCATAGCTTAAATTTTCCATCCCAGGCAACATCCTGGTGAATCGCCTCTGCACCCCCTCCAATGCAATCACATCCTTCCTATAATGTGGCGACCAGAATTGCACACAGTACTCCAGCTGTGGCCTTACCAAAGTTCTGTACAACTCCAACATGACCTCCCTGCTTTTGTAATCTATGCCTCGATTGATAAAGGCAAGTGTCCCATATGCTTTTTTCACCACCCTATTAACCTGCCCTTCTGCCTTCAGAGATCTATGGACAAACACGCCAAGGTCCCTTTGTTCCTCGGATCTTCCCAGTGTCAGGCCATTCATTGAATACTTCCGTGTCACATTACTCCTTCCAAAGTGTATTACCTCACACTTTTCAGCGTTAAATTCCATCTGCCACTTTTCTGCCCATTTGACCATCCCGTCTATATCTTCCTGTAACCCAAGACACTCCACCTCACTGTTAACCACTCGGCCAATCTTTGTGTCATCCGTGAACTTACTGATCCTACCCCCCACATAGTCATCTATGTCGTTTATATAAATGACAAACAATAGGGGACCTAGCACAGATCCCTATGGTACGCCGCTGGACACTGGCTTCCAGTCACTAAAACAGCCATCTGTCATCACTCTCTGTCTCCCACAGCTAAGCCAATTTTGAATCCACCTTATCAAGTTACCTTGTATCCCATGTGCATTTGCTTTCTTGATAAGTCTCCCATGTGGGACCTTGTCAAAGGCTTTGCTGAAATCCATGTAAACTACATCAACTGCACTACCCTCATCCACACACCTGGTCATATGTTCAAAAAATTCAATCAAATTTGTTAGGCATGACCTCCCTCTGACAAAGCCATGCTGACTATTCCTAATCAAATTTTGCCTCTCCAAGTGGTGAAAGATTCTCTCCTTCAAAATTTTCTCCAATAGTTTCCCTACCACTGATGTGAGACTCACTGGTCTGTAGTTCCCTGGCTTATCTCTACAACCTTTCTTAAATAGTGGGACCACATTAGCTGTTCTCCAGTCCTCTGGCACCTCCCCCGTGGCCAGAGAGGAATTAAAAATTGGGGTTGAGCCCCTGCAATCTCTACCCTCGCCTCCCACAGCATCCTGGGACACAAATCGTCCGGACCTGGAGATTTGTCCACTTTTAAGCCTTCCAAAACCTCCAATACATTGTCACTCCCTATGACAATTTGCTCAAGAACCTCACAGTCTCTCTCTAAGTTCCATATCTACATCCTCTTTCTCTTGGGTGAAGATAGATGTGAAGTATTCGTTCAACGCCCTAGCAATGTCCTCTAGCTTCACCCACAAATTTCCCCCTTGGTCCCTAATGGGTCCTACTCTTTCCCTGGTTATCCTCTTCCCATTTGATATACTTATAGAATATCTTAGGATTTTCCCTACTTTTACCAGCCAGAGCTTTCTCATATCCCCTCTTTGCTCTCCTAATTACTTTCTTAAGCTCCATCCTACACTTTCTGTACTCCACTAATGCTTCCATTGATTTGCTCTCCTTGTACTTGCTAAAAGCCTCTCTTTTCCTTCTCATCATACCCTGAATGTTTCTGGTCATCCATGGTTCTCTGGGCTTGTTGCTCCTACCTATTACCCGAGAGGGAACATGCTGGGCCTGTACCCTCCCTATTTCCTTTTTGAATGCCCCCCACTGCTCTTCTGTAGATTTCCCGACAAGTAACTCTTTCCAGTCTACCTTGCTCAGATCCTGCTTTATTTTACTAAAATTCACTCTCCCCCAATCCAAAACCTTTTTTTGCAACTTGTCTTTTTCTTTCGCCATAAGATTAAATTGTACCATGTTGTGGTCACTATCACCAAAATGCTCCCCACCAACACATCAACCACCTGTCTGGCTTCATTCCCCAGAATTAGGTCCAGCAATGCACCCTCCCTTGTTGGATCCTCTACATATTGAGCTAAAAAGTTCTCCTGGATACATTTTAAGAACTCCACTCCACTCCATCTAAGCCTTTAACACGATGATTATCCCAACTAATGTTGGGAAAGTTGAAATCACCTAATATAATTACCCTATTATTTTTACACACCTCTGCAAATTGCACACATATTTGCTCCTCAATTTCCCACTGACTATTTGGGGGAAAATGGCGCACTGACACGGAACACAAAAGTCCGAGTGTATCAGGCCTGTGTCCTCAGTACCTTGCTCTACGGCAGCGAGGCCTGGACAACGTATGCCAGCCAAGAGCGACGTCTCAATTCATTCCATCTTCGCTGTCTTCGGAGAATACTTGGCATCAGGTGGCAGGACTATATCTCCAACACAGAAGTCCTTGAAGCGGCCAACACCCCCAGCTTATACACACTACTGAGTCAGCGGCGCTTGAGATGGCTTGGCCATGTGAGCCGCATGGAAGATGGCAGGATCCCCAAAGACACATTGTACAGCGAGCTCGCCACTGGTATCAGACCCACCGGCCGTCCATGTCTCCGCTATAAAGACGTCTGCAAACGCGACATGAAATCGTGTGACATTGATCACAAGTCGTGGGAGTCAGTTGCCAGCATTCGCCAGAGCTGGCGGGCAGCCATAAAGACAGGGCTAAATTGTGGCGAGTCAAAGAGACTTAGTAGTTGGCAGGAAAAAAGACAGAGGCGCAAGGGGAGAGCCAACTGTGCAACAGCCCCGACAAACAAATTTCTCTGCAGCACCTGTGGAAGAGCCTGTCACTCTAAAATTGGCCTTTATAGCCACTCCAGGCGCTGCTTCACAAACCACTGACCACCTCCAGGCGCGTATCCATTGTCTCTCGAGATAAGGAGGCCCAAAAGAATTTGGGGGTCTATAATAAACACCTAGCAATGTGGCTGTCCCTTTTTTTTATTCCTAAACTCCACCCATAAAGCTTCATTTGATCTCTCCTCCAAGATATCAGGATATATACTGCAGTAACTGACTCCTTAACTAATATTGCAATGCTCCCTCCTCATTTACCCCCTCCTCTGTCTCGCCTGAAGATGCTATATCCCGGGATATTGAGCTGCCAATCCTGCCCCTCCCTCAACCATGTCTCCGTGATGGATACTATATCACAATTCCACGTGTCAATCGTTGCCCTTAACTCATCTGTTTTACCTGCAATCTCCTGGCATTAAAGTAGAGGCCTTCCATCCTGGTCTTACTCCCTTGAAACTTACTTCCGCTGTATTCCCTCTGACTTGTTCGCTTTCCTGTGTTTAGCTGTGTCCCTATTCTGCTAGGAGTCGGCATCCCCTCCCCCTGCCAAATTAGTTTAAACTCCTCCCAACAGCACTAGCAAACCTGCCAGCAAGGGTGTTAGTCCCCCTCTGGTTCAGATGTAGACTGTCACGCTTGTACAGGTCCCACCTTCCCCAGAAACGGTCCTAGTGGTCCAGGAATCTAAAACCCTCCCTCCTGCACCAACTCTTAAGCCATGCATTCATCTGTGCTATTCTTCTATTTCTATACTTGCTCGCACGTGGCACTGGGAGTAATCCAGAGATTACAACCCGAGAGGTCCTGCTTTTTAGTCTACTGCCTAACTCCCTGAATTCTTGATGCAAGACCGCATCCCTCTTTCAACCTATGTCATTGGTACCAACATGTACCATAGCCTCTGCCTTATCACCCTCCCCTTTCAGGATGCCCTGCAGCCGTTCAGTGACATCCCGGGCCGTGGCACCATCCTGGAGTCACGTTGACGGCCACAGAAGCTTGACTCTGTCCGCACTCCCTGGAGGAACCAGCCTCATCAGCCTCCAAAATGGAATACCGATTTGCAAGCAGGACTCCTGAACTACCTGCATGATTCTCTTGGACTGCCTGGTGGTCACCCATTCCCTTCCTTCCTCAAGTCACTTCAGCTGCGGTGTGACCACCTCTCTATACGTGCTATCCACAATGCTCTCAGACGCGTGGATGCTCCACAGTGTTTCCAGCCGCCATTCCAGCTCTGAAACCCGAGCTTCCAGGAGCTGCAGCTGGACACTTCCTGCACACATGCTGGTCCCGGGGACTGGAAATGTTCCCAGATTCCCACATGCAGCAAGAGGAGCAAACTACAGCTTTAAGCTCTCCTGCATGACTAAACCCTTTAAATTTAAAACTTTAGAAGATTATAATTTTAAAAAAACAACTAAGTCTTGCTAAAACAATGACTTACAATTCAATCCACTTTGAAAAATACCCACCAGGACCTACTCACCAGTCAGCTGTGCTCTTTGGAGACTCTCAGCTCCCCTCCCTCTGAGGACAGGTAGGAAATGAAAGGAGCTCCTCACTCCCTTCTCACCGAACTTCCTCAGTCACCAAACTTCCATTTTAACACTAATGCAACTCAAGTCAGCACTCCAGTGCAAACAAGGGATTCCATGGATCTTTTTTTCACTGGGGTCATTGAAAGGTCTTTTGGACTTGGTTTGTAAACAACACTTACTGGAAGTCACCTGTCTTCAGATAATAACCCAGTGGGGATTTTTTAACCTGGGGAAGATGTTTACAGAGAAGTGACAGGTCAAGATTTATAGGGGTCAGGAGGCTTGACTCTTGAGATATTGCCTTTTGGTTTTGCTTTGGACAGTCAGTTGGGGTTTGTAAAGCATTCTGAAAGGAGTTTAAGAATCAACCTTCCAAGGAAAAAACCCCAGCTCAGACTTTTTTCATCTCTTTGAAAAGCCTGCCAGCTTTTCCATGTCTTTGAGAAGCTCTTAGAAGTGAGTGTAAGAAATAGAGAAATTGATGCTTCATTCCTCATGAAAAGCCTGCCAGAAACCCCTGTTGCCTAACTGATCCTTAACTTTGCCAGAGAAGAACTGCTGTAGGAAGATCCCAGAGACAGCTGTCTATGCCAAACCAAAAAGGGACAACTGAAAACTTTCCATGTATTCTCTTTTTTTTTTCTTCAAGAATTGGTGGCAATAGCTTCATCCATCTAGGCCCCTTGCTCTGGGATTCTCTCTTTAAACCCCTGCCACCTTCCTCTCCTCCTTTGACATTCCTTATGAACTTTTTGTCCAAGCCTTTGGTCACCACTGCCCTTCCCACGACAATCCACTGGGCAGTGTCCACTTTTCAGATTATTATTTCTGTGATGTCCCTTTGGACATTTTCTACATTAAAAGCATTATATAAATGCAAGGCATTGTTTTCAGTTCTGCTGAAAGGTACAGAACCAAACATTGACTATTATTATCTCCATTGATTAACCTGCAATGTGTTCCAAGCTATGTTTTTGGTTTTGTTTCCAATTCCTTGCATTTGCAGTATTTTGCTTTTTAGGGCAGTATTGTATTCTACTGCCTTGTCCATTGGAAGCAGTTCTACAATTTAAATGTGCCATAAATCCTCTTGGTTTGTTCTTTTGAATTCTTGTGTTAAAACTTTTGCATGGAAATCACTTACCTAATCCTAACCTTTCAAATTTACTTCAATCCATTAGGAAGAACATCTGTCCTTCATACAGTTTGCACTAGCAGCACATATCCAGTTATCTCGAAGCACTCAAACCATTTTACTTCATGTAATTTATTATGAATATTTATCTCTAACCACAATGATTCATTAACATGCATAGAAGTAGCGAAAAAATACTTTGAGATTAATTATGCTTCTCAGAGCGACGAGGAGGATCTTTTAAGGAAGGCATGCATGGGATATTGAGTTTTTGATAGACTAACAATGGACAGCTATCTTTAAATCATTCTGTTACCATTTATTCAACATCACTGTTGGACAGTACCATTAGTGGTAAAACCGTAGTCAGTTTGGCGTTGGTATGTCCTAAATGTTTGAGTTTCAGGTTAATTGCATCTAACATTCAAATGTAACAACTTGTGCAGTTGTCATTTTTCTTGATGAAATTCCTTTACTTGCCGTAATACATTTAAAAAATCAAATATGATTTTGTCTCAGCTGAAATTCCTGCCTTTGTTTTGTGGTATTTATAAATATGAAGGAGTATACTGTCTTCTCACTACTTTATAACTCACACCCTCAGTGATAGCAATGAGCCCTGTTTACTTGTTGAGAGGTCGACTAAGGACAAAGCTTGACCCATGGCTCTGCGTAATCACGATCATAAATTAGCCCAGACACATGGAGAGAAATAGATAAATACACAGCAAAAGCACAGACACCCTTCAAACTATAGGATGTTAAATAAACTGAATGTATCAGCAAAAATGCTACACTTCACACCAAATAGTGCCTTCTATAAAAGCAGTACAATAGTATTAGACTGGTCATCTCCATCTGAAGAATGATCACCAGTAGAGGCATAATGTGCCGAATGGCATCCTTCTGCACTTTATCTTCTATGATACTATGAAATGATTCTTCATCTCTTACACCTTGCCAAATCAATAATGTCATGTAATGGAACGAAAGGCCAGCTCGGGTCTGCAAATGAAACCCGACCCAAGCCCGACAGAACCACATCCGACCTGAGCCCGACCCGGCCCGAGCCCTTTCATTTTTCCCATGCCCGACCTGACCCGAACACTGGAATATAATCAACTTTATTGAAGAGGTTGTGCTCTACCTTGGATGGAATTGCTCACTGCAGACTAGAGCAGAGTGTTTCCCACCTTGACGGCCTAGCTGTCGCTGTGTTCAACCCGACCCGAGCCCGAATGCCGGACCCGGAAGAGTGACCTGACCCGACCTGAACCTGACACGTGTCGCCAGGTCCCGTCGGATTCGGGTTGGGTAGCCATGCTCTGACTGGAACCATTTAGCCAAATGAATTTTTATTTTGTTATTAAAGGATTCAACACCAGCGCAAATGCAAATATGAAGGGCTGAGTGTTAACATAGAGACCCGCATAAAGTGGGAGAGGCTGGTAGTGGATCGGGAACACGAAAGATCTAGGAGTGGGCTTTGCCATGACTTTTTAACTCAGTCACAGCACTAGCATCTTGCTTCTGGGTTTCTCAACCAATTGTCTGACAGCTCACACCTAAGTTTTAGGAAATGAAGATGGGTGGGTGGAAGGAGTGGCAGTGGGAAAGCATTTTGGTGGTAGTGATCATAATTCAGTCAGTTTTAACATAATTGTGGAAAAGGACAGAGAGAACAAGAGTTAGAGTTCTCAATTAGGACAAGGTCAATTTTACTAAACCTGAGGAGTGATTTAGTGAAGGTGGACTTGAAACAGCTACTTGAAGGTAAATCAGTGTCAGAACAGTGGGAGGCATTCAAAGGGGAGATTCAAGGGGTTCAGGTTAAACATGCTCCCACAAAGAAAAAGGGTGAGGCGGTCAAATCTAGAGCCCCATGGATGTCAAGGATAAAATAAGGCAGAAAAGAAAAGCTTATGTCTGACACCGAGAACTCAATTCTACAGAAAGCCGAGAGCAGTATAGAAAGTGGAGGGGTGAAATCAAAAAGGAAATTAGGAAAGCAAAGAGCGAGCATGAAAAAATATTGGCAAGAAAAATCAAGGGGAATCCAAAGATGTTTTATCAATACCTTAAGAGTATGAGGATAACTAAGGAGTAAGGGCCCATAAAAGGCCAAAAAACCTGTGTAGGAGCGGAAGATATTGGTATGGTTCTTAATGAATACTTTTCGTCTGTCTTCAGAAAAGAGGGGGTTGATGCAGATATTGTAGTTAAGGAGGGAGCGTGTGAAGTATTAGATGTGATAAACATAGGGAGAGAGGAAGTATTAATGGAATTAGCATCCTTGAACATTGATAAATCACCCAGGCCAGATGAAATGTACCCTAGGCTATTAAAAGAAGCAAGAGAGGGAATAGCAGAAGGTCTGACCTTCATTTTCCAGTCCTCACTGAATACAGGTGTGGTGCCGAAGGATTGGAGAACTGCTAACCTTGTACCTCTGTTTTAAAAAAAGAAGTGAAGGAAAAATGAATAATTACAGGCCAGTCAGTCTAACCTCAGTAGAGGGCAAATTATTGGAATCTATTCTGAGAGACAGGATAAACTGTCACTTAGAAAGTCACAGGTTAATCAAGGATAGTCAGCATGGATTTGTTAAGGGAAGATCTTGTTTGACCAACTTGATCGAATTTTTGGAATAACAAGTAAGATAGATGAGGATAGTGCAGTTGATGTGGTCTACGTAGATTTTAGCAAGGCTTTCGACAAGGTCCCTCATGGCAGACTGATTAAAAAATAAAATCCCATGGAATCCAGGGAAATGCAACAAGGTGGATACAAAACTGGCTCATTGGCAGGGACCAGGGTAATTGCTGATGGCTGTTTTAGCGATTGGAGGGCGGTTTACAGTGCCGTTCCACAGGGCTCAGTACTGGGTCCCCTGCTTTTTGTGATGTGTATTAATGATTTGGATGTAAATGTAGGGGTCATGATAAAGAAGTTTGCGGATGGCACAAAGATTGGCCGTGTGGTTGATAACGAGGAGGATAGCTGGCGGCTGCAGGAAGATATTGTTGGTCTGGTCAGATGGGAAGAAAAGTGGCAAATGGAATTCAACCTGGAGAAGGGTGAGGTGATGCATATGGGGAGGTCAAACAAGGAAAAGAATACACGATTAATGGGAAAATACTGAAGTGTAGAGGAAGTGAGGGACCTTGGAGTGAATGTCCACAGATCCCTGAAAGGAGCAGGACAGGTCAATAAGGTGGTTAAGAAGGCATATGGAATCCTTTCCTTTATTAGCCGAGGTATAGAATACAAGAGCAGGGAGGCTATGCTAGAACTTAATAACTCATTGGTTAGGCCACAACTTGAGTACTGGTCTGGTCACCTCATTACAGAAAGGATGTAATTGCATTTGAAAGGGTACAGAGGAGATTTACAAGGATGTTGCCAGGACAGAAAAAATGCAGCTATGAGGAAAGATTGGATTGATTGGGGCTGTTCACTTTGGAACAGAGAAGGCTGAGGGGAGATCTGATTGAAATTACAAAATTTTGAGGGGCCTGGATAGAGTTGAGGTGAAGGGTCTATTCACCTTAGCAGAGAGGTCAGTGATGAGGGGGCATAGATTTAAAGTGATTGGTAGAAAAATTGGAGGTGAGATAAGGACAAACTTTTTCACCCAGAGGTGATGGTCTGGAACTCACTGTCTGAAAGGGTAGTTGAGGCAGAGACCCTCAAATCATTCAAAAGCAGTCTGGATATGCACCTCAAGTGCTGTAAGCTGCAGGGCTACGGACCAAATACTGGAAGGTGGAATTAGGATAGGTGGATCGTTTTTGGACAGCACAGACATGATGGGCCAAGGGGCCTCTTTCTGTGCCTTAAACTTTCTATGATTCTATGATTCTAACTGATTAAGGATTTCTATTTAATGGTACCCTGACAGAGGTTACAATCCATCCATTCTCCAAGTGACAGCTTGTGATGTGTTGTGTTAGCATCATTGCATCTACGAAAAATGATGAACATGCAGGAAACAATCTATTTCGATGGGGTGTCTTCTCTTGGTGCACCTTTGCTGATGATGTGAAGGCCAATCTTTGAGAGGCAGGTTCTGCCACATGTGCTGCACGTAAAACTGCCAAGTGATGCTGTGATTTGTTATTTTCGGCATTGGTGCCTGTTGCCAAGCTGCGGTAGAACTGGTCGTCATGGTCGTGCACACCAGTCCACAGGATGTGTCACCATTTCTCTCTTTCATCAGCTAGTGTCTCCCAGTTGTGATGGTTGACATTTCGGGTCTTCATGTCACGCTTGCAAGGATCCTTGAAGTGGAGCTTTGGGCGCCCACTGGTTGTCTGGCCCTGGCTACCTCACCATACAGAAGGTCTTTGGGTATGCGACCATTTTCCATCCTGCGGACGTGTCCGATCCAACGAAGCCGCCTCTGTTTGATTAGTGACAACACTTCTGGGAGCTCTGCCTTTTGAGAGGCCTGTGCATTAGTAATTTTCTCCTGCCAGGATATGCCAATAATGCTCTACAGACAGCGAAGATGGAAATTACTGAGCTTCTTTTCCTGGTATCACAGAATCATAGAATTGTTGGAGCATAGAAGAAGGCCATTCAACCCTTTGTGTCCGCACTGGATCTCTGAAAGGGCAATTCACTTTGTGCCATTGTCCCGCCTTCTCCCCGTAATCTTGTACATGCTTCCTTTTCAGATAACAGTTGAATTTCCTTTTGAATGCTTCAATTGAACCTGCCTCCACCACACTCTCAGGCAACACATTCCAGAACTTAACCACTCGCTGTGTGAAAACGTTTTTCCTCATGTCACTTTTGCTTCTCTTATCAAATACTTTAAATCTGTGCCCTCTCATTCTCTATTCTTTCACGAGTGGGAACAGTTTCTCCCTATCTACTCTGTCCAAACCCATCATGATTTTGAATACTTCTAAATCACCTCTCAGCCTTCTCTTCTCCAAGGTAAACAGTCCTAACTTCTCCAATCTATCTTCATAACTGAAGTTCCTCATCCCTGGAACCACTCTTGTGAATCTTTTCTGTACTATCTCCAATGCTTTCATATCTTTTTCCTAAAGTAGCTGTAAGTCATCCATGTTTCACAGCCATACAGCAAGGTGCTGAGAACACAGGTCTTAAAAACCATCAGCTTGGTCCTAAGGGTCAGTTTGGTGTTATCCCATGAGTGTTTCGCAAATCGGACAGAGGTGGTATATGTGTATCGAGGTCTGCATTAAGGAACAGATTGTCACCATGGACTCAAGTTAGCAGAAGTTGCTAACCACTTCCAGTGGGCTGTTATTTTGTGTGAGCAGCACACAGGCAATAACTTATATGATGGAGTACCAATGTAGGAATGTGCCCCCCACCGCAACCCCCCCCCCCCCACCCCCACCCTGCAATACCACCACCTCCAACCCAGGCGTATCCCTGAAGGTAAGGCTGCAGAAGAGATGTATTATTCTCAGCAAATGGGAGGAAGAGGCCAGCATCTGCAAGCAAAAAGGTGTGGCTGGAAGTGGCGGAGGAAGTGAGCAGCAGGAGTGTGGTCCAGAGATCCTGGAAATGGTGCCAAAAGAGATTCAATAATCTCATCAGGGCAGGAAAATTGAGTTGTATCCCACCTTCAAGTGCAAAGCCACTCACTCTGACATTCCCATCCTTTTCCTGGACAACACTCCTCAGACCAACACCCCTTGCACCTTCACCCATTCCTCTCTCTTGAGACACTGTGCCACATTCCATCTGAGTGGCCACCACTGAAATTCACCTTCATCTCACTGTCACCCTTCATGAATGTTGTCCTTCCATCCTCTCAATATATTCCATTTCTCACTCACATAACTCTCTGTTTTCTCCTTGCAGGAGAAGAGAGCACAGAAAACCAGGGAGAAGCAGAGAACTGGGGCTGTCTCTCCTGTCGTAGCCAGCCTGACCACAGTGGAAGAAGAAGCATTGGAAACCACATGAGTTGTGGCATGCCTGTCCATTGCTGATGGAGAGTTGGGGTTCTGGTGACAGAATTAGATATCACACTGCCACATGGCACAGGGCGGCACAGTGGCACAGTGGTTAGCACCGCAGCCTCACAGCTCCAGGGACCCGGGTTCGATTCCGGGTACTGCCTGTGTGGAGTTTGCAAGTTCTCCCTGTGTCTGCGTGGGTTTTCTCCGGGTGCTCCGGTTTCCTCCCACAAGCCAAAAGACTTGCAGGTTGATAGGTAAATTGGCCATTATAAATTGTCATTAGTATAGCTAGGTGGTAGGGAAATATAGGAATAGGTGGGTATGTTTGTTGGGAATATGGGATTAGTGTAGGATTATTATAAAATGGGTGGTTGATGTTCGGCATAGACTCGGTGGGCCGAAGGGCCTGTTTCAGTGCTGTATCTCTAATCAAAATAACAATCATTTATGTTGTGTTGTCAGTTGTAACTGAAATATTGTCATCTGAAGAATGATTACTTTGAATCATTTCCTCTTGCCAGCTCTAATCCATGTTGTTCATCTTCCACTGGTCCTAGAGTGGGAGGAGGCTGAGGAGTCCTCAGAGGAGGGTGTGAGGTTCTGTCAGCATTTCCAGAGGCACTGCGCAGTCTTTTTCTGCCATGATGTCTCGGGCATCTGCGCTGATGTCCACTTCCATTGCTACCTGAATGGAGACTCGGCAGACAACTGACTGCATGTTGGCCCTGACCAATGGCCTGCATGTTCAAGATTGGATTTAGTCACACCAACGGGGTTCCCAGTGCTGGGCCGAAAAGGCGAGGGGAACTCTGCCTGGTCCTTTGGGAGACTCCCCCAGTGCGATTTAACACTTAAGTGGCTTGTGCCAGGATCCCTGTCCCTTTTTAAAGTCGTGGATCCTGCCTCCAAGAGCTTCTGGGTAATCAGAGAGCTGGCAGCTCAGTATTATTGACAGCATCACTGGGAATAGTGGCCATTGCTGGTACTATAGGAGGCCTGGGAGCATTTCCAGCGCTGGAGACCAGGACAAGAGGGTGGTGAGGCGGGGTTGCCAGGGCCAGTCCAGCAGGCCCTTGCCATGGGGTCGGGGGAGGAGGGTGGGCAGTTAGGGTGGAGGGTGTGTTAACAGAGGGGGTGGCCTTTGCCACTGGGGGACCTTTGGAAGCCATAGATTGCCCATGTAGGAGGCCCACACCTGTCCCCAAGCCCACAGCGGCAGTGGGATGAGGCCCTTAAGGAGCTAATAATTGGCCTCTTAAGGGCCTCAATTGACCTCTGGGCGGGAAGTCCACTGTCAGCCTTTCCTGTCCCCCCCCCCGACATAATTGCAGTACGATGCAGTATTCTCCGCCCCTCCCCCGCTTCCCAACATAATTCTATGGGCCCCCTCCCCAGCATTGGAAGCCGTTCAGGGAAGGTTCACTAGGTTGATTCCTGGGAAGAAGGAGTTGTCTTATGAGGAAAAGTTGAGCAGGTTGGGCGTATACTCATTGAAGTTTAGAAGAATGAGAGGTGATCTTGTTGAAACATATAAGATTCTGAGGGGGCTTGACAGTGTAGATGTTTCCCCTCGTGGGAGAATCTAGATTCTGGGGGCACACTTTCAAACTAAGGGGTCTCCCATTTAAGATGAAGACAAGAAAGAATTTCTTCTCTCGGTGGGTCATTAATGTTCGGAAATCTCTACCCCAGAGAGCAGTGGAGGCTGGGTCATTGAATATATTCAAGGCTGAGTTAGAAGGATTTTTGATCTGCAAGGGAGTAAAAGGTAATGGGTGGCCAGTAGGAAAGTGGAGTTAAGGTTGCGATCAGATCAGCAATGATCTTATTGTATAACAGAGCAGACCCGAGAGGCCAAATGGCCTACTCCTGCTCCTTTTTCTTATGTTCTTATATAGATAAAAGGCCAGGGAAGTCAGTTAAAGAAAAGTACACCAGTTATTGCCTTCAAAAAAAACACTCAAGGCTTTTCTTGCCATCTTTCTCCTC